>NC_142475.1:14497500-15122500 GCF_049115385.1 Moschus berezovskii | reverse complement strand
GTTGGACATGACTGAAATGACTTAATACGCTCACACGCTTTGTTGTAATCCAATTATTCCAACATTGGTAATTCAGGTAGGGTCTGAATCACGGAGGTTAACTGGAATAGTGGCTTCCAAACTTTCTTTTCAACAGAGTGACAGTCCGTTCTTCAAGCCCAAGCTTATGTGAAGTTTACTAGGTCAAGGAAAAACAAGTTGACTTGCTCTGGTAAAGCGGTGATGTAGAGCCTCTGGCATCCCCAGCTCAGTCTTACTTCTTCTCCTCTAAGTTTCTGCCTCTCCCTCATGCCCCCACCTGGGAGGGCCCTCAGGACTCTTCTGTGCTCTGTGAGGACAGTTAGAAAACCACAGAACCTCACTATTTTAATGAGAATGGGCTTTGTTCCAACCATAACAGAAAAACAGCTTATGGATGGTCTAAGCTTATTACGCATTACTGTGGCTTGTGGGGAGGTAGGGGAGGGGGAAGGAAGGAAAGGGATATCTCCCTTAACTGAGGAAGTTTTGGTGGTCCCTTGGCCATTTCCCTCCCCCAAACCTCATCATTTCTGCTTTTCTTTGGACTATGAAATCTGAGAGTGAGATGCCGCTTTATGGAATGCAATAGAAAATTAAATGAAACCCCCAGCTTTAATGTATTCCAGGGTCAACTGTACATTTGAAATGTGAGAAAGAAGAATCCTATAACAATGTTGTGTCAGAAAGCCTTTGCGTTTTAAGTTCATTTGGTATGACAAATTTCTTCACCTCCGCTCTCCTTAATCAAGGTCAGATTTTTCAGGGTTCCTCCGAGCTCATTTACTAACTCTGTGGCTTCTTCAGTGTCCTGGTGATCAACCTTGCCTGGGTTCTGGTGTAGACAGAATGGAGTCTGAATCCCGTCCCCCACGGAGTAGCTGCGTGTCAGAGAATGAGGCACGTAAGCTATATGAGCTCCGGTTTCTCTCTGGAAAGAGGAGAGGAAAAGCACCTATTTCAGAGGGCAGTTGTGAGGATTGAATGAGATGATGCATTAAAATACCTATCACAGTACCTGGCACGTGGGAATTGCCCAATAAATATTATTATTGTGATTTTTGTTTGAGAGCCTCTAAACAGTAATTTAAAAAAATATCAGGACTGTCCATTAGAATCCCTAGGAGTGCTCTAGTAAATTACCGCTGCTGCTGCTAAGTCACTTCAGTCATATCCAACTCTGTGTGAGCCCATAGACGGAAGCCCACCAGGCTCCCCCATCCCTGGGATTCTCCAGGCAAGAACACTGGAGTGGGTTGCCATTTCCTTCTCCAATGTGTGAAAGTGAAAAGTGAAAGTGAAGTCGCTCAGTCGTGTCCGACCCTTAGCGACCCCACGGACTGCAGCCTACCAGGCTCCTCCATCCATGGGATTTTCCAGGCAAGAGTACTGGAGTGGCTTGCCATTGCCTTCTCCGCAATTACCGCTAGCCCAGACCAATTAAATCAAAGCTTTTGGGCCAGGGTCCAGGCACTGGTAATTCAAAAAATTATCTCAGTAATTGTAATGTTGACAACCACTGGGCTGAGACGTGCAGCTGTGGGTGAGACACTTGATGGCGGAAGAGAACAGATGTGGGAGCGGTAAGAAGGCCATGGGGGCCCGCAGGGATGCTCATCCTCCTCTGACTCAGTGTGTGTGTGCGTGTGTGTGCGCATGTGCGTGTGTGTGTGCGTGTGTGTACGCGCGTGTGTGCATGTGTGTGTGTTCGTGTGTGCGCGCATGTGCGTGCGTGTGCGTGTGTGTGCATGCGTGTGTGTGCATGCGTGTGTGTGCATGTGTGTGCTCGTGTGTGTGCGCATGTGCGTGCGTGTGCACGTGCGTGTGTGCATGTGTGTGTTCGTGTGCACGCGCGTGTGTGCGTGTGTGCACGCGCGTGTGTGCATGTGTGTGTGTTCGTGTGTGTGTGCATGTGCGTGCGTGTGTGCGTGTGTGTGTGTGGCAATCAAAGGAGGCCAAGGCTGACCGGGAGGAAGGGAGGAACTGATTTCAGAGAGATGCTTGGAAGGAATGGAACTAATCACTAGACCTTAACGTGTGCATGGCATTTTCAAAACGCTTTCCCATAAGTAACCTGTTCCATCCTTTCAATAACCCTTAAGTACGCAGGGCATGCGTTATGCCCAGTTAAAGAAAGGGGGATTGAGTTACAAAGAGTCAGGTCCTGTGATCTCAGTCAAAACCTGGTGCAGTCAGGAGGAAATTAATTTTGGATTTCGTGTCAAAAACAAGCCTTAGAGCTACTTTTGTGCCTGAGCTCCTGGAAGTTGAATCAAGTTTGTGAATGGGAGACAAATGCATTACAGGATGCAGCTCAAACTACTTGTGTTGAATATTCCAGGAAAAGCCGACCTGAGAATACATGATGTTCTCAGTGTCCAGTGTAACTTCTTAGAAGAACCTGCTCCAAAGTCAACTGTGGTCTGGAGAACACATGCTTACACACATATGTACCCGCCCACTCCCCCGGGGACAATAACAGAATTGGATCCAGCTCTTAGGTACTCTGTGGCCCACTACTTCTTTGATACTCCAGCCCTCTTCATTAGTCCAGCATAAACTATCTAATTTCCCCCATCCTTGGGGATCTGTTGCAACTTCAAATGCTGTAAGCAGATGATGGGTTTACAGGAATCGCCTAACCAGGCATTGCATCTTGATTTGTGGTCTTACAATTGGTTTTGGAGTTGATCTGGATTCAAAGCAGTGAATGACCACAGAATCAGGATGTGGGTTGGTCTTAAAAATAAGGGTGGATGTTCATTTAGATACAGCCTTCTGGGAACTAGCTTATTTTGTACCATGAAAGAGACCATCAAGGTGTTTTTTTTTTCATCTTCATTTTGTTTTTAATGAGATTTGGTTTAGTCATTTATTTGGAGATTTCAAGCTACACATGAAATCCCCCAGGACCTGAAGTTATAAAGGAAAACTATTTTAAATTATGTTTCAGTCAATGCTGCTGAGAGAAATATTATCTAGAAAACCTCTGGGCTCCGTCCTTGGGGACTTTTTTCTCATGAGGATCTCAGAAACATAGAGAAATGCCAGGTTTATATCTTACACTTCGGATTCTGATCAAGGTAACCATCATTACAGATTTGATGAGATGTCAGGAGAAAAGATCATCACACATGGATAAGCCAAAAAGAAGTGTGACTGTGGGGTAATGTCATCATGTCTTCTCTCTGTTCCTCCAATATCACCCTCCTTCCTGCCACAGGACGTTTAACAGGCCCTTCCCTCTGGCTCACTTATCATCTCCTGGTTAGCTCCTCACCATCTGTTATAAGTTGAATTGTGTCCCCAAAATAGGTATGTTGATGCTCTGGTCTCAAGTCCCTCAGAATGTGATCTTATTTGGCAATAGGGTCATTGCAGATGAACTAGTTAAGATGGGGTCTTATCACAGTAGGGTGGGCCTTTGGTCCAATATGAAGGTGTCTATAAAAGAAGGTCTTGAGAGACACACAGGGAGAAAACCATGTGACAATAAAGGCAGATACTAGAGGGATGATATTTCCAGGACTCAACATTGCATTCCAAGCAACTACCGTTAGCAGCCATGCTCTAAATATTTGTTTACCAAACCAAAGAATAATGAGTAAATTCTACTTACTTTCATTTCTGACCTTTCAAAATCATCAGCAGGCTAACGCTTTAAGAGTAGAAACTTTCTTGTGAAGTTCACTTTATCTGAGAGAAGGGACTGCTTTTTTTGAAGTTTGAAACCCACCCTTTTCATACTTAGTCATAATATTTTTTCAAAGTACTGAAAAGTATTTAGACTTTCTTTTATATAAATAATTTTCAAGATGGGAGCAGTGTGAAAAAAATCTTGCTGAAATTGTTTGAGGTCTTCCTCTCCTCTCTCCTCCATAAAATACCATTTAGAATATATTTTGAATATCCTCTTCTCGATGGATCTACCACTTAAGGGAGTAACAAGGCCATTCATTGAATATGAAATGAGTCAACAAGTTGAAACTACTTTCCTTGCCTTTTCCTCAGTGCCTTCCACCTTCCTCTGTGAAAGATTATAAAGTATCTTTCTAAACCTTCATATTCCCTTTAGACCATGTATAATAGTTACCGGGAACACTTAGAAGAATGAAAATATGAGGTTCAACCATAAAGGAGTACATAGTGTCTCTTTACCTTTGGGTATTTAATCCAAAACTGCTAAAAACATTGTTCTTTTATTTTGGAAGAGTTTCTAGAATTTGCAAGAAAACCTGTCATTACTATGTTGTTATGTCTGGTTTTGGAGGAAAAAAAAGTAGATATCCTCTTTATTTATTTGTGTAATCTTTATCTGATTTTTGACCATCTCCAAGGATGGAAATTTGTCCATGAAGGGGAAATTGGAAGGGATCCTGAGGGTTCAGCTGTGTCAGCTGACGACCTGAGGAAATGCTGGCCAGGGGAGTGAAGTCAGCTTGGATGAATCTGAACTCCCATTGGTGAGGCTGAGTGAGTCCTTAACTTTCTTGAATCTCAGTTTCTTCATTTATAAAATGAAAATAAGATTTTATAATGTTGCTAAGAAGATGACTTATGACAATACGTGTGAAAACACTTGACTGCATGTTAAGTGCTCTGTGGCTATGAATTGAAACAGAAGTTAATCAGGTATAATTAAACAGTACACTTTGGTAATATCACTTACAAATACCACTTTTGGACACATTCTATTATTTGAGATTTAAAGTAGTCTACTAAGCAACCTGAGTTAGGCACTAAACTATTTTGAAGAATAACATAGTTTCTAGTGTCATGGAGCTTGTGGCCTACTGGGAGAGAAAGAAAAAAAGTAGACAATTCCAACAGTAAGTGCAGTGATAAAGGCATGGGTGAAGAGAAATCGCAGCTGACAGACACTTACTGAGTGTTAGTAGCTGTCACATTCTTTACCTTGTACTTTATGTGTGCTATCCTGTTAAACTCACACAATCAACCCATGAGGCAGTAATAATTATCTCGGCGACTTGTTCACGGTTACACAGCTGGCAAAGGATGATCCTGGTACTGAAATCTAAGTGTATCTCCCAAGTTTAAGGTTTGATACTGCACTTGGCAGTGACTTCATAGATGTTCTGGTTTTATTACTGTGTAACATACTGTTTCAATCTGAGTGACAAAACAACAACCATTTTATTATGCTCATGGATTTCTGTGAGTCATGAGCCCGTAAAAGGGCACAGCAGCAGTAGCTCGCCTCTGCTCCATGGTGTCTGGGCCTCAAGTGGGCAGACTGAAAGGTTGGGAAAACTCAACAGCTCGGGGCTGGAAGCCAACTTACTCACATGTCCCATGGTTGACGTTGGCTGTCCGCTTGGACCTCAGCGGGAGCTGTCAGCCAAAACACCCACATGTGGCCTCTTCAAGTGGCTGCTTGAATTTCCTCACAGCACGGTGTCTTGGTTTCAAGAGGAACCATCCCATAGGGAACCAGGCTGCAGCTGCACAGCTTTTAACAACCTAGCTTTGGAAGTCACACAGTATCATTTATAAGCTCCACTCCCACGTCATATTTAAGGAGAGGGAATATAACCACCATTCTCAATGGGAGGGGTGTCAAAGTTGAATTGTAAGAATATGTGTGATTGGAAAATATATCTGCCACAATCCACCCTCTCTCTGGCCAGAGTAGTTCATAGTCCTCCTACATGTAAAATCTACTCATCCCCTTCTCCAAGAACCCCAAGTCTCATCCCAGTGTGGCATCAGCTTGAAGTCCAGGATCTCATTATTTAAATCAGATCCAGTGTGGATGAAGCTCTTTCCATACAGCATCTTTGGTGGAGTTTCTCTGAAGCCCAGAGACAAGTTATCCACCCTCCTCCTTCCCACCCAGTATACATTGGCGGGACCAGGCATTACGTAGCTATTATAGCACTATTATTTGAGAAGGGGAAAATGAGTGGCACACAGCAGTTACTGGTCCTTAGCAATTTTGAAATTAACCTGGCATAACCTGGCATAAACTGTCAGTTCCTCGGTCAGGGCTTAGTCCTACTGCTTGGGAATTGTTCTCTTGGTTCCACCCTCTGAGTTATCCTTCCTTTTCTACAAGAAATTGCTGGTGCTTATCACTGAGTAGTTTTTCTAACTGATTTACCACAAATACCAGGTGAAAAAATCAAAGACCTCTTGTTTCTGTACTTTTATATCAAATCTGATATAATTCATAAAATGATTTTGTGAGTTTCCTGTGTCTCTATTATTTCCATTAAACAAAAACCATACCTATAAAACTCTTTGAGATAAGCACCCTCCTCTCTCAGGCTCCCTTGGCGCTACTGTGGGACTATGTTCTTATGGTTCTTCAGTTCAGTTCAGTTCAGTCGCTCAATCATGTCTGACTCTTAGTGACCCCATGAACCATAGCATGCCATGCCTCCCTGTCCATCACCAACTCCCGGAGTTCACTCAAACTCATGTCCATCGAGACTGTGATGCCATCCAGCCATCTCATTCTCTGTCGTCCCCGTCTCCTCCTACCCCCAATCCCTCCCAGCATCAGAGTCTTTTCCAGTGAGTCAACTCGTCGCATGAGGTGGCAAAATATTGGAGTTTCAGCTTTAGCATAAGTCCTTCCAATGAACACCCAGGATTGATCTCCTCTAGAATGGACTGGTTGGATCTCCTTGCAGTCCAAGGGACTCTCAAGAGTCTTCTCCAGCACCACAGTTCAAAAGCATCAATTCTTCGGTGATCAGCTTTCTTCACAGTCCAACTCTCACATCCATACATGACCACGGGAAAAACCATAGCCTTGACTAGACGGACCTTGGTTGGCAAAGTAATGTCTCTGCTTTTTAATATGCTATCTAGGCTGGTCATAACTTTCCTTCCAAGGAGTAAGCGTCTTTTAATTTCATGGCTGCAATCAGCATCCGCAGTGATTTTGGAGCCCCCAAAAATAAAGTCTGACACTGTTTCCACTGTTTCCCCATCTATTTCCCAAGAAGTGATGGGACCAGATGCCATGATCTTTGTTTTCTGAATGTTGAGCTTCAAGCCAACCTTTTCACCCTCCTCTTTCACTTTCATCAAGAGGCCTTTGGGTTCCTCTTCACTTTCTGCCATAAGGGTGGTGTCATCTGCATATCTGAGGTCTTATGGTTCTTAGGAACCATATTGTTTAACAGGGAGAATCTGTGAAGTATGTCTTTAAGATCCTTAAAAGCCAGTTGCCTATTTGAAATGTTCTGTGAAGTTTGAATAAAGGATCTTAGAGTCTTTTAAATTGAACTCCACCCTGGATGTGATTTTTGGCCTGAGATATTTTCTTAATTTAAGAACTGGTTGCTGTTGGAGAGGTTGGGAATGAGAAATGTTTTCTATTTGAACCTAGTAAGTCCTTGGTCCTTTATATTTAGCATTTCATTCTTATTTTCTCACATTTTGTTATTGAAATCAAGAAGAATCCAAATGTCATTTTCATTATTCTGCCTAGATAACAGAAATTGCAGAAATATCTTTTTGGATTGGTTTCCTAAAGTAATGGAAATAAAAACAAAAATAAATGGGACCTAATTAAACTCAAAAGCTTTTGCACAACAAAGGAAACCATAAACCAAATGAAAAGACAACCTGCAGAATGGGAGAAAATATTTGCAAATGATGCAACGGACAAGGGCTTAATCTCCAAAATTTACAAACAGCTCCTGCAGCTTGATATTAAAAAAAAATGACCAATCCAATCAGAAAAATGGGCAGAAGCCCTAAATACACATTTTTCCAAAGAAGACATACAATGTTGGCCAACAGGGACATGATAAGGTGCTAATATTGCTAATTATCAGAGAAATACAAATCAAAACTACAATGAGGTATCACCCGACACCAGTTGGCATGGCCATCACCAAAAACTCTACAAATAATAAAATCTGGAGAGGGTGTGGAGAAAAGGGAACCCTCCCACACTCTTGCTGAGAGTGAAAATTGGTATAGTCACTATGAAGAACAGAATGGAGGTTCCTAAAGAAACTAGAGTTATCACATGATCTAACAGTCCCACTTTTGGAACACATATCCGGAGAAAACCATGGTTCAAAAGGATACATGCACCCCAATGTTCATTTCAACACTGTTAACAATAGCCAAGACATGGAGGCAGCCTAAATTTTCATTGACAGATGAATGGGTGAAGCAGATGTGGTACATATGCACAGTGGAATATCACTCAGCCATTAAAAAGGATGAAGTAATGCCATTTGCGGCAACATAGATGGATCTGGAGATTATCATACTAAATGAAGCAGGTCAGAGAGAAAGAAATATATCATGTGATACTGCTTATATGCGGGATCTAATAAAATGGTACAAATGAACTTATTTACAAAACAGAAATAGACTCACAGAGTTAGAGAATGAACTTATGGTTATTGGGGGGAAGGGTGCAGGGTAGGGATGGATTGTGGATTTGGGTTTCTACACATAGCTATATTTAAAATAGGTAACTGACAAAGACCTACTGTATAACACAGGGAACTCTGCTTAATACTCTGTAATAATCTAAATGGGAAAAGAATTTGAAAAAGAATAAATAGGTGTAATGTATAACTGAATCATTTTGCTGTATACCTGAAACTAACAACATTGTTAATCAACTATCAGTTCAGTTCAGTCGCTCAGTCATGTCCGACTCTCCGCGACCCCATGAATCACAGCACGGCAGGCCTCCCTGTCCATCACCAACTTCCGGAGTACACTCAAACTCATGTCCACAGAGTCGGTGATGCCATCCAGCCATCTCATTCTCCGTCGTCCCCTTCTCCTCCCGCCCCCAACCTTTCCCAGCATCAGAGTCTTTTCCAGTGAGTCAACTTGTTGCATGAGGTGGCCAAAGTATTGGAGTTTCAGCTTTAGCATCAGTCCTTCCAGTGAACACCCAGGATTGATCTCCTTTAGAATGGACTGGTTGGATCTCCTTGCAGTCCAAGGGACTCTCAAGAGTCTTCTCCAACACCACAGTTCAAAAGCATTGATTCTTCGGCGATCAGCTTTCTTCACAGTCCAACTCTCACATCCATACATGACCACGGGAAAAACCATTGCCTTGACTAGACGGACCTTGGTTGGCAAAGTAATGTCTCTGCTTTTTAATATACTATCAAGGTTGGTCATAACTTTCCTTCCAAGGAGCAAGCGTCTTTTAATTTCATGGCTGCAATCAGCATCTGCAGTGATTTTGGAGCCCAAAAAAATAAAGTCTGACACTGTTTCCACTGTTTTTCCATCTATTTCCCATGAAGTGAAGGGACCAGATACCATGACAATATACAACCTTGACGTACACCTTTTCCTATTTGGAACCAGTCTGTTGTTCCATGTCCTGTTCTAACTGTTGCTTCCTGACCTGCATACAGGTTTCTCAAGAGGCAGGTCAGGTGGTCTGGGATTCCCATCTCTTTCAGAATGTTCCACAGTTTATTGTGATCCACACAGTCAAAGGCTTTGGCATAGTCAATGAAGCAGAAATAGATGTTTTTCTGGAACTCTCTTGCTTTCTCCATGATCCAGCGGATGTTGGCCATTTGATCTCTGGTGCCTCTGCCTTTTCTAAAACCTGCTTGAACATCTGGGAGTTCACGGTTTACATAGTGCTGAAGGCTGGCTTGGAGAATTTTGAGCATGACTTTACTAGCATGTGAGATAAGTGCAATTGTGCGGTAGTTTGAGCATTCTTTGCTATTGCCTTTCTTTGGGATTGGAATGAAGACTGACCTCTTCCAGTCCCGTGGCCACTGCTGAGTTTTCCAAATCTGCTGGCATATTGAGTGCAGCACTTTCACAGCATCATCTTTCAAGACTTGAAATAGCTCAACTGGAATTCCATCACCACCACTAGCTTTGTTAGTAGTGATGCTTTCTAAGGCCCACTTGACTTCACATTCCAAGATGTCTGGCTCTAGGTCAGTGATCACGTTATCGTGACTATCTTGGTTGTGAAGATCTTTTTTGTACAGTTCTTCTGTGTATTCCTGCCACCTCTTCTTAATATCTTCTGCTTCTGTTAGGTCCATACCATTTCTGTCCTTTATCGAGCCCATCTTTGCATGAAATGTTCCCTTGGAATCTCTAATTTTCTTGAAGAGGTCTCTTGTTTTTCCTATTCTGTTGTTTTCCTCTATTTCTTTGCATTGATCACTGAGGAAGTCTTTCTTATCTCTCCTTGCTATTCTTTGGAACTCTGCATTCAGATGCTTATATCTTCCTTTTCTCCTTTGCTTTTCGCCTCTCTTCTTTTCACAGCTATTTGTAAGGCCTCCTCAGACAGCCATTTCGCTCTTCTGCATTTCTTTTCCATGGGGATGGTCTTGGTCCCTGTCTCCTGTACAATGTCACGAACCTCCGTCCAGAGTTCATCAGGCACTCTATCAATCAGATCTAGTCCCTTAAATCTATTTCTCACTTCCACTGTATAATCATAAGGGATTTGATTTAGGTCATATCTGAATGGTCTAGTGGTTTTCCCTACTTTCTTCAATTTAAGTCTGAATTTGGCAATAAGGAGTTCATGATCTGAGCCACAGTCAGCTCCTGGTCTTGTTTTCGCTAACTGTATACAGCTTCTCCATCTTTGGTTGCAAAAAATATAATCAATCTGATTTTGGTGTTGACCATCTGGTGATGTCCATGTGTAGAGGTGCAGATGCGACGCGAGAGACGCCGGCCCCGGCGCAACGAACCACGCAAAGAGGTGCGGCCGTGAGGAGCTACCCCACGCCTGAGGCCAGGGCCGGCGGCCGAGAGGAGCTACCCCACGTCCCACAGGCGGTGGCTGCGCGGGCGCAGGAGGGCCGAGAGGAGCTACTCCGCGTTCAAGGTCAGGAGGGGCAGCCTTGAGGAGATACCCCTCGTCCAAGGTAAGGTACAGCGGCTGCACTTTGCTGGAGCGGCTGTGAAGAGATTTTCCACGACCAAGGTAAGAGAAACCCAAATAAGACGGTAGGTATTGGGAGGGGGCATTAGAGGGCAGACACACTGAAATCATAATCACAGGAAACTAGCCGATCTGATCACATGGACCACAGCCGAATGTGGTCCACTGGAGAAGGGAATGGCAAACCACTTCAGTATACTTGCCTTGAGAACCCCATGAACAGCATCAAAGGGCAAAATGATAGGATACTGAATGAGGAATTCCCCAGGTCGGTAGGTGCCCAGTATGCTACTGGAGATCAGTGGAGAAATAACTCTAGAAGGAATAAAGGGATGGAGCAAAAGCAAAACCAATACCCAGCTGTGGATGTGACCAGTGATAGAAGCAAGGTCCGGTGCTGTAAAGAGCAGTATTGCATAGGAACCTGGAATGTTAGGTCCATGAATCAAGGCAAATTGGAAGTGGTCAAACAGGAGATGGCAAGAGTGAACGTCGACATTCTAGGAATCAGTGAATTAAAATGGACTGGAATGGGTGAATTTAACTCGGATGACCATTGTATCTACTACTGTGGGCAGGAATCCCTTAGAAGAAATGGAGTAGCCATCATGGTCAACAAAAGGGTCTGAAATGCAGTACTTGGATGCAATCTTAAAAATGACAGAATGATTTCTGTTCGTTTCCAAGGCAAACCATTCAATATTACAGTAATCCAGGCCTATGCCCCAACCAGTAATGCTGAAGAAGCTGAAGTTAATCAGTTCTATGAAGACCTACAAGACCTTTTAGAACTAACACCCAAAAAAGATGTCCTTTTCATTATAGGGGACTGGAATGCAAAAGTAGGAAGTCAAGAAACACCTGGAGTAACAGGCAAATTTGGCCTTGGAGCACTGAATGAAGCAGGGCAAAGGCTAATAGAGTTTTGTCAAGAGAATGCACTGGTCATGATTGAGAAGTATGGGGTTATAAAGAATGAACACCTGAGGATTCCAGAAAGGTTGTCACAGGTCTAAGTTTTAAGGGGTGGACTGGGTGAGAATAAGTACCATCCTGTTCCTTACTTGATGGCATAGGAAAACAGAGTTATATGAGTATAACCTCTTAAATTCTTATGGGCATAACCTCCTGAAGTGACTCAGTCGGTTCAGTTGCTCGGTCATGTCCGGCTCTTTGTGACCCCATGAACTGCAGCACGCCAGGCCTCCCTGTCCATCACCAACTCCTGGAGTTTATCCAAACTCATGTCCATTGAGTCGATGATGCCAGCCAACCATCTCATCCTCTGTCGTCCCCTTCTCTTCCTGCCTTCAATCTTTCCCAACATCAGGGTCTTTTCAAATGAGTCAGTTCTTCGCATCAGGTAGCCAAAATATTGGAGTTTCAGCTTCAACATCAGTCCTTCCAATGAACACCCAGGACTGATTTCCTTTAGGATGGACTGGTTGGATCTCCTTGCAGTCCAAGGGACTCTCAAGAGTCTTCTCCAACACCACAGTTCAAAAGCATCAATTCTTTGGCACTCAGCTTTCTTCACAGTCCAACTCTCACATCCTTACATGACCACTGGAAAAATCATAGCCTTGACTAGACGGACCTTTGTTGACAAAGTAATGTCTCTGCTTTTTGATATGCTATCTAGGTTGGTCATAACTTTCCTTCCAAAGAGTAGGTGTCTTTTAATTTCATGGCTGCAATCACCATCTGCAGGGATTTTGGAGCCCAGAAAAATAAAGTCAGCCACTGTTTCCCTATCTATTTGCCATGGAGTAATCGGACTGGATGCCATGATCTTAGTTTTCTGAATGTTGAACTTTAAGTCAACGTTTTCACTCTCCTCTTTCACTTTCATCAAAAGCTCTTTAGTTCTTCTTCACTTTCTGCCATAAGGGTGGTGTCATCTGCATATCTGAGGTTATTGATATTTCTCCCCGCAATCTTGATTGCAGCTTGTGCTTCATCCAGCCCAGCGTTTCTTATGATGTATTCTGCGTATAAGTTAAATAAGCAGGGTAACAATATAGAGTCTTGACATACTCCTTTTCCTATTTGGAACCAGTCTGTTTTTCCAGTTCTAACTGTTGCTTCCTGACCTGCATACAGGTTTCTCAAGAGGCAGGTCTTGAAGTGACTGCTTTGAAACAAAAACACTCATTTACATACGCAAGTTATCCTGCATGAGATATGTCCACTTTGTAGCCAACTTCACACTAAATATATGTTTAACAACAATCTGTAAATGGTAAAAAGAGTCACTTTTTCAAGAGATGTAATTCAAATGAAAGAAAATTCAAACAAGAACATCAAGAAAAATAATTCCACAGGAGGAAGAAAGAGAACTGAGAATCTGCCACAGTACAATTCAGGGGGATTCAAGGCTTCAGATTAAACGGCTTTTCAATTTGGGTATATAAATACAGCCAGGACTGGTCAATATGGAGGGCAGAGGGATGATGCAGAATCTCCTTTTAAAAGCTCTAGATCATTATCTCCATAGCCCTGTTCTAGATAGGATTGTCTATGCCATACATTTTCCTGTTGAAATGATGGTCTGATAGTGAATGGAGGGCCATGTGGATTTCCTAAATGCCCTTCTAATCTGCTGCACTTTTCTAAAAAAAAAATCCTTTTTTCCCTTTTTTTCTCTTGTGCTGAGTCATGTCTGACTCTTTGTGACCCCATGGATGTAGCCTGCCAGTCTTCTCTGTCCTTGGAGTTGCTATTTCCTTCTCCAAGAGATCTTCCTAACCCAGAAACTGCATCTCTTGCGTGTCCTGCATTGGCAGGCAGATTCTTTACCACTATGCCAACTGGGAAGCCTCTGCTGCCCTTTTGATGGAGCTTTGTAGTGAGAACTTCTCAAAGCCTTATTTCATCTTTCTGTCCCAACTTTCACCCTAGCTTGGCACACTATTTATTTATTTCTCTTTAAAATAATTTTATGAGTAGTTTTAACATTTACCTTAGTCAAAGAATCAGAAAGTATCAATTGATTTGCATGAAATTCTTCCTCCCGTTCTTGCCCCTATTCCACTTCCTTGTAAGTAACCTCTGTCCTTGGTCTCTTAGGTGTTGTTCTAGAGTTTCCTCATGCATAGAATAGCAAATGCATTGACAAATACAGACTTTTATTTTCTTCCTTACCTACCCTTGCTCCACTGCCTTTTTTAAATACCAAAAGATAGTATATTATATAACCTGATCTGCACTTTGGTTTTTTTTATATAACTACCTCTCTTGCAGATTTTTTTCCCCCAGATAATTCTATGGTGAGTTTGTCTCTTTGTCTGACTATATATTTTACAAGCACTTCCCTGGTGGCTCAGAAGGTAAAGCATCTGCCTGCAATGCAGGAGACCTGGGTTCAATCCCTGGGTCAGGAAGATCCCCTGCAGAAGGAAATGGCAACCCACTCCAGTACTCTTGCCTGGAAAAATCCCATGGACAGAAAAGCCTGGTAGGCTACAGTCCATGGGATTGCAAAGAGTTGGACACGACTGGGTGACTTCACTTTAAGAGAATTCTTAAACCATGGGCTTCCCTCATGGCTCAAACGGTAAAGAATCTGCCTACAGTGCCAGAGTGAGTGAATGAAATTGCTCAGTCGTGTCTGACTCTTTGAGACTCCATGGACTCTAGCCCACCAGGCTGTTCTCTCAGTTCACTCCCTGGGTCGGGAAGATCCCTTGGAGGAGGGCATGGCAACCCACTCCAGTGTTCTTGTCTGTCAGAGGAGCCTGGCGGGCTACAGTCCATGGGATTGCAAAGAGTCCGACACGACTAAGTGACTAACACTTTCACTTTCTTTCATTGAATAGATGATTGGGATTTGGACCAATATGGGTTTGAAACTAACGTTTTCAGTTTTAAAATATTTTTGATTCAGATTAGAAATTCAGTGTAATATTTGGCAAGTTCCTTGATCTTTTAGAACCAATTTCCTCCTTTGAAAGTGATAACAATAATACCTGGCAACCTTGTGGTGATGCCATCAATAAAAGCTGTATATAAATGGCTTAGAACATAGTAGATGATCAACAAAAGCTATCGCAAATTCCACCCTAGCTTGGCCCACTATTTATTTATTTCTCTTTAAATTAATTTTATGAGTAGCTTTAGCATTCTCTTTATTCAAAGAACCTGAAAGTATCAATTGATTTGTCATGAAATTCTCCCTCCCATTCTTGCCCCTATTCTACTTCCTTGTAGGTAACCTCTATCGTTATTATTATTGTTTCATCACCTGAGTTTGGAATGACTCTTATTGTGCTTCAGTGCCCCAGTCATCATCCTCATCTGGTTCTGGAGAGGTTTAATCAGTTCCCTTCAGCCACTCAGTCGTGTCAGATTCTGCGACCCCATGAACTGCAGCACACCAGGCTCCCTGTCCATCACCAACTCCCGGAGTCCACCCAAACCCATGTCCATTGAGTCAGTGATGCCATCCAACCATCTAATCCTCTGTCGTCCCCTTCTCCTCCTGCCCTCAATCTTTCCCAGCATCAGGGTCTTTTCAAATGAGTCAGCTCTTCATATCAGGTGGCCACAGTATTGGAGCTTCAGCTTCAACATCAGTCCTTCCAATGAACACCCAGGATTGATCTCCTTCAGGATGGACTGGTTGGATCTCCTTGCAGTCCAAGGGACTCTCAAGAGTCTTCTCCAACATCACAGTTCAAAAGCATCAATGGGTGCTCAGTTTTCTTTATAGTCCAGCTCTCACATCCATACATGACCACTGGAAAAACCATAGCCTTGACTAGACGGACCTTTGTTGACCAAATAATGTCTCTGCTTTTCAATATGCTGTCTAGGTTGGTCATAACTTTCCTCCCAAGGAGTAAGTGTCTTTTAATTTCCTGGCTGCAATCACTATCTGCAGTGATTTTGGAGCCCAGAAAAATAAAGTCTGACACTGTTTCCACTGTTTCCCCATCTATTTGCCATGAAGTGATGGGACTGGATGCCATGATCTTAGTTTTCTGGAGAGGTTTAATGATTGTCTCCTAAACAAGTTCCATCTCCATTCTGTAAGGCACTTTGTAAATGAGGTTCTGTAAGTCCTTGGAGGCTTCAGGTTCTCTGATGAGCATCAGCGATGCTGTGCAGATAATTGGCAGTACTCAACGGGAACAATGAAAGATACCAGATCTTAAACTGAAGCTTGTATTATGGCTCAGATGCGTTGGCCATTGTGACTTTTTTTTTCACCTTTTCCTGTATCCATGCCATTAGACATGTGACTCTGCAGCTGTATTGCTGATCTTTCTCACAGCGCCAATTGCCTCGCTGTTCACACTGTCCACATGGTTTGTTGAACTCAGGGTAGGCAAGGCACAAACTAAGAAGCTGGAAGGAGCCTCGAGGAGCTGTAGGAACTGCAGACATGTTTATTCTCTCCTGGCTGACACCCCAGACATAGCAGTGTTCATGCTATATTCTCTCCTCCTGTGGCTGACTCAGCCGACACAGCCGTGAGGCAGTAGTAATAGCACCGCTTTTTAGGTGGAGCTCACATATCCCTCGAGCACAAAGCAGCCCGTGATCAAGCGAGTACCCTGCGATGCACGTGCACAGTGCTACGAGTAATCTCAGCTGTTCCGTAGTCATTATCTACAAGACTGGGGCAAGAGAGCCTGAACGTGCCCTCTTGGCTAATCCACTCTCTTCCCTCAGCAGTTGCCCTGCTAAAGGGATGGAGTATATTTCCCTCTCACTTGACTATGTGTTTGGTCATATGATTTGATTTCATCAGTAAAAAAGGGTGAATGAGATGGTGTATCACTTCTTCTTTTTAAGGAGGCCTTGTGTATTTCCATTTTCCTTCCTATATTCTGTCATTGCTGTGAGGGGAACACGTCTCAGCCCTCTGGCCTTTAAGTGAAAGTTGTTCGGTCATATCTGACTCTTTGCGACCCCATGGACTATACTGTCCATGGAATTCTCCAGGCCAGAATACTGGAGTGGGTAGCTGCTCCCTTTTCCAGGGGATCTTCCCAACCCAGGGATCGAACCCAGGTCTCCCACATTTATTTAACTTATACATCTGTGAGTTGTCTGGACCCAGCAAGGCTGTATGGCTGAATTAGCTCTCTGGCCACAGAGGACAAAAGACATGTGGAACAGGGCCAACCCAGATGAACCATTCCAGTCATACAGCCTTGCTGGGTCCAGACAACCCATAGATGTATAAGTTAAAAAATGGTTAATGGTATTATGGTCATTTTTTGCACAGCAATAGCAAGCCAATACAACTGCCCTTCACCAAATTCTAGGGAACTGTTGAAAAATAACAGGAAATTCAGAAGCCACAATTAGTTTGGTTTTTCCAGTGGTCATGTATGGATGTGAGAGTTGGACTGTGAAGAAAGCTGATCACCGAAGAATTGATGCTTTTGAACTGTGGTGCTGGAGAAGACTCTTGAGAGTCTCTTGGACTGCAAGGAGATCCAACCAGTCCATTCTAAAGGAGATCAATCCTGGGTGTTCATTGGAAGGACTGATGCTAAAGCTGAAACTCCAATACTTTGGCCACCTCATGCGACGAGTTGACTCACTGGAAAAGACTCTGATGCTGGGAAGGACTGGGGGCGGGAGGAGACGGGGACGACAGAGAACGAGATGGCTGGATGGCATCACCGACTCGATGGACATGAGTTTGAGTGAACTCCAGGAGTTGGTGATGGACAGGGAGGCCTGGCGTGCTGTGATTCACGGGGTTGCAAAGAGTCGGACACGACTGAACTGAACTGAGATTTATCCTGTTATATACAGGGACAGAGTAGGGGTCAGGGAGATTAAGAAATGGAACAGGGGTTTCCTCTGTGGTCCAGTGGCTAAAATTCCATGCTCCCAATGCAGGGGGTCCAGGTTCGATCCCTGGTCAGTGAACTAAATTCCACATGTTGCAGCTAAGCGTTCACATGCTATGACAAAATATTCCCCAAGGAAGATAGAGGATCCCACCTCCCACAACTAAGACCCGGCACAGCCAAACGAATAAATATTAAACAAAAAGAGCAATGACATGGTTAGGTATGTTACAATGCAGCCAGAGAGGGATAGGAGCGGGTGTATAAACTCACTTCAAGCATCTGAAGCACAAACAGCAGGCCTGAACTCAACAGTCCACTGAGCTCCAAGAGGAAACAGGAAAAAAATGTATCAATGCTGAGCCAACAAAAACTTAAGCTGGGCCCAGAAAAAGTCTTCCCGGTAAGATCCGCATCACTTTTGCTCCTGAGGAAGGATTAGGGGCCCCCTTGCTTTCACAGTTTTAAATGTAACTGAAGAAGAAAATAGAAACATATTGTGGAAATAACCTCTGGCCAACTGGATGGGGACTAGAATCTGCAGTTCAGTAAAGCTGAGCATCCAAGTCTCATTAGACAGATGGGCAGCTATCCTGTCCCCAGTGATCTTCCTGCTGTCTAATTACATCCTTCTGTGAATTTTAGACAACTTAAAAGAGGAAATATTAGAAATCATCTCTTGACCCAGAACATTCTCCTTTAAAGCTTGATGTACGGCACAAACAGACCTGACAAGGGGTCCAGGTTAATGGGCTTTGGGTCAGAAAGGAATTGGACTAAAGCTGGTCTTGTAAAAGCTGGCACATGGCCTGGGACTATGGCTGGAGCAGTGGTAATGCTCCCCAGTCCAGGCCAAGGGAGGCCTCTCTGCTGTCATGGCGCAGGGCTTGGACAGGCTAGTTAATACTGGCCTGGAGGGTTTTCTCTCTCTCTCCCCTCATACAGCAACAAGATTGAACATTTCAGGCGAAAATAGCTCCAAAAGAAGTTCCTGTTCCCTGAATAAATACAGGCTTTCAACACTCCAAACGGCCATTCCAATTTCTTTTTTCAGGAACCACGTATTATTCTTAAAGGACCCATTTAGAAGTCCTTTTTGCAGTTTGGAGAGTCGAATAGTCTGTTGATTATACAGGAACAGAGTTTATGGGAGTGTTGATGGGGCTCTCTTGTTGGGAAGGAATTCACAAGAGGACCGGACAACGTAGTGTACCTTTCTGTCATTAGCGGAGAAGGAAATGTTCTGTCTTAGGCTTTATCAGGGGCTGGGTCTGTGTGAGTAGCTTCTCCTGGTATTCGTAATAATCTACTTCATAATGCTTTCAAAATAATTTGGATTGACTTTTGTTGGCTTCTCACAAATGAATTCGTTCCAGCATCCTGAAATAGGTACCTGGGAGACTTGGCACGGTCTCCTTCCTAAGGTTGATTTAATTAAAACAGTTACTTCCTCATGGTTGTTTGCTCAGATTTTCTTCAGGATTGTCTTGATTTTGATGAGTTAATACAGAGAAACAGAACACTTAGAAGGGAGTTAGAGCAGTGTCATTCCTAAGGGTTAAATATTTTAGTGACAGCAGGGAAAGTCTAGATTCTAGACCAATT
Source organism: Moschus berezovskii (assembly GCF_049115385.1). Lineage (NCBI taxonomy): Eukaryota > Metazoa > Chordata > Mammalia > Artiodactyla > Moschidae > Moschus > Moschus berezovskii. The sequence continues at coordinate 15,103,171 of NC_142475.1, read as the reverse complement.
GGTAATGATTCTGGAATGTAGATTTATATATGTGTGAGAGAGCCTCTGCTATGTGAATTGTAGAATATGTTCCTCCAATGGTATGTGCAGGAAATACTTTAATCTTCTGTTCTCAGGTTTTAAATGGACGTATAGTTGATTCACAATTGTGAATAAGTGGAGATGATCTATGTTTTAAAAAAATGACCAATTCAAAGTCACACAGTAGGTGAAAGAAATGGAGGGTTCGGGGATTAGAAAAAATGTTCTTATCACAAATGGGATATGATTTTATGGTAGAATCAAATGAACAAAAAGAAGGACACTTAAATCATCTGTAATTTCCCTACCCAATGAGTGATGAAATCCACACATGGCAGGTGAGACCTCCCCTCCACCTCTGTGGGCAAAAGGGAAACAGGTTCAGGTTCCCCAGAGTCCTGCAGACTCCCTTCCACTCCCTCCCCCACAACTCTCACAGCGTTAGCCTCTCCCTGCAGGGTGACCAGCAGAATGAATCATCCTGGAGTTTGTTGTCTCAATCTCCCTGTTCACCCCTCTGTCACCAGGACTCTGATGCCTGTAAGGCTCTGGACATACCCTTCTCTGACCTCATCTCCCTGACCCAACTCCTCAAATTTTCAAGTCACACAGTAGGTGAAAGAATTGGAGGGCTCTGGGATTAGAAGAAATGTTCTTATCACAAATGGGATATGCTTTTATGGTAGAACCAAACGAACAAAAAGAAGGACACTTTAATCATCTGCTTTACTCTGCCCTCTGGAACTCAAGGGCAGTCATCAACCTTTTCTCTCCAGCCCCTTCTCTGAAGTTTCCCTTTATCATCTTGCTCTCATAACTGGCCTCTCTGCCTCCCTCTAACTAGGAGGTTGCTTTCTTTGTATTACCATTCATATCATGGAGCCTGGAGATAGATTCCATCTCTTCCTGATTCTTCTTGCCTTGGCCAGATCATTCTCCTTATCTTCTTCCTGAAAACCCTGGATTTGAATTTCAATCAGATTGTAACCTATATTTCTCCTGTGACAGACGTCTTCTAACCCAACCTCCCTCTGTTCTTCATTCCTAGAAGCATGTTCAATATCATGCTTGCTAAGAGGACTAGAACCACTCACTGTAATCTTGGAGGTTTTCAGTATCTGCAAAGTAGCTATTCTAGCACTCTGACCTCTCAGTTCCTTGGCTTCTCCTCCTCCAGTGAATTTTTGGTTGCACCTTGTGCCTTGTGGGATCTTTGTTCCCCTCCAGGGACTGAACTCAGTCCCACACAGTGAGAGTGCGGAGTCCTAACCCCACCAGGGAATCCCCTCCTCCAATGATCTTGCCCTGTACCCTGTTTCAGCCTCCACTTCCTGGCCATGCCCTGGACCTTGTCATTACCAATGACTCTGCTGCATCTACATGTCAGTTTTAAGCAAACCACTCTGAAGTTCACTCTCTGTAGTTTATCTCTAAGTATCCCAGACACACGACTTCTCCAGCATCACTAGGACCAACAGTCCATTAACCCTCCCACTTCTCACCGTCTCTCACAGCCTCTTCATGTCCTCACCTGCCACCTTACCATACTTGGACTCCGTGGTCGAAATTTTATCACTCCCTTATGTATACTCTTGACATATAGACCCTGATGCTGGGAAAGATTGAAGGCAGGAGAAGGAGACAGCAGAAGACAAGATGGTTGGATGGCATCACCGACCCGATGGACATGAGTTTAAGCAAGCTCTGGGAGGTGGTGAAGGACAGTGGAGCCTGGAGTGCTGCCGTCCATGGGGTCACAAAGAGTTGGACACGACTGAACAATAACATATACTCTTAATTTCCTTTCTTTTCCTCCCTTCATCATATTCTCTTGCCAAAACCTTGTTTAAATTCAAGTCTCTACTGATTCTGTGTCTGTTCAACTGAGCATGGCTGGTAAAGCTCGTGATCCTGCTGACTGGAGCCCCTTCCAATTTATGGCCACTAGTTTGAGTGAACTCCGGGAGTTGGTGATGGACAGGGAGGCCTGGCGTGCCGATTCATGGAGTCGCAAAGAGCTGGACACGACTGGACTGAACTGAACCTCAAGTGGGCCTCTCTTGCTGCTTGGCAGTCTCATTACATTTTCCTAGTTCATTTATGCTCCTGCTCCCTGAGTGAGCTATTTCATATCTATTTCTCTCATCTCAAGCCTCCACTGTAATCCTTAGTCTCAGCTTGCTGCCTGTCTCACTAATAGAAGCAATTAGAAGACGATTTCTACATATTTCCATCACCGTATCCACCCAGCTAATTGCATCTGTGTCCACACACTCCACCTGCCCTCCTCCCTCGATGAGCTGTCTGTGCTCCGTCTATGAAGAGCATTTCCACTTTTGCACAGCCCCCATCCCCTCTCAGATACTCAAGGATGTCATGGTCTGTGTGTGGGTTGGAAAAGAATTTCCAGACACGAGGCAGAATGAAAGGAGAATAGAGTGTATCAGAGCTGTTAGAAGAGTGGGCCAGCTCAAGGGAGAGCCCCCGCTTTCGTGGGCTAGTAGCCGATTTTTATAGTTTTAAGACAAAATTCCTGCTGGAAGGGTGGCATTAGGTGATTGGTTAGAATGCTATAGGGTGGGTAATAGGGTGGGTATGTTACCTAACATGGGGTCAGGAAGCTAGCTGGTTTAGATTGTGGGGGCTCCGGGCAATAGTTGCTATGGGGCTTAGTCAGTTCCGGAGGCGACCTCGGTACCAAACTCTGCGTCTATGGCCTTGGTGCAAGGCCTTGCCCCTGTGACCTTGGTATAAGACTCCACAAGGGACGCTGCAATTTTTTTTGTGTGTGGGGCCTCTGTCTATATGAAAATTTTGATTAAAAGATGTATTACAAAATTCATATGCAAAGTCCATGGGAGATACGGTGATTTATTGATGAAGATTTAGGACTGCAGCCGAAGTTCTTATGTATTTGCTTATCATCCCACCAGTGGAAGTGAAGAGGCTTCATGGTGTCCAGGGGCCATTTTTTCCCTCTTCAGATCCAGGGACCATCTCTTTGATGCTTTAGGCTAATTTCACATCTCCTATCACACAAAAAGGTAGTAAGGCTGCAATTACTTTGCCCTGGCTCTTCAGAATCCGTTTATATTAAAATAATATCAATCTTCTGGCCTCTGAATTTCCCTAGTACCTTTTATTTAAGACATGTTATCTTACCACTCACGAGGCTGCATCATTCATTCTGATGCCAGTGAACACTGGCTTCTGACTCTATTAGAGCCTATTTCTGTGCTTTATTGCTGACCATGTCAAGTGCAAGTCTCACCCAGAGTATGCAGGAAAATGTGATACTTTCTTTTCTGGTTGTGTTAAATTTACCACTCAGAAATTTGTTGAATGAACACAGAACAACACAGTTTTCTCTTGAAACACTTTGGGCTGTAATCACTGCATTCCTAGGATGTGATGTCTTTCAGTGTTGACCTAACCCCTGCTTTGCACACACTGCCCCTAGAAGGAAGGATAGGAGAGGGGCGGGATGAGAAGAGTGGTTTCACCCAACCCACCTCTATCCAACATGACTTACAATCCACTTGGGAGAGCATAGTGTTGTCAGATTGATTGAGATTGGAGAGAGCATCAGTTGGGAGTACCCACTTGGGCAATTGTCTCAGAAAGCCCCTGGGAGAGGTAGGCAGGTAGGCAGGGCCCCTCTGAGGACTGCCTGACATATGGAGTGAAGCCTGAAAGGGAACGGATGACTGCCCTGGGTAGCAGTTACAGGGACATACAGGGTAAAGGGTGACTGTCACTGTCACTCTGAATGGGAGGTGGCGTTGTGGTCAGAACACGGATGAGTAGGAGTTGTCACACAGGCCCGTCTACACACAAGAGCTGGTGGTAGACTACTGGTAGCCCAGACTCCTGAATTCATCCTATAGTGGTGGTAGTGTTAATCACTCGGGTGTGTCTGACTCTTTGCAACCCTGTGGACTGTAGCCCACAGGCTCCTCTGTCCATGGAATTCTCCAGACAAGAATACTGGAGTGAGTTGCTCTTCCCTTTTCCAGGGGATCTTCCAGACCCAGTGATTGAACCCATGTCTCCTGCTTGGCAGGCAGATTCTTTACCATCTGAGCCACCTGTGAAGCCCATATTCACTATGCTATTGCCTAAGAAACCTCAGTATTTCACAAGGTACTTTAAATCTATTTCTTCTTATTCTACTCTTAATTAGTAAAGCTGGGGAAATTGCTATTCACCCCTGTACTGGGCTGAACAGTGTCCCTCAAACACTCACATGTGCCCAGAATCTGTGAATGTGACCCCATTTGGAAATAGGGTCTTTGCTGATGTAATCAAGTTAAGATGAGACCACACTGGATTAGGGTGGGTCCAAATCCAACCTGATGGCCGTCCTTATAGAAAGAGAGATTTGGACACAGAGACATACACACATGGAAGACGGCTATATGATAGGGGAGACAGAGACTTTAGAAATGATGCCACTGCAAGCCGAGGACCACCAAAAATTGTCACCAGAAGCTACAAGAGACAAGGGGTCATGCTACTCACAATCTCGGAGGGAGCATGGACCGGCCAACGCCTTGTATTCAGACTTCCAACCTCCACAACAATGAGAGAAGACATTTCTGTTGTTTTAAGCCACCTGTGGTGTGGTGATCTGTGATAGCAGCTGCAGGGAACTGATGGGCCCAGGTCTTTATGTCTTCCTCCTCTCCTGCCTCTGTGAAGGCTTTCTGCCGTAACTCCTTCAGGCTTCCTTTATAGTGTTTGCTTCGTCATTGTTCAGTCTACCATTTTCTCAAATCAGAAAGCCTCTTTGAGAAAAGCGTTAAAGAAAAGCAGCCCACATATAAAATAGAGCTCTGGACCACACATGAAGAAATGTCTTAGGATTTCAGAAGACAAGCTCATTCAGAGTCAGTGGTAGATGTGGCTTCTGAAAGAGCTAATGCATTGTCGAACTATGCTTGATATTCCTCCAACAGAATCATCCCTAAGATCCACGCCAACAGCTTTGGTTTCTACCAAGGCTCCCCGTGAAGAGCCCTTTCAGTTCCGTGTGGTCTGGACCGTTAGTCTTTAGGACGCATTCTTCTGGTGACAGAACAGTAAGTGGTTCCCTTAGAAGAGAGATGGAAATGGCTGCCTAGAGGCTTCCAGATACCACCCATCCACTCAGCTGATCAGACAGCCTTCCCCTCTGAACGCCTACCTGCTGAGACTGGAATTAGGAGGGCCCTTTAAAGCAGTCTGCCAAATAGGCAATAGATTTCACACTCCAAAGGACGAGCAGGAAGTAAGTCTGAGATTTCTCCCACTTCCTTTCCTCTGTCTCATTTCCCAGTATGCTTTTGTAATTAGCTGTCACTAACTTCTCTTTCTTTTTCTGGATTCTTCTTTTTGATTGATTCCTTTACTATTCCCACTCTGTTTTATTTTTATTTTTCTTCTAGTTTTATTGAGATATAATTGACATACAGCACTGTGTGAGTTTAAGGTATGTAGAGTAATGATTTGACTTATACACGTCATGAAATGATTATCACAGTAAGTTTAGGGACCATTCATCATCTCATATAGACACAAAATTAAAGAAATATAAAAAATTACTTTTCCCTATGATGAGAACTCTTAGGGTTTACTGTCTTAATGGCTTTCATATATAACACACAGCCATGTTAATTATATTTATCAGGTTGTGATAAACACCTCTAGTTTATCTTATAATTGGGAGTTTATACATTTTTACTGCCTTCATCCAATTCCCGCTTCCCCTAGTCCTACCTCTGGTAATCACAAATCTGATATCTTTTTCTGTGAGTTTGTCTTTGAAGTACCATCGACCTACAACACTATGTTAGTTCCTGTTGCAAGCATAGTGATTCAATATTTCTATACATTTCAAAATGATCACCTTGATAAGCCTACTTGCAGTATGTCACCATACAAAGATATTGCATGGTTATTGACTGTATTCCCCGCACTATATGTTTCATACCAGTGACCCATTATTTTGCAACTGGAAGTTTGTACCTCAGTCTTCCTCCTCTGTTTCTTTCCTTACCCTGCCCCTCTGGAAAGCGCCTGTTTGCTGTCTGTATCTATAACTCTGTTATGTTTGTCCATTTGTCTTTTAGGTTCCATGTATAATGAATAATTCCATGTATAAGATTAATTACATGTGTAGATTCCAGGTATAAGTGAAAATTTTCTTTCTCTGCCTAACTTATTTTACTTAGCATAATACATTCTAGGTCCATCCATGTTATTGCAAGTAGCAAGATTTCATTCTTTTTTATGGCTGAGATGGTGGCATTTCAGCAGAGCTATTTAAAATCTTAAAAGATGATGCTATCAAAGTGCTGCACGCAGTAGGTCATGGAAATCTGGAAAACCCAGTAGTGGCCACAGGACTGGAAAAGGACAATCCTCATCCCCATTCCCAAGAAGGGCAGTACTAAAGAATGTTCAAACCACTGGACAGTTGCACTCATCTCCCATGCTACTAAGGTTATGCTTCAAATTCTCCAAGTTACGCTTCAGCATTACATGAACTGAGAATTTCCAGAAGTTCAAGCTGGGTTTAGAAAAGGCAGAGGAACCAGAGATCAAATTGCCAACATTCACTGGATCACAGAGAAAGCAAGGGAATTGCAGAAAAACATCTACCTCTGTTTCATTGACTACTCTAAAGCCTTTGACTGTGTGGATCACAACAAACTGTGGAAAATTCTTAAAGAGGTGGGAAGGCCAGACCATCCTACCTGTCACCTGAGAAACCTGCATGTGGGTCAAGAAGCAACAGTTAGAGCCTCGTATGGAACATCTGGCTGGTTCAGGATTGAGGAAGGGGTGTGACAAAGCTGCTTATTACCACCCTATTTATTTAATCTATATGCAGAGAACATTATGAGAAAGCCTGGCTGGATGAGTTACGAGCTGGAATGAAGATTGCTGGGAGAAATATCAACAACCTCAGATATGTGGATGACACCACTCTAATGGCAGAAAGCAAAGAGAAACAGAAGAACCTCTTGATCAGGGTGAAAGAGGAGAGTGAAAAAGCTGGCTTAAAACTCAATATTAAAAAAAAACTATGATCATGGCATCTGGTGCCATCATTATGTGGCAAATAGAAGGGGAAAAGATGGAAACAGGGACAGATTTCCTTTTCTTGGTCTCTAAAATCACTGCAGATGGCGACTGCAGCCATGAAATTAGAAAACGATTGCTTCTTGGCAGGGAAGCTATGATAAACCTAGACAGCGTGTTAAAAAGCAAACATCACTTTGTTGACAAAGGTCTGTATAGTGAAAGCTATGGTTTTTCCAGTAGTCATGTACAGATGTGAGAGCTGGACCATAAAGAACGCTGAAGAATCGATGTTTTGAACTGTGGTTCTGGAGAAGACTCTTGAGAGTCCTTTGGACCAATCAATCCTAAAGGAAATAAACCTCAAATACTCATTGGAAGGACTGATGCTGAAGCTGAAGCTCCAATAGTTTGGCCACCTGATGCAAAGAGCTGACTCACTGAAAAAGACCCAGATGCTGGGAATGACTGAAGGTAGAAGGAGAAGAGGGCGACAGAGGATGAGACGGTTGGATGGCATCATCAATTCAATGGTCATGATCATGGGCAAACTCTGGGAGATGGTGAAGGACAGGAAAGGTTGGCATGCTGTCGTCCATGGGGTCACGAAGAGCTGGGCATGGTTTGGTGACTGAACAAAAACAGCAACAAAGATTCCACACTGTGTATATCTATCTAGCTATCTATCTAGCTGTTTGTTGTTTTTAGTTGCTAAGTCGTGTCTGACTCACTGTAGCCTGCCTCCTTTCTCCATGGGATTTCTCAAGCAGCAATAATGGACTGGGTTGCCATTTCCTCCTCTGGGGGATGCTCCTGACCCAGGGATTGAACCTGCATCTCCTATATTGGCAGGTGGATTCTTTATCACTGAGCCATCAGTGTAGCCCCCATATTAATGTGTGTGTATAAATATACACACACACCACATCTATTTATTCAGAAATGGGGTGGGCACTTGGGCTGCTTCTATATCTTGGATTGTAAATAATGCTGTAATGAACATAGAGATGCATATATCTTTTCTAATTAGTGCTTTTGCTTTCTTTGGATAAATGCCAGAAGTAGAATTTCTGGATCATATGATAGTTTTATTTTATTTTTTCGTGAGGAATCTCCAGAACTGTTTTCCATAGCAGTTGCTCCAATTTACAATCCCACCAACGGTGCGTGAGGATTCCTTTTTTCTCCACATCCTCACCAACACTTGTTATATGTGGTCTTTTAAATGATACCCATTCCTTCTGTTTGCATTTTCCTGATGATTAGTGATGTCGAGCACTTTTTAATGTCCCTGTTGGCCATCTGTATGTCTATTTTGGAAAAATGTCTGTTACAGGTTCTCTGCCCATTTTAAAAATTGGGTTGTTTACGTTTTGATGTTGAATTATATGAATTCCTCGTTTATTTTGAATATTAACCTCTTATTGGGTATATTGTATGCAACTATCTTTTCTCTTTCAGTAGGTGGCCTTTTCATTTTGTGATGGCTCCCTTCACTGTAGCTTGGTGCAGTCCCATTTGTTTATTTTTGCTTTTGTTTCCCTTGCCTGAGGAGACATATCTAAAAATACATTACTAAAACCGATGTCAAAGAGCTTACTGCCTATGGTTTTTTTCTAGAAGTTTTATGGCTTCAGGTCTTACGTTTAAGTCTTTAAATCATTTTAAATGTATTTCTGTGCCTGGGGTGAGAGAGTAATCCAGCTTGATTCTTTTGCATGTAGCAGTCCAGTCTAATCTTTTTTTTTCTTTTTGGTTGTATTGCTTTCTGAATTGTCTTAGGTTTATATCCACAAAAGACTGCTGGATTGACTTGTACCACACATCTGTATTGAGTCTTACTGGCTTGCTATGGATAAACAGGGTCTTTTTAACAGGAACCATAGACCTCCCACCACAAACTAATAAGACCATAGCTCTTGATTCTACTTCTTTGAGCTGCATGAGGTCAGAGGGGCCTTATAAGTGTGGAGTGAGCTATTGCTTTAACCAAGAACTTTCATGTTTGATTGGTCCCAGTATTTTCCTCTACTTTCTGATAGGAAACAGCCTGGACTACATTTTCAGGCTTCTCAAAGTGAAGAAATGGGAAACCAGCAAGATAAAATTGAACAGGAATGTATGTACATGACGGAGATCAGGATATGGCATCCTGAAATATTCTACTTTGGCATAGGGATTAGTTTGAGCTGAAGGCAATTAAGAAACACAGAGACAGGAGAAAATTTCTGCCTCTTTCTGTCTAAAAGCAGGACATAAATTTCCCTTTCATAAAGTTAACATAAATTTCTCTTTGCAAAGGTGTCTCACTCTTCCTTATCAGGAAAAGGAGAATGACTCTTGATCATTCCAGACAATGCATCACTGGAGAGGGCACCACACTGAGTCTGCATACAAACCTTACTGTGTGTGTGTGCGTGTGTGTGTGTGTGTGTGTGTGTGTGTGTGTGTGTGCGCGCGCGTGCTCAGTTGTTCCAACTCTGTGCCATCCCACAGATGTGGCCTGCCAAGCTTCTCTGTCCTTGGGATTTTTCAGGCAAGAATACTGGAGTGCGTTGCCATTTCCTCCTCTAGGATCTTCCCCACCCAGGGATCGAATCTGAGTCTCTTGCATTCACAGATGGATTCTTTAGCACTGAGCTGATTGAGAAGCTTTGCGAAGCAACCCTTATCTACCATTAGTTTCCTCACATATTTCAGTTCAGTTCAGTCGCTCAGTCGTGTCCAACTCTTTGCGACCCCATGAATCACAGCACGCCAGGCCTCCCTGTCCATCACCAACTCCCGGAGTTCACTCAAACTCACGTCCATTGAGTCGGTGATGCCATCCAGCCATCTCATCCTCTGTCGTCCCCTTCTCCTCCTGCCCCCAACCTTTCCCAGCATCAGAGTCTTTTCCAGTGAGTCAACTCTTTGAATGAGGTGGCCAAAGTATTGGAGTTTCAGCTTTAGCATCAGTCCTTCCAGTGAACACCCAGGACTGATCTCACATATTTACCTTCCCATAATTTACCATTGGAAGGACTGATGCTAAAGCTGAAACCCCAATACTTTGGCCACCTCATGCGAAGAGTTGACTCACTGGAAAAGACTCTGATGCTGGGAAAGGTTGGGGGCGGGAGGAGAAGGGGATGACGGAGAATGAGATGGCTGGATGGCATCACCAACTCAATGGACATGAGTTTGAGTGAACTCCGGGAGTTGGTGATGGACAGGGAGGCCTGGCGTGCTGTGATTCATGGGGTTGCAGGGAGTCAGACACGACTGAGCGACTGAACTGAACTGAATTTACCACCTCTGGGATGCTATTTTTTGTCTAGTCACTTCTCTGCAACTCACCATCCTTCGCTAAAATTGTATATAAGTTTCACAGTCTGAATGCTTCTTTGGGTTTTTCACTTCCTTTCTGTGACCCTCACCTCTATCCCATGCTTGTAAAATTAAAAAATTGACAACAATAAAACATAAATGCTTTTATTCCTGTTAATCGGCCTTTGTCTTTTTACTTCGCATGCCCCAGCTGATAGACCTGAGAGGGAAGAGGAAGTTTTTTTTCCTCCTCTACATATGTGATGTTCTGAACAACGAGCCAGCAAACTAGCTTCATGAGTTCAGTGGCATAACAGCATCAGGAGTAAGGGAAAGAAACTAGTCAATAGTAATATTAGTGTTAGTCAGAAATTTTCTTTGTAGTTTCTCATACAAATTAATGTCCATCTAAAAATAGACTAATAAAAATAGCATTAAGAGGGATCCACATGAGCTAGAGCTTATTACAAAGACCAAAATAGAGAATTGCCTGTGTAGTAGATGAATTACAAAAGTGACCCCAGCCTCCTCTCTGTTTCCATACATTGTGCCATTTGAACACTACCGTTTCTTCCATAAAGAGATGAAATGTATTTCTTCACCCCTTGAATCAAGCCTTGCGATGTTTTTTGGCCTGTATAGAGTATGGCAGAGATGATGGTGAGGCAGTTCTGAGCCTAAACTTTGTGAGCCCTTGCACGTTTCCACACTTCCTCTTGGGATCATGCCTCTACCAAGTGAACAAGTCCAGGCTGTGCTTAGTTGCTCAGTCGTGTCCTACTCTTTGTGACCCCATGGACTGTAGCCCACCAGGCACCTCTGTCCATGGGGATTCTCCAGGGAAGAATACTGGAGTGGGTTGCATGCCTTCCTCCAGGGGATCTTCCCAATCCAGGGATTGATCCCAGGTCTCCCACATTGCACGTGGATTCTTTACCATCTGAGCCACCAGGGAAGCCCAAGAATAATAGAGTGGGTAGCCTATTCCTTCTCCAGGGGATCTTCCTGACCCAGGAATCGAACCAGTGTCTCCTGCATTGCAGGTGGATTCTTCACCAGCTAAGCTACCAGGGAAGCCCAACATGAGAAACACATGGCCTAGACATCACCCCAGTTAACAGTCAGTCAACGGCTTCACATGAAAGGGCACTGTTGTAGACCAGCCAGTCACCAGCTGACCTGGCATTTGACTGAGGATACATATATCAGTCCGAGATAAGAACCATCAGCTGGCATGTAGATGTGTGAGTTTTAGTAAATGTTTTTAAAACCACAAGTTTTGGGTTATTACACAGCAATGGATAATTGATACAGCCTTGAAAGCAAAACTTATAGAGAAATGTTAAAGCAATTAGTGATTTTGTACTTGTAGAAGAGAAGAGTTATGAGTATGAGGGGGCACGTGTCAAGTCTGGAGACACTGGTGCCACAGATATCTGTGGAAATGTAAAGTTCAGAAGACTGCAGGAGCTAGCTGACTTGACTGATGGCAAAGCAAAGCAAAGTGGCTGCTTAGTGAGTGGCCTGCCCTCCCAGTTTGTAGGAAAAAAGGGTGCATATTTCCAGTAGATCCAATGTGAACTACGCCCTGGAGCAAGTTTAGAGAAACTCTGCTCAAGAAGGTAGCCTGGAAGGTGTTACCTGCCAGAAACAGGGTGCTAAAGGTTGGTGACAACTGCTGAGTGGAGGGAGTATCAGATATGTTAAGGGGATCGTGTGCGAGATCTCGAGGGAAGTCTCTGGTGAACCCACCAATACACTCCACGAACAGTCCACAGGGCACCAAGGCCAAAACACAACAGCATCTCTCAGGTAAACTCTGTCCTTGCCCTTTACTCTCCCTCCTCCTACTCTGCCTCTCTGGGGAGAGAGTCCTTCCGGTGCGTGGAGGATGAGGGGTAGAGGTGCCAGACAGGTAAATACAAGGCAGAGAACTGACCACTATATGATCTTGGCAGGACAGCTAAGCACTGTAGAATAAATGATCATGTCCTCCTGTCTCTTGAGAGTCCCTTGGACAGCAAGGAGATCAAGGAGGTCAACCCTAAAGGAAATCAACCCTGAATATTCATGCTGAAGCTGAAGTTCCAATACTTTGGTTGACGGATGCAAAGAGCCGACTCATTGGAAAAGATCCTGATGCTGGGAAAGACTGAGGGTAGGAGGAGAAGGGGACCACAGAGGATGAGATGGTTGGATGGCATCACTGACTCAACGGAGATGAATTCGAGCAAACTCTGGAAGATGGTGAAGGACAGGGAATCCTGGTATGCTGCAGTCCATGGGGTCACAAAGAGTTGGACACGACTGAGCGACTGAACAACAAGGGAAGCCTGGCATGCTGTAGTCAGGCGCTGGGGTTGCAAAGAATCAGACAGGATTTAGCGACTGAACAACAGCAACGAAAGTCACATCTATGGGTACGGAAGCCACCAGCTGTAACTTAGGTGTCTTCCTTATTTGGTTAGTTCATACAAATGGTTGTGTGACACACACATATATATATTATATATATTCCTAGTGTTACTCATTCAGTCGTATCCGACTCCCTGTGAAATGGACTGTAGCCCGCCAGGCTCCTCTGTCCATGGAATTCTCCAGGCAAGAATACTGGAGTGGGTTGCCATTTCCTTTTCCAGGGAATCTTCCCGACCCAGGGATCAAATCTGGGTCTTCCGCATCGCGGGCAGATTCTTTACCGTCTGAGCCACCAGGGAAGCCCATATATATTCCTGTGTGTTCTTTATTATTGACTTTTTTGGGGCTGCACCGGGTCTTGGTTGCGGTATGTGGGATCTAGCTTCCTGACCAGGGATCGAATTCATTCCTCCTGCATTGGGAGTGCCGAGTCTTAACCACTGGACCACCAGGGAAATATCTATTATTGATTTTTAACAGCATTTTAAGAGCACTTTTAGATTCATAGCAAAATTGAGGGAAAGGTACATTTACCCCTGCCTCCACACATACAAAGCTCCCCCATTATCAACAGCACCACAGCAGGGTGGTATGTTTGTTACACTTGATAAGCCTATACTGACAGATCATAATCACTGAAAGTCCGCAGTTTGCCGTAGGGGCCATGTTGTCCATTCTATGGGTTTAGGCAAATGTGCAATGACACGATTTCCATAGTGTCATATGGAGCAGCTTCACTGCCCTAAAAGTCCTCTGAGCGTTGCCTGCTCACTCCTCCCCACTGAGCCCTGGCAGCCACTGATCTTTTATTCTCTCTGTGGTTTTTGCCTTTCCCAGGATGCCATATGATTGGAATCATACAGTGAGTAGCTTTCCAAATTGCCTTCTTTCACTTAGTAAGATGCATTTAACTTTCCTCCCTGTCTTTTCACGACTTGATAGCTCATTTCTTTTTGGTGTTGAATAATATTCCCTTGTCTGATGTACCATGGATTATTTATCCATTCACCCAGTGAAGGGCATCTTGATTACTTCCAATCATGGATACTGACAGAGATAATACTCACTAAGAAAACTACAAGTAATTTCTAGCTGGTTTTGAAATGCTTGATAAGGTTCCTTTACATCTTCATTTTCCCAGTGTGTTTTTGTTTAGACCAAGGCTCAAATTAATTTTAATTTAACTAATGAACTTGTCACCAGGAGAGCTGTAAAGGTGTAGGACAAGATTAAGTCTGATCCAAAGTTTAAAAAAAATGTTAATGGATAATCTACAATTAACCAAGATTTAACTGTTAGTGAAATTTATAAATATTTTATTCTTGTGTCCATGAAATGCAAATACAATGGCTTCAAAATATTAGTCTGTCATTTCAATAAATTCTTCTACATCTATAAAAAGTGTACCATAGATGTACCACAGATTATTTATCCATTCACCTAGAGAAGGGCATCTTGATGGCTTCCAAGTTTGTTGTTCATTGTTCAGTCATTCAGTCATGTCTGACTTTGCAACCCCATGGACTGCAGCACGCCAGGCCTCCTTGTCCTTCACCATCTCCCCGAATTTGCTCAAACTCAAGTCCATTGAGTTGGTGATGCCATCCAACCATCTCATCCTCTACCATCCCCTTCTCCTGCCCTCAATCTTTCCCAGCATCGGGGTCTTTTCAAAGAGTTGGCTCTTCATATCGGGTGGCCAAAGTATTGCAGCTTCAGCTTCAGCGTTAGTCCTTCCAATGACTATTCAGGACTGATTTCCTTTAGGATGGACTGGTTTGATCTCCTTGCAGTCCAAGGGACTTCTCTAACACCACAGTTCGAAAGCATCAATTCTTCATCGCTCAACCTTCTTTATAGTCCAACTCTCACTTTCATACATGACTGCCGGAAAAACCATGGCTTTGACTATACAGACCTTTGTCAGCAAAGTGATGTCTCTGTTTTCTAATATGTTGTCTAACTTGGTCATAACTTTTCTTCCAAGGAGCAAGTGCCTTTTAATTTCATGACTGCTGTCATTTTGGAGCCCAAGAAAATAAAATCTGTCACTGTTTCCACTTTCTCTCTGTATGTTTGCCATGAAGTGTTCGGACCAGATGTCACGATCTTCGTTTTTTTGAATGTTGAGTTTTAAGCCAGTTTTTCCACTCTCCTCTTTCACTCTCATCAAGAGGTTCTTTAGTTCCTCTTTGCGTTCTGCCATTAAAGTGGTATCATCTGCATATCTGAGGTTGTTAATGTATCTCCCACAACCTTGATTCCAGCTTGCGAGTCATCCAATCTGGCATTTTGCATAGTATACTCTGCATATTGGTTCTGGAACTTATAATTATAGCTTCTATAAACATCCTTGTTCACACTTTTGTGTGAATATAAGTTTTTAATTCCCTTGGGTAAATACCAAGGAGTGTGATTGCTGGAGTGTATGGTAAGAGTATGCTCGGTTGTCTATGAAACCACTGATCTATCTTCCAGAGTGGCTATATCATTTCTTTAAAATTTTATTGTATTTTTGATTGTAATATCATTGCTTTGCAATGTAGTATTAGTTTCTGCTGTACAACATCATGAGTCAGCCATATGTACACATACATCCCCTCCATCCTGAGCCACTGCTCCCCTATTCTACTTCCCTAAGTCGTCGCAGAGCTCCCTGTGCTGTACAGCAGCTTCCTACTAGCTGTCTGGTTTTTGCATGGTAGCGCATACATGTCAGCGCCACGCTCTCAGCTTGTCTCTCCTTCTCCTTTCATCCATGTGTCCATGAGTTCATTCTCTGTGCCTGTGACTCTATTCCTGCCCTGCAAATAGATTCATCAGTACCATTTTTCTAGATTCCACATTATGCATTAATATACGATATTTATTTTTCTCTTCCTGACGTACTTCACTCTGTATGACAGGCTCTAGGTTCATCCACATCACTTCAACTGACTCAGTTTTGTTTCTTTTTATGGCTGAATAATATTTCATTGTATATATGTACCACATCCATTCATCTGTTGATGGATATCTAGGCTGCTTCCGTGTCCTGGCTATTGTAAATACCTGTGTAATGAACATTGGGGTTCATGTGTCTTTACGAGTTATGGTTTTCTTAGGGTATAAGTGAAAAGGAACTAAAGAGTCTCTTGATGAAAGTGAAAGAGGAGAGTGAAAAAGCTGGCTTAAAACTCAACATTCAAAAAACCGAGGATCATGGCATCTGGTCCCATCACTTCGTGGGGAAACAATGGAAACAGTGACAGACTTTATTTTCCTGGGCTCTAAAATCATGCAGATGGTGACTGCAGCCATGAAATTAGAAGAAGCTTGCTCCTTGGAAGAAAAGCTATGAAACCTAGACAGTATGTTAAAAAGCAGAGACGTTATTTTTCTGACAAAGGTCTGTTTAGTAAACACTATGGTTTTTCCAGTAGTTGTGTACGGATTTAGACTATAAAGAAGGCTGAGTGTCAAAGAATTGATGATTTTGAACTGCGGTGTTGGAGAAGACTCCTGAGAGTCCCTTGGACTGCCAGGAACTCAAACCAGTCCATCCTAAAGGAAATCAGTCCTGAGTATTCACTGAAAAGACTGATGCTGAAGCTGAAGCTCCAAAACTTTGGCCACCTGATATGATGGACTGACTCACTGAAAAAAACCCTGATGCTGGGAAAGACTGAAGGCAGGAAGAGAGGGGGATGACAGAGAATGAGATGGTTGGATGGCATCACCGATTTCATGGACATGAGTTTAAGCAAGCTCTGGCAGTTGGTGATGGACAGGGAAGCCTGGCGTGCTGTGGTCCATGGGGTTGCAAAGAGTCGGACATGACTGAGCAGCTGAACTGAACTGAATGCCCAGTAGTGGGATTGCTAGGTCATGTGGTAATTCTATATTTAGTTTTCTTATTCCCACCAACTGCGTATGAGAGTCCCTTACCCTCCCTGGGGCAAGAATATTGTCTGGTTTGTAAAGAAAGAAGTTGGATTTGGGGAAAATACCTGGAGGGTTATTTCAAATATACTTCCCCACTACAGGGGCTTCCCAGGTGGCACTAGTGATAGAGAATTTGCCTGCCAATGCAGAAGAACCAAGAGACACTGGTTTGATCCCTGGGTAGGGAAGATCACCTGCAGGAGAAATTGGCAACCCATTCCAGTATGCTTGCCTGGAGAATTCCCATGGACAGAAGGGCCTGGTGGGGGTACAGTCCATAGGTTTGCAGAGTTGGATGAGACGGAAATGACTGAGCATGTATGCATCCCCACTACAAAGAGGAAGATTAATTGAAAGGAGAAGGTGGTTGAAAGTAAAATGTCCTTGGGGGAGGGAGCAGCAGGATGCGCCCCATCAGTTGTATGGTGGGTGGGGTGTCTGAATGCTCTGCTCTTCAGCTCAACAAGTATTATGCATTTTCAGCTACACTGATCTTGTGACTCTTAAATTCATGAGACCAGCTCACTTCCCTGATGATCAATTCTTTCTTTATCATTTTACTCTAGGGGACCAGGATAAGAAAATGGCAGTGCTTCCTTCCACATAAGTATAAACAGATAATACATACTGTTAGTACCTAATAACCAAGATCTATGAACTCAGTCCAGCATGATAAAGCTGAATGATTTTTTTTTTATTCACTGTCTTTCATGTCAATCCTCTTTCACCACAACATCATCAGTCAATCAAATTGTGCTTGGAGTTCTTACGTTACCATGGCAACACCTGCTTGCACAGTTAAAAATAAAACCTCTGTGCTCCTACTGAAATTCGGAGAGAGCAAGAACCTAATTGCCTGGCGGTCCTCACCATGGGAGATCTGACACCTCGGCAAAGGCAAGCCAGCCACTTTTGTCCTGGAGGGTGAAGATGAAGGGTTGCCACTGAGCGCTCTCTGTCTCCTGGGATCGTTTCCAAGACTAAGCAAACCTGCCTGTCTGCAGAGGTACAATGGTGGTTTTCATCACAGACCCACTGAGGAGCCTTCTCAGTTCTTAGTCCTTAACAGACATCTTTTGGCAGTTTGGCAAACCTATGAGGAAGATGGAGAAAAAAAAAAAATTAATGCAGAAAGCAGGTTGGGAGCCTTAACTGCTCTCTAGGACATTTAAGGCTGCTTAATAAGGAAAAGATTTCTCAGAGATGTTGCTTTCATTTGCATTCCCTTAGAGACAGACCCTCGTAGCCTCCCATGTAGCTCAGTTGGTAAAGAATCTGCCTCCAGTGCAAGAGGCCCGGGTTTGATCCCTGGGTTGGGAAGAGCCCCTGGAGAAGGAAATGACAACCCGCTCCAGTATCCTTGCCTGGAAAAATCTCATGGACAGAGGAGCCTGGTGGGCTGCAGGCCGCGGGGTTGTAGAGTTGGGCACGACTGAGTGACTAACACTTGCTTACTTAGAGACAGACCCCCGAGCCAGGGATTCAAGGCCAAGTAGTTTATTTGAGAACATTAGTGGGGAGGGGGAGGTGGGAAAGTAATGCTGAGAAGAAAAGACAGTCAGTAAGGCTGGATGGCCTCCCCGACTCAATGGACATGAGTTTGAGAGCTCCGGGGGTTGGTGATGGACAGAGAGGCCTGGCGTGCTGCAGTCCATGGGGTTGCAAAGAGTCGGACACGACTGAGCGACTGAACTGAACTGAAGGCTTTGTTAGTAACTCAGCCACCCTTTGGGTGACTGGAACTTAGTTCGGAGGGGAAACTCCGCGAAGTACAATAAACACTTGCCTTTGAGTTATCCTATCTGAAGGGTGTGGAGTTGGGTGTTTCTTCCCAGTGCCTGTGTTCTGCCACGTGAAGCAGAGAAGCCCTTCTGCTCTACGAAACCTGCTGGTGTGGAGATGTTCGTATCTGCTGTCAGAAGTCTGGCTGAGGGTTAAGGCTGGGACGCTAATAGTGTCAGCCACAGGTTCTCAGATTGGGGACTTTCTTTCTTTTGGGAAGTCAGAGAAATTCTATGGAAGCGAGTTTATAAGAGCCTGGTGATAGTGAGCTCTGGAAAGAATGAGCGTGGAGAGAAGAAAGGAACAGAAGGCGGCTTTAAAAATCGAATTGTTTTGGTTGGTGTTGTTAAAACGGGTAATTTCCTACAGGAAGGATATTTGAATCTTCACTATTGTAAAAGGGTCGCTTCATCCTCAACCAAGCGCTTAGAACTTTGAAAGTCAAAGTGTCAGTCACTCAGTCATGTCCAACTCTTTTGTGACCCCATGGACTGTATAGCCTCCAGGCTCCTCTGTCCATGGAATTCTTAGAACTTCAGTTCCTCAAAATCAGCCATTTAATCCCCAAATATCCTCATGTCACCACATCAGTATAACCACCTTCCCTAAGTATGTTTTGCCTTTTAAGTTTTACTCCTTTGAAATCTTTCCCAAAAATGACTCCTGAGAACAGTATCTGAGAATAAAAAGACAGAAATAACAGAAGTCAGGCTCCCCACAGGAGGGGTAATAATGAGCCCTTGCATTTATCCAGAGTCTGCCATGTGCCAGACACTGTGATGTTGTTGAATCCTTTCACCTAAAACTCATAACCACTCAATAAGGGAGACGCTATAGTGATTCCCTTGTACAGATGAGAAAACAAAGCCACAGTAACTTGAAAGTCCCACCTCTAACGGATTTGGGAGCCAGAATTCAAGTCCAGGCTGTCTATTCCTGGAAAATATGTCCTTGGTCAACTTCATTATCTGTTTTCATTCCATTAGTTCTTCCAAATCAAAGTTGGATGTTTTGGGTTGACAGTTTTCAATACTCAGATGGACTATACTGCAAAGTGTCTTGGGTTATCTAGGATTAAGCTACCCTCAGCTAACCATTCCAGCTGGCCCTGGTCAGGAAACAATGTCACTTCAAATCAGCTATTCAAGGAAAGTGTACTAGCATCCCTCTCCCACAACCCACCCACCAACATACACACACACGACACCCTCACACACACAAAGGCAAATCACTGGCAATATTCTTAAATATTTCTCTCAGGTCAAAGATTGTTTTGTATTTCAGTTTGTCCAGATCACTGAGAAGATACTGCTTCAGGACAATTTGCCTCTGGTTTAACAACACCAGCAACCAATTTGCTAGAGAGGTGGACATTTCTTTCTATAGACAAAGCAATATATCTAAATTTTTCCTCTTTGGGTGAGGAAAGAGTGACTTAGAATACTGTCTTAGGTAATTCACCATTTATTTTAAGGAGAACTGCAAGCAGGAAACCAGGGAAAATTGCAGAACCGGACAGGAAAGGGCAAGGTGCATAGATCACAGACAGACAGGAGGGTCTGAATTCTAGAGCCTTGTACCGATGACCCTTCAGCCCCTCTGCAGACTTGCACCTGGATTCTCTCTGCTCAGTTTTCTTTTCTGTATCTCCATGCACTTCCCTGCTTCCTAGCTTCTCCTCCTTGTAGCATTTCCTCCTTTTTATCTTTGCTTTACACATGGAGCAACAGCAATCCTGGCTTCTACCTACATCATCATCTTTCAGCTGCTTTTGTTCACAGTTGACTGTCCTCGTCTCAGTATTTCTTTTCTTTCTTTTTTTTTTTAGCTTAAATGATGAAAGAAGATTGCAGTGGACACATTTTTGTTTTCAGTGACTGAGCCAGGTGATGAGTTTTATGTGGCCTATGGTTCAGTAGCCTATAAGCCAAGTGACCACCCCTGATCCAGTTAGCTTTGGCCAGGTACACACATAGAACCCCTTCAGCAAAGGTGCCCACAAGGGCTGTAGGTTGGTCAGGCAAGGACCACGACTATCTCTTTGATTTCCGTGACCAAATGGCATTGGGCCCCCTGCGTTTCTGTTACTGAAAGCGCATGGATCTAACATCAGGTGTCAACATAACTATACATATACTTAGGAGAATTCAGTCTTGGGTTGTCCCTCTAAAGTCCAGCCATGATATTTTATATTTGAGGAAGATAATCTAACAGAATTTCTAACCATCTAATGTTCTAGAGTTTCCAGGTTCTATCTCCACATCAAATTCTAGCACAGAAAATCACAAACCTGGAGCTCATTTACTTACTTCTCTGCAGTAATGCCTTTATAGAAATTGGACCTAATATTATACCCTTGGGGTTTAATATAAGAAATGGTTACATGAAGAATGTTTGCATCTTTAAAATTGCTTTAAAAGTTGCCTACTATTGTTCTTTAATGTTCTTTATATATAGATTCAGGCAATAATTTTCTCTTGGCTTTTAATCCCAAGGACAAAATCTTTGTTTCTATTTTAATGAATGAGAATTATATAATTCACCAAATTTCTTATCTGCCTCTAGAAAAATCTAAAGCAAAATTTAGGATTCAGTTATAGGAACTCTCTGTAGTCTGGGTTTTATATAATAATCTTCCTCCTTGTGTTACATGCTTTTTATATTTTATTCTTATTTTAATGATTGAAAAGTATATGTATCTGTTGGCTAAACCACTGCAAATACTTTTTGGAGTAGCTAGAATGGGCTTCCCTGGTGGCTCAGCAGTAAAGAATCTGCCTGCCAATGCAGAAGACCGAGTTTGATCCCAGGGTCAGAAAGATCCCCTGGAGAAGGAAATGGCAACCCACTCCAGTATTCGTGCCTGGGAAATTCCATGAGCAGGGGAACCTGGAGGGCTACAGTCCATGGGGTTGCAAAGAGTTGGACACAACTTACTGACTAAACAACAACAAGAATGCAAATAATAAATATGATTCGATATATACTGTGTATTAATATTGTTGCTTTATAAAGTAAATTCTAATGATTTCAGGAGAATTTTTGATGGTTTAGGGAATCTCCAGACTAGTAACTTTTTATGCTTAAACATGTAGTAAATGAGATATTAGTTATTACTGTGTTTCAGCTATTAAGCAAATATCTATAGGACTCCTGGAGCAATCTGAGGATGTACTTAAGTTGTAGAAAACTGGAATTAAAGAGAGTTCATGCAAAGATTTTTACTGAAAGGGGAAGAGCTCAGGTTGGAAGCCATTGGTGAGGAGTTATTTATTCCATGAAGGAATCAAAGAAAATCTGAGAGTCATTGGCCTTTTATAATTGCTAGAAGCTTTTGCTAGTTACTTTTAAGTATTTTCCTAGTTTCACATTTCTTATATATATTTTGGAGTGGTGTCTTCATTCCAGGTACTTTAGCAGTAAGTTGAAAATTCAGTGTGTCAACGGTCTGTCTATGCAATACCAATAATGGATTAATGGATTTTTTCCTAACTAATGTAAACAGGGTAGTTGTTTTGACTTTGGTAGACACAACGCCAGGATTCCCAGGTGGCGCTAGTGGTAAAGAACCCACCTGCCTAATGCAGGAGACATAAGAGACGCAGGCTTGATCCTTGGGTTAGGAAGATTCTCTGGAGGAGGGCATGACAACCCACTCCAGTTTTCTTGCCTGGAGAATCCCATGGACAGGGGAGCCTTGTGGGCTGCAGTTCTTAAGGTAGCACAGACTCGGACACAACTGAAGCAACTTAGCATGCAGACACACAGATACAACTCCAGTACACAATTTTAAATAAGCACATGGAAACAAACACTTTTTAGGAAGGAAGCCACTTTTCTGGAAGGTGGCAAGCCATGCAGTCTGTCAGGATCACAAACTTGTTTTCCACTAAATGTTTTTGGGTTTTGCATTAAAATATGAGATGTAGAAATAGCACCAACAGAAGGGGCTGTCATTGTGACTTGCATCTCTGTGGAGCGGTATTTCTGGGTCACTGGGCATTCTCTGCTCTTGGATTTAGTGACATGTCAGTGAATTCGTATTTTGAAAGTTGTCAAGTCTTAAAACCTTCAGACCCTTTAGCCACTGTCCAGCCCTCCTGTGGCCTTGATTGGTCCTCAGTTGACCTCTGTGGCAGAGTGAGTTTGATCTCTTGCTCTGGGCCTTTTTTCCATGGCTGCTTGTTCTTTTGGGTTCATTTTGGAGGACTCAGTGCAGCTGCTTTTGGCACCTGAGTCTGTAACCTTTTTTGAATTTCTCCTTCACAAGCTCTTGTCACAGACTCAAGTCCCAAAGGCACATGCTAACTCAGTCCAGATGCCAGGAAGATCCAGCCCCAGCTGGGCCGTCTGACCCTAATGAGTGGGCAGCCATATGCACAGTTAATTAACACTGAAGTTGAAAAAAATAAAATGAGTTTTCAAATTCACTTAGCAATGGTAAGTCTTCCTTTTGCAAAACCCAAACCACTTGCATAGCCACCAGGAAAAAGGGGCAAGCTACTTGTATTAATTCTGTCTCCTTCAAAATCTCAGTTTACTAGCTGTCACATGGATCTATGTGATATACAGAAAAGTCTACTGAAAGACATTACAAGACAGAGACAGTAAAAAGGAAAGCTCTGCTCTCAGTGAGCTTATAGCCTAGTAGGGCACTGAAAATTTAAACTCTTTTCTTCAATGACTTCAGTGACTGGAGACTAAGATTTTCTTTATTTTCTCTGATGCTCTGCAGGTAGAACTTGTCACTTAGCTGTGTGGTTCCATGGCACACTGTGCCTGCCCCTGTATCCTGATGTTCTTGTCTCCCTCATTCAACTATGAGGTTCGGTGGCTGTACCTGAACCAAGTGCTATGTTACATGTTCAAGAGTGTTGTGAGCCTGCTGGTAAACCATAGGTGCGTGCTAAGTCACTTCAGCCCCATCCAACTCTTTGTGACCCTATGGACTGAAGCCTGCCAGGCTGCTGTCCATGGGATTCTCCAGGCAAGGATACTGGAGTGGGTTGCTGTGCCCTCCTTCAGGGATCTTCACCACCCAGGGATTGAACCTGCATCTCTCAAGTCTACCTGCATTGGCAGGCAGGTTCTTTACCACTAGCGCTGCCTGGGAAACCATGGGTAGCTTGATATTGGCCATAGTGGGGATATTCACATCATGAAATTTGGCAAAAGCTACAAAATCAGGGCTAAGAATTTTTTGAGAGTCAATTTACCAGCACATAAAGTCCTTGAAGTCAGCAATATGGCTTTATGTTTGGATCTCCCAAGACTTACAGTATCTGGCATGTGATGGGTACTCAATACCTATTTGCTGAATGAATGAAGGGACTCTACTTGGGCTCTCTAAGACACAAATAGAATGAAACCAGGCCAACATGGTCTTGTGTAGAATGAAACAAGCTGTCACAACAATGTAGTGATTCGAGAAACCTGTTGAAAGGGTCCCATCTCCCCACCAGAATGTGTCCCTTGCTCTCTTGCTGCAGTACTGGATCCCCATCAGTTCAGTTCAGTTTAGTCGCTCAGTCATGTCTGACTCTTTGCAACCCCATGAATCACAGCACGCCAGGCCTCCCTGTCCATCACCAACTCCTGGAGTTCACTCAAACTCATGTCCATCGAGTTGGTGATGCCATCCAGCCATCTCATTCTCTGTCGTCCCCATCTCCTCCCACCCCCAATCCTTCCCAGCATCAGACTCTTTTCCAGTGAGTCAACTCATCACATGAGGTGGCCAAAGTATTGGAGTTTCAGCTTTAGCACCAGTCCTTCCAAGGAACACCGTGGATCGATCTCCTTTAGAATGGACTGGTTGGATCTCCTTGCAGTCCAAGGGACTCTCAAGAGTCTTCTCCAGCACCACAGTTCAAAAGCATCAATTCTTTGGTGATCAGCTTTCTTCACAGTCCAACTCTCACACCCATACATGACCACGGGAAAAACCATAGGCTTGACTAGACGAACCTTTGTTGGCAAAGTAATGTCTCTGCTTTTTAATATGCTATCTAGGTTGGTCATAACTTTCCTTCCAAGGAGTAAGCGTCTTTTAATTTCTTGGCTGCAATCAGCATCTGCAGTGATTTTGGAGCCCCCCAAAATAAAGTCTGACACTGTTTCCACTGTTTCCCCATCTATTTCCCATGAAGTGATGGGACCAGATGCCATGATCTTCATTTTCTGAATGTTGAGCTTCAAGCCAAACTTTTCACTCTCCTCTTTCACTTTCCTCAAGAGGATTTTTAGTTCCTCTTCACTTTCTGCCATAAGGGTGGTGTCATCTGCATATCTGAGGTTATTGATATTTCTCCCAGCAATCTTGATTCCAGCTTGTGCTTCTTCTAGCCCAGCGTTCCTCATGATGTACTCTGCATAGAAGTTAAATAAGCAGGGTGACAATGTATATTGTCACCTTGACGTACTCCTTTTCCTATTTGGAACCAGTCTGTTGTTCCATGTCCAGTTCTAACTGTTGCTTCCTGACCTGCATACAGGTTGCTCAAGAGGCAGGTCAGGTGGTCTGGTATTCCCATCTCTTTCAGAATGTTCCACAGTTTATTGTGATCCACACAGTCAAAGGCTTTGGCATAGTCAATGAAGCAGAAATAGATGTTTTTCTGAAACTCTCTTGCTTTCTCCATGACCCAGTGGATGTTGGCAATTTAATCTCTGGTTCCTCTGCCTTTTCTAAAACCAGCTTGAACATCTGGAAGTTCACAATTCACATACTGCTGAAGCCTGGCTTGGAGAATTTTGAGCATGACTTTACTAGCATGTGAAATGAGTGCAATTGTGCGGTAGTTTGAGCATTCTTTGGCATTGCCTTTCTTTGGGATTTGAATGAAGACTGACCTTTTCCAGTCCTGTGGCCACTGCTGAGTTTTCCAAATTTGCTGGCATATTGAGTGCAGCACTTTCACAGCATCATTTTTCACGATTTGAAATAGCTCAATTGGAATTCCATCACTTGCGTCTGCGCCGCCGGAGCCGGCGTGGATCCCCATACTGTTGTCTTTTTTTAAAGGAAAGTACACATTTTGATTGGCTTTAGGGAGAAGTTCACTGGGTGGAGCAAGAGAAGAGGAAGTAGGTGGGGGCAAGGCAGTGGAGGGTGACACGCCAGCCATACTGAAATGAGGGGTGCGATATCTGATGGTTGCTCCAATTCTGGTCTACCACCGAGCTGGCGCTGAGCAGGACTGTGAAACGGGGATTTCTTCCTAATCCTTTCTCATGTCCTTTTCTCTTCTGGCCCTTTCCCTGTAACCTAGGGCCGCTATGTCATCCCTTGTTGACTCAAGGAGCATTTCTGCTCTTTTTAGAGAAAATAATTCCTTAAGCACTAGGTCTATTTTTCCGATTTTTACTATTCCGTTACTTCTTTGTCTTTTGGTCCATTGTCTTTAAGCCTGTTATTCCTGGTTATGACTTCACTGTAATTCAACAGAAGGCCCATAGAAAAGGTGGAGATTGAATCCAATGCAACAAAAACTCCTTTGACTGTATTTCAGGGCCTGTGGGAGGAATATGGGAGAGAACTTTATAGTGGTGGCAGAGAACATTCAGGACAGTGTGCTTTAAATCCTATCACATAAGCAAACACCTCTACGGCCTCAGCGTAACATAGGTTTTGAGTCATTTTCCATAGAAGTGAGTGTGGACCTGGCATGGGTAAGTTGTGGAGAATTTTGATGAGGCTTCCAAGAATGAAGCAAACTGAATCGAGTTAACGTCTGAAGAAGATAAATCTTGAAGAAGTTACTGGGAGCTGCTAGTTTATATTATGACTGCTTTTTAGAATTTTGCTTATGGATCTGATAAGATCTAGATCTCTAGTGTTTTTAAGCCTAAGCCCCCGGACACTGTGGCTCTTTTCAGTTTTTGCTTATATACAGTTCATTCTTTGCAGCTAATCAAGCTGAAGAAGCCTAAGAATAAAGTTTGAGACAAAGATAAAATTCTTTGCCTAGTTTAAAAAAAAAAGGTTTCAGGTCAGAGTAGTAAGGGAGTAATCAGTTCAGTTCAGTCGCTCAGTCGTGTCTGATTCTCTGTGATCCCATGAACCGCAGAACGCCAGGCCTCCCTGTCCACCACCAACTCCCAGAGCTCACTCAAACTCATGTCCATCGAGTCGGGGATGCCATCCAACCATCTCATCCTCTGTCGTCCCCTTCTCCTCCTGCCCTCAATCTTTCCCAGCATCAGGGTCTTTTCTAGTGAGTCAACTCGTCGCATGAGGTGGCCAAAGTATTGGAGTGTCAGCTTCAACCTCAGTCCTTCCAGTGAACATTCAGGACTGATCACCTTTAGGATGGACTGATTTGATCTCCTTGCAGTCCAAGGGACTCTCAAGAGTCTTCTCCAGCACCACAATTCAAAAGCATCAATTCTTCGGCGCTCAGCTTTCTTTATAGTCCAACTCTCACATCCATATATGACCACAGGAAAAAGCATAGCTTTGACAACACAGACCTTTATTGGCGAAGTAATAGAAGTGTACATAAATGTACTGAGTACTTACTGTGTGTCAGGTACTGGGTGCTAAATACTTTCTGTGGATTATCCCACTTGGTCTTTTAACAAAACCACCCTGTGAGGTGGTCAGTTATGATCATCCTTATTACATAGGAGAGGACACCGAGGCAGAGAGCAGTTGATTAACTTGTCAGTGGTTAGCACTGGAGATGAGACTGCACACCCAGACAGTCCGACTCCCCAGCCTATGCTTCTAACCACGATGCTCTCCTGTCACCTGGCAGCTGAGGGCAGGGCAGAAACTGCAGCAGCATTTTTGGAGCACCTACAGTATGCCAGGCACTGCACTGAGCCTCTGTATACATCATTCACTTACTTTCTTAACAATACTGTGCAGTTGGTTCTGTCAGATTCCCATTTCACAGAAGAGGAAACTGAGGACACAGGTCACATGGTTAGTGTGATGGAGCTGTGGGTGGGGGTGGGAGTGAAG
Organism: Moschus berezovskii; assembly: GCF_049115385.1. Lineage (NCBI taxonomy): Eukaryota > Metazoa > Chordata > Mammalia > Artiodactyla > Moschidae > Moschus > Moschus berezovskii. Next base: position 15,075,684 of record NC_142475.1, on the reverse strand, counting down.
CATCAGCTGGGCTTGAACTTCTGCAGCGAAGCTTCAGAATGAGCCACCAGGGAAGCCCCTCTTTAACCCCTACCCTGTACTTACCTTTTATGATCTGGAGGTTGGCCATCTCAGTGACTTAGGAAATGAGAGATGTCTGCAGCTGAAAGGTGTACCCAGGCCTCATCATTTGGAGCCTTACTATTTGATCTTGAGTTGTTTTCCCAGACACAGAGATAGATTGGCAGTGAGTCATCCACACTATGTTGCTTCAAGCCCCCTATCTCTAGAAGCAAGTGTAACCCAAGCCTCCTCAAGCTTCCTGCATTTACAAGGATGGGGACTCAAATGGCCCTGCTCCTGCCTCACCACTACGGGTACCACACCCCTGTACCCTAATGTGTAATGAATGAGCTCCAGCCCCATTCAGACTGCCACCAATGCTTTGCCAGGAGCTTATAAGCTGTTTTTTTAAAAAAATAATTAATTTACCTGGAGGCAAATTACAGTATTGTAGTGATTTTTGCCATACATTGACATGAATTAGCCATGGGTGTACGTATGTCCCCCATTCTGAACCCCCCTCCCACCTCCCTCCCCATCCCATCCCTCAGGGTCATCCCAGTGAACTGAGCTGGGTTTCTGTTTTGGATCCTCTTGTCATTGCCCCAACCTTGTAGTCTCCTAATGCTTCTCAACTCGCAAACCTGCAAACCCTAAGGGTGGGTATGGTGCCCAACCCCTCTGCAGTTTTCCTGCACAAAAGCTCCATGCAGAGGTGAAGCTGTGCTCTGCACCATGGCGTGTGCCCTTCTCCCATGCGGGGTCTCTGAGTCTCCCAGGTCCCTGCTGCACACAGCTTCCTGGGTTTCTGTCTGCAGCTTTCTCCAACAGCATCAGCCATAAATCCATGGGGCTGGCCCGTGTCAGCACCAGACACAGCATCTCCATCAGCCCATCAGACATGCCCAGACAACGGTGCATCCCAAGAGTGGGTGAAAATTAGTATGAGATTGGGACTACAGCCTGTGATGTAATTTCAAGACATAATTATGTTATTCTGACAAATTCGGCTTATGGGTTAGAGTGAAGCCAATGTTTCCATTCTGACCAGAAACACACTGCTTTGGCCTTTTAGCTCTGGCTACTCCATGTGCTGTCCCTGACCTATGGCACCTGCATTACTCCAAAACAGTTTGGAGATGCAGTCTCAGCCTCTAGCCTCGATCTACTGAATATAAATCTGCATTTTAAGCAGCCCCTGTGGTGGTTTACATACACATTTAAGCCTGAGCGGCACTGCTCTACGCTGTAACTGACAGATCAGGCTGTATCTAAAAAATGATGCTGAAATGATTTTCCAGATTTGGGGAGCCATGCAGCGTAGCATGTCTCTAGTAAACCCAATGAGTGCTTGCCATTAAATCCCTACAGATTAAAAAAAAAAAAAAAGATAAAAAAAATCCCTACAGAGATTTTTGTTTTGTCTTTACCACTTTCATTTAAATTCATATTTTATCTTGGGATTTTTCGATATTCATGTTAGTCAATAATGGAGCTTGATATTGTATATTAACTTGAATTCTCCTTTTCCTCCATTCTTCTTGGGCTAAGAACTCTGATAATAGAAGAAAAGTATAGAGCTGACATTCAAGGAAAATCCAGAAAATGAATTCCTTTTTTATCTTTGGGCCGAGCAGTGCCAATGAATAAGGTACTGTAATAAAACCTTTTTATATGCCTGTCATAGAAAGACAAACCTTTTCCAAAGGAAATGGATTTGAGTATTTGCGAGATATGATAAACAGCCTGACAAAAAAGGGCCTGAATTTCCCTTTTAAATGTTCAGGAGGGGAAGGTTTTAACTTCCCTTGTCAGGTAAAAAAAGAATTCATTATCAAAGCCACTCCAGCTGAAATTCAGAAATGAGAACTAGACTGGATCAGAGTGGAAAGCAATGATTTAGAAATGTGTTAAAGGGAGCAGTTTAATGAATAAAGTGTCAACTTTCTATAGGAGTAAAAATAAATCATGCATCGGCATAACCAGTTTTGTTGATTATGTTGGTTTGAGCTAATTTGCCATGAATTAGCTGGGTGTAGCTGGCTCCGGCACTCGACGGTGTAAGGAGACATTAACATCTAATTCTCACTAAGATCTGTACATGTGAATTGTTGATAATGATGTTAATAATGGCATTATATCCATTTTATGACTACTCTATTCTAGAAAGGGCTAAAGGGAAAAAGAAAACAAGGAACATTTGAATGAAAATGACCCAAATTCTTGCTTTTTTCCTCTTGGCAGATAGCCTTGAGCCCTAGAATCATTTCATCAGGAAAAGTCCAGGTACAGAATTGCCTGGACCCGTGGGGTTGCCTGTCTGGGGTTTTGGTTTCCAGGTGAGCTGCCTGTCTTATTTCCCAGGGCTGCTCTGACAAAGTGCCACTGGGTGCCTTAAACAACAGAAATGGATTCTCAGACAGTTCTGGAGGCCAGGAGCCCTACAACAAGGGTTCGGAAGTTGGTGCCTTCTGAGAAGCATAAGGGAGCGTCTGCTCCATGCTTCTCCCAGCTGCTGGCGATTTCCTGCCGGTCTTTGGTGTTCCTTGGATTGTAGACGCATCCTGCTGATCTCTGCCTTCGTTTTCACATGGCCCCCTCCCTGTGTGTGTCCAAATGTTCCTTTTTCATAAGAACACAAGTCATGTTGGACCAGGGCCCCCCCATGGCCTTATCTTGATTACACCTGCAAAGACTCCATTTCTAAATAAGGTCACATTTTGAGGTACTGGGGGTTAGAACTCCAAAATATCTTTTTGTAGGAGACATAACTAAACCCATAACACCAGGTGAGGCTGCTTTATAATGAGTTTGTTTGATTTGCTAATAACTAACCTAGATAGCATATTAAAAAGCAGAGACATTACTTTGCCAACAAAGGTCCGTCTAGTCAAGGCTATGGTTTTTCCCGTGATCATGTATGGATGTGAGAGTTGGACTGTGAAGAAAGCTGATCACCAAAGAATTGATGCTTTTGAACTGTGGTGCTGGAGAAGACTCTTGAGAGTCCCTTGGACTGCAAGGAGATCCAACCAGTCCATTCTAAAGGAGATCAATCCTGGGTGTTCATTGGAAGGACTGAGGCTAAAGCTGAAACTCCAATACTTTGGCCACCTCATGTGATGAGTTGACTCACTGGAAAAGACTCTGATGCTGGGAGGGATTGGGGGCAGGAGGAGAAGGGGACGATAGAGAATGAGATGGCTGGATGGCATCACCGACTCGATGGACATGAGTTTGAGTGAACTCCAGGAGTTGGTGATGGACAGGGAGGCCTGGCGTGCTGTGGTTCATGGGGTCGCAAAGAGTTGGACACGACTGAGCGACTGAACTGAACTGGACTGAAACTATGGAAGCAAACGAAATGTCCATCAACAGAAGAACGGATAAAGAAGATGTACATACATATAATGGGATATTACTCAGCAATTAAAAGGAATGAAACCGTGCCATTTGCAGAGATGTGGATGGACCTAGAGACTGTTATACAGAATGAAGTAAGTCAGAAAGAGGAAAACAAATATCACATAATACTGCGTGGAGTATTATGTGGAATCTATAAAAATGGTACAGATGAACTTATATGCAAAGCAGAAATAGAGACAGATGTAGAGAACGAACTTGCAGATAGCTAGGTGGGAAGAGTGGGTGGGATGAATCAGAAGCTTGGGATGGACATATATACACTATTATGTATAAAATAGATAACTAATGAGAACCTACTCTATAGCACAGGGAACCCTGCTCAATGTTATGTGGCAGCCTAGATGGGAGGGGAGTTTGAGGAAGGCTAGATACCAATATATGTGTAATTGAATCACTCTGCCGTACACTTGAAACTGAAACACAACATTGTTGATCAACTATATTCCAATAATACTAAAAACTTTAAAAAAAAGAAATTCATTTGACCCAGTAACTTATTAACACACATCAAACTGATGCAAATTTCATTGAGCACTACTTAACCTTCCTGTGGAAAGCCCCAGTGGCTCAGTGGTTAAGAATCCGCCTACCAATGCCGGAGCTGCAGGAGACACAGGTTTGATCCCTGGGTTGGGAAGATCCCCTGGAGGAGGAAACGGCAACTTGCTCTAGGATTCTTGCCTGGAGAATCCCATGGACCAAGGATCCTGGTGGGCTATAGTCCATGGGGTCACTGAAGAGTCAGATACAACCGAGCAGCTAAACACCAACAGCAGCCTTCCTACATGCAACAGTCTCCTTTCTTCTCTCCCCTCCCCTTTCCTACTCTTTCTTTCCCTTCTCCTTTCTTCCATCCCGCTTCTAAAAGACGCTAATTTGCACTTTTTAAATTGATTTTATGATGCACGAATGAATTCCAACCTGCAGTTTAAAAACCCAGTGGAAGAGACCACTAGCTGCTCACGCAAATCCATCATCCCTCTACCGGTCACACGGTGAGATGATGTTTCTCCGCCTTCTGTATATTTAGGTGTGACTCTGAACCCAACTCCTCTCCACTGGGGTGTGAGTGGAAGCAGCGGGTACAGCTGCCAAGCCCAGCCCTTATGGGTCCTTCATGCTCCTTCTCCCTCCTGGTGAACTGGGAGGGCAGTTCTCAGGGAGACTTAAGCAGCTGCCTTCTGAAGATGGCGGAGCCTTTGTCAGCTTGGGCACCTGGACTCTTACAGGAGAAAGAAATTCACTTCTTGGTCTTTAGGCTCCTAAATCTTTGCAGTTATTTGCAAGGATAGCTTAGTAATGTCTCATCCTCATTTATCCAATGACCGAGTAGAGATTTGACTTTTGAGAGACAACAGACCTCTGTGTAACACTCTCCTTTGTAGCTGTGGCCATCTTTCTGTTTACAGGCCAAGAACAAATCTATCCAGGTAAACAGAGGCTGCCTGCCCCATTGCCTCCTGAATATGAAAATCTTGGAAGATGCTCTCTTCACCAGGGCTACGCTGACCGACTGAGCTTGGTACATGCGAGATGGGCACATTCACACGGCTACTGCTGCCCTTTCATGCACAATGGGAAACAGCACAAATAGCATGAAAGTACAGATTTGTAAGAACGAGAAGACCAGATCTATACTGGGAAAACACACTCCAAATCTGAGTTACCATGACTAATCAGCCATTTAATGCTCATGCATGCTCTTTGGATCTCTCCAGCAGACAGTGAGGAAAGATGGCCATTATGTATTGGCTCTCCCTGCATACCTGAGACAGAGAAGCCCACTGTGTTATGTGATGCAATGCTTAACATTTCCTTCCTCCTTCTGCTTTTCTTCTTTGATGTATTAAGTTTCCACCTGTATCTTACTTGGCTTCCCAAGTGGCGCTAGTGGTAAAGAACCCACCTGCCATTGCAGGGGGCGTAAGAGATGTGGATTTGATCCCTGTGTTGGGAAGATCCCCTGGAGGAAGGCATGGCAACCCTCTCCAGTGTTCTGGAGAATCCCATGGACAGAGGAGCTGGGCGGGCTCCAGTCTGTAGGGTTGCAAAGAGTCTGACTGATGCAACTCACCATGCATGTACTTACTAGCATGTTGTTGCTCGAGATTTGCTCTTTACTGAGAAAGGAAAACCAAATGATGGAATTGTAGTTCATTTTCTTTTCTTCCGATATTCACCAAATGGCAACCTTGATGAGCTGCTGTGATTGTCGAGGGTAGCAGGAGCAGAGAAGGAGAGAAAATAGAGGCCTGCATCATTTCAAAACTGAATTCATTCACATGTCATTTAGAAATGGCTATGGAAAGACATAAAGTTCTCTGGTATAAGACTTGACTTTAGGTAAATTCAGTTTCCATAGTCATCCTATTGAATGGAAGTATCACAGAGCCTTACAACTTCTAGTCCAACTCTCCCTCTTTACAGGATACTGAACCCAGAGAGGATAAGGGACACGTCCAAGGTCACAAAAATTAGTTTTAGCCAGAGTCTGGACTGGAGTCTACGTTTTCTTCGTGCCCGAGTTTCTATTAGAGTATGTTTCTATTAGAACGCTAGAAATGCGTTTTCTCTCTTCCTCCTTCCCTTGTGGCTCAGCTGGTAAAGAATCTGCCTGTAATGCTGGAGACCTGGGTTCAATCCCTGGGTTGGGAAGATCCCCTGGAGAAGGAAAAGGCTACCCACTCCAGTATTCTGGCCTGGAGAATCCCATGGACTGTCCATGGGGTCGCAAAGGGTCAGACGTGACTGAGCGACTTTCACTCTCACATTCCCTCCTAGAACTCAGAGCTTTTTTGCTACCCCTTTCCTCTTTTTCTTTTCTTTTTTTTTAATTTCAATTTTTAAAATTGAAGTATAGTTGATTTACAACGTTGCGCTGGTTTCAGATAACAGCAAAGTGATTTGGTTATTATAAATACTTTGGTGTCTCCTGAGGAGCCTGGTAGGCTGCAGTCCGTGGGGTCGCTAAGGGTCGGACACGACTGAGCGACTTCACTTTCACTTTTCACTTTCACACATTGGAGAAGGAAGTGGCAGCCTGCTCCGGTGTCCTTGCCTGGAGAATCCCAGGGACGGGGAGCCTGGTGGGCTTCCGTCTATGGGGTCACACAGAGTCGGGCACGACTGAAGTGACTTAGCAGCAGCAGCAGCAGCAACACACGCCTCTTTTCTCATTTTCTCCTTCTATTTCTGCATAACCCCTCTCATGTATTCATTCTAGAAGATGGCTAACCATGAAAAATGCGTTCTCTCTCTTCCCCGTTGTGGCATTGTTACTGGGAACAGGCAAGTCAGACAGGGATGGCATTTTCCAGCCCTCCTTGTGTACACGTGTGACAGCGTGACAAGTTCCCAGCGATGAGAAGTGAGCAGAGAAATGTTTCTCATTTCAGGCTGGGACTTTTGGGAGGAGGTCTGCTTTCTCTGCTGTCCCTTTCCTCTTCTGCCAGCTCAAAGTGGAGGTCTCCAGGGCCCTGGTGAAGTTGTTTCAACCTTTGCTGTTTATTGGAAACATCTGGAAAGCTTAAAAAAAAAAAAAGACCTGGTTGCCCATTTTGATGCTAATTACAACAATCTGAGGTATGGTGCCAGCAACAGTTTAAGCTCCCCAGATATTGCTCTAAAGGGCTTCCCTGGTGGCTCAGATGGTAGGGAATCCGCCTGCAGTGTGGGAGACCTGGGTTCCATCCCTGGGTTGGGATGATCCCCTGGAGGAGGGCATGGCAACCCACTCTAGGATTCTTGCCTGGGATGTGACTGAGAGGCTAAGCACAGAACAGATGTTCTAGAGGATGACTAAGGTGGAGACCTGCTGCTCCGGAGGGGTAGAGGGGCCCTAACTGACATGAGGACGAAAGCTACTCAACTGGCCAGGACATCCATGCTGGAATGGTACTTAAGAGAGAAAGAAATTTTTATCCTACGAAGTCCCCGGAAATTTGAGGTGTATTTGTTATAGCAGCTTAGTTATCCTAATTAATATATCTTTTTAATGAGCTCAGGGAGAATGCCTCTTTAGCATGCCATGATTTTCTCTGCTCCAGCATCTTTCAGCTGCTTTGTTCTGTCGGATTGAACTGTCCCAAATCAGGCAGCTGGCGTGCTGGGTGCTGGCGGGATGAAGTGGAGCGGCCACTGGGCTCTCACATTCCCGGGTGCTACTCATGCGACCTTGAGAACTTTGAATTAGGAAGAGCGCTCCCGGCCACCACCCTGCCCCCAAAATTTACAGGGAGCTAATCACTGTTTATTTGAAAACAGTGATTCCCTGAGGTTTGTATTTGTTCCGTGATTCTATTAGGCTTTGTAATTCTGTTTACTAATACCCAGTGCTCAGGCTGATGCCTTCTACTCTGTGGGTTGGTGATATGATACCACATTTAATTTTTCCAAGTTTTCTGATACCACTCAGTGGGAGAAATGATCGTTAGTGTGCAATTGCAGAATGTTTCCACCTAATTGTCTCAGAACTGCAGGGTAGGTATTTGATTTCTTTGATTGATCTGTTTTGTGTAGGTATTTTTCCAACATCTTGAATAATTTAGGGGCAAGCCTGGGTTGGTGGCTAATTTGGTGTCTAGCAATTATGAGTTCTCCTGAAGCATATTTCACTCAAGTGTCTGAAGGCAGGAAGGAACTGCAGAAACAAGACTCACTGTTACATGAACTTGGGCATACCACGTGGCCACTCAGGTTCCTGGAAGCCTAGTGCTTATCTTCAGGTTCAGTTGTGTTCTAGAAGGCAGGCTTGGTCCTATCTCCTGACACTGGATGTGATGGGTTGATAAGTTTTCTGTTTGCTCCTTCCTGGGTGTTAGTTGAAAGCAATGAAGAAAGGGAAAACAATGCCTGCTGGAAGTCCAGGACCAAACTTGAAAATCTGTATGGGGTATCCTTCTTGTCCAAATCCTACTATAGGATTTGGACTGTGCTTGATTGCAGCCATGAAATTAAAAGACACTTACTCCTTGTAAGGAAAGTTATGACCAACCTTGATAATATATTAAAAAGCAGAGACATTGCCAACAAAGGTCCGTCTAGTCAAGGCTATGGTTTTTCCTGTGGTCATGTATGGATGTGAGAGTTGGACTGTGAAGAAAACTGATTGCCGAAGAATTGATGCTTTTGAACTGTGGTGTTGGAGAAGACTCTTGAGAGTCCCTTGGACTGCAAGGAGATCCAACCAGTCCATTCTAAGGGAGATTGATCCTGGGTGTTCATTGGAGGGACTGATGCTAAAGCTGAAACTGCAATACTTTGGCCACCTCATGCAACGAGTTGACTCACTGGAAAAGACTCAGATGCTGGGAAGGGTTGGGGTGGGAGGAGAAGGGGACAACTGAGGATGAGATGGCTGGATGGCATCACCGACTCTGTGGACATGAGTTTGAGTGAACCCCGGGAGTTGGTGATGGACAGGGAGGCCTGGTGTGCTGTGATTCATGGGGTCGCAGAGAGTCGGACACGACTGAGCGACTGAACTGAACTGATGCTTGATAATTTGGGGGGGCATTCAAGAAATCAGGATTGGATGTTTTCTGGAAGTGGCTATGTATGGTTGGGCATCTTAACCCAACCATAGGAGGTGTGATGAGTGAGTCAAGGCTGGAGCTGTAATCGGTAAAGAAAAGGGATCATTCACTAGCACAGTAGGGGCTGCAGGGTCATTTTTGTACTCTGGATGATGTTCATGTTTTGGCATGGTCTTGTTTTTCTTTGGATCCATCATAGTCATTGGTGTTCTGTGAAGCTGCTCATATTCAGCAAGGCCTGGCCACCGGTATTAGCGCCAGCTCCTAGCGACACTGAAGCCTGACTGATAGAACTAGGCCCGTCTGGGGTGTCAGTGACCATTTTTCTTATTCTCAATCTGGCACGCTCTGGACCATTAAAAGATGGAAATAGTTCTGAATCGCTCACGTAGTAGTAATTGTCCACTGCCATGAGCCTTCTGAGGGCGCTCTCCTGCCCTGTCCTCTTCCACCTCCCACAAACCCCTGGCGAGTAGCAAAGTTGCGAACCTTCTAGATCCTGTTCCAGCTCCATTGCTAGCGTCTGTCCTGACGAATCAGGGCCTGAGTGGTACCTGCTGCCAGGGTTTGGAATAAAAGCTAAATCCTAGCTTTAGGGCTGTAGATCCTCTCAACATTAAGACAGAGAAGAGACAAGGTGCCAGAGGAAAGGGAAAAGAGAGGAGAAGGAATAAATAAGACAAAAATAGAGCGTGAAGGGTAAATAAGGGTGCGGGCAGCAGGAAAGGGTGGACAGACGTCCAGACAATGGAGCAGAAATGGGGCCCCAAGAGTGCACTTAACAAAGGCCAAGAATGGAAAGGCAGTGCTGAGAAGTGGGGAAGGAACAGACGGAAACAGAGAACAAGAGGAAAATTCAGTCTAAGGCACCCCGCTTAAACACCTTACCTTATACTGCGGTTTCCTTATATTGAGTATGTCTTGAAATAATTCTGCCAGGAGATGGGGCTTAGAAAACAATCATTTTGTTAGAGAAAGTTTGGGTTGGAGCTGGATCAATTGGACAGGATTTAACCCGTAAAGAAAAGAGGACGCAGGGCTCTCCAGTCTGACGCCGGCCGCATCAGGGAAGCTGGTTAGGAGTCGCAGCTTGGGGCCTCCGCTGTTTTTCTTCCTGTTTCATCCCGCGCTGCTTCTTTGAATCCCAACTTGCACAGGTATGAAAAACCTCGCTGTCTTTGAGGTAGGATGAAAAACAGCGTGCATTTCCCTGCCAAGTTTTGGAGAGAAGGCAGCGCGAGCAGATGGCGGAGGAAACTGCACAGAGAGCCTTGATGAACCCACGGCGATGGAGCGGGCATCACTCGCAGAGGCCTTTTCCGTGCTTGCGAAGAACTTCTACAAATAGCCAGCGGGGACGGGGAGCGGGGTGGAGGCGGGCTCCTTCTCCTCTGAAGTGGTGGCTCTTTGAATTGGTAGCATAACCACTGTTCCCTGAACACAGGGCTATTGGAAGGCATCAGTGAGAGGGAAAGAGAAGGAAAGCGGGAAGCAGGGGAGATGGAGCGCCGGCAGATGGAGGCTGCGGTCCGAAAGCCAGAGAGAGCCGGGAAGGTCACTCCATTCCGAGTTTTCACCGCCGCTTCCTGTGTCTGGTCATCTCCGGCAGCCAGAGTCCTTGTGGACACTTTCAGTGTCCTGCTGTGGCGGGTAGAAGCTGGTGATTGGGAGATTCAGACCAGGACAAAGTAGATAAGACATTCACAGGGTGACTTTCCATGAAATCGCTCTTGTTTGCGTACTCCCACAGAAACATCACAGAAGATTAAGAAAAGCCCCCACCAGCTCTGAGTCTTCTTCCTGCACGTTATGTTTCTGTCCCAAGGAAATAATTGTTGAAGTTGTTCTTTTACACGGCTTCCTTTGTCTGGGACTAGAGTATGTAACTTGTGTAAATTTCTTTGTTTTATGTTTTTAGTCACTTGAATATACCTGGAAAGTTGAATTTCCTTCAAGGTCGTGTCAGTGTGGTTCATTTTTACTCAAGAGGGTTCGAGTCATAAATGTTATATCTGCCTCCACTGGAGACAGTACTGTATGTTGGATAAAGTGATATCTCATCCAGAAATCTCGAGCCTGACCATAACATTCTTCTTTTTTAATGCCTTAAACAGAGCCCCGTAATTTCAGGATGAAACCCAGGATCGTTGCCGTGGTGGACCGTTTAGGATCTGGCCCCTCCAGGCTTCTCCTGTCTCCTCGCTTCCCCCACAGCCTGTCCACGTTTCCTGTTAGGAAAATCCTGGGAATCTTTCCGAATAAGTCATGCACCTCCCTGTTTTTCTGCCAAAGCACAGACTGTTCCATGAGAAAGCCCTCTCGGGACCTGCCATCCCGTTGGGCAGAAAACACTTGTTCCTGTAAAGTTAGACTCGTTCAGGTTCCAAGGAAAAGAGGCTCACCTAGAATACTTTGGGGTTTCATTTGAGGATGCTTAGGGAACAAAGAAAAACAGAAAATTGTCTTAATCTGTGGCACCGCTGAACTCGGGGAAACCAGGAGTGTTTGGGAACTGGGCCACAGTGCAGCGCATCACATGGCTTTTCTCGTTACTGAGTCCCGCGCCCGCGCCCCGTGTTTGTTACGGTGCCATTACCTTGTAGGTCTGGTTGATTAGTGGCTTCCGCTTACTGCCGTTTTTCTTTCTTTCTTTTTTTACAGAAGAGATTTCTTTAAAACTTTTTTTGGCTGTGCTGGGTCTTCACTGCTATGCACGGGCTTTCTCTAGTTGTGGGGAGTGGGGGCCACTCTTCACGGTGGTGCCTGAGCTCAGCAGCTGTGGCTCCTGGGCTCTGTAGTGCTGGCTCAGTAGTCGTGGCCCAGGGGCTTCGTGGCTTTGGGGCCTGTGGGATCTTCCCGGACCAGGGATGGAGCCTGCCTTCCCTGCATTGGCAGATGGATTCTCAACCACTGGACCACCAGGGAGAAGGCCCTTACTGCTTTTTTTCAAAGGGAGTTTTCCCATTTCCACTGCCTCTGTGTCTGTTTTCCTCTCTGTGCGTTTCACGTTCAGATTTCCGTAAGAGAGAGATTCTGTTTGGGCAGTCTGCATCCTGATGAAATGGCACCACTGAGTCTGGTTTTGGTCCTGGGCACCCATTCCTGGGCACTGGCCAATCAAGAGGTCAGATGCCTGAAGGTCAGATGCTAGTCCTTGGTCCGATCAGCTGTGGTCAAGGTAGCAGAGTTACCTGGTGGAAAACATATCACCCTGTTGATGATGAGAGAGGGGCTTCAGAGAGAGGCCATCGGTGGGTCGGCATAACAAGGCTTCTCAGAAATGCTTGTGTGGGCTGCGTGGTATTCAGAAATAAGATAGACAGCAAGTGTCATATTAGTTAAATTGGCCATACATGTTCTTGACCAGGTCAGAAGTAGCTGAGATCATTATGGTCTGGGGTGGGCATTCCTCCACTTACAATCTTGAGCATAAGCTTCTCAGAATGGCATAAGGTCTTCATGGGATGAGGCCCTACTCTATCCCATCCTCTGGATCCTCCCTGCAGCCCCTGGATGTTTATTTAGCTGTCACTCCTACACCTTCACTCTGTGTATTCAGAAGAACTCCTATGCTTTAATTTCGAGGTAAAGCATAATTTCTTTCCTGAAACCTTACCACCCTTCCTCAGATACTTAACACCTCCCCAGCCCTCTGTACCTGCCTATTACAGCAGCGAGAGCACTGGCCTGTGGTTCCTGGTGGACACGCCCACCTTGCTCACCAGACTGGGAGGAAAGGGACCAACTGTGATTTATTCACTTCTGTGTCCTAGCAACTAGCCCAGTGCTTGGTACCTACTACTATTGCTAGGACTAGCTCCTGTTTATTGAGTTATTATTCTGTTCCCAGTGTTTTATATATATTAACTAATTGAATCCTCTCAGTAGGAGTCATCACGATCCCGTCTGTGTTTTGGGAAGTTGAAGCACAGAGAGGTTGAGAAGCTTGCCCAAGGTCATGCAGCTCATACTGAGTGGAGTCAGGATTCAAGTCAGGCAACTTGTTCCAGCCTGTCTTTTGCCTGCTGAGTTATACTGTCCCTTGGCAATAAATCTTGTAGAGGAATCAGTAGGCATTCAATTAGTTTGAGGATATAAAGGAACCGATGCTGGTGTTTTGAGAAGAAAAGGCAGGGGGAAGGCAGTGTAGGGGAGGCAAATGAGGCATGCAGAAACACACCCACAGAGAAGCAAGTGCCAGCCTTGGGAGGCAGGCTGGACACGTTAGCTGGACCAGATGGTGGACAAGATAAGAGGCTGGGAGTGACATTGATTAAAAGCTAGTTTTAAGAAGATTAATCTGGCTTCAGATTGTTCAGTTCACTTCAGTTCAGTCGCTCAGTCGTGTCTGACTCTTTGCGACCCCATGGACTGCAGCACACCAGGCCTCTCTGTCCATCACCAACTCCCAGAGTTTACTCAAACTCATGTCCATTGAGTCGGTGATGCCATCCAACCATCTCATCCTCTGTTGTCCCCTTCTCCTCCCACCTTCAATCTTTCCCAGAATCAGGGTCTTTTGCAATGAGTCAGTTATTCTCATCAGGTGGCCAAAGGATTGGAGTTTCAGCTTCAACATCAGTCCTTCCAGTGAATATTCAGGACTGATTTCCTTTAGGATTGACTGGTTGGATCTCCTTGCAGACCAAGGGATACTCAAGAGTCTTCTCCAATAGGCTTCAGATTGTAGGAAGCTTGAAATGGGAAGAGGATAAGTATAGTGGTCCAAGTAGGAAGCCATTGACATAGACTTGGGAGGCAGGAGATGCTGCGGTGATGAGTGTGGACCTGGAGTCAGGTGAATAAAGGGTTTGAGTCTCAGTTCTGTCACTCACTAGCTGTGTGACCTCAGTATAAAAGTCTCTGTTCCTTCATACGCAAGACAGGAATTATTACTCAACTCAGTGTGTTGTATTAAATGCGTGTTTGCCAAGGGCTTAGCACAGAACTGACCTTCCTTTGTCTTGGGTGGTAAGGGCCTATGCCCCTGTGGTAGCACTGATAAGGGAAAGGATGGGGAAATGAGACCCTGTAGAACTTGCTGATTGCTGGGCTCTGGGAAATTGAGGCAAGGAAGGTCAGTCCAGGGAGCCTGGGTCCTGGGTCGGGTTTTGTCACTAACGACTTATGACAAATCTCTCATCCACGTGGCTGAATCTCAGTTCCTTCCCTGAAATATAAAAATGTTGCTCTAACACTCATTTTCCTTCCAGCTCTGAATATTATCGTAATATAGCCAAGAGGTTTGGAACCTGGAAACTGGGAGAATATAAAAGATGGTCAAGCTCTGCCCTCCCCTCCAAAGATATTTTTCCACCTCCTTTGCTTTTGATTAATCCAGCCCTTTGTTCTCCCTCTGAGTTGGCAATATGAGTGTTTTCTTTTGTTTTAGGCAAATGATTCCAAAATCTCAGCAACTGATGGAAGGTTTTGCAAGTGGAGCAGAAGGTGACAGATGAATTTTCCCCTGGAGTCCTCTGGTTGCCCTGGTCCTGACCTGAACCTCCTCATCTCTTGAGGGACAGAAGCCGGTGACTTCTCATACAATTTCCCCTTTCTTTTCACTTTCCTGCAGGGCACATCCCATGCTCTTCTTGGTCAGTTTTCATAGCTGATTTGTGATGATGCTCCTAGGATATCTTAACCCCTGGCCACTCCAGCTGGGCGTCCTCTAAAAGAAAGTTGGAGCCCATACCTGGCAACACACACGTGTAGTCCCCTGCTAATAAATACTTTTATACTTTGGGCATATCTTTGCCTGGATTCCATCCTGCTGTAGGTGAAATGAAAATGTGTAAGCATTTTCCTAATCCTCTAGTGAGTGGGTTTCCATGACAGCCCTCGGAGGCTTGTTCAGTTCAATTCAGTTCGGTTGCTCAGTCATGTCCGACTCTTTGTGACCCCGTGGACTGCAGCACACCAGGCTTCCCCGTCCATCGCCAACTCCCGGAGTTTACTCAAACTCATGTCCATCTAGTCGGTGATGCTATCCAACCATCTCATCCTCTGTTGTCCCCTTCGCCTCCTGCCTTCAATCTTTCCCAGCATCAGAGTCTTTTCAAATGAGTCAGTTCTTTGCAACAGGTGGCCAAAGTACTGGAGTTTCAGCTTCAGCATCAGTCCTTCCAATGACTATTCAGGACTGATTTTCTTTAGGATTGACTAGTTGGATCTCCTTGCAGTCCAAGGGACTCTCAAGAGTCTTCTCCAACACCACAGTTCAAAAGCATCAGTCCTTTGGTGTTCAGCTTTCTTTATAGTCCAGCTCTCACATTCGTCCATGACTACTGGAAAAACCATAGCTTTGACTAGACAGACCTTTGTTGGCAAAGTAATGTCTCTGCTTTTTAATATGCTGTCTAGATTGGTCATAGCTTTTCTTCCAAGGAGCAGGCTTCTTTTAATTTCATGGCTGCAGTTATCATCTGCAGTGATTTTGGAGCCCAGGAAAATAAAGTCTGTCACTGTTTCCATTGTTTCCCCATCTATTTGCTATGAAGTGATAGGACCAGATGCCATGATCTTAGTTTTCTGAATGTTGAGTTTTAAGCCAACTTCTTCACTCTCCTCTTTCAATTTCATCAAGAGGCTCTTTAGTTCTTCTTCACTTTCTGCCATAAGGGTGGTGTCATCTGCATATCTGAGGTTATTGATATTTCTCCCGGCAATCTTGATTCCAGCTGATTCTTCAGCCTGTCATTTCTCATGATGTACTCTGCATACAAGTTAAATAAGCAGAGTGACAATATACAGCCTTGACTTGGAGGCTTGTGTCCTTTTCCAAAAGACAATAGTCTATTTTCAATTAACAAAGGGCAAGGAGGCTCATCCTGCAGTTTTGCTTATGGAAACTTCAGATAAATCTCCCCAGCCCTCCAGGGGCCATATGGCACTGGGAAGAGAGCTGTTGACTTCTGTAACATACAACACCCCAGACATGGGATGTTGGTGATATGAAGACACAAGAAAGTGCTGGTTCTTAATCAAAAAGGAAAACATTATCAAATTGACCTACAAGGCATTCATCAAGCTCCTCCTGATACTTCCACATGCCAGAGATGGCAGATTTCCACTCTTTCAGAGTTCTGGGTTGAGTGTTGAGATTGGATGTCTACTTCATAGGAGGATGAATTGCCTCATTCTTTGAGCTGCTGACCAAAAATATGGGTGCAGTAAACCAGCACCTTAAATAATTTGAGAATCACAGCTTCTATGAAGAAGCAGAGATAATAATTACCCACATAAGCTTTACAGAAGAGCAGCTCAACCTGTGGAAACTTGCCATGTTGTTGTTTAGTTGTTAAGCTGTGTCTGATTCTTTTGCAACCCCATGGATGGGATTTCCCAGGCAAAAATACAGGAGTGGGTTGCCATTTCCTTCACTAGGGGATCTTCCTGATTCAGGGTTCAAAACTGCATCTCCTGCATTAGCAGGTGGATTCTTTACCTCTGAGTCACCAGGGAAACTGAGAACTTGCCAGAATTCCCTTGAAAGAATAGGGAACAATTCTGTTTTAAAGTCCTGGAAAATGAGATTCTATTTGACTCAGAGGATGTCCACAATTTCTTCCAGATCACTAATTTTCTCTTCTGATGTGTCCAACCTGCAGCCGAATACAACCATTATTACTGTTGTCTTGGTTCTTGTATATTTTTCATTTTGGAAGTTCATTTCTTTTTCAAATATGCTTGTTACTTTGTAGAGTTTCCTATTCCATGTGTGGGCTTCCCTGGTGGCTCAGTGGTAAAGAATCTGCCTGCTAATGCAGGAGACCTGAGTTTGATCCCTGGGCTGGGAAGATCCCCTGGAGGAGGAAATGGCAACCCACTCCAGTATTCTTGCCTGGGAAATCCCATGGACAGAGGGGACTGGAGAGCTACAGTTCATGGGGTCACGAGAGTCAACACAACTGAGTGACTATAAAACAAAAACAACAATTCCATGCATATGTATTCGTGTTGTTATTTATTTCTTTAAACGTGTCATCAGAGTTTTTTTCTTTCTTTTTAAAAAAATAAACCAGATCTAATAATTCCACTATCTGAAATCTTGGTGAGTCTGTTCCTGTGATCTGTGATTTTCTGATGGTTCTTTTATGTTCAGTTTGTCTTGTTTTCTTGTATGCCTGCTAATCTTTGTTGTCTGGTCATTTCATTTTTTCAAAAAATTAATTATTTTAGTTGGAGGTTAATTACTTTACAATATTGTGGTGACTTTTGCCATACACTGAGATGAATCAGCCACGGGTGTACATGTGACTCTCATCCCGAAACCCCCTCCCACCTCCCTCCCCATCCCATCCCTCTGGGTCATCCCAGTGCACTGGCTTTGAGTGCCCTGTTTCATGCATCCAACCAGGACTGGTGATCTATTTCACGTATGGTAATATACATGTTTTAATGCTATTCTCTCAAATCATCCCACCCTCGCTTTCTCCCACAGAGTCCAACAGTCTGTTCTTTATATCTGTGTCTCTTTTGCTGTCTCGAATATAGGGTCGTCATTACCATCTTTCTAAATTTCATATATATGCGTTAATACAGTGTATTGGTGTTTTTCTTTCTGACTTACTTCACTATGTATGATAGGCTCCAGTTTCATTCACCTCATTAGAACTGACTCAAATACATTCTTTTAAATGGTTGAGTAATATTCCACTGTGTATATGTACCATAACTTTCTTATCTGTTCATCTGCTAACGGACATCTGGGTTGCTTCCATGTCCTGGCTATTGTAAACAGTGCTGTGATGAACACTGAGGTACACGTGTCTCTTTCATTTCTGGTTTCCTTGGTGTGTATGCCCAGCAGTGGGATTGTTTGGTCATGTGGCAGTTCTATTTCCAGTTTTTTAAGGAATCTCCAACTGTTCTCCATAGTGGCTGTACTAGTTTGCATTTCCACCAACAGTGTAAGAGGGTTCCCTTTTGTCCACACCCTCTCTTTTCTGGTCATTTCTATTGAAAAAGTATCCGTGTGAGTGCTCTGAGGTCTCAGTTTGACGTGTTTTCTCCTGAGATGAACTATCAGTTGAAACACCTTAGAGCAAGGTTCAAGGTTTGAGACTCAGTGACTCAACATCCAGGCTGTACAGAATAAGGTTCGAATTTCTAAGAGGGCTGTCTGTTACTACATATACCCAAGAATAGCTGTTTTTCTTCTTTTCTGTTCCCTCTCTCTCTCTTTTTTTAATCACTGAAACAACCCTTTGTGAAGTTTACAGAGGTTTTTTTGGGGAGAGGCAGGATGAGATCCGGTTGTATTTGTCTGGAGATTATAGTCCTTTTGGTTCTCAGCACAGTGTGGGAGAGGTCTCCCCAAACTCCTCACTGTCAGTGGGCTTGAGCCCAACTCCTCTCTGCAGGTCTGTTGCTAACAACTGGGGTCACTTGTGTCCTTGGCAAGTGCCCTCAGATCATAAGCAGTTTTGTAGGTCTCATTTTTGGCTTGCCTTTCTGGTTACCAAGTTTCACCCCAAAATTAGCATGGAAGTTCTTCATGTTTTTTTCAGATAGATAGTCAATGTTTTTAAGTTGTTTTCATTTTTGCAATCTTATCCATCATTTTTCTTTGATTTCAGCTGCAAGTTTAATCTGTGTAACATTTGGTCTGGGAGGCCACCACGATCTTTCAAAATGTAAGTTAAGGCAAGTTTCTGCTTATCACGTAGGACAGTCATTCCCTAAATGGATTGCTTGTTAAACATTCCTCACTGATGGTTGGACCCTGGGCTGCACGGCGAGAAACTTCCAGAATAAAGTTCCAGCATCTTGGTGTGGAACACGAAGCCTCTTCCTCCCTCTCCAGACCGGCTGCCTTCGCCTCCCTCTTCTCACTGCCACACCGTGCTCCAACAATGCAGATGAGCTTGGACCTCCCTGAACAATGCAGATGAGCTTGGATCTCCCTGAACACACTGTATCTTTTTCTCACCGCTGTGCCTTTGCATGTGTGCTCCCCGTGGACTAGAATATGCTTTTCTCTTTGTCTGAGACAGACACTTATCCATCTTTCAAAAGTCAGCTCAGAGATCACCTCCTTTACAAAATTCTCTTCAACTGCCCTCTAGCCACAAGTTGCAATTTATCTTCTCTTTATGGTATACTTTGAACATCATTCTATGAGTACATATACTATTGTAATGTCTTTTTGTGCTAGATTTCAAGATCCTTGAGAGCAGGGATTATAGTTAATTCATCCGATGCTCAATCTATTTTTGCCAACTGATTGAATGCAACACACAGTCAGACAAGTCATATATCCAGCCCAAGCAGAAAGAATACTGCCATGACTTCTGACACTTTTTTTTTGTTCAGTCACTAAGTTGTGTCTGACTCTTTGTGACCCCATGGATTGCAGCACGCCAGGCTTCCCTGCCATTTACTATCTCCCGGAGTTTGCTCTGACACTGAGCACCCAGAGTTAAATTAAACTTTACAGATTAAAAGCATAGTCCTCCACAAGACTGCCCTCATTTCAGAGGCCAGTGGCAAGTTCAGGGGTCCCCACACCGCCCTCTCTGCTCAACTGGTAACAAACTTTGGGGTTCACACCACCCCTTGGGCTTGATAATTTACTAGAACTACTCACAAAACTCAGGATATGCTGTGCTTATGCTGCTGCTGCTGCTGCTAAGTCACTTCAGTCGTGTCCGACTCTGTGTAACCCCATAGACGGAGGCCCACCAGGCTCCCCTGTCCCTGGGATTCTCCAGGCAAGAACACTGGAGTGGGTTGCCATTTCCTTCTCCAATGTGTGAAAGTGAAGTCGCTCAGTCATGTCCGACCCATAGAGACCCCATGGACTGCAGCCTACCAGGCTCCTCCATCCATGGGATTTTCTAGGCAAGAGTACTGGAGTGGCTTGCCATTGCCTTCTCCGCGCTGTGCTTATGATGACAGTTTTATTATAGCACAAAGGATACAAATTAGAACAAGCTGAAGGAGGAAGTACATAGGGAGGGTCCCAGACAGGAAGCTTCCATGCCCTCTCCTTGTGGAGTCATGATGTTTCACCTTCTGGGTACATCGGTGTGTGACGATATACTAAGTATTGCCAACCAGGCAAGCTTATTTGCACTACGGTGTCCAGAGCTTTTATTGGGGTATCATGATGTAGGCATGACTGATTGAATTATTGGCCACATGATTCAGCTCAGTCTCCAGTCCCTTCTCCCTTCCTCAGAGGCCAGACTGATGTCAGGTGGCTCAAAGCACCCAGCCTCTAATCGCAAGGCTGTGTTGTGTGCTTAGTCGCTCACTTGTGTCCAACTCTTTGTGACCCCATGGACTGTAGCCTGCCACGCTCCTTTGTTCATGGGGTTCTCCAGACAAGAGCCCTGGAGTGAGTAGCCATTCCCTTCTCCAGGGGAATCTTTCTGACCCAGGGATCAAACCCAGGTCTCCTGCATCAGTCTTTCGGCTTCCCTGGTGGCTCAGACTGTAAAGAATCTGCCTGCAATGCTGGAGACCTGGGTTAGATTTCTGGGTATCTCCTGGAGAAGAGACTGGCAACTCACTCCAGTATTCTGGCCTGGAAAAGTCCATGGGCAGAGGAGACTGGAGGGCTCCAGTCCATGGGGTCACAAAGAGCCAGACACAGCTGAGCAGTCTTAGGACCAGTTAAAACTCAGGTGTGTTAGGAGTAGGGAATGAGAGATGTATTGAAACAAAAAGTAAGAAGATGGGTATTGGGAAAAATAAACAGACTGTATCATACCAGCCTAACATGTTTGCATTTTGTCTCATAGGACGCGGAAACCTATGGAGAGTTTTAGTGAAGAAATGATCAAGCTCAATTCTGAGTGCCTTCTAGTGCCTGCTGAGGGGTTTCTGGGATGGAGAATAAATATTTCATTTTGATTTATGTTAATAGTGAGACAAGAGCAGAGGAGGACAAACCTTCCCACAGGGGGAGGCAGCTGTCCCCAAACCTCCAAACATCTCCTCCACTGATGCTTGAAATTCTGCCTTTTGGGAATGGCCCTGGGAGTCAACCCTCCCGAACCTCCTTCTGCAGGGAGCACCGTGCGGGGAGCACATTTTCCTCACTCTCAGCGGTTCTTCTCTAGAGGGTCCTTCTTTACAGGGACATCCTGGGCTCCCTCTGCTCCTACATCACTCTTCCCCAGAGGAGGAGGCTCTTACTTGACTGGTGAGCCCTTAAATAGGGACAGTGTCTCATCTGTTCTTGGTTATGAGGGAAGTCCTTCAGGATTGGTCTCGAAGGACGAGCCTGTCCCTGGCGTGTGACAGTGACACCGGAGCTGAGCCGTGCCCTCCAGGAGAGCTTTTCATCCGTATCGGAGGTGGTATTTCCAACTTCATCTGCCAGGTTCCTGTGTCTGCCTCTGAACTGTTTCAGAACTCTGTTGGGGAACAGGGGCAGTACTTATGAGCCCCTCAAAAGCTAACAAGTATGCACAGAAGTGGCTCCTGGCAGGTGAAGGAGCTCTGTTCATCCCCTCTGTTCCTGAGAAGTGGGGAGTCTGACCCCGCAGGGGAAAATGCAGTTGGCTCACTGGCAGACACTTTAGCAGACCTGGGTTTGATCCCTGGATTGGGAAGATTCCCTGGAGAAGGGAAAGGCTACCCACTCGAGTATTCTGGCCTGGAGAATTCCATGGACTGTATGGTCCATGGGGTTGCAAAGAGTTGAACATGACTGAGCGACTTTCACTTCATTTCACTTCACTTAAGCAACTCATCAAGTCCATAGACCCTCCAGAAAGAAATGAAACCCACACAAGAGAACAGGGAGGAAAGAAGAAAAAAAGAGGAAAGCAAGAAATGAGAAGGACTCAGAAAGAAGGAGCTGACTTAGTAGAATCAGGGTGTGTTTCTTGGAAGAACACAGGGCATGGCGCAGGTTTTACATTTTTCTCTAATGATATTTTTTTCTTACTTCCACTCTGACAAAGCCCAGTTTTATGTCTTCTCTGTCCTGGGAGCCCAGAATTTCCCACAACATACTGACCAGTTCCATACACTTTTTTTTTAAGGGGTATTCGATGAGTGCAATTTTCCATCCTCCTTTCCAGCACGTTTGGCTCCTTGAAGGAAGCCCGGCAGGCTGTGGGGGACCAGCTGCAGGGAGTCCCTCGTATGTGATGGCCACTGATGACTCACTTCCCTCTGCCGGCCTTGAAGAGCTTCCGAATCTACTCCCGGGTCAGGCTCCTGCTCCATAGTAGCCCTTCCCTCTGAATTCCAAAAGCAAGAAATTACCCACTGGTGACCGGGAATGCAGCCCCAGCTGTTAGGTGGAGGACCTGCGTTTCCGATTCTGCAGCAGTGGGACACTTTCTGGATCATCATCAACTTCAGACTCTTTGAAGGAAGGATGAGAACAAAGCTGCAAATGCGAGAGGCGGGGACTGCAGGCAGGGTCAAGGATCCCAGAGGGCTTGCTTATTACACTGGGAACTTCAGGCCTCGGGATAATGACTGCTGAAAAGTCAAGAGGGGTTTAGCTCTCTGTGACCCGCAGGTAAGACGGATTGAATTTAACAGATACAATGAGATGATTCCTAATCCTGGGTGCACAGACTAGAACTCTCCACTTGAATGTCTAAGTGGTCCCTCAAAATGAAAGTGTTCAAAATCAAACTGACCTTATTCTCCTCTCACCAAGTCTGCTTTCCCCTCACCTTTGTGCTTATTTAGTGGTACCACCATTTACCCCATGGCTTCTCTGGTGCCTCAGATGGTAAAGAATCTGCCTGCAATGCAGGAGACCCGGGTTTGATGCCTGGGTCAGGATGACCCCCTGGAGAAGGGAATGGCTACCCACTCCATTATTCTTGCCTGGAGAATTCCATGGACAAAGGAGCCTGGCGGGCTACAGTCCATGGGGTGTCAAAGAGTCAGACATGACTGAGCACACAGCACACCATTTACCCCATGTTTGCCTTCATGCTAAGGCGCTTCAGTCGTGTCTGACTTTCTGACTTTATGTACTGTAGCCTGCCAGGCTCCTCTGTCCATTGGATTCTCCAGGCAAAGAACACTAGAGGAGATTGTCGTGCCCTCCTCCAGGGAATCTTCCTGACCCAGGGATCAAACCTGGGTTCTCCTACATTGGCAGGCAGATTCTTTACCACTAGCGCCACCTGGGAAGCCCCATTAACCCTGCTCAGTTCAGTTCAGTTCAGTCGCTCAGTCGTGTCCGACGCTTTGCGACCCCATGAATTGCAGCACACCAGGCCTCCCTGTCCATCAGCAACTCCCAGAGTTTGCTCAAACTCATGTCCATCTAGTTGATGATGCCATCCAGCCATCTCATCCTCTGTCATCCCCTTCTCCTCCTGCCTCCAATCCCTCCCAGCATCAGGGTCTTTTCCAGTGAGTCAATTCTTCGCATGAGGTGGCTAAAGTATTGGAGTTTCAGCTTCAGCATCAGTCCTTCGAATGAACACCAAGGACAGATCTCCTTTAGGATGGATTGGCTAGATTTCCCTGCAGTCCAAGGGACTCTCAAGAGTCTTCTCCAACACCACAGTTCAAAAGCATCAATTCTTCGGTGCTCAGCTTTCTTTATAGCCCAACTCTCATATCCATACCTGACCACTGGAAAAACCATAGCCTTGACTAGATGGACCTTTGTTGGCAAAGTAATGTCTCTGCTTTTTAATATACTATCTAGGTTGGTCATATGCAGTCTCAATTTTCATTCTTTAAGACCCTGCTCAAATGTCACCTCTTTTATAAAGCCTGTCTTGCTTTCGTCCCTCCCCCCACTAGAGTTAATCCCTTCCTATTCCGAGCTTCTCTAACTGTTGTTCATCCTGCTGCTCTAACATGACACTATTACACCCAGTTTTTCTCTCTGATTTTACACCTTATTTTACATCTCCCAGAGTTCCCTGCAGAGAGCTTGGACTAGTTTATTAGTCCACTAGGGCTGTGGTAAACCAAGTACCACAGACTGGGAACCTTAAAGAGCAACATGTATTATCTCACAGTTTGGAGGCTAGAAGTCAGGGATAAAGGTGTCTGCAAGGTCAGTTCCTCCAGAGGGCTACGAGGGAGCTCTGTTCCAGACCTCTTGCTTCTGGTGATGTGCCCATCTTTGACCTTTGGCTTTTAGAAACATCACCAGAATTTCTACCTTCATCTTCACAAAAAGTTTTCCCTGTGTGTGTATTTCCTTCTGTCCAGATTTCTCCTTTTTTCTGACACCAATCATATTTGGTTAGGGCCCACCTGGTGACCTCATTTTTTCCTGCTTGCATTTGTAAAGACCCTGTATCCCAATAAAGTCGCCTTCTGGGTTCCTGGGTGATAGAATGCCAACATGTCTTTTTTTGGGGGAGGACACAATTCAACCCATAACAAGTACTCACCCCAAAATATGAGTTGGTATAAACTTGAGTCCTTTTCTGGGGAAAAAAAATAGTACCTGTGGCTCTTCTAAGTGTCTCTTTAGGTTGAGTTTCCTAAAGGCAAGGCCTGTGTCTGGTTTATTTTTCTATTCCCAGAATGTAGCTCTGGGTGTGGCATGCTGCACTTGCTCAGTAAGTGAATGATTGGCTATAAATCCTTATTCAGATGCCACTTTTCTTCAAGAGAAAACTGCATAGCAGGAAACTTCTAGGCCTTAAAAGGATAGAATTTCGTAGAATGGTAGGTAGGTTTATGCACGTTGGCCTAACATCCAGCCTAGCATTTTCCGGTGTAGCAACAAGACAAATTATATTTTGCGCCCTGTGAAACAGCACATGAATGGGCTACTAGGGCCAGATGAAGACAATAATAACTAACCTTTATTCTCTCATGGAAACCTCACAATAGTCCTTTGAGGTACTACAGGTGTGGGTCCCATTTTGCAGGTAAAGAGGTAAGATAGATGCATGGCAGATAGGTGTCAGGTGGTCTGAGACCAAAGCCAAGTTTCTTGGCTACCGTGACACTGCCTCTCTACTTAGATTTTGAGCTGTTTGGGGAGACACAGGCTCATAAGTGGGAATGACTTTGAAGAGCCTCCCAATCAATAGTCCCCTCAAGGTAGGAGCCCACACTCTCACCTCTAGGACCCATGGTGTGCCTGTAGCATTTCTAGGGTGCCATTTTGTTTTCTGTGCAATAAAGAAGTGGGGATCTATCGTCCCCACCAACTCAACAACTCTGTGATCATTCAAACATTCCCAGGAAACACTTACCCTGAGAGGGGTGGTTATAGCCCTAACTGAGAAGTCTGTATGGACTTGACATCTGTCCCTGAAGATTCTACCTCCTTCTATCCCTGCTGGATAATCTTGTCCTTCTTCCCCACATGGCAGCTCTTTAGAGGCAGCAGACTTTTTCCTTTGACACTGTCTTGAAGGACTTTCCTACACTGGTTCTCCTCCTCTGGACGGGCGCCATGTTGTCAGAGAAATCCATTGTGAAATGCAGGATCAGGAAGGTCTGATGAGGCTGGGGAGTTCTGTGGTTGCCATGTGCAAAATTGCACATGGGAGCTGTGGGCTTCCCTCTTTCTTCCTTTTGGATGCCTCTGCTTAGGCAGAGCACCTGGGAAGGTACTGAGGCCCATCGCCCTGAAGCTGTGGAGAGAGGGTGCGGCCACCATGGGCTGGCTGGGCAATCCCCTGGGGCTTTCTAGAACCCAGCCCTGCAGAGCCCTTGGACACTGCCTGCCTGCTTCCTGACTCTTCTGTTTCTTGCCCCCACTCAGGCTCTTAGTGTAGATGCAGAAAATGGAGTACAGACTATATGCCTAAAACGCTTCCTTATAAACTGATATGGACTGGAGTCTTTTTGTGAAGAGCAAGCACCCACCCATTTTCTGACAATGAAGAAAGGACTTATTTATGTTCTTCTCAAGAAGTCAAAAGGACCAAGTCAGGCAGAAACCACTCTGATTTCAAACATAAATCCCCTGCTCTTAAAAAATTTGGAGATGTTTGACTCTGAAATTAAAGAAAACAGTTCCCGAAGTATTAACTCCCCTCCCAAAGAAATTCATCCAATTTTACCAACTCGGAGGAGGATATTAAGGATCCTAACATTAAAAAAAAAAAAATTCTAACATCGGTCAGGTGCCAATTCCAGATGGTGAGAATGAAAGATTATTAAAAGTGAAAAAAAAAAACCCAAACAACTGATCATTAAATGACAAAAGGATGACATAATGGCTTTGGGCTTTCATGTGAGTTTTATACGGGAGGATAAGGATCATTTCCAGCTGTGTAGCTGGGTGAGGCTTCCCCTGGAATGATCAAAATTTCCCACTTATCTGCAAGTCAGTTCCGTGAGAAAGATATTAGATTCATTTCTCTTTCCAAAGCAGATATATTTTTTAAGTGTCTTTGGGACCAGTTCCTCGTTTCCTCACTGAGAGTCTTTTCTTACAGTGATATCCCAGGACTCCCTGGAGCATCAGAGCTCAGGACGCCCCAAAGCAAACTCCCTGTGTTACTTCCTGCCATGCAAGCCACCCCAATCTGCAGGCTCTGGGGCCCTTTCCCCTGGGACCAGTGCAGAGGCGGGTGAGGGCTTCCAGCTGGAGACCATGGACGACTCAGCCTACAGAGTCATGGATCTGAGGGAAGTGAGTATTGGTTTGTTCTCAGCACATCAGTCAGCACCCTCTCCTCCATTTTCCTTTCACGTGTAACACGCATTTCCTCGTCTTTCCAAAACTTTGGCAAGCTCTTGGATAAGGTGGGAGGAGACTTGATGGATGCAATCCAGAAGCTAACACATGAGGCACTTGTTATCTAATCTGAATGGTATTTGGGCCTTGAACAAAGTATAATTGTTTAGACTTTAAACTGCCAAAAAAATCTTGAATACAGATATTAAGTGGGATCATAGCATCCTTCAAGGGCTATTACAGAATATGAATTGAGTGGGATATCTGTAATTCATTGATTCATCTGATAAACTTTTATCAAGACTTACACGTGCCAGGCATGTGTCTCAGTCCTGGGAATGGGGGGTATTTAGTAATTATTGAGATGCCTACGTGTGTACACACGCTCAGTATTCACATCACACAATCTCCTTTTGACACCTGGGTACTGTTGACCTGAAGCACCAGCTGTGGTTGCTTGTTTTTGCTTCAGTTACCTGATTTCCTTATTTACCTTCCCCTCCGGCTTAGTTTGGTGTGACCACTGTGTAAGAAGAGGCTGAGCTGTTGGGAGAGAGGTGGAAAGAGATATGTGTATCTGGTCTGACATTTGTGTGCACAAAGGCATTGTGTGAGATGACATCCGGGTCTGCAGGCTGAATGAGAAGGAAGAGAGAAGGGATTTACAATCTGGCTGGATAATTAAAGATTTGTTTAACCATCACCAGGATTCCATTTCATGGTTTTGTTTTTGTAATTAAAATTATTTCACCATGGGGTTAAAACCTTATATCTTAAGTGTCACCCAAAAGCATATTTTTGTGATTGAGTTGTTCTGGAAACCGTTTGAAACACAAGGTTTACCAAGGAAATAATAAAATGCAGGCATAATAAATACAAAGGGGCAAGCTCAAGGTGGCTGATTAGCATGGAAAGATTATTGAAGTGTGCAGTGAAATACGGGGTGATCTAGTGGACATGGTTTATGGGGCGACGTTTTTAACCACAGGGTACTTTAAAATAAGTAAAACCCAGCTTTGATTAGTGTGTGTACTTTTGGTAACAGGATGCATAGTCTTGAAAAAATATTGGAGTTCCCTTTGAGGTATAATGGTTTAGCAGAGATTTTTCATTTGAAATTAGTGTTTACTTTCAGCCAGAGAAAACTCCCAGATGTTTTCCCCATTAAGCTGTGTGTTTAACTCGAAGCCATAATTACAGAGCACTTTGCAATGTGTGGTGTGCTAGAGTCCATGTCTGAAGCCTGTACTAATATTAATAACTACTGTTCATTAAGGGTTTATCTCATACCCAACCCTGTGTTAAGCATTTTGCAAACCCATTTAATCCTGAGGAAAACCTGTGGGTATTATTATGTCCATTTTACAAATTAGGAGCCTGCTACCCAATGAAGTTAACAAGTCCCCTGCCCAAGTTTCTGGAAAGGCAGAGCTGGGATCCTAGGCAGGTGTGTCTGACTCCGGAGCCTGGAGCTCTGTACCGCCTCGGGTCCTGAATGGAGGTGGGGTGTTTGCATGGGGCTCCCTAGGTCTTGCCTCCTGTGTCACCATGGGCGCTGTGCGGTTGGAAAAAACATGTGGTCCTTCTCTATGCCAGCAACCAGCACCTCAGTTTCGTATTCTGTAAAATGGAGATCATAATGAAAAAAAATCACTTATTTATTACTGTTTGTTTTAACTGAAGTACAGTTGATTTAAAATGTTGCATTAATTTCTGCTACAGCAAAATGATTATCTATATATCTATATCTATATATAGGACTTCCCTGGTGGCTCAGTGGTAAAGGATTCACCTGCAGTGCAGGAGCCACAGGAGATGCAGGTTCGATCCCTGGGTTGGGAAGATCCCCTGGAGGAGGACATGGCAGCTCACTCCAGTATTCTTGCCTAGAGAATCCCATGGACAGAGGAGCCTGGTGGACTATGGTCCATGGGGTCACAAAGAGTTGGACATGACTGGAGTGACAGCATAATGATTAATATTGTTATTAATAATGATATATTATTTTCGTGCTCTTTCCCACTGTGGTTTATCACAGGATGCTGAATACAGCTCCCTGTGCTATCTGGTAGGACCTTATTGTTTATCCATTCTATGTATACTACTTTGCATCTGCTAATCCCAACCTCCTCCTCTGCCCCTTCCCCACCTCCCTCCCCCATGCAACCACAAGGCTGTTCCCCACATCCGTGAGTCCTTTTCTGTTTCTGGGATAAGTTATGAGTCCCCGGCTTGTGAATCTGAAGTGAGACAATGAGTAACAAAATTTGGTAAACTGTGTGGCCTCCCACACATGTAATACCAGTTATGCTGATTTTACTGTGACCATAATATTAATTAGTCAATCCTCACAAACTCTGTGAATATAGTTATTATCCCTGTTTCCCAGGGAGGCAGAGTGTTTGGCTGGCTTTTTAAAGTTTTAAACACAGGAATGTGTTTAGGGGTATGTGTGTTGCTGACCCTTCTTCTCTCCTACCTGCAGCACAGATCAGGGGCCCATGCCTCCCTGTAGATGGAGGATTTCATTTAACTGAAAAACTTCTTGGCCTCCGGAAAGCATTCCTTCCTTTGCAATAACTAATTAAAGGTTTTACTGTCATGGTGGCACTAGTGGTAAAGAACCAACTTGCCAGTGCAGGTGATACAGGAGACGTGGGTTCGGAACCTGGGAACAGAAGATCGCCTGGAGAAGGCAATGGCAACCCACTCCAGTACTCTTGCCTGGAGAATCCTACGAACAGAGGAGCTTGGCAGGCTACAGTCCATAGGGCCACAAAGAGTCAGACATGACTGGAGTGACTTAGCATGCACACACTGTCATTTGAAGAACTTCCCTTGTGTGTCCACTACTGAACCCTACCCTTTTGCATCTTTTTTTTTCCCTACTAGCCACAGGGCTTTTAAAGAGAGACTTCGGCATGTTTTTTTTTTCCTTTCCATCCTGAAAGGTCAAGTGACTCACAGCAGCTGGAAGAGAGTCTAAATGGCTCTAAATGGACGGGAGATAGATAAATAAATGATAGGTGGCAGGCCAGTCCAGAGATTTCTCTTCTCAGTTCAGTTCAGTTCAGTTCAGTCGCTCAGTCGTGTCCGACTCTTTGCGACCCCATGAATCACAGCATGCCAGGCCTCCCTGTCCATCACCAACTCCTGGAGTTTACTCAGATTCATGTCCATTGAGTCGGTGATGCCATCCAGCCATCTCATTCTCTGTCATCCCCTTCTCCTCCTGCCCCCAATCCCTCCCAGCATCAGAGTCTTTTCCAGTGAGTCAACACTTCGCATGAGGTGGCCGAAGTATTGGAGTTTCAGCTTTAGCATCAGTCCTTCCAATGAACACCCAGGATTGATCTCCTTTAGAATGGACTGGTTGGATCTCCTTGCAGTCCAAGGGACTCTCAAGAGTCTTCTCCAACACCACAGTTCAAAAGCATCAATTCTTCGGCGATCAGCTTATAAGAACCTTCATTCAAAGGGTCTGAGTGAGTTGCTAAGGCTCTCATGACTCAGAAGAAGGAGATAAGATATGAAGTACCTTTTCTTGGGGCCTACACACTAAATGAAAGAACCATCTGGAGAAGCTTCTGGAAGTTTATATGTATTCCATAAATATTTGCTAGGGCCAATCACATGTTAGGGATGCAAAGATGAGTAAGACACAGGGCTTGTTTGCAAGATGCTTTTGTACTATTGGGAGGAAAAGACTGGAAGAGAAGTGAGTGTAAAATTATGTAGGACATATAACTCATGTCATAATGAAGATGCAACAGACGGGATTAAGAAGAGGCCCAGAGCACATCCCATTGGGGGAAATGAACAGGACTCCATGATGAAGTTGGGATCCTGGGAACAGAGAGTGGTCCAGGTTGGCAAGAGTGTTGGGTTGTGCAGGGAAGCAATGAGGAACACGATGGGGAGGTGAGTAGTTCAGGTGACATCATGGGCAGCCTTCAATCCTAGGCCCTCGAGGGAAACTGACAGAGAGCTGGTCCCTAGAGTCATCTCATTTTCCGCAACCTTTTCACATCCTTATGTAGGATTATGTTAAACCCACATCTTCTGAGGGGTGCTTTGATTGGATTCCTTGTACAAAAAGAGCATGACCAAAGCTAATCTTTTCCCTCTGTATTTTTTCCTCCCTTTGTTCAATCTACACTCTCCCAGGGCTCAACATTAGAGCTGTATGGACGTGATAACTGGCTGTAACCACTGAAGGTAACGGGGCTCCCTGCTCACTTCATCTGAAATCTCTTCATCTTGGTTGCACATCCTGTGAATATTGGGATGGATTAAGGCTCATTTCAAAACACAGGGAGGAGCTTCCTTACATTATGGGTTCTCAGCATTGGCTGCACATTAGAATCCCTCAGGGACATTTAAAAATTCTGGTCCTTTGGCTCCACCTCAGGATAACTGGATGAGAATCTCTGGGGCTGGGCCTGGAGGTAGATGTTTTAAAACTTCCTCTGGGGAGAAATATCAATAACCTCAGATATGCAGATGACACTACCCTTATGGCAGAAACTGAAGAGGAACTCAAGAGCCTCTTGATGAAAGTGAAAGAGGAGAATGAAAAGGTTGGCTTGAAGCTCAACATTCAGAAAACAAAGATCATGGCATCTGGTCCCATCACTTCATGGGAAATAGATGGAAAAACAGTGGAAACAGTGTCAGACTTTATTTTCTTGGGCTCCAAAATCACTGCGGATGCTGATTGCAGCCAGGAAATTAAAAGACGCTTACTCCTTGGAAGGAAAGTTATGACCAACCTTGATAGTATATTAAAAAGCAGAGACATTACTTTGCCAACCAAGGTCCGTCTAGTCAAGGCTATGGTTTTTCCCGTGGTCATGTATGGATGTGAGAGTTGGACTGTGAAGAAAGCTGATCACCGAAGAATTGATGCTTTTGAACTGTGGTGTTGGAGAAGACTCTTGAGAGTCCCTTGGACTGCCAGGAGATCCAACCAGTCCATTCTAAAGGAGATCAATCCTGGGTGTTCATTGGAAGGACTGATGCTAAAACTGAAACTGCAATACTTTGGCCACCTCATGCGACGAGTTGACTCACTGGAAAAGACTCTGATGCGGGAGGAGAAGGGGACGACAGAGAATGAGATGGCTGGATGGCATCACTGACTCTGTGGACATGAATTTGAGTGAACTCCGGGAGTTGGTGATGGACAGGGAGGCCTGGCGTGCTGTGATTCATGGGGTTGCAGAGAGTTGGACACGACTGAGCAACTGAACTGAACTGAACTGAACTGGTGATTCCACTGTACAGTGAGAGTTAGGAATCACTGCTTTAGGTACTTTCTGCCACACAAAAACTCAGCAATCAAGGAACCTAACATTTTTCTTTTTGACATCTTTTCCTGAACTCAAGGTGGAATAAAGAAGTGTCATCTCTCAGTTCTAAGTACCCATCCAAGTGTGGTCTAGAAGCATCTGCCAGCAGCCTTACCACAGGGGCTGACTGGGAAAGCTCGTTTGCCCCACGTGGGAGCCCAGGCAGGCTAATGTCAAGACTGTGGCTTTTGGCAAAGTGGCCGCTGACTCTTCTTCCTAAACACACCGCTAGTGCACAATGACTTTGGAATCTGCAGTGTAGACAGTGCTTCTGAAACCGAGCAGGACCCTGTGGGGCTCCTAGGAGCCTTTCTGTGTCCTTTGTTCCTTGTTCATATGGATCAGGCTCCAGTCTCCAAGATATCCCCTGAATCCCAAGGGTCAGATCAAACCACTGCTAAGCAGGGAAGGTAGTGGAAGCAGAGACAAGGCAGGAGCAGCCGAGAAACAACAGTGTAGCCATGGGGAAGGGTCCTGGTTCTGCTTCAAGGGATACACATAAAAATATCTTTGAGGCTTTTACAGAACCAAAGGGCTTCCCTGGTGGCTCAGACGGTAAAGAATTTGCCTGCAGTGCAGGAGACCTGGGTTTGATCCCTGAGTCAGGAAGATGCCCTGGAGAAGGGAATGGCAACCCACTCCAGTATTCTTGCCTGGAGAATCCCAAGGAGAAGGAGCCTGGCGGGTACAGTCCATGGAGTTGAAAAGAATTGGACACAACTTAGCAACTAAACAGCAAGAGGCTATACCACACCCTAATCTTATCAGCAAACCTACCCTTGAACTATTGCTATAAAGTGAAAGTGAAAGTCACTCAGTCGTGTCCGACTCTTTGCAACCTCATGGACTATACAGTCCACGGAATTCTCCAGGCCAGAATACTGAAGTGGGTAGCCTTTCCCTTCTCCAAGGGATCTTCCCGACCCAGGGATCGAACCCAGGTCTCTCACATTGCAGGCAGATTCTTTGCCAGCTGAGCCACAAGAGAATCCAACTCCTCACCAAATTCTCCTTTTAGGTAGTTAGAATAGGAAGTGTAGTTTCCAAGAACGTGATTTTTTTTTTTTGCCTTAAATTATCTGAATAATTCTTTCATGCACTCCGTTCTGTATACAGTTTTCCTTGGATCAAGAAGTCCAGATCCCTAAATATGAAGCCTAAAGTCCAGATCCCTAAATATGATGCACATCTGCTCCCAGAGTCGTAAAACCAAGGCAGTACATTCACAAATGTTGGTTCAGGGAAAGAATCTGGTCCAAAAATCACAAATTGTTTTGGCTTCATGGTTATCATATGGGACATTATCTTGATATATTAGTAGGCATCACTGATTCATTGGACAAGAACTTGGGCAAACTCCGGGAGATGATGGGGGACAGAGAAGCCTGGCATGGTGTAGTCCATGCGGTCATGAAGAGTTGAATGTGACTTGGCGACTGAACAACAAGTACATTATCAGGCAAGCTTTCCCAGGGTGCAGACTACACTTTCCAGACTCTCTTGCAGCCAGGTCACTAAATTCTGACCTATAAGACATAAGTG
The DNA here is from genome assembly GCF_049115385.1 of Moschus berezovskii. NCBI lineage: Eukaryota > Metazoa > Chordata > Mammalia > Artiodactyla > Moschidae > Moschus > Moschus berezovskii. The sequence goes on along the minus strand of NC_142475.1, from coordinate 15,042,193 downwards.
AAAGTGACATGTGACATCTGCAGGTCATACACTTCAGAAGAAAGTAGTGTCCCCTCCCCTTCTCCCTTTATGCTGGCTGGATTGAGGATGCCATGAAGTCTCCAGAGATAGGTGGTTGAGAGCAGCTTTCATAAGAGAGAGAAAAATACATTTCTATCTTATTTAAATCAATGTGATTCTGTGTCTCTGTCACATGTAACTGAACTCATATCCTAACTGACAACAGAGTCCTCAATCTAAGTACCATTACAAAATCTTTCATAGGTACTGGCTTCAGGGGAGGGAAGGGAGTTTGGGAAGAAAACTTGACTTGCAGCACAATGATGTCATGGCCAGGTTTTTTTTTTGTTGTTGTTAAAAGTATTCTGACTTGAGTATACCACAGAGCCAAGGAGAAATGGAACGCAAGAGAATCACACAGCACAGAGGGTCCCTGGGACATGGGTGTGCTGGGTGACCTACCCTTGGTCATGCTGGAAACCTTGTCTAAGTGGGAGAGAGACACAAATCAGAAACAAACTAGATCACTGAGAACAAAGCGGCAGCCACACTGCATACAATGCATCATTCTAAAAAGGAGACGTCTCCATGTGCCATGCACAGTTCATGGGAAAAATTTGTTTAAAATAAGACCTTAGTTATGTCTGTATGTTCAAAGTGTTTCCCAAAAGAGTTAGATTTCTGAATTACGTGCACCAGTTGCTCTGCTAAAGTCATAAATTCCAAAGAAACAGAGAAACGTGAAAGGTGTTGAAGTCCAGGGAGTGCTTAGAGCCGGGTCAGTGAACCCCAGACCATTTGTCTCCGTACCAGCTCCCTGAGTGATCCTTGTGGTATCTGCTGAGGAGAGAAGCTCAACTCCGTACTTCGTGAAGGTTCACTTCACTTTTCCTCAGTCCCAGAGAAGACTGTCTAGCATCTGGCATGTTTAGGAAAGAAAGTAATGAGCTGTCAGAAAGGGCAGATTAGAAGCAATTGACTGAGTAGTCTGGAAACTCAGCTCTGTTTTTGTCAAGGAGACAAGCTTTCCTGTCCTTGGTTCTTCTTTGGAACTTACTTGTGTATTAGCCTCGGGGTAAGGCATCCAGTCAAGCCGCTGGGGTCGTCTAATCCCCTCATACTGGCTCTAGTTTTCTAGACACGTAAGCTGCCGTCTATGGGGTCGCACAGAGTCGGACACGACTGAAGTGACTTAGCAGCAGCAGCAGCAAGAACTGAAGGCACTGGATACATGTTCACCTTTCCCTCTCCTGAGCCACTTTTCTTCCCTTGAATCCAGTGCAAACTCAGATATTTCCAGAGCACCAGGCTTAACAAAACTTATGATACAGAATTACATGAAGTGTGTTTTATTCCACTCAGCACTGTATTTGGTGATGCAGAGGGAAGTTTTAAAATAATATTTTAGCACAGAAATATAAATGTTTTTGTAAATGTCGCACCTTTCCCAAGCGCTTTGGTTGATTCATTGTTAAATGAAAAGCCTTAATTATATTTCTGTTCCTCATTAGCTGCAGGGCAGGGATATTCAGTCTCAGAGCTTTTGGAGGGCTGATTTGATGAGATGGCTCACAGGTGTTAGGAGAAAAGACATATCTCTCAAGGAGATGGGGTGAAGGAGTGGCTGATTTATTTGGCGCTATAACTGATCTTCAGGGAAGGATGTGGAACGTTTTTGGAAAAAATCTGCTGACCTCAAAGTGTCCTGTTCTCACGGATCATTGAGGTTCTCTCAGGTCTACCAGGACTCCCAAGGCACCTTTGTAGGCTCCTGACATGAGCCTCTCCCCCCAACTGCCAACCTCCATCCAGGGTGTATCGTTAGGGTTCTTTCCTCTGTCCCTTCTAAAGGGAGAGTGAGGTGTAGGTTCTGAGAGAGAAAATGGGGATCAGTTAGTTGTGAAGGTGAGGGGAGTGAGGTCTGGGCACCAAAGCAAGAATGAATTAAGAGAAAAGGCAATTTAACATATGGGTCCACCATTGGCTGGAGAGGGAGAGAGATTTGTAGCTCAACAGCCAGGCAGAGTCTGAAGCAACTGCGGACACCAGGGTCTCCCAGGGAAGGGCCATACTGGGCAGGGATGAAGAGTGTAGCGTTGTCCATTTTACTAGTTGGGTCCCCCTGGGAATGTCTGCTTAGAGTGAGATAAGGAACAGTGGTCCAAAAACCTAATGTGTATTGAGTTTATACTGACTTTTTTAAAGGCTCTGTATCCCTTGCCTCATTTCAGCCTCATCAAGTAGCGTTTCAAGGTGTTGCTGTTCAGTCACTCAGTCATGTCTGACTTTTTGTGACCCCATGGACTGCAGTGCGCCAGGCTTCCCTGTTCTTCACCATCTCCCGGAGCTTACTCAAACTCATGTCCATTGAGTTGGTGATGCCATCCAACCATCTCATCCTCTGTTGTCCCCTTTTCCTTCTGCCTTCAATCTTTCCCAGTGTGACTACATTTTCCAAATGTAGTCAGTTCTTTGCATCAGGTGGCCAAAGGATTGGAGTTTCAGCTTCAGCATCAATCCTTCCAATGAACATTCAGTATTGATTTCTCTTAAGATTGACCCATGAAATTAAAAGACGCTTACTCCTTGGAAGGAAAGTTATGACCAACCTTGATAGTATATTAAAAAGCAGAGACATTACTTTGCCAACAAAGGTCCATCTAGTCAAGGCTATGGTTTTTCCCGTGGTCATGTATGGATGTGAGAGTTGGACTGTGAAGAAAGCTGATCGCCGAAGAATTGATGCTTTTGAACTGTGGTGTTGGAGAAGACTCTTGAGAGTCCCTTGGACTGCAAGGAGATCCAACCAGTCCATTCTAAAGGAGATCGATCCTGGGTGTTCATTGGAAGGACTGATGCTAAAGCTGAAGCTCCAATACTTTGGCCACCTCATGTGACGAGTTGACTCACTGGAAAAGACTCTAATGCTGGGAAGGATTGGGGGTGGGAGGAGAAGGGGTCGACAGAGAATGAGATGGCTGGATATCATCACCGACTCTATGGACATGAGTTTGAGTGAACTCCAGGAGTTGGTGATGGACAGGGAGGCCTGGCGTGCTGTGATTCATGGGGTTGCAAAGAGTCGGACACGACTGAGCGACTGAACTGAACTGTCCGATCTCCTTGAAGTTCAAAGGACTCTCAAGAGTCTTCTCCAACACCACAGTTCAAAAGCATCAATTCTTTAGTGCTCAGCTTTCTTTATGGTCCAACTCTCACATCCACACATGACTACTGGAAAAACCATAGCTTTGACTAGATGGAACTTTGTTGGCAAAGTAATATCTCTGCTTTTTAATATGCTGTCTAGGTTGGTCATAGCTTTTCTTCCAAGGAGCAAGCGCCTTTTAATTTCATGGTTGCGGTTACCGTTTGCAGTGATTTTGGAGCCCAAGGAAATAGAGTCCGTTACTGTTTCCGTTGTCACTGTTTCCACTGGCATTTCAAGATAGTGAGGATTATCTCTCCTTCTCCAAAGGAAACTGAGCAGTAAAGAGTCTTGACTGAAGTTACTCAGGAAGTGATGAAATGTAGGTTAATATGCCCATTTCATCCATTCATCCCATAGCTGGGGGTGTACACTTCCATTAAAAGACACTTGCTCCTTGGAAGAAGGGCTATGACAAACCCTCAGAGGCGCCGAGATATCACAGGGCAACCGGGGGGACAGGAGCTCCCAGCCACTTGCCTTCTCCCGTGATCCACACAGGTACTGTCGTTGGCTCTGGGCTCCGCGACGGGAGAACGGTTGGGCAGTGCTGCTGTAAACTGATCTTGCTCCTGAGACCACTCTATCTGGTGAAAACGAAAGGCGGGTGAAGAGTGCTACAGCTTTCAACGCACAGTCTCACGGCATCTCCGTCTTTCCCGGTTTAATCTGCCTCGTTCAGGTGAGCTCAGTGCGGTCCATGTAGACGCTTGCATCTTCAGCATTTCTCCTCTCCTCTTCTTCACTCCCACGTGGTTGCCAGTGCATAGGTGTGCGGTCCATTGGCCCAAATAGGCTAGATCCCTGCGGGCTTGACTGAGGCGTCTTGGCCTGCTTGTCTCTGAGTATCGGCCTCCGTCCTCGCCGAATCCACTGCTGGCTTCAGTGCTAACATCAGTGGCGGCTTTTGCCTCGGGTCTTGAGGTCCTTGCTCTCGGGAGTCTCATCGCCCCAACTCCAGGCCTCTTCAGTCCTTCTTCCCATTTCTGTGACTCCAGCCAGGGCACATGGGACCTTCTGGAATGCCTGCAAATTCTAGACCAGCCGTGTAGAACCACGAGGGCCGTCTCAGTCTCCCTGTCCAGCCCTCTTCCTGCATCACCCTTAGACTCAACCAGATAAGACCTCTATCCTGGGCCCTACACTCTGAAGGGCACCCCCCTGGCTGTACCTCTTCCCACCAGAAGGAGCCCGTAGGTCAAAAAACGTGTTCTTTCTCTAGACTACATTTTTGGTACCCAGATCCCTGAAATTCCTGGGCAAACAGTTCAGAGGCCGCTTCCAATGCCTTGCATGCCTATTCCCAGGCCACTAGTGTTACAAAGCTGGATCCATGAATGACCAAGGGGCAACCTTGGTCTGTGGGGAGATGCGTGGATATGTGGGCAACCCCCATTGTGATGCAGAATGGAGGCAGGGATGGGAAGAAGAAAGGAGTCATGTCAGGGGTCTCTGGCTGCCAACTGACCCCTTCCCCAAGGGTACACCTGCTCTTCCTTCCACCTGGGTGCACCCTGCGATTGTGCCCAATTGGAGGCGAGGCCCAGCTGGTTGCAATGCTACTCTGAGAGCCTGCAGTCTCCCTCCACGGTGCTCAGGAAGCTGGCCACTTGTCCCAGTTTACTCTGGTTTCTCCATATGGGTCTGGATCCTTCTAAAACCATCAGCAATCCCCTCTCCCTATCTTAGGATTTTTGTGAAAATGAGGTCTAAAGCATCTCCCTTTAAGACAAAGAGATGGTTCCCCCATCTTCCAGGCACCCCCACCCCCCTCTAATAAACATGGCCCAAGGAATGTCTTCTGGGCAGATAGATCAGGCTGGGAAACCCTCCTCTCAGTGTCAGGCGCGGGGCCTGCAGCTGAGTTGGGGGGCTGGCAGAAAAATGGCTCAAGCAAGTTGGTGTCTTCATCACTGTGGTCCAGCAAAGGTGTTTTGATATTGTCAAAACATTTCTTTTTCTTTTCAGTAGAACCACCAGCTTTGGTGTCACTCTTTGATTTAAAGGTGCACTATTTTTTTTTTACCGACTGATTAGACTGACAGAATTAATATGGTTCACTCAGCAACGTCCCATTTGAAATGCATGGGTTGTGGAAAACAGAGCTGTTTTAGGATATGTATCTTTTTTTCCCAAGGGTCTCAAAGCCCAGGTTTGGGAGATTTTTCTTCCTAAGTCGCAGACAGGAAACAGGCCCAGGGAGGCTGAGCGGGCTGCCTGTGGTGATCCATCAGCGGTCAAAGGGGATATTCAGTTCCAATTCTCTTCTTGTTGCTCTGGCCAGTATGATGCTCTTGGGGATTCCTGCAGCACGATCTTTGCCTGGGTTTCTGAGGCAAGTGATCTATTTCTTAGTAATTCTCATCACAGAGAGGCCCTTAATGGATTTACTTCATTTTTTTAAAAGGGTGGAGCTCATTTCTTCTCCTCCCAAGACACATGTGTGATGGATGAAATTATCTCGTCAACTGAATTCTCCCTCTTTTCATTTTTGCTGCTGCTAAGTCTCTTCAGTCATGTCCGGCTCTGCGTAGAAGCAGCCCACCAGACTCCCCCGTCCCTGGGATTCTCCAGGCAAGAACACTGGAGTGGGTTGCCATTTCCTTCTCCAATGCATGAAAGTGAAAAGTGAAAGTGAAGTCACTCAGTCATGTCCGACTCTTAGTGACCCCATGGACTGCAGCCTATCAGGCTCCTCCATCCATGGGATTTTCCAGGCAAGAGTACTGGAGTGGGTTGCCATTGCCTTCTCCTTTCATTCTTGAGTGGAAGGTTTTTTAGCTGCACTTGCTTTGACAAAAAAGATTGACTGTAGTGGTGAAGACCTACGATGCCCTGGAGGGAGAGCAGTGGAGCCAGCAAGTGGCATTCAGCGGTTTTTGGTTTCCATTTCCTGTTGCTCTGGGACCTCAATCTGTACACCTATAGAAACGCTGCATACGTATGGACAGTCACATTGGTTGAGGAAGTTGGGTTTCTTTTTCACCTTTCCCACAAATGTATGGGGCACAAAGAAGCCCATTTTGGACTTCAGACTGAAGGGCAGCCAGGACAAAGTGTGCCAAGTTGCTTCAGCCATGCCTGACTCTTTGAGACCCTATGGACTGTAGCCCACCAGGCTCCTCTGTCCATGGGATTCTCCAGGCAAGAATACTGGCACGGGTTACCATGCCCTCCTTAAGTGGATTTTATTTGAAGGGAGAGAAAATGGAGGCAGAGACTCCCATTCACTAATCAAGGGAATGATGAGAAATCAATAGTGGTTCTTGTGTTGAATGAACAGAACTCGGACTGGAGGCAGAGCCAAATTTGGAGGGTTGTTGACTGGCAATCAGACAAGGTGCCATTCTGCATAATGTTCTGTGCCATTCTCAGAACATCTGAGAAATATGGTGCAGAGTAACTCAGGTTTCCATGCGATGTCTTCTACAACTGGCCGAAGGCAGACTGATTCTGCTCCCATTAAAACAAGCAAGCCCTCGAGAGGAAAAGTAAAGACTAACTCCTCACAGATCATCTGTGAGTATCTGCAACATGCATGTGTAAGTTGCGTGTTCCAGCCTTCTGTACCATCAGTCTTGAGTCTAGCTCCTGTTATACAATTGGCATTTGTAGGGAATGGATATTTTGAAGCTCAGTAATGCATGATATGGGCTTCCCAGGTGGTGCTAGTAGTAAAGAACCAGCTTATCAATGCAGGTTAAACAAAAGAGATGTGGGTTCCCTCCCTGGGTTGGGAAGATCCCCTGGAGGAGGACATGGCAACCCACTCCAGTATTCTTGCCTGGAGAATCCCATGGACCGATGAGCCTGGCGGGCTACAGTCCATACAGTATCAAAAAGTCAGACACGACTGAAATGACTTAGTACACATGCAATACATGATATGGTACTTTTCAGTGGGAATAAGTAATTTATTTTACAGTGTCCGACTCTTTGTGACCCCATGGACTATACAGTCTGTGGATTCTCCAGGCCAGAATACTGGAGTGGGTTGCCAGTTCCTTCTCCAGGGGATCTTCCTAACTATGGAATTGAACTGGGGTCTTCTGCATTGTAGGTGGATTCTTTACCAACTGAACTATGAGGGAAGCCCCTATTTTACAGTGATTTATTTTATTGGTTGACATCTTTACATGGTTCAGTTTGCTTCTGAGGCATTTTCTGGTTCTGAAGATGAGTCATTAATCTCTCATTTTTGAACCTAGAAAAGTATGCAATTTTTGTTACTAGAAAATGGATTTCGCTTTACTTCCATTAAATAAATGTTGAACAGGAGAATTCCCTGGAGAAGCCCAGTGGATAAGATTCTGTACTTCCACTGTGGGGTTTGGTCCCTGTTGGGAATAAGATTCTACAAGCCACATAGTCAGGAAAATGAAATTGAACAAATGGCTAAAGAGTATTGGACTGAAGGATCATTTAATTACTAACTGTTCAGGCCTGATATGAAGAACTGACTCATTGAAAAAGACCCTGATCATGGGGAAGATTGAAGGCAGGAGGAGAAGGGGACGACAGAGGATGAGATGTTTGGATGGTATCACTGACTCGATGGACATGAGTTTGAGCAAACTCTGGGAGTTGGTGATGGACAGGGAGGCCTGGTGTGCCGTAGGTCATGGGGTTGCAAAGAGTCAGACATGACTGAGCCACTGAAATGAACTGAACTGAACAGGCCTCTCGTATGTCTAGATAGATATAGTTTTACCTACTTTCCTAGCTGGAGGTAGAATTGAATGTGGAAGACAGATTTTGCCAATGTCACAGAGGAAGAAACGACAGAAGTCAGTGACAAATCAGACGAGGGAAGATAATGGCAAGTCCTACTGTACTGATTTGCATTTGGCTCAACCAGAGTTGGCCCTGAGAGAGGTGGCTTTTATGGCAAATGGGGGAATTGGTGCTTAGGAGCTCTTCTCACTCTTGGAGCCCTAAAGGGGCCAGAATGCAACCTAACAATATGGTCTTTGCAGTTTTTCTGTTTCAAAGTGAATATATGAAGTCAAATCAAAGATTCTTCTGAAATTTTCTCTGACAATGAGAGCGCATTTGTTATATGAAAGAAAGAATCAATTTAGAGAAAGATAGTAAAGAAATGTCATCTTTACTATTTCTAGCTGAAACTGGGATCTCATAGGAGATGTCAGAAAAATAGGAAAAGAGGAGAATGAGCTAAGAGTCAGAAGGAGAGATATGTGGGCTCAGGGAGAAACCTCCCCTCTCTTACTGTTTTCTCAAGACCTAACTTAGGGAGCAATTATTTATTTAAAGATGTTTCTCAATGTAGCTGTAGAAACATGCAATCCTCTTGGAGGAAGACTAAACAAAAAGCCTAATGCTTACCGATATGTCATTATTTTTCCATGTTGAACATGAGAATTATTATTTGTATTATTTTGTATTTGGAGTTCAGCATTTTTCTTTTGCCCTTCAGATCATTAAATGCATTTTCAAACTGGGAAAATTCTCAAAGGTTTTCGCAAGCTAGGATTGTTTATAGAGCAAAAACTGAGCTCCCAACAAGTATTTGCAACTTAATGACAGTTTGTATAAAGGCTAGAATTTTGTATAAAACAGGTGTTGGCTCTGTACATGTTTCCCTGCTCCATTAAGCATCTACCTTTCCCTTGAAATTACACCCCATCTTATATGGCACTAATACACTGAAGTGGTCATTTATTTTAAATTAACTCAGTGCTGGACTGGAAAACATGGTGCCCAGATGATGGCAAAATTATTCCAATGAGGTTGCCTTTGGGACTGTTACCCATAAAGTGATCTTTATAAGTCTATGTTTTTCATTGCGAGCTGCTGTGCCTGCATGAATGATAAACGTCTGGCATGGAGCAAAAGGGGTGTTTGACCAATAGGGCTTTATGGCCCATATGTCTTCAAATTCCATTTTCTTTTACTCTTTACTCACCATTGGGACATGTGGAAAACAGGCGCTTTGAGCGGGGGAGACATTCAAAGGTCTCCCTGTTCTGGGGCAAAATATAAACAAACACGCTGGTCATGGGTTTTCAGATTTTCCTGTTTATTGCTTTCACTGCAGCCGCCGGCTCTCACTATGGGAGCTGTTCTGGGTCCCATCTGGGGCTCCTCTTTGGCAGAGTGAGTGAGCAGACGAGTCCAGCTCTCTCTCCCTGTGAAGAATTTTGACCCTGCCGGATCCGATATTGTTTCTTCTGGAGCTTAGTGCTCAAGTCCTATGACCCGACCCATGGCTTCCTGCCTGAACGTCCTAACAGAGGGTGAAGGGGGTCTCCCTCTCTAAATTGCAGTGCTGACTTTGATGGTTTAGCTCATGGTTGCTGGTTTGCTTACCAGTCTCTCTCCCTGAGCTCCCTACCTTCTGGTTCTCAGCTCTATTTTTTTTTTTAATTAGTTAATTAATTTTTGGCTGCGCTGGGCCTTTGTTGCTGTGTGTGGGCTTTCTCTAGTTGTGGCAAGTGGGGGCTTCTCTTCCTGGCAGTGCTCTGGCTTCTCATTGCGGTGGCTTCTCTTGTTGCGGAGCACAGGCTCCAGGCACACGGCTTCAGTAGCTGTGGTACGAGGGCTCAGTACTCATGGCTCACAGCTTAGTTGTCCCGGGCGTTTGGGATCTTCCCGGACCAAGGATCGAGCCCATGTCTCTTGCATTGGCAGGTGGATTCTTAACCACTGGAACACCAGGGAATTCCCGCTGATTCTCAACTGTTGGTTTAGCCAAGTAGCAGGGGGTACGCATTGGCTGCACGCAAAGGAACAGAGTACACGTCCTTATTCATGTAGCTCCCCTTTTTCTTCAGGCGGATGGTGTTTTTCCAAGACTCTGGTGCATGGTCTTTGGTGCACTTACAGTCACTGACCAAAGCCCGACACCCAGGTTGCCTTCAAGCCCAGTCACGTCAGAATCTTGAGATTGGGACCCAAGCATCAATATTTTTTTAAAGCTTCTCGGTAATTCTAAAGTGCAGCCACAGTTGAGAATCACCATCTTAAATGTCTTTGAGTGATTGTGATACTTCTTTTGTGTTTCCTAGTGAGATGATATTGACTGACTGTTTTTTATTTCCTTGAATTTAAATGAAACCTGGGAAAGGCTGGGTCTGAAGTTACCACCTTAGATGTCTCTGCAACTTGAACACTGAGAATCTCTGTTCTTGAAACTTCTGCCTTAGAAGAACTTGATACTTCTAAAATTAGAGAGCCAGCAGTTCTTCACTCAATTAACAACTTAACGCTAGAGTCATAAGCTGTAATATGTAATGGGGTATTGCTTAGAAACAGCTTCACAAAGTACCATTATTAGTTAATTTGCATACACACAGTTATGTTGTTTATTATACTTTGCTGTTATGGGCATATTTTCTTCACATTTATACACTGGGAAGAGTGAAACAAATTGTGATGCTGAAACTGAAGGTAAAACTTTTCTTTATGTGCTTAGCTATACATTCATTTTTAGTCCTCCCCTCCAAAAATTGGACTTCCCTTGTGGCTCAGCTGGTAAAGAATCTGCCTGCAATGTGGAAGACCTGAGTTTGATCCCTGGGTTGGGAAGATCCCTTGGAGAAGGGAACGACTACCCACTCCAGTATTCTGGCCTGGAGAATTCATTCCATGGACTGTAGAGTCCTTGGAGTTGTAGAGAGTTGGACATGACTGAGCAGCTTTCACTTTCACTTTCCTCCAAAAATAAAATAAAGCAAATAAATTTCAAAAAATTATATTTCAAGCTTAGGAAGTTGTTTTACATTAGGTGATTTCTAATATACTTAGTTGCAGCCATGTTGTTAATTATCACTTTTTTCCTATTGTGATTGGATTAATTTTTATGCCATTCAAACAGCCAAGTTGTGTATTATCATCCATAGGAGGCTTATGATAGATTTTGTTTGTTGAGATAATCATGGTGAATATTGAGCTCTCAATTCCAGAAGATTTATTGGTACAATTTGTTACAAATAAATATTTGTACAATTTAAAACAAATAAGTTGGCCAAAGTGTCTGATAAGCACAGACTGGTTACCTACAGCACACGTAGGCATCAGCAAGCAAACAAGAAGAAATAGCTTCGAGTTGCATTAAATAGTCCATGAGTTTCCTTGTGAACTCTGTATCATTTTTCTCTTCTCAGAATCTAAATTGTAGAAATGGAGCCTGAAACTTATCTAATATCTTGGGGCTCAAGCATCTCATCCTTTGCGCCAGGCAGTGGAGTTGTGGGTTGCTGTGTTGATGGAGAGAGTGAGGTGACTTGTGGACACAGTGGGAGGACCTGCCCTGTTGACAGTGGTGTCTGCAGTGGGCGGAGGGCAATGGCAGAGGCTGGGTCAGTGTTCATCTAGTTCACCTGTTTCCCCTTGTAACAGTGGTTTTCAACATGGTTGCGTGCTGTGATCATTCGGGGGCATAAAAAGATCCCAGTGTCTAGTCCACATACAGGCCAACTAAATCAGAATCTCTGGGCATAGGGCCATCATGATTCCCAGAGCATCCAGTGTTGAGAAACACTTTCTTAAGGAAAAGGAAGCAAGGGCCTTGAGAGAGAATGTGAGTCACCCAATGCCATATAGTAATAGTTGTGGGGAAAGGATGCCTCCTGAGTCTCATAATTATTATCCACTCTTCTCTTCACTACACTGTGTGGGCTCCAGCGTGATTCTTTATGGAAACACACGAATGATGGCACACTGATGATCTTGTCTGTCGACTTTTAGAACCGCATTTCCTGAACTATGACTCTGCATGAAATTAACTCCAAGTTGTGATACTTTAAAAGTACTGTTTTGAAAATATATGTGGAACTTGCTTTGATGAGTAAGACACAAATTTATTTAGAAGCGTTGCTGAATTCAGAGTAGCTTTTGACCTTTTGTGTTCTCTCCTGTGAATCAATGCCATGTTGAGGTTGCGAGCCTCTGATTTAGACCTAAGAGGTGCATGAAGCAGGGCAGCTGTGAGGAGCCCAGACTTTCACCAGGATTAATGAAAAGGCTCAATGATTGCCTGCAGACAAGCTTTGACACTAGCCTTGCTGGCCTGTCTGCTGTTGTTGACATACATAGAAATGAGAAGATTCTTTTAGGACACATGCAGCTCAGTGTAATCTGACTTTTTGGGTACCAGAAAATGAATCCTCGAGTCTGATTCTGTGATGGTGCCAGTGACACCTCAGCTTGGAGGTATTCTGAGACTCTCTGAAATCACCAACTAGCAGAATTTGGCAAAGTTAATGATTATGTGATTTGCCATTGTGGTTCGTGTGTTTGTATAAATGTCTATTTAGGCAACTCCATTTTATTGTAGCCAGAAAGCCTTGGATAAGTCACTTTTCTTCCCTATGATCCAATTTTCTAATCTCTAAAAAGGAGGGATTAATATCCCTTCCAATTCTAAGAAACTGTCTCCTAGGGACCCATAGTTGGATAGTTCTAATTTCATAAATGAGGACCCCGAGGCCCAGAGGTGTGTGAAAAACTTCCTTAAGACCCTACTTATTTATTTGAAAATACTGGACTAGAGTTATGTTTCTTGACTTAGAGATATATTTTCTTCCTATTAACAAGGCAAAATAAAGACCCATCGGTGGCACTGAAGTTTTTTAAGGTGAAAGTCTGGGCTCCCCACATTCTTCTTGAGATCTCTGCTCCAGGACTTCTGGAGGATGCTCTGAAGACAGCTGGGAGCTCAGAAGCACATCTTCCCATTGCTGCTATGCTTGTGAATTGCGTAAAGGGCCATCTAAGAAGACGGAGTGGTCTCTTCTCTAGGAGTCATCCCTGGAGCAGGAGCTGGGGAATGGGACATTTAATTCTGTAGAACATATATTCATTGAAATTTTACTTACTATATGCCAGGGACTTTCAGGAAACAAATTGAGTTGGAAGGAGCTTCTACCGTCTTCTTGTTTGTGAAGGAGACAGACACACTCACAATGACTATTAGGCAGACCGATAATGTAGGGGATTATGGCAACATTCAGAGATATCTCAAACGAAGGTGGGTCCTGCTTGGCTTTCATACTCTGTCATGCACATAGCTGGGTTGGCCAATTTAGTGCCCATCTCTAGACTCCTTGCTTGCCACCCTCGTAGAGGCTCAAAAAGCTAAATGTATCTTGTGAAGGAAGGTGGGTCATATGAAGTCTTGTCAATGAGATATAAGAGGAAGACAATCTGAGAATGCCTCTGAGAAAGTTTTATGTTTTTTTCTTGATGAAAAGAGAATGTCATCACAAATGCTAGTTCTTCCCATTCTTCTTGAATATGGGTGTGCTATCTAGAGGTTCAACCACCATTTTGCAACCAGGAAACAAACTGTATGTAGAAAAGGGCAAGACATTTTCAGAGACGGCTTAACATAACCCATCCTCTGAACCAACCATAGTGGTGGGCTGCCTCCAGACATTCTGTGATATGAGAAAATGAAATCTTGGTTTGAACCACTATAATATGCAAGTATTCTGGGAGTCATTTTCTATCTTCAGACGGGGGCAGTGTAAGATGGTGTTTAAGGGCATGGACTTGGGAGTCAAAGAAGGCTCTGTTGCTTGTGTGACCTTGGGCAAGTCACTTAACCTCTCTGAACTGCCTCTTCTGCATTTGTAAAATGGAGAGTCCCTTGTACCGCAAGGAGATCCAACCAGTCCATTCTAAAGGAGATCGATCCTGGGTGTTCATTGGAAGGACTGATGCTAAAGCTGAAACTCCAATACTTTGGCCACCTCATGTGACGAGTTGACTCACTGGAAAAGACTCTGATGCTGGGAAGGGTTGGGGGCGGGAGGAGAAGGGGCCGACCGAGAATTAGATGGCTGGATGGCATCACCGACTCGATGGACATGAGTTTGAGTGAACTCCGGGAGTTGGTGATGGACAGGGAGGCCTGGCGTGCTGTGATTCATGGGGTCGCAGAGAGTCGGACACGACTGAGCTACTGAACTGAACTGAACTGAACTGAAAATGGAGATAATATCTTTCCAGATTTGATGCAAGGACCAGCTATCACAGAATTGATGCAAGGACTAATTGAGTCTGGATAGCACCTGCTATTGTGCCTGACATGTGAAATGTGCCAAACTGGTAGCTATTTTTATTAACATCCTTCTTGAACCTTTTTATTGAAGTTCTTGTGGAGGGCCTAGATATTTTTTGATAAAGTTTAGTGCCTGGTATACAACAGTAGTTCAAAAAATTTTTTGTCACATGAGTGACCTAGCACCCAGTGAACAAACCTCTAAACAGAAGGCAAGCCCAAGTGTGACCTGGAGAGCAGGTCATGAATGATCTTGTTGCGGATGCTGTTGAGCACCACCCAAGGCCCCCTTCCTCTTCCAAGGCTGCTGGGGATGTTGCAGCTGATACTTCTCAGCTGAGTCCCTCTCTGAGCGCTATTCTCAACTGAAGAGGACACCTCACCCAGGGTCATTCCGCCTTCCCAAAGTCAGTCTATATTCCCCCTATGTCTAACGACACAGGCTATGAAGGCCAGGCAGGCCCCACCTTTTTGAAATATCTCGGAAAGGCCATTCCAGCTCCAGCTCTCCCTGTCGGTTCCAGCGAGGCCTTTGTTATGACTGTGAAGTGAAAGTCACTCAGTCGTGTCCAACTCTTTGCGACCCTGTAGTCCATGGAGTTCTTCAGGTCAGAATACTGGAGTGGGTAGCCTTTCCCTTCTCCAGGGGATCTTCCCAAGGGTTCTTCCTGGATCGAACCCAGGTCTCCCGCATTGCAGGCAGATTCTTTACCAGCTGAGCCACCAGGGAAGCCCTGTTATGACTGTATTGCATAACAATTGCATAACTCCTCTCTGTACCTGGCCTGGCTTCTTTCACTTTCCAGGGGTGTTGATCCTGAGAGCCCTAGCCAATCATCGTCCCACAGGAGGATCTCCATCTCCAAGGCCATTTCCAAGGGAAAGACTGCAACTGCCCGGTCCCAATTGTGCACAAAGAGGCATGGCGAATTTCGGCCACATTCCTGAGGACAAAGGACAGCCTGGATCCTAGTAGTTCTCTTTGTGGGATCCACAGTTGTGTATGTGTGTGCGTGTGTGTGTTGTTGTTGTTGGGGTTCCCAGGTGGCGCTGGTGGTAAAGAACTTGCTTGCCAATGCAGGAGCTGTAACAGACGTGGGTTCGATCCCTGGGTCAGGAAGATCCCCTGGAGGAGGGCATGGCAGCCCGCTCCAGTATTCTTGCCTGGGAAATCCCATGGACAGAGGAGCCTGGTGGGCTACAGTCCATAGGGTCACTCAGAGTTGGGCGCCACGAAGTTAGCACACACACTTGTGTGTATTATTACTTCTCTCCAAGACATTACTTGTTCACTTATTTATTTATTCGTTCCATTCCATGAATAGTTCTCAAATGTCTACTCTGTGTCAAACGTGGTGCCAGGCCACACCCACAAGAAGCTCACGGACTAGTATATGAAGGTAGATGTTAACTGAGCAATCACACACACCTCAAGAAGCTCACGGACTAGTATATGAAAGTAGATGTTAACTGAGCAATCACACACACCTCGTGAGCTTGCAACTATGACACGCCCTGTGAAGGAGAGGGGTGCAAGAGACTGGTCTTGGGTGGGAGGGAGGAGGCAGGAAGGCCTTGCCTGAGGACACGGTGCTCCAGCTGAGAGCTGAAAGCTGAGGGGTCAGAAAGAGTTAACCGCGCCACAGTGGGAGGGAAGCGCATTCCAACAGAGGAACACTATGTTCAAAGGGCCTTTCGGGGAGGGGAGCCTGAGGGGCTGAAAGGAGGGGATGTGGCTGCAGTGAAGGAGCCCGTGAAGGGGGCTGCCTGTCCTCCTCCTCATGTTTTCTCCATGTGGAGGGAGTTGTGTAGTGTTCCTGGCCTCTTTTGACCCCTTGCTGGCTTGCCTTCCCCGGGGTGGAGTAGGAATGGCAGGTACAGCCTGAAGTTTTCTTGCCTCTGAGGGAGGGAGCTGCCTGCAGGGGGTGCGGAGTCCCCCGTCCTCCAGGGAGGGGCCCTGCACCCCCCAAGCAGCACTGCCTCCCCAGGGCAGGGAAGTGTCTCGCCCGATTCTGGGTCTCAGAGCATGAAAGCACAGCAGTGCAGAGACCCCAGCCTCATCCTCTAAGCTGCCATTCACGTGAACAAAGATGCTGTTATGGTCTCCGTTGGCTTCCTCCTATGCTCTCTCTGTCCACTGTCCAGAACTTGGGTGGGAAAAACGGACATGATTTATGGGGCCCACAAAGACCCCAAGAGGGGTCGGTTGTGACCATAGAGAGGATCAGGGTTCAAACCATTCAGAGCCTCGCAGTCTCTGTTGAGAGGTTTGCATTTCATCCTATGAGTGATGGAAGTCTTTGAAGGGGTTTCCAGGCAAGACATGGACCTGATCTGACTTGCATTTTGAGAAGTTCCTTCTGGCTGCTCGCTAGTGAACAGAATGGGAGCGTCTTCGTCCTGGGTGCACCTCTTTCTCTGTCCTCTGATTGGGAATAAATTGTCCTAAGTCTTGCTTCAGGAGCTCTCAGAGCAGAACCGCAGTGGGTGGTCCCGGGCCCCCAGAGGGGCGAGAGTCAGAAGCAGATCTTTCTCCTCCAGCCTGAGCTCTGGCTGAAGGGAACAGCTGAGGGTCCCTGCCTGCCCCCTCAACCCTCCCAAGCCCTCCCCGAGGTCCCCACTCGCCCCACCCCCCCACCCTGCCCTGGCTCCTTTTAGTAGACTCAAATAGACTCAGACACACAGGGCTGACTTTGAATAGTGATGACCTGATCTTTTCAGTTGTTGATGCTGAGAAAAGAAGATTTAAAATGCAGCTTCAGGTTAAAAGGTGAAGTTTGGGTGGTGGAAGATAGACTGGCAACAGCTCTTTCGATTTCTAGATGGGTATCTATCTATCTCTGGATTTTTTTTTTTTGTGTAACATGGAAGTATTTGTGGAAGATGGGACAGGCAAGGGGAGAAGGCTGCAGCTTGGCTGTTTGCTTGTCGGGAAGAGGGAGCAGGCAGTGTGGTCAGCCATGATCAGGGCTTGAAGGAAGCAAACTGGGGACTGAGAGAATTGAACAGGGATGACCTCCTGTCAATAAGGGGCCAGGGAAGCCTCCGAAGGAGTGATTCGCGAGCAGGAACCTGAAGGAAAAGCAGAGGTGAGCCAGGGAGGAGTGGAGAGAGGGAAGTAAGAGATTAGGTGAGCTTGAGCCAGAGGAGGGACGAGTTGAAGACACACAGAGGCCAGCCACACCAACTGCTGGGTAAAGTGAGTCTGCGTGGCCCAGGAGCTTCCTTGGCCAGAGGGCTGACATAGGGGGGACTTCGAAGGGGAGATGGCATTGGAACTGAGCCTTCAAGTCTGAGTAGAAATTCTTCAGGCAGAGAGAACAGAGACGCACATTTCAGGGACAAAATAACCTTGCTTAAAGGCAGAGAGGTGTGGAAAGAGCTGATCTGGGATGACCACAGCCTTCAAGGATACTTAATGCCGTGGACACTTAATACCATGGCCTGTGGCTCAGGTTGTATCTCCCCACTTCCTGGTTTCTTTCCCATTTTGTTTGTCTGCTATAGACGAGGGTCTGAGGGCTTCCCCTGAAAGTAAAACTCAGGTAATTTTACTCACGCTGTGAAAAGCCCTTAGTGTTGGGCCAGCATAAGCAGAAAGCAATCAGAACTGTCCCCCAAATACTTGTTTCCACAGTCTGTGTATTCTAGATGGATTGAAAGAGATGCTTGTCATTGATGTAGCGATGAGTTAGGGTTTGAAAGTCGGTCCACGGAGCAGAAGGCTTGGGGGTTCACACTGGTTTAAGCAGGCCAGGAAGTTGGGACTCTGTCAGCAGAGAGACACTGAGAAGAAGGAAACCTCCTGAATAATTCAGATCAGAAATGAAACACTTTGGCTTCAACCTGGCTTCTGGAGAGATGCCGACTTCCTTTCCCTCAGCCCTCGGAGGCCAGTCCGTCGTAAAGAGGCAGTGATGAGAAGTGATCACCCACTGGGACTCCTTTCTGCAGCATGGTCTGTTTACCTCAGGAACCACGAGAAGCCCTGCATTCTCGACTCTTCCTTATTGCCCTCACTCTGGCCGCCTTTAAGCCGCGGCCCCCTTTTCTGAATCCCTGCACCTCCAAAGCTTCCCACTGTGCCTCCTGGACTCGTGGCCTCT
Organism: Moschus berezovskii; assembly: GCF_049115385.1. Classification (NCBI taxonomy): domain Eukaryota; kingdom Metazoa; phylum Chordata; class Mammalia; order Artiodactyla; family Moschidae; genus Moschus; species Moschus berezovskii. The sequence goes on along the minus strand of NC_142475.1, from coordinate 15,023,853 downwards.
CATCAGCAAAGACTTCTCGGGCCTCAGATTCTTTTTGGAACATTTTCTTCATCTTCTTGCAGCTTGACTGAAATCCCCCTCACCTCCCTTGAGTGGAGTTTCTTGGTTGCTTTTTTTCTCTCCTACTGTCTTCAGAGGAGAAGGCAATGGCAACTCACTCCAGTGTTCTTGCCTGGAGAATCCCAGAGATGGTGGAGCCTGGTGGGCTACCGTCTGTCGGGTCACACAGAGTTGGACACGACTGAAGTGACTTAGCAGCAGCAGCAGCAGCAACTGTCTTTAGACCCTGGGCTGGGAGTTGGGTAAGGTGGCCTCCTGGCTTCTCACTGTTGCTTCCAGGACTTTGTTCTCCCCACTCCTTGAAGTCGTCAGGGCCCTGAATGCACAGGCCGTGGGGCTCTACCACATCCTACTCCTCCCTTTGCATCACCCACTTTCTTTCTCCTCATTGATAAGTTTAACCCCTGGATTTCAGTCTTTCCACCACCACTTTTGTCATTCCTTTTGCATGGTGTGTGCTAAGTTGCTTGAGTTGTGTCTGACTCTTTGTGGCCCTATAGACCATAGCCCACCAGGCTCCTCTGTCCATGGGATTCTCCAGGCAAGAATGCTGGAGTGGGTTGCCATGTCTTCCTCGAGGGGATCTTCCTGACCTAGGGATCGAACCCACCTCTCTTATGTCTCCTGCATTTGCAGGCAGGTTCTTTACCACTAGCACCACCTGGGAGGCCTGTCATTCCTTTTAGTATCCTGAATATCCACGTGCATGATGCGTCCGGCCCTGGGCCTCTCAGTGGCAGGGATCTCATGTTCCAACCACTGCCTTTTATTCCTGGGGCCAGCATCCCCCAGACTTTGGAGCACCCTCTCCTTCACCACCTCAAAGTCTCAGCTTCACTTTCTGACCACCGTCTCCTCCTGTCCTAGTCCACTCCCTTCAGTAGGCCAACTCCGGGAATTGTTTGGCCCATCTCAGACCTCCCATTCATCTTTCTTCTTCCCATTGGCATCTCTTCCCTCTTTACCTAGCTGAGATCTCACAGCCGGTCTTTTGTATATCTTCTTTCCCGCCACCCGACTCCTTTGTTCGTCTCTCCCTTCTCGGTACTTGTTGGCAAAGCTCCAATTTTGGTAAAATCCACCTGTCTCTCTAGCCACACCCGCTCCCAGCAGCAGCTGAGTGTGGCTTGTGTCTGGCCAGGCTTTCAGTTCATGACTGCGGACTTGAGGTAGGCTCTCAGCCCGGCCTGGCAGAGTGACTTTGTTTCCCTTGTCAATTCATTATCTCCTCTTTGAGAGAACTGGTTCACTTCCTTCTCTTTCCTAAGACTGCCAGTGCTCACCCACAGCATCACTTCTTACTTCACTGAAAAGATGAAAGCGGTGGGCGAGAACTCTGGTGGGCTTCACTGGCCAGATCCGCCACTGCCTGCTCTCCCCGCCACTCCCGCGTGCTCTCCGTCCTCCATAACTTGAGGGCGAATCTGCAGAAGCTCTCACTCAAGGCTGGCTCCCCACCCGTGCCCTGAGTCCCAGCTGCTCGGGGGCCCAGCTCCCGCCTGTCTGGTCTCTTCTGCATCACCCGTCTCATGCTCTGTCCCTTCAGTCTGCTGTGCTTTAAACCTACTGTACTACCTCCTGTCTTCATCCCGCCTCCCGCGCGGCCTCCAGACTCACGCTGTGTTCCTTTTTAGAATAGAACACCTTCAGAGAGCTGCCTCTTTTTTGCTGTCTCCATTTCCTCCCTTTTTGCTCTCTCTTTCATCCATTCTCATCAAGTTTTGGTCCTAATTACTCCATCAGAACTCTGTGTGTCTACACTGATCAATCCAGTGGGAAATTCTCACTCCTTATCTCAACTTAAGAGCATCACTGGACATGTCACTTCTTCCTGAGGCAGCCTTCCCTTGGCTCGTAGAACACCGCACTCTCCTGGTTTCCTCCCGACTTCCCGGCCCGTTCCTTCCGAGTTTCACCACCCGGATCCTCTCTTCTGGACCTCTGCATGCGGGGCCATGCCTGGGCTCTGTCTCAAACTTGTCTCTTCCTTAGCCAGAATCATTTCCCAGGTCATCTCTTCCAGGTTGTGAGTTTCAAGACCATCTAATGGCTGACGACTCCCCAGCTGATATCACTTGCCCGACCTCTCTCTGGTCTTATTTCCCACCCAGGGCCATACAATTGTACAAGTTACGCTTCTCACAATTCCGGCGGGGGGGTATCATTGGTATTGGTGGCAACCATAGATCTGTGTATTCATTATTATGACTTTCTGGCCGTTGACAATGAAGTGTTTTCTAGTTTGTACCAAGTCATCTGGTGGGCTAGTGGGCAAGACTGTGACAACTTTTCCCTCTAACAGGCTACACTGCTGCCGTCCTCTGCTGGGGCTGCTCTTTAGGCAAACCAAGTGCATGCCGGCCTGTGCCGTGCACTGCTCTCCTCTGCCTTCACCCTGTTCTACAGGCATGTGCTTCGTCGCCCTGCCCACGTATGTCACTCCAGGCTGTGTTCAACTATTACCAACCTTGGTGAACCTCCACTCTCTGCAGCCTGACTGTTTTTAATGGTCAGCACCTCTCCTTTGCCTTGTATCATAAATATATTTTCTTTCTTTTTTTTTTTTTGCTTCTTTCATGAGTCTTTAAACTCCATGATGGCAAGGACTTTGTCTTGTTCACTGTTGCCATCTCAGCATTTAGAAGAATGTCTGGCATGGAGCAGGTGCTCAATAAATGAATACTTCTTGAATGGATGAATGAATGAGTGGGTGGCATGGCTAAACTTCATGGCACTAGTTTGTGTCCTGCTATTCCCTGCTGCTGCTGCTGCTAAGTCGCTCCAGTCTTGTCCGACTCTGTGCGACCCCATAGACGGAAGCCCACCAGGCTCCCCCATCCCTGGGATTCTCTAGGCAAGAACACTGGAGTGGGTTGCCATTTCCTTCTCCAATGCATGAAAGTGAAAAGTGAAAGTGAAGTCGCTCAGTTGTGTCCGACTCTTTGCGACCCCATGGACTGCAGCCCACCAGGCTCCTCCGTCCATGGGATTTTCCAGGCAACAGTACTGGAGTGGGGTGCCATCACCTTCTCCGAGTATTCCCTACATAGTAGATATTATGGACTGAGTGCTTATGTTTCCCCAAAATTCATATGTTGAAGGCTTATTTTCCAGTGTGATGGTCTTTGGAGGTGGTGCTGGTGGTATTTGGGTTTAGATGAGGTTATGAGGGTCCGAGAGATACAGCAGTGAATGAGCAGAGTCCTTATCTTCCCGAGGCTCACAAATTCTCAGAAGATCAGATTTCCTTCTCTTTCTTCTTCTTTGCCCCAGCTTCACTAGGGCGTGGTTTAGGTGAAAAGTGCAATCTTTTTAAAAAAATTTATATTTATTTATTTTTACATTGAAGGACAATCACTTTACAGTACTGTGTTGGTTTCTGCCAAACATAACATGAATCAGCCGTAGGTATAACATATGTCCCCTCTCTCTTGAACCTCCCTCCCATCTTCCTCCCCATCCCACCCCTCTAGGATTTTACAGAGTCCTGCTCTGAGTTCTGTGAGTCATAGTCCCATTGGCTATCTATTTTACATATGGTAATGTAAGGAGGTAAGACTATACAGTGGGGCAAAGACAGCCTCTTCAATAAGTGGTGCTGGGAAAGCTGGACAGTTGCATGTAAAAGAATGAAATTAGAACACTTCTTAACACCATACACAAAGATAAACTCAAAATGGACTAAAGACCTAAATGTAAGACCAGAAACTATAAAACTCTTAGAGGAAAACATAGGCGGAACACTCTATGACATAAATCACAGCAAGATCCTCTATGACCCACCTCCTAGAGGAATGGAAATAAAACCAAAATAAACAAGTGGGACCTAGTTAAACTTCAAAGTTTTTGCACAGCAAAGGAAACTATAAGCAAGGTGAAAAGACAACCCTCAGAATGGGAGAAAATAATAGCAAATGAAACAACTGAGCAAGGATTAATTTCCAAAATATACAAGCAGCTCAAACAAGTCAGTACCAGAAAGGTGCAATCTTGCAGCAGCAGAGGGGAGGAGCAGAGCATTAGGAGAGAGAATTAGTTTGAGCCTGGCTGCCAGGGAGGGCCGTGGCATTCTCACACCCCAGCTGCTCATAACAGAGGATGAGATGGCATCACCGACTTGAGACATGAGTTTGAGCAAGCTCTGGGAGTTAGTGATGGGCAGGGAAGCCTGCCGTGCTGCAGTCCATAGGGTCGCAGAGAGTCGGACACGGCTGAACCACTGAACTGACTCAGCTGCCCCACTTACAGCGGCAGGAATGGCAAAGCTACTTTGTCTCCATCAGCCTCATTCATCTCCCCAGTAAAATGCAGGAACCAATGGAATTTACCTCACTGGGCTGCTGTGAGTGTAATCTATGTGAAGCACTTGGATCCAGGGGAAGCTAAGTGCTAAATACGTGTTACTACTTGTGGAGCCATTTTAAGGAGAGGTCAAGGAGCGAATGGGCTCCTCTCATGGCTCAGAAGTAAGGAACCCGCCTGCCAATACCAGAGTCGTGGGTTCGATCCCAGGGTTGGGAAGATCCCCTGGAGAAGGACATGGCAACCCACTCCAGTATTCTTGCCTGGAGAATCCCATGGATGGGGTCGGGCATGACTTAGAGGCTAAATAACGACAACAAGGAGGGAATAGCTCCTGAGAGAGTTTCAGATCTTAGCGCAGGAAGGAGGGTTTCTTAGAGAGGTCCTGGGTGTAGGCATACTTATTCTCCAGAGATTGGCTGTTACAAAAGGACATCGTACAATAACAGGGTCCTGTAAGAAAAGAGGGAGAGAAGCAGGGCGGGAGCAAGAGCAATGAGCCAAGTGAGTCTGAGGATGTGGAAGAGGTGGCCTTGTGGAGACTTACGGTTGAGAAGATAGACTGTCTGAATTCCAGGGACGAAGGAAGGTGGGTTGGGTCCATGGGTTTGGGGCCTGACAATGTGAAGAAGAGATCTTCCAGAGGGAAGTGGGCCTGTGTTTGTTTAGCTGAGACCTTGAGAGGCTTTGGGTATGCCAAGGTGGATGTGGGGCTGCAGAGGGGAGTGGGAAGACAGCTCAGTAGAGTGAGATGGATCTGGAGATTCTTGGGGCTCTGGGGAAGTGCGTTGGGAGGATGGTGAGGGGAAAGGATGGAAAAGTGGGGAGAAGAAAGGATGGAAAAGTGGGGAGAAGAGCCAGCAAGCAGCAGGTTCAGTTCAATTCAGTTCAGTCGCTCAGTCGTGTCCGACTCTCCGCAACCCCATGAATCACAAAAGTGACCCCAGTGGCTGAAACTGAAGAGCAAGACAAATTGCAACTCTAAGCTGATAGCTCTATGCTGTGGTCATACAACCCCTCCCTCGGCTATGCAGCCCCTTGCCTGGGGCTTGATGTTTTCCTGGATGGTTTAGAGTAGGGTTGAGGGGACTGACTAAAGTCAGCCTTTTGGAAGGAGTTTTCTTTCGGTCTAAGACTGCACGCCCCCCCCCACCCCACACATGTACAAAGACATATATTATTCCATGATACAGTACTTAGCTGTACTTTGTGTGATAAAGTACAAACATAAGCTTCGATATCAACTATGGTATTAATTCTTAAGTGCAAATGGAAACAGTTTCAAATAAATAAAATTATTATAATTTCAAACAAATAAAGATAAAGGTTAAAGAGATAGTTCTCGCCTGTTCATAAATTTATCCTAAGACACATCTACTTCTGGCATATCTGGTCAGCAACTGATCACAATTTTTCTTTCCTTTTCATGAGGTCAAGGTTAAAAATTTAGTTCACCCAAATGGCTTACCATGAATGATAATGTTAGCAACATACTTTTTCTACTTAAAAACTTCTTAGTCTTAATCCAAAGTAATGAACATAAGCAAATCTTGTAATCTTTCTTCAAGGCAAATGACTAAGCTGCAGTAATTTATTCTCTTTTTCGGACAGCATCAAGTTAAACTCAGTTATTGAATCAGGGTTTGGAAAGAAAATGGATTTGTAATCCAAGTGTTTTTCTTTAATGTTTTAATTTCTCTTTTGGAAAGCTAAAATTTAAAAGTTTGGGATGGAAGAGACTTGTGAAATATCTCTAATTCTATTTCGCTTGGGTTGTGTTAGCTAATAATGTTCTCTTTGATATGTTGTAACAACATTGGGAAGATTTAGTAGCAAAAGCCATTGTTTCTTACTTACTTGGCTAAAATCCTTTGAAACCCTTGGATGTGTTATCTTGTTGATTTTCTTCTATGGTTTCAAGTTCATTAAGAATACTGAAAACATCAGCAACATATGCCATTTTATTAACAAATATCATCTTTGAAAAAATTATCAAATGGTTCAGTTCAGTTCAGTCGCTCAGTCGTGTCCGACTCTTTGCGACCCCATGAATCACAGCACGCCAGGCCTCCCTGTCCATCACCAACTCCCGGAGTTCACTCAAACTCATGTCCATCGAGTCGGTGATGCCATCCAGCCATCTCATTCTCTGTCGTCCCCTTCTCCTCCTGCCCCCAATCCCTCCCAGCATCAGAGTCTTTTCCAGTGAGTCAACTCTTTGCATGAGGTGGCCAAAGTATTGGAGTTTCAGCTTTAGCATCAGTCCTTCCAATGAACACCCAGGATTGATCTCCTTTAGAATGGACTGGTTGGATCTCCTTGCAGTCCAAGGGACTCTCAAGAGTCTTCTCTAGCACCACAGTTCAAAAGCATCAATTCTTCGGTGATCAGCTTTCTTCACTTTTGGGCTCCAAAATCACTGCAGATGGTGATTGCAGCCATGAAATTAAAAGACGCTTACTCCTTGGAAGGAAAGTTATGACCAACCTAGATAGTATATATCAAATGGTACCACCTCTCAATTAGAAAAACGTGAATTTCATTCTGGAATTCATATACCCTGCTTACCACTTTCAATGAATATGATTAGCTCTAATCTCTGAATAAAATATTCCCAAAGTCAGTCGTGAGGTTCTTTTAATAAATTTAACAACTTAGACTGTATTTTTCAATTTGTCTTTGAGATTCATAGAGTATCTTTAGATGCCCAAGCCTCAAGATATTTAAGCCACATTCCAGACAGTAACGTCTATCCATTTTCTAATAACTCCATCATTTTTTGTAGTTGTATTTACTGTCCTGTGTCTTTTAATCTCATTATAGTGTCCCAGTTTAATTCATATTGATCAATAACACGTATTTCTAATTTTGTGCGTGTGTGTGTGTGTGTGTGCTAAGTCACTACATTCATGTCTGACTCTGTGCGACCCTATGCACCATAGCCCGCCAGGCTCCTCTGTCCATGGGATTCTCCAGGCAAGAATACTGGAGTGGGTTGCCATGCCCTCCTCCAGGGGATCTTCCCAACCCAGGGATCGAACCCTTGTCTCTTACATCTCCTGCTTTGGCAGGCAGGTTCTTTACCACTAGCACCACCTGGGAAGCCCCGTTTCTAATTTTATAACTATTTAATTCGGTTGTGTGAGACCCAGTTTAAATTATTCAACAACTCCATGCATTATCTTACCACACATATCTGACATAAATGAAAAGGATGGTCTCTCTCTCTCTCTTTTTTAAAGATTTTTTTATTTATGGCTGCCCCGGGCCTTCGTTACTGCATGTGGGCTTTCTCTAGTCATGGTGAATGGGGGCTGCTCTCTAGTTGGGGTACATGAGCTTCTCAGCACGGTGGTTTCTCCTGTTGCGGAGCACGAGATCAGGCATGCGGGCTTTAGTGGTTGTGGTCCATGGGCTCCATGGTTGTGGCTCACAGCACGGGCTCAGTAGTTGTGGCACAAGGGCCTGGTTGTCCCATGGTGTATGGGATCTTCCTGGACCAGGGGTGGAACCTGTGTCCCCTGCACTCGCAGGCGGATTCTTTACCACTGCGCCACGAGGAAAGCCCAGGGATTGTTTCTCTTATAATACTGGTGCCCTCAAATTGGATCTCAAAATCTCTACTGGTCTATGTGTTCTGCACAATATACTGGGTTTTCACTAAGAGAGAGAGTTTTGATTTTATCAAAACTGATGATTTATCTTTAAAAATAGCATTCGCCATATTTATGCATGCTGAAGAAATAATACTTTGAGGAGCTGTGTATTCCATTTTATCTTTTGTTGCACAGTTCAGTTCAGTCGCTTAGTCGTGTCCGACTCTTTGCAACCCCTTGAATCACAGCACGCCAGGCCTCCCTGTCCATCACCAACTCCCGGAGTTCACTCAAACTCATGCCCATCGAGTCGGTGATGTCATCCAGTCATCTCATTCTCTGTTATCCCCTGTGCCTCCTGCCCCCAATCCCTCCCAGCATCAGAGTCTTTCCAGTGACTCAACTTGTCGCATGAGGTGACCAAAGTATTGGAGTTCAGCTTTAGCATCAGTCCTTCAGTTAACACCCAGGACTGATCTCCTTCAGGATGGACTGGTTGGATCTCCTTGCAGTCCAAGGGACTCTCAAGAGACTTCTCCAACACCACAGTTCAAAAGCATCAATTCTTCGGTGATCAGCTTTCTTCACAGTCCAACTCTCACATCCATACATGACCACGGGAAAAACCATAGCCTTGACTAGATGGACCTTGGTTGGCAAAGTAATGTCTCTGCTTTTTAATATGCTGTCTAGGTTGGTCATAACTTTCCTTCCAAGGAGTAAGTGTCTTTTAATTTCATGGCTGCAATCAGCATCCGCAGTGATTTTGGAGTCCAAAAAAATAAAGTCTGACACTGTTTCCACTGTTTGTATGTCACTATATATGAGGTTACAACTTTCTTATTAACTGCTGTAGAATGACTGCTGCTGCTGCTGCTGCTAAGTCTCTTCAGTCGGGTCCGACTCTGTGCGACCCCATAGACGGCAGCCCACCAGGCTCCCCCATCCCTGGGATTCTCCAGGCAAGAACACTGGAGTGGGTTGCCATTTCCTTCTCCAATGTGTGAAAGTGAAAGTGAAGTCGCTCAGTCGTGTCCAACTAGTAGCAACTCCATGGACTGCAGCCCACCAGGCTCCTCTGTCCATGCGATTTTCTAGGCAAGAGTACTGGAGTGGCTTGCCATTGCCTTCTCCGGTAGAATGACTAAGAATACCATAAACAAATGCCTATATGTAGGACTCCCTAGGGTCAAGCTTTACCTTTTTTTGTTTGTTTGTTTTTAAAATTAGTTAATTAATTTCTGGCTGCGTTTGGTCTTCGCTGCTACAGGAGGGCTTTCTCTAGTTGCAGTGAGTGGGAGCTGGCTCTCTAGTTGTGCGGGCTTCTCTTTGTGGCAACTTCTCTTACTATGAAACACAAGCTCTAGGCATGCGGGACTCAGTAGCTGTGGTTAGTTTCCTGGTGGCAGGTAGTATCTTTCTGGACCAGGGATCAAAGCCATGTCCCCTGTGTTAGCAGTCTTAACTGCTGGACCATCGGAGAAGTCCCAGGGCAAGCTTTATCTTTACAATGACACCATGAATTAACTACTGTTATTCTTTTTTACTTTACAGATAAGGAAATGAGGCACAGAGAGGTAAAGCCAAGAGATCACAGCCCGTAATAGGGGGATCTGGAATTTAAACCCTGGAAGCTAACTCCAGAGATTGATTCATAGCCAATACATGGAACTCCCTCTCAGATTAGGAACTGTGTCAATAATTTGCCTTTTTTCCCTTTGTTTGAAAGACTTTGTGGGATTTGTAGAAAATATACTATCACAAAAAATATTGGATTCTCTCATTTTCAAGGGATTAGATAAATCCTTTATTTTAAATGCTCTTCATTATAAAATCTTGCATTCAGTTTTCACTTTTCTAGAATGCTGTTCAAGTTAAGTTCAAGTTTACTGATAAAGTTGCCATTTTACTTAATATGGGTAGTTTTAACTTCAAATCCAGAAGCTGAACTGCACAAGTGCCTCAGGATTTTTCAGCTCATCATTCTTCTGTCTTCTAGCAATAAAATATCATTTTTATGGTCAATTTATATTCTTTGTACTGAAAGGTAACAATTGTTGAGAAATCTAAAAAATGACATGTTTGATAGCATACTTTTTGAAAAATATTTTGTAAATTTGCAAGCTGTTGTGACTTTGTTAAACTTGCACTTGTTACATTCAGCCTAGGGGGTGTCACAGAATGGCAACCCCCAGTTCAGTAATGGACCATGATAGAAATGAAAATGGAGAGATCTCAGGGGAGGTACACAGCCCACTTCCAGGAGCCACGTGGGGAGGAGGTCCAGGCGGGGTGCAGACACAGAGAGGCACCTGGGACACGTGCCTTTATTTGGGTCCTTGGATGGAGCGCTTTGGAGTTCCTGGGCTAAGCCTGGAGTAATCCTTTCAAACCCCTCAAAGCAGGGTATTTGCAAGCTCCAAGGGCGTCTTATTTAAGGGGCACAGGAAAAGGTCCTGGGAGGCAGGAAAGACTTGATCACAAGGGTTGCTAGGGGAGTTGTATCAAGAACTGACATTTGTTTGTGACTCTGTGGGCTGTTATCCAGGAATACAACCAGGGGAAAGAGCTAGTGTGGGTCCAACAGTCTACTTGGCCACACAGAATAGATGCTGAGGCAGCAGTACTGTGGTACAGTTTAACCAAGCTCTCAAAACACTAAGACTCAGATGAATGATTCTATAATTTTGCCTACAGGGAAAATGCAAATTTTCATATAAAGTACACCAAATTACCCCTCATATTATGGCAATGGTCAAATTGACCATCATAAGTAGAGAAATAGAATGATGCTTCCATGAGCAAAAGAACAATCGAGCCACCCCCGGTCACTGTGTGAGTTCATCAGATGCCTGCCACTGTGCCTCTTGCTTGGAAGAGAGAAACGAGCACAGCATTTGTAGTACAATTTGCATGGCCAGGATTCCGCCCATGAACTCTGATATTTTTCAGTTAATTTTTTAAAAATGCTGGTAGTGACCATTGATTTTAAGACCTGTCAATAGGTGGGGCCTGCAGTTTGTAAAACACCCAGTCAATGAAAGGGGTTGAGTTTCCCCATTGGGTCAATGTCAGAGTGGAGATAAATGAATATCCGTGAGATGTAGCATCACAAGGATGGGGATTATGGCAAGTTTAGCGGAGCCACCCAATTAGTGCCAGAGGTGACCGTGAGACCCTTGACATTTTGGAAAATTTCAGGATGTGGGGAGAACACTGCAGTTTCCTCAAGATAGGGATGGAAGTTTGAGCTGACCTTATCTTGAGGGGCCTGGTGCTCCCAACTGCCATTGGCTTGACAACAACAGCAGTACATTGAGCTTTGGGGTCAAGTGCATTGAGCTTTAGGGTCAAGTGCATGAGCTTTGGGGCATGGATGCTGAGTGTGAATCTTGGTTCTGCCACTTACTACCTGTGGGAAGGTTGTTTAATCTTTCTGTGGTTCAATTTTCTCATTTGTAAAATGAGATAGTAGTATTGAGTTCAGAGGATTATCATGAAGACTAATGAGTCACTGTATACTGTACATGTAAAGTACTTAGTGCATACAATGAAATATGCTTTCACTTAGAATAAGAATTATCAAGGAGAGTTGTGCCCAGGCAGACAATAGGAGTTGAAAGAGCTTCTCAGGATACTTGAAACCTCCTTCTGAAGATGGCCTCTGTGGGAGAATAGTGCTTCCCAACATCAGATGAGTTGGAAACACTGTCATTCCCCATTAGACCCTCCCTGAAACTCCAGTACTTTGGCCACCTCATGCAACGAGTTGACTCACTGGAAAAGACTCTGATGCTGGGAAGGATTGGGGGCGGGAGGAGACGGGGACGACAGAGAATGAGATGGCTGGATGGCATCACCGACTCGATGGACATGAGTTTGAGTGAACTCTGGGAGTTGGTGATGGACAGGGAGGCCTGGCGTGCTGTGATTCATGGGGTCGCAGAGAGTCGGATACGACTGAGAGACTGAACTGAACTGAACTGAGGAGTCTGTATGAATCTGTGTTCAGAGACTGCCCATTAGGGTCCAGGAGCTGGAGTAGGAGCACATCATCAAAAGGCCGGGGTCAAACTTGGTAATGCCAGTCGATACTCCTCATGAGCAGTTTGATGGAGGTTAAGTTGTTTGCAGTAGAAGAAAAACTTTCGTATTTTAAATGATGGAGTTTAAGATGTTAGCAGAGGAACAGCTATGGGTTGGGCTGGAGTGTGCTCACAGAATGGGTTTGTGGAGATGGAGCAGAGGTAGACGTAGTTCAGAAACGTGAGGTATGGCACACTGCTCAGAATGGCTATCATTAAAAAAATCTGCAAACAATAGCTACTGGAGAGACTGTGGAGCAAAGGGAACCCTCCTACACTCTTGGTGGGAATGTAAGTTGTGTAGAACAGTATGGAGGTTCCTCAAAAAACTAAAAATAGAGCTGCCACATGATCCAGCAATCCCACTCCTGGGCATCAATCTGGAGAAAACCCTAATTCAAAAAGATACATGCACACCTCCCTGGGAAAACTGGACAGCTATGTGTAAAAGCATGGAATTAGAACATGCCTAACATCACACACAAAGATGAACTCAGTACGCATTAAAGACCTAAATATAAGACCAGAAACCAGGCAGAACACTCTATGACATAAATCACAGCGAGATTCTCTATGACCCACCTCCTAGAGTAATGGAAATAAAAAAAATAAACAAGTGGGACCTAATTAAACTTAAAAGCTTTTGCACAGCAAAGGAAACTATAAACAAAGTGAAAAAAGACAACCCTCGGAATGGGAGAAAATAATAGAAAATGAAGTAACTGACAGAGGATTAATTTCCAAAATATGCAAGCAGCTCATGCAACTCAATACCACAGAAACAAACAATCCAATCAAAAAGTGGGCAGAAGACCTAAACAGACACATCTACCCCAATGTTCATTTCAGCACTATGTACAAAAGCTAGAAATGGAGGCAACCTAGATGTCCATCAACAGATGAACGGATCAAGAAGCTGTGGTACATATATACAGTGGAATATTAGTCGTAAAAAAGAACGCATTTGAGTCAGTTCTAATGAGGTGGATGAACTTACAGTCTATTATACAGAGTGGAGTCAGAAAAACAAATATTGTATACTAATGCACATATGTGGAATCTAGAAAGATGGTTCTGATGAACCTGCTTGCAGGGCAGCAGTGGAAATGCAGACCTAGAGAACAGACTTGTGGACACAGGGTTGGGAAGGAGAGGGCGGGACAAATGGAGAGCAGCGTGGAAACATATACATTACCGTATGTAAGACAGATCGCAAAGGGGAAATTGCTGTATGACTCAGGGGACTCAAATCAGGGCTCTGTGACCACCTAGAGGGATAGGATGGGGCGAGAGGTGGGAGGGAGGCGACACATACACCTCTGGCTGATTCACGTTGCCGTATGGCAGAGACCAACACAATATTGTAAAGCGATGATCCTTCCATTAAAAATAAATACATTAAAAAATTTTTAAAGATACATGCACCCCTATCTTCATAGCAGCACTATTCACAATAGCTAAGACATGGAAGCAAACTAAATGTCTATCAACAGAGATTTGGATAAAGAAGATGTGGTACATATATACAATGGAATATTACTCAGTTACAAATAAAGAGTGAAATAATGCCATTTGCAGCAAGATGGATGGACCTAGAGATTATCATACTGAGAGAAATGAGTCAGAAAGTGAAAGACAAATACCATATGATATCACTTATATGTGGAATCTAAAATATGACACAAACGAACTTAACTGCAAAACAGAAATAGACACACACACAGAGAACAGACTTGTGGTTGCCAAGGAGGTAGGGACAGAGAGAGGGTGTTTGGTGTTAGCAGATGCAAACTATTGTATATAAAATGGATAAACAAAGAAGGTCCCACTGCAGAGCACGGGGAACTGTATTCAATATCCTATGGTTAAACCATAATGGAAAAGAATATGAAAGATGTATAACAAGAACTGTGACATATGGTAGAAATTAACACAATACCGTACCTCAGCTATACTTAACTATACTTCAAAAAATAAATGAAATAAAATATGCTTGATGGCAAAAAAGGGAAAAAAATAAATTGTGAGGCACGGGATGCAGGAAGCAGAGATCCTGGGAAAGCTGGGGGCGGGGCTGTGGATAGAGCGTGAAGATGACAAATCGGATGTCAGGGTTAGCGACTGTAGTGGATCATGGAGAGGGACAGATGCAGTGAAAGGGAGGGGCAGACAGAGCTGCGAGCTTTCAGGGAGAGGGTGCTCAGTGGGGAGGGGGGTCACAGAGGTGTAAAAACAACGTGGGGACACTGATGCTGCCTCGGAGTCTGTCAGTGTTTTGGGGCGAGGTGAGAAGAGCAGCCTGATTTGAGAGGAGGAAGAGGGAAATGGCCTTTGGAGAGTTGGGCACGGCTGAGGGCACTCTGCAGGGTGGATGTGTTAGCGGTGGACCACAGGTCTAAAGTGGGGAAGCGGAGGCAGAGGGAAGCAGGAGAGATCCAAGGGACGGCAAGATGAGAGTCCCTGTGCCGACAGCGGTGCCAAGAAGGACAGAAGCTGAGGACATGAGCTGACCCAGGAGAACCAATCTGGGCAGGGACATGCCTGGCACAACCCCTCCCTTCTGTGGATTTCGACAAACTTTCTTCCCGTCTCCCTTCTCTCCTTTCCTGTCACTGAGCCTCAGTTTCCTACCTTGTACACTGAGCAAAGCAACTGATGTTTGCACATTGCTCATAGACACAAAAACGGGCAATTGACTCCATGGCATTCTTTTCCTCAGTACCCACATTCTTCAAGGTCCCTCCTTTGTGATCTTCCCTGAAGACGGTCCCCCAGTGGTCTCCAATTCCAGTCATTGGAACCTGTGAATTGTGTACATCAGGGCTGGGGGTAGGGCTCCCCTTTGGCTGTCTTGCCCAGCCCAGGGGTTGAACCCTTGCTTCCATACACCATAGCCCCTGGGGGTAAGGCTCCACTTTCTGTTTTAGGGACATTGGTACATTTAGGGCAGTCGATAGGGGAGGAGCCACATAGGGCTGTTCTAATCCCCATTAGGCTGCCAGGTGAGCCGGGGCGTGCAAGCTGCCTTGAAGGAAGTGGCTGGTGGACGTGACCTTTGCACCGGAACTGCTTCCTTGAAGGGCTGGCGTGAGCTCCAGGCCCTCGATGGCTTGTGAGGGGCTCGGATGCCTCTCGATACAGACTTCCCTCCCTGAGAGTCCTTCCTGTACTCCACCTAGTTCTGGTCCTTCTGTCTCTGAGTACAGAGCCCCCCAAGGTCAGGGTCTCACCATGCTAATACCTGCCCTCCAATGCTGACTTTCCTCATCTCTCTGAGGGAGAGTGCCGCTTGGTGGCTCCCTCCTCCTCCGTGACTTTCTATTCTTAACTACAGAATTAACTCGAACTGTGTTCTGTTCCACTCAGGGCTTGCTCTTGATTCTCAAGAGTCTGGAAGTAAAGGAGTCTGATTATTAGCTCTTTCCTTTTCTCTGTGTCCCTGCAGCTCAAGGACTTTAGCTGCCCTAAAGGGGGAGTGGCCCTCCCTAATCTTTGTTAGGGCAGCAGACTTGAAGTTCTGCTCCATTCAGGGCCTTCTGTTCCCTTCAAGGTCAGCAAGTGAGGGAAGAAAGAAAAAGCCCCAAGATGACCATTTCAGGCTCTTATCTCAGCACACAGGCTCCTGGCTGTTTAGGAGTTGACTTCAAAGGGCTGCACTGGGACAGGTTCTCACATCACAAACCCTCCGTGGGAGGGACCTGACGGCCAGCCCCTATTTCTTATCAGAATTCTCTTGGTTACAAGTGTCACAAGCTCCCTGGGAAATATTTTGTAAAAGGATACAAGGACGTCCCCCTGCTGTTGGGAGCAGGGGAGCAGCTGGCCTCAGATGGCGCTTGGCACCCAGACCTGGAAGCATCTTTTTGTATGCTCCTTCTTTCATGCGGACTGATTTTTCTGCTCCTCTGGCTACTTGGCAAACATGGCTGCCCTAAGGCTCTCATGCGTACACAATAGAGGGTTAGCCACTTGGATGTTGTCCACTGCCGCCATTTCTAAGCCCAGATTCCCAGGATGGGACTCTGATGGCTGTGTTTGGATCAAGCATCTGCCTCTGTTCCGATCATCTGGGGCCAGGTGGGTGCGGGGCTGCAAGAGGGCTCAGGCAACACCCGTGGTTCTAGACTGGCCATGTCTGAGAGTGAGAGGAGAGGGCAGGTCATCCTCAAAGATCAGAGAATCCTCACACACAGGGCGGGCTTCTGTGCTTTGTCCTGCTATACATCTGCTGCTCGGGGGTGCCCCTAGGACCACGCTCTACCTCCTGATGGTCAAGCCTGTGTGAGTCCCTCCAGGGAAAGGCAAACCTGTCACTCTCACTTTCCCCAGGGCTGGCAGACTGTTGAGCTGAAGGCCTTCTCCCAGTGACATCCCGTCTCTCTTGTTAGTTCTGACCCCTGAGGCCAATGAAAATTAATCCAGTCCCTTTCCCACGAATAAGCCCATTTGCTATTTAAAGAAGCAGCTTCTTCGGGGAACTCTGGCCAACTCCTTTAGCTTCTCCTGGTGGGATGTGGGCTGGCTCCTTTGCCATCCTGACCACTTTCCTCTGAAGGAGCTCCTTGTTCAGTCATCTTAACTGTGACGTGTGGCCTCCTGGGCTGGATGTGGTAGGTTTCTGTGTGGCCTGGTGTGGCACAGGCCAGCACCTATGCGCTCCCTCATTCCAGAAACTCTAGTGCATGCAGTGTACGGTTGCAGCGGGTTAGCTAATGAACTTCTGTAAAGCTGAGAGGGTGCTAGAGCAGAGTTTAGCCAGTTGCCTGTCTCCAGATCCTGGCTCAGTCACTGGCTAGTGAGGGATTATGGGAAATCACTTCAGGAACTTCCGGAGCTTCAGTTTCCTCTTCTGTGGGAGCGCAAGTGGCCCTAACCTCCAAAGTATATATGTTCCTTTTAAATGGGGGACTAAATAAGTTAGTAAAAGGAAAGATCTTGGCACAGTGCTGGAATTTAGGACATGTGTAGTAAAAGTTAGCTATTAGAGCCATTGCTGTTAGTATTGCTTCAAGCATTCGTGTGGGCTTGGATGTTTCTTTCTTTTTTTTTTTTTATGTCCTCTGGGGGCAGAGGAATCACCCTCCTCTTCCCCCCGCTTTAAAAAATATTTACTTATTTATTTATGCAGGATCCTTCATTGAAGCACGTGGGCTTCTCTTGCTGCAGCCCACAGACTCAGTAGTTGCACTGCTCAGGCTCTCCAGTTGCAGCACCTGGGCTTAATTGCCCTGCGGCAGGTGGGATCTTATTAACAGTTCCCTGACCAGGGATCGAACCCATGTGCCCTGCAATGGAAGGCTGATTCTTCACCCCCGGACCACCAGGGATGTCCCTGGCTTGGGTTTTTCGTACCTGCTGTTCCTGTAGGCATCCGGATGTACCCACGTGGTGTTTAGGAGTCCAGTGTGGGGCTCTGTCTTTGTGAAATTCTGTCACGTTAGATGATTCTGCCCATTATTCTAGCCCTTCCTGCTAATTTTGGACTCTGCCTCAGTGCAGCAGTGCAGTAGTCTGTTCCATGACTTGCCCAAATTTGTACCTTGGCCATGGTTGAAGGAATCCCAGTACCAATAGGAGGGTAGCGTTTGTTTTCCATTGGTCTCTCTAGAGCGTTAGTGAATGGAGTGGAGAATATAAATGGAGAAATGGGAAGCTCAACCAACCATCTCAGGAGTACAGAGTGGCTGTTACCAGCTCCAGGAGGGGAGCCAGCAGCTAGGGGCTCCAGCGTCTACCAGCTCGTAGTGCAAGGCAGCATCAGTGAACGGAGTGCTCCAAGCCTCAGCTTCCTCATCTGTAATATGTGCAGTGTACAGAACCTACCTCCTAGGCTTGTAAAGTGTGGATTCCATGAACAAAAGCATGTCTGGCACATGCGTAGCAGGCGCTCAGTAAATTCGAGCTGCTCTTTTTATATTTCTGAGATGGTTGTTCTCTGTGGTTCTGGGAACTGTGTCACAGCCCCGACCCTAAGAACAGCCAGAGTCTGGATGGCACTGGTGGCTGAGTACCATCAGAACAGTCCTTGGGAGAAAAAGGAAGGGGATGGAGTGAGAGCTGGAGGATCTGATGGCCAGGGGAGCCAGCTAACAGAAACAGCAGCAAAGCGGTCCAGCTCACACAAACCATCCTTTGTTCAGCCCTCCCCTGGCATGCTCTCCTCCAACACTGAGGCTATTATAACACAGGCCTCCTGAGCAGTGCATATATCCCCAGCCGCCAAGGTCAGGCGTATGCAGCCAACCTTCCCCAGCTGTGGTCTGGCCATCTCCCAGCACATCTGTGGGTTGGGTGTTCAACAGAGTGGGGGGCCCAGAGGGCCAGGGTGGGTGGGGAATTATGGAAGCTGAATCTTGCGTGGCAGCCACAGAAATGTGAAAAAGGTCCTTTTTTTTTTTTTTTAAAAAAAAAAGCTTGTACCTTAAGGTTTGGCGTTCAATTCAGTTCAGTTCAGTTGCTCAGTCGTGTCCGACTCTCCGCGACCCCATGAATCACAGCACGCCAGGCCTCCCTGTCCATCACCAACTCCCAGAGTTCACTCAAACTCATGTCCACAGAGTTGGTGATGCCATCCAGCCATCTCATTCTCTGTCGTCCCCTTCTCCTCCCACCCCCAACCTTTCCCAGCATCAGAGTCTTTTCCAGTGAGTCAACTCGTCGCACGAGGTGGCCAAAGTATTGCAGTTTCAGCTTTAGTATCAGTCCTTCCAATGAACACCCAGGATTGATCTCCTTTAGAATGGACTGGCTGGATCTCCTTGCAGTACGAGGGACTCTCAAGAGTCTTCTCCAACACCACAGTTCAAAAGCATCAATTCTTCGGCGATCAGCTTTCTTCACAGTCCAACTCTCACATCCATACATGACCACGGGAAAAACCATAGCCTTGACTAGATGGACCTTTGTTGGCAAAGTAATGTCTCTGCTTTTTAATACACTATCAAGGTTGGTCATAACTTTCCTTCCAAGGAGTAAGCGTCTTTTAATTTCATGGCTGCAATCAGCATCTGCAGTGATTTTGGAGCCCAAAAACGTTGGGTGTCTCCCAAGACGATGGTAATAAAATGATGGTGATAAATTGTAAAGATAGGGGCTGTTCAGGCTTATGAAAAGTGTTTTGGCTTGATGGAAATGAACAGCTTCTATGCACATTGAAAATTAATCAAATGATTGAGATCTTTGCATAATTAAAGTCCTTTATAGGGATCAATGAAGCCTCTGCTGGGAGGCTCTCAGCCATGCATGTTCTGGAGATACGGGAGATACCCAACCAGGCTTATTTCGTCCAGACTTAATGACAGTGAAACTGAAAGGAAAACCAGAGAGAACCAGACTAAGTTGTTCTTATCCGTCTGGTCCCAGATTACCCCAGTGTGGCTGAGTGCTGCCCAGGTAGGCAGACCTTGCCATGGAGAACTTTCCTCCACACTTCTACTCATTCTCAGGGGGCTCAGGAGAAAGGGGTACTGCACCCCGAAACTCAGCCATGCCTCAGACCCAGTCCTCTGATGCAGGACCTGTCCAGGTGCTCTGTTCAGAAAGCTGGAGCCCTCCAGACCAGCCGAAGCCCTGAGGGCAGACTCTGTCCCAGGATCATAGCCTCTGTTTAAAAAGGAAACATTAGAAGTAGGTCACTTGGCCTCCGTTCTGGGCTCTGGGGCCACTTTGCAACTTCCCTGAGGTTTCACTTTGCTCTGTGGTGACATCTTTTCAGGCTGTTCCAGAAACCAGGCTGCCCGCTGGCTGCTGGGTTCCTGGCACTGCCTCCTGTTCCTGGGTGGCCAGGTGGCACCTGGAGAGAACTCGCCCCCTTCTCCAAAGCCACTTGCTCGAGCCTGAAACGGTTCTCTTTTCCCCGCATCTCACACGATGCCCGCAGGTCTGCCCTCGTCACAACTTCCCAGTTGACTGTGGCAGTCCTGTAGCTCAGACCACTTGAGTCTCTTATGTGGGTCATCATTACAAAATTCCTCATGGGAAGCCCTCTCTTCTTTCTCCAATCCATCCTTCACGCCAAGGTTGTTTTTCCAGAGTCCAGATCTGACCATACCAGAAGTCCACCATGGCTTCTCACTGTCTACAGCACAACGTTAAACTCCTGAGCCCGACAGCCACCAGCTCCTTTAAGCTGACTGCAGTCCCCTTTGGTCACTCCGTCTGTCTCTCTTTTGTTTTGTTCCAACTGTGTCATGCAGCCCAGAGTTTTACGAACCTGGGATGTATCTTCTTGCCTTATGCTTTCGTCTGCTCTTCTCTCTGCCTATCTTTCTCCATCACAGATTCACTCGTCTTGCTGATCAGCTCGGATGCCTTCTCTTGTGTGAAGGATGTTCAGACCGCCTGTGGAACTAACTGATCGTTCACTTTGCTCTCGCAGAACTTTGATTCTACCTCTGTTTGAGAGTTTGTTTTCTTTCTGCTTTGCCTTAGCGTTCATTTGCTGCCTGCCCTCCCCACCAACCCCCGCCCTCCGCACTGTAATGGCCTCTAAGATTAGACCTTGTCTTACCAAAAGTACCTACCAAAAGCAGTGCTTTGCTTGCACATAGTTGGTGCTTAATATCTGGATGTTGAACTGAATCAAATCAAAGACAAACTGCTTCTTTTTCAATACAAATAACTTTGGTTTTCTATGTTTTGAAGTCACACTGTGGGCAGGGACTCTCCAAGCTAATACATAAATACGTTTTTCTTGTTGGTGTTTTGAAGTGACCAATTATGCATGTCTTTTCTTGTTCAATTGCTAAGATTATTGATAAAAAAGATGCAGATGTCAGATTGGGATCAAAATATGAAATCTGTTTCTGAAAAAAACAGGACTAGAAAATGCTATTTGAACCCAAGGGCAAAATAGACCATCCATTTTTTCCCCGTTTCGGTTGAATTTGTCAGTCGAGGTGAGGATGGAGCAGCAGGACATTGGCAGACCCAGGGCCCTGGGTATGGGGTGAGGCAGAGTCTGGCCTAGGGCTTGTTGCCTGGAAGAGGGAGGAACATGAGTGTCCTGCAGACAGCCTGCCCTAGAACACGAAACAGCCAGGCAGAGCCACAGTTTTTCCTGCCTCATTTCCCTGTCTCAGAGGTTGGAAAACTCACTCCCCCTCAGAGGTAATCATTATTCACTGTTTAATGGCTCCTTCCAAGCCTTTCTCTTTAATATATTTATAGAATAATGTAGGTACTTATGCAAACATGGCCTATCTTTTGCATACATTGAATTATACAATATTTTCTGCAACATGTGTTTTCCATGATGATACATCTTACATAATTTTTTCCTTCAGCACAGATACACATACTGTATTCTTTTTAAATTCCACTTATAATCCATACTGCAGATGGATCATGAAAAAACTTTTTTCTGGATATAACATTCCGGTTTGACAGTGATTTTCAACAGTTCTGTTGAATTTTTGACTTTGGGCTTTCACTGTGGCTGTTGGCATTTCAGCTTTCAGCCCAACTGATAGAAGGTAATCTTTTTTCTCTTATTAACATAGAGACTCTCTTTGTGTTCTGTGGTTTGTGCGTGTGTGTTGTTTCTTTGTGTATCTTGAATCTGTAGATTGATGTCTCTTAACACTATTGAGAAGGCAATGGCAAGCCACTCCAGTACTCTTGCCTAGAAAATCCCATGGATGGAGGAGCCTGGTAGGCTGCAGTCCGTGGGGTCGCTAAGGGTCGGACACGACTGAGCGACTTCACTTTCACTTTTCACTTTCACACATTGGAGAAGGAAATGGCAATTCACTCGTGTTCTTGCCTGGAGAATCCCAGGGACGGGGGAGCCTGGTAGGCTTCCGTCTATGGGGTCACACAGAGTCAGACACGACTGAAGTGACTTAGCAGCAGCAGCAGCAACACTATTGAAAAATTCTTGCCCATTATCTTTTAAATTATTTCCTCTGCTATCGTTTCTCGCCTCTTGTATGAACTTCAATTCAGTGTGTGTTAAATCCATCCTCTGTGTCTTACTAAGTAGCTCATCTTTTCCATATATTTCTTTCTTTACTTCGTTCAATACTTGTTAAAGTCTATCTTCCAGTTTATTGTCGATTTTGTTGCATCTATTCTGCTGTTAAATCTGCCTGTTGAGCTTCAAAATGCTAATTAACATCTTTTCATTGTTTGGTTTTGTAAAAAGCTTTTTTAAATAGTTTTTTAAATTTATTGCACAGAGTTTTCAAGCTTCTATTTTCTTTCTTTAGTCATAGCAAGCAGAACTATTTACGTTTTTGACTGATAATTCACATATCTAAATTTGGGGGTTTACTTTTGCCATCTGTTGTTTCAGCTGCCTCTCAAACTTGGTGACAGGACCTCTAGAGGAAAGATCACATACTTTTCATTGTGTGTATGTGTGTGCTTGTCTCTGTGTGTGTGTATGTGTGAAAATAGTCTTGAGGCAGGAATGAAGGTGAATTCTTCCAGTGAGTATTTGCCTTTGCAACACAGCTGAGAGCATTACAAGTTCAAGTTCAGAACCATTTACAATATTTATTTATTTATTTGGCTGCCTTGGGTCTTAGTCGTGGCACATGGGATCTTCGTTGCATCACGTGGGATCATTCTTCGCATCACACGCACTCTCTAGCTGTGGCGTGTGGGCTCAGTAGTGTGGTGCGCAGGCTTGGTTGCCTCGTGGCCTGTGGGATCGTAGCTCCCCAGTCAGGGATCAAACGCACGTCCTTGGCATAGAAAGGTGGATTCTCAACCACTGGACCACCAGGGACGTCCCAGAACCACTTCAAACCAAATACTTGTTTTGAGAATTTTATAAGACCCACCTCAGACACTATGAATTTGGGCAATAAATTGGAGTGAGGAATGGCTTGTGGATATAACTTCTAGGACTTTGTTTTTCTCCTTCTGAGGGTACAGCTTATGGGATGAGAATTTTCTATCAGTCCTCCAACTTGTGGGGGGTCTTGGCCTTCCTCAGACTATAAAAATGAAATAGAGGTACACTGAGTGTGGCAAATACGCTCTGGTGAAAGGATCTTTTTTGTGTTCTGTCTACCTTTTGAAGTTCCTGTCCTCACTTATGATCCGATGTTAGTAATTCTTAGTTATTTTGCAGCTCTCTTTGCCTTTAAGATATTAGTTGTATTTCCTCCAGCATTTTAGTTGTATTTAGTGAACAAGTTGGTCTCGAAACCTAGCTACATATATTATCTTCCACAAGTTTAGTCAACCGTTTTCTTTTTATTGGAAATTAGTTTTCCCTCAAGTTTTTCTGTTACAAATCATGCTGCAATGAACACGTGTGTTTGTGCACATATGTGGGTATGTTTCTCGGGTAGATACTTATAGTTGGAAATTCTGGGTGGAAGAGTAGGTGCAGTTTAGTTTTGATACATAAAGCATTACTAATTTATCTTCTCATAAAAGCGATGAAATTGCTCTTTTTTATAATCTGTCACTAGCATAGGATTTTCACACTTAAGAATTAGTGTCAGTGTAATAGGTCAAAATATATTTCATAGTTGTTTTAATTTGGGATTTCTTGTTCATTTGTGTTTTATTATCTTTTAACCTCTTAATTGACTTTGTATCTTTTCTTCTGTGAAATGTCTATTTATATCCCTTGTTCTATTTTTTTTTTAAATGGACTGTTGTTGTTTTACTAATTTGTGGTCTCTTTGCACCATATGGATATTAATCCTTTGTCTTTATATTTATTGAAAATATTTTTTCAAAATTTTCACATTAGCTTTTAACCTTTTATGACATCTTTTTCCACAGAGCAATTAAAAAATTTTATGTATTCAATATTTCAGTTTCTTTCTTTATGGATTTTGAGTTTTCCACTATTTTTATCTAAAAAGTTTATGGTTTTGCTTCTGATGTTTAATTCTTCAGTATATCCAGATTTAATTTTTGAAAATTGTTTTATACAGGGTTATGAGCTTTTTTTTGGAATGGGCAGTTGCATACCATTTTTTATTGAAATAAAGATTTGTATAAACAAATATAGCCCTTTATTATATACTAAATTTTCATGTGTGTGTTAGACTGTATCTGTACTCTCTATTTTCTTTCTTTGACTTATTTTTCTATTCTTGCTCCAATATCTAACTTTAAGTTATAGTATCTTTAAACATGATTTGAAAGCTGGTAGAGGATGTCCCTCTTCATTGTTCTTTTTTGGAATTTACTTGGGTATTCTAATGTGTTCTTTATTCCTGATGGAATTTTAGAATCAGCTTGTTAAATAGTTTGAGAGTCCTTTTGATTATAATTACACTGGTTTATATTTTGTTTGGAGGGAATTGGAGTCCATATAATAATAAACATTTTAATTCAGGAACATGGATAGCTTTTTAGTCTGGTCTGTTAAAAAACATCCTTCAATGTATTGTTTTTCAAAGCTTTCTCCATATTTTTTTCCGAGTATTATCTATTACATTCCCCCCTAGATATTTTTATGCTACAGTAGTGAGTGGAGTCTCTCTTCCTATAAAATTTTCTAATTGATTAATTTTTGAAAAAGACTGGTTTTGTTGATCATGTATTAAGTTCCTTTGATTAATTCATTAGTAGTTTTCATTAATAAAGTTATCTTGATATTTCTAAGAAGATATCATTATCCACTGCAAATACTGACATTTGTGTGCATGAGTGTGTGTGTGTGTGTGTGTGTGTATGATAGATTTTCTCCCAAACCTCACACTTGGATCACATACAGTGGCGAAAGAAGGGGGGAAGGCTAAGGCTCTAACACAATAATGTACCTGACCAGGAACCACTGCCTTGACCTTACCTGGCATCCTCAAAGTAGTACTGCCCCAGATTCTATGTCCTGACCTGATTTTGGCTCTTTGCTTCATTTTCTTCCTCTTCCTTTGTATAAGTTTGTTTTTTTTTTTAGATCAGATACTCAGTATAGCTTTCTTGGTACTTTTGAATCTTGCAAATAATTCCTCTTGTTTCTTTTTCTTATCCTATTGCACTGGCTACATATCTAACACAATGATGATAGATTTCTTTTTATTTTACCTGAATTTAATGGGAATGTTTTAAATATAAGTTTGTTAGAGATTTTAGATATCTTTGTCATATTAATAAGTTTGCTTCTGTTCTTAGCCCAGCATTTTAGGATGGGCATTTTAAAAATCTAATGTTCTTTTAGAATATGTTAGGTTTCATAATTTTTTCATCTCTAACTTGACAATGCACTGAATTAAATTAATAGATATCTTAATACTGCATAATTGCTTAATATTTGCATAATTATGATAAACTCAGCTTAATCATGATGTATGTTCTAAAATCACTTCATGGGAAATAGATGGGGAAACAGTGAAAACAGTGTCAGACTTTATTTTTTTGGGCTCGAAAATCACTGCAGATGCTGATTGCAGCCAGGAAATTAAAAGACACTTACTCCTTGGAAGGAAATTTATGACCAACCTAGATAGCATATTAAAAAGCAGAGACATTACTTTGCCAACAAAGGTCCGTCTAGTCAAGGCTATGGTTTTTCCCGTGGTCATGTATGGATGTGAGAGTTGGACTGTGAAGAAAGCTGATCCCAAAGAATTGATGTTTTTGAACTGTGGTGCTGGAGAAGACTCTTGAGAATCCCTTGGACTGCAAGGAGATCCAACCAGTCCATTCTAAAGGAGATCAATCCTGGGTATTCATTGGAAGGACTGATGCTAAAGCTGAAACTCCAATACTTTGGCCACCTCATGCAACAAGTTGACTAACTGGAAAAGAGTCTGATGCTGGGAGGGATTGGGGGCAGGAGGAGACGGGGACGACAGAGAATGAGGTGGCTGGATGGCATCACCGACTCTATGGACATGAGTTTGGGTGAACTCCGGGATTTGGTGATGGACAGGGAGGCCTGGCGTGCTGTTTTTCATGGGGTCGTAAGGAGTCGGACACAACTGAGTGACTGAACTGAACTGAACTAAACTGATGTTCTAAAAAATTACTACTATATTCCCTTTGCTGCTTTTACATTTATGACTTTAAAATTTTTTCCCAAGAAAGAGTGGCAAATCATTTCTTTGATTTATTTTGTCTTCTCCATCTTGGTGTTGGGGTTATGTCAGCCTCATATGCTCTTGCTGCTGCCCATCCCCCATTTCATACCCTTACTTTACATAAAACAGGGTTTGTGTGCTTGCTAGAATCTGCCATTAAAGTTATCTGAGCCTATTATCATTTTCAGGATATATCTTTGGCAATTAAAAAAATTTGTTAAGTGGTTATGTGTACACCAAGTTTTCCCACCTCTTCTTGAGTCATAGATATTCATAGAAAAACATGCAATATCTGTAAACATTCAAATTTATTGGCATAAAGTTGTATAAAATATTTTTCATGTTTAAAAACAGCCATTTCTGGGGACTTCCCTGGTGGTCCAGTGTCTAAGACCCTGTGCTCCTAATGCAGGGGGCCTGGGTTTGATCCCTGGTCAGGGAACTAGGTCCCACATACCACAACTAGGGGTTTGTATACCACAGCTAAAGATCCTGCATGCTGCAACCAAGACCCAGTGCAGCCAAATAAATAAATGAATAGAAAAAACCAACTTTTTCTGTATCTAAGCTTATATTATCTTTTGAATTTTCTAAAGGAGATCAATCCTGTGTGTTCATTAGAAGGACTGATGCTAAAGCTAAAACTCCAATACTTTGGCCACCTCATGTGACGAGTTGACTCACTGGGAAAGAGTCTGATGCTGGGAAGGATTGGGGGCGGGAGGAGAAGGGGTCGACAGAGAATGAGGTGGCTGGATGGCATCACCGACTCTATGGACATGAGTTTGAGTGAACTCTGGGAGTTGGGAACAAACTTTTAGTTGCAGAGTTTGTCTGCTATTTCTTTTTTATTTTGTATTCTAATGCATTAATGTTTGCCTTTTGGTCATTAGTTACCTCTTTGGGCTTAATTCTTTGTTATTTTATTAGCTTCTAGAATCAAACACTAAATTTATTTTTAATTATTCTTTTTTCTAATAAATATCTATGAGGTTACACATTTTCCCTTTTGGTACCATTGTAGCCAAATCTCTTAGCTTTCGATATGTAGTACACTCATTCCCTTCTAAATAATTTATAATCTCTCTTTTAGTTAAATGATTATTTTGAATGCTTTTACATTTCCAAGTTAAAAAATAATTTTTGGGGTGGGAGATGGTATTAGTTCTTATAGATGGTGTAATAAGTTACCGTAAACTTAGTGACTTACAATTTTTTTTCTCCTCTAGTTCTAGGGGTCAGAGTATGGGATCAGTTTCATTAGGCTGAAGTCAAGGTGTGGACATGGCTGATTCCTTCTGGAGGCTCTGAGGGGAGAATCAGTTTGCTCGCCTTTCCTTTTTCTGGTGGTTGCCGGTGTTCCTTGCTGTGGCTCTTTCTTCTTCTTAGAGATCCATCACTCCAGTCTCCGCCACTGCCACCACCTTGCCTCCTCTCCTGTAGTGCTGTCTCCCTCGGCCTCCTTCTTAAAAAAGTCCTTGTGGTTACATCGTTGGGTCCACTGGACGCTCCAGGATAATCCTCTCCTCTCAAGATCATTAATTTAACCACAACTGCAGAGTACTCTGGAGAAGGCGATGGCACCCCACTCCAGTACTCTTGCCTGGAAAATCCCAGGGACAGAAGAGCCTGGTAGGCTGCAGTCCATGAGGTCGCTAAGAGTTGGACACGACTGAACGACTTCACTTTCACTTTTCACTTTCATGCATTGGAGAAGGAAATGGCAGCCCGCTCCAGTGTTCTTGCCTGGAGAATCCCAGGGACGGGGGAGCCTGGTAGGAGGCCATCTATGGGGTCACACAGAGTAGGACACGACTGAAGTGACTTAGCAGCAGCAGCAGAGTACTTTTAGCCATATAAAGTAACATTAATATTTACAGGTTCTGAGATTAAGATGTAGATAATTTAGGAGGTCACTAGTCACCCTAATCTTTAATTGTGAATTTCTAATATGTTTTATTTCTGTGTTAGTGATTTGGTTAAGTGTTTTATGGAAAGATTAACATGTTTAAAGTTTTGAAGAATATTATAATTTAAACCCCTGGTAATGATATGTAGGATATATATGACAATATATATATGCTGCTGCCGCTGCTAGAGTATTAAAATTGGTATGAATATGTTGTATACAGAAGATAAGAGAAAAGCTGGCATTTTAGAGAAAAATGAATCAGGAAATGCTTATATTAAATCAGATGACGAAAGAGTTAATAAAATTAGAGTTAAATTGAAACATCAGCATGAGCTCACAACTTTGAAACAGCTTCTAGTGTGTCACTAAGGTAGTGTAGGCAGCCTTTGGTGTGACTGTGTCTACAACTTATAACAAAACCCTTTAATAGAAGATGCTAATTGTGGCCATTGCTTTTCAGCAATGTAGGCCAAATGTTTTCTGCCCTATGTTGCAGCAATATTTGCAAAAAGAGAGAAAAAATATTTGCTTGAAGCTGTTTGTTTACGATTCTTGATTGCTTGCTCTTTTGTTATGTGTCTTTGTATCAGGAGAAAGCTGTAAGGGGTTTTGTCAAGGTCTGAGTTCATGATTGATTTCCCCATGGGTAGTGGCTTTAAGTAAATTTCACCATAGCTCTATAATCTGCTTGCTGGAATTATAACCTGAAAATTCACTAGAGGGCTAAGATTTGGCTCCTGGCATTTCTTGCATGCTCCACTTGCAACACTGTGCAAGCGATCCCGGATCTGGGTCCTGGGACTGTTTGCAAAATTGCTTTCTTTTCACTGAGCAGAAGCCTGAAATCAATGTGGGCAGAATCTAAATATCATTTAAGCATGACATGCAATAGTGGATAAAGGGCTCTGAAACCATCCTGTCTCTTGATGTTCTGAAACTTACTTCATGAATCAAAGAATCAATGTGTAATCTATAATGCTGTTGCTGCTGCTGCTAAGTCACTTCAGTCTTGTCTGACTCTGTGTGACCCCATAGATGGCAGCCCACCAGGCTCCACCACCCCTGGGATTCTCCAGGCAAGAGCACTGGAGTGGGTTGCCATTTCCTTCTCCAATGCATGAAAGTGAAAAGTGAAAGTGAAGTCGCTCAGTCGTGTCTGACTGTTAGCGACCCCATGGACTGCAGCCTACCAGACTTCTCCGTCTATGGGATTTTCCAGGCAAGAGTACTGGGGTGGGGTGCCATTGCCTTCTCCGATAATCTATAATAGAGATAGTGAAATTCTAAAATTTGATCAACTGTAAATCATGTACCAAGTTATTTAGTTTTAACTTCAGGTTCTCCTGGTTTCTTTGCTTACCAATTGTGGTGGGATGAATTTTGTTTTGCTTGAATCAGGTCTGTCAGAGGCCACTTGACTGACTTGTAGGGGGCCAATAGAGAGACTTGCTCAGTGTACATCACAGAAGGTTTAATGTATTTCTCCTTTGTCTTTAGGCACCTAGTCTTACCAATAAAAAATTTTATTAGGATACGTTTGGGCTGGGCTCTTTTTCATTAATGCTCTTGGGTAGTTGGAAATTCCTTTCTAGAACTTTGGGACATTTTCTTCTATTTAAGAAATCACTTTCTACCCTTACTATTTAATTTTTATTTTTAAGACTTTATTGCCTCCTGAGAAACCTGTATGCAGGTCAAGAAGCAACAGTTAGACCCGGACATGGAACAACAAATTGCTTCAAAATTGGGAAAAGAGTAAGTCAAGGCTGTATATTGTCATCCTACTTATTTAACTTATATGCAGCTATTTAACTTATATGCAGAGTACATCATGCGAAATGCCTGGCTGGATGAAACTCAAGCTGGAATCCAGATTGCTGGGAGAAATATCAATAACCTCAAATATGCAAATGATACTTTGATGGCAGAAAGCAAGGAGGAACTAAAGAGCCTCTTGATGAAGGTGGAAGAGGAGAGTGAAAAAGCTGGCTTAAAGCTCAACATTCAGGAAACTAAGATCATGGCATCTGGTCCCATCACTTCATGGGAAATAGATGGGGAAACAGTGGCTGACTTTATTTTTTGGGGCTCCAAAATCACTGCAGGCAGTGATTGCAGCCATGAAATTGAAAGACACTTACTCCTTGAAAAGAAAGTTATGACTAACCTAGATAGCATATTAAAAAGCAGAGATATTACTTTGCCAACCAAGGTCCGTCTAGTCAAGGCTATGGTTTTTCCAGTGGTCATGTATGGATGTGAGAGCTGGACTGAGAAGAAAGCTGATCGCCGAAGAATTGATGCTTTTGAACTGTGGTGCTGGAGAAGACTCTTGAAAGTCCCTTGGACTGCAAGGAGATCCAACCAGTTCATCCTAAAGGAGATCAGTCCTGGGTGTTCATTGGAAGGACTGAAGCTGAAGCTGAACTCCAATACTTTGGCTACCTGATGCGAAGAGCTGACTAATTTGAAAAGACCCTGATGCTGGGAAAGATTGAGGGCAGGAGGGGAAGGGGACAACAGAGGATGAGACAGTTGGATGGCATCACCGACTCAGTGGACACAAGTTTGAGTAAACTCTGGGAGTTGGTGATGGACAGGGAGGCCTGGTGTGCTGCGGTTCATGGGGTCTCAAAAAGTCAGACATGATTGAGTGACTGAACTGAACTGAACTGAACTGAATGCTGGGGTACATGTATCTTTTTGAATTAGAGTTTTCTCTGGAAATATACCCAGGAGTGGGGGTTGCCTAATGTCTCTTTTAATGACCGTTTTTTATTGCTTATATGGTAATTGATACATATAATCTAGTAATATAAATGATACATATACATAAATATACACATATATGTGTATATGTGTGTGTGTATGTGTGTGTGTGTGTATATGTGTGTGTATGTATACATATTTATATGTATATATACTTCCCAGGTGGCGCTAGTGGTGAGAACCCACCTGCCATGAAGAAGACATGAGACGCAGGTCTGCTCCCTGGGTCAGGAAGATCCCCTGTAGAAGGAAGTGGCAACTCCCTCCAGTATCCTCACCTGGAGAATCCCACGGACAGAGGAGCCTGGTGGGCTACAGTCCATAGGGTCACTAAGAGTCGGGCATAACTGAAACGACTTAGCATGCATGTACGCATGTGCACACACACACATATAATATTTTGTGTGTGTTTGTCGCTCAGTTGTGTCTGACTCTTTGTGACTCCAAGGACTGTAGCCCTCCAGGTTCCTCTGTTCATGGAATTCTCCAGGCAAGAATACTGAAGTGGGTAGCCATTCCCTTCTCGAGGGGGTCTTCCTGACCCAGGGACCAAACCCAGGTCTTCTGCACTGCAGGTGGATGCTGTACTGTCTGAGCCACCAGGGAAGCCCATGACATATTTTACTGATTGAGTATAGGACCAAGAGAGTTCAGAGATGATGCAGTACTTTAAAGCACAGCAGCACAGTCTGCCCCACTGAGTGCCCAGGAGTGATGTTGTTTTCTCCAAGTGGCAAGATTGGCTCTAAGGCTCTAGGATGCCAGTCCTGGGTCCTGGTGGCTGCTTTCAAAATAAGTGGAAAAGAATTGTTCAAGATGCTGGGATTGAGTCCCACCAACTCTATTTTTAATATCTTCCAACATCTAACTAACTGGTCCTGACAGCCTGCTCCAACAAGTCAATGTGTTTAGTTACTGGTATATCTTGGAGGGGTTGCCAGGAAGTGACATTGCTTAAAGTTCAGTATCTGGCTTAATCAGTGTATTCATTGATTTTTTTAATGACTGCACCTGGAGTTTGTTAATAGCTGATTGAATTTGTTCTAGCCTGACATGATTACAGGTATACTCTATGGAGTAAGGCTTTGGGGGCTCAGTCACACATAGTACCCTGATGCGCCTGAAATCATTTTCAGAGAGGATCTGAGCCCTGCTCTGGGCTCTGCTGTGTGTCGCTCTGCACAGGAGAGGGGTAGGGTGTGTGTTCCAGGTGCCTGTCCTCAAAGCGCTTCTCATTCTCTAAAAAGCCTGGCAGTCCTTGCTGGTCATCTACGTTATCAGTGTCTGTCAGCACGCAGACACCCAGGGGAAGACCATGGGCTCGCCTTTAGTGGTGCCGTGGAATGCCTGCACCTGTGGTGTTAGAAAATGTGCTTATGGAACTCTGCCTCCTGGGATTCAGCTGGGCCACTGGAAAGCTGTAAAATCTGGGGTTGGCTCTTTTCACCTGGGTTATGAGGTTCATCTTCTTCATGGCACTGAGATGTGTTGTAAACGGATCCATGAACTGGCCTCATGGAACTGTTGCTGAATTTGCTGCAGGGTGCTGTGGCCAGCAACAGTCTATCATTACATCACACAGCCCTTTTTAAGAGCCTCAAGTGAGAAATTCTCTGTAAGTCTCAGTACAGGGGATGAGACGGTTGGATGGCATCACTGATTCAATTGAAATGAGTTTGAGCAAACTCCGGGAGATGGTCAAGGACAGGGAAGCCTGGCGTTCTGCAGTCCACAGGGCAGTCAAGAGTCGGACATGACTAAGCAACTGAACAACAAATCAACTCAAGTCCAGCATAGAGACTTTTTCCCCCCAAGAACCAAGTGTTTCATTTTATGAATACTGTAAAGTATGTAATTGAATATACATCCCTCTTTGAGAAATGTAGAGCCAAACTTGCTGCCTTCTTCTTCGAAGAATACAGGACTTTGTATATTTTGGGTGTATACAGGGTGTATATTTTGTGTGCTAATTCCAACTCCATCTTATTTGTTTCTGCCTTAAGTTTCCTCTTATCTCTTTACTTCGCTGATTTGTCGTCTTGTGTACTGAATGTTTTTAAAGTCACCTCAGATATTTCTGGAATTAAGGAAACTGAGAAAGGTACACTTATTAAAAATGTAACTCTTGAGTCAGAATGACCTGAAGTCGAATTGCTCCCCTGCCACTTAGGACTCATGTGACCTTGGAAAACTTATCTGACCCTGTTCAGTCTCAGCATCCTCATCTGTGAAATGGGATAACAAGAGCCCCAGTTTTTAAAGGCTGCTGTGGGTAGTGGATGGAGAGCATTTACTGCAGCTCCTGGAGATAGTAAGTACACCTGACCCTGGGTATTGCAGGGAATTAGTTCCAGGACCAGCACACCCCCCAACCCCCCACATCCTTGGACACCAAAATCCATAGATGCCAAATACCTTCTATAAAATAATGTAGTACAATCAGCTCTCCCATAGATGTGGGTTTTGCATCAGGTCATGTGGGAGCTAACTACACTGAATCAATGTTATCCCTGGCAGCTCAGCAGTAAAGAGTCTACTTGCTAATGAAGGAGACGTGAGTTCAATCCCTGGGTTAAGAAGATCCCCTGGGGAAGGAAATGGCAACCCACTCCAGTATTCTTGCCTGGGAAATTACATGGATGGAGAATGGGATACAATCCCAGAGAAGCCTGGCAGGCTACATTCCATGGAGTCACAAAAGGCTCAGACACAACTTAATGACTAAACAACAAACAACAGAAGTATTCAAACTAGTGTGAGAATAAACAAATATTTGAATAAATGAATGTATCTATTGGACTAGAAAAAGTCAGTCTTGTCTTACTGAGACATTTCCTGTGTTCCCATGGGCTGAGGCAGTGTAGAGAATAAACTGTATAAACTCTAATGAAGATGACTTAAAATCCTATAGAAGCTCACAAACCCCTAAGCCCCTGAGAAGAATATTTATTTTTTTATGTTTTGACTAGAAGGGACTGGAGGAAGGGTCATAAAATGTTACAGTATATTGCTGATTATATTACTGACCTATATCACTTTTTAACAGTAACTCCTAAAATTATTACCATCTCAGAAACAATTCTAAACAATAACATTGTGGCTGGTGTGTATGCTGTCATCAATTTGGAGGAGGGTATTGCTAGCTCTGAGCCACATACTCCAAAACTTAAGTAATAAAACAAAATTGAACAGTAGAAGATGATAATATTCTAGCACAGGCTGGTAATGTTACAGTGACTAAAGACCAGATGTATCTGAGAAAGAATAGTAATGCCAAGATGGTGTCTTTATTAGGGTACTTTGTAAACATGAGCCTATTATTTCCCCGAGGAACTGTCTGAAATAGCATAAGCTCTAACCAGACTAAGAACTCATTCTGGTCTGAACTTTTATGTGCTTAACTCATCTTTGACTCTCTTCCAGCACCCAGAACATGCCTGGCACAGATGTCTGTTGATGGAACAAATGAATGAATAGGTTGCCTCAGTTGTGGGAGGTCCCCACCAATAACTGGTTAATCTCCCTGGAGGTATTAGGACCACAGGAACCTCGGTGACCTGTGGGTTGATGAATAAAAGCCACTGAGGCCTGGAATCCCAGGAACGTGGGAGCAGGGGGGCACATTCGTTCACTGATTCTTTCAATAAAATTTTAAGTCACTACTCTGGGTTGTAAGGCCAGGCTGGCCGTGGTGGATAGAAAAGACAAGGCAAATCCAAGCTCTCTTCTCCTGGCGCTGACACAGCAACAACACAAGTGACAGGTGCAAGGCACACCAAGGGATGACAGAGGAAGGAGACCCAGCCCAGAGCCGGAAACGGGGAAAGCTTCCGCAGGAATGGCTGCATTGATCAGGTAAATAGTGCGAGAGGGTGGGGCCTGGAACAGTCAGAACGTGAGAGAGTGCGTGGCACTCCAGAGACACTGGCTGTGCCGGGTCAGCGGGGCTGGGGCAGAAGTGATGCTGCAAGGCTGGTGAGGGAAGGGGAGGAGCCTGATCAGCGAGGCCTTGCCTGCTCCGATAAGTGAAAGTCGCTCAGTCGTTTCCGACTCTGTGTGATCCCATGGACTATACAGTCCATGGAATTCTCCAGGCCAGAATACTGGAGTGGGTAGCCCTTCCCTTCTCCAGGGGATCTTCCCAACCCAGGAACCGGGGTCTCCTGCATTGCAGGTGGATTATTACCAACTGAGCTATCAGGGAAGCCCCTCTCCAATAAGGAATAGTGCTAAATGCTGAGACCTGTGAGAATGAATTGAACATTTTCAAGCAGAAGAGTTTCAATGTCAGATTTGGGTTTAGAAAGCTTATTCCGGATTCTGTGGGGAGTGAATTGAGGGGTGGAAACTAGAGAAACCACCCAGTAAGGGGGCTGTTGTGTCAACCAGGAGACGCAGTGTGGGTTTGAAACACAATGGGGTTCCTGGTGGTGGGTTGTGATTGAGGACCACCGAGAAGAAGGGCCATGCTGCTGCTAAGTCACTTCAGTCGTGTCCGACTCTGTGTGACCCCATAGATGGCAGCCCACCAGGCTCCCCCATCCCTGGGATTCTCCAGGCAAGAACACTGGAGTGGGTTGCCATTTCCTTCTCCAATGCGTGAAAGTGAAAGTGAAGTCTCTCAGTCGTGTCTGACCCTCAGCGACCCCATGGACTGCAGCCTACCAGGCTCCTCCGTCCATGGGATTTTCTAGGCAAGAGTACTGGAGTGGCTTGCCATTGCCTTCTCCGAAGAAGGGCCATAGCTATTGGCAAAAGAATGAATGAAGATCAGCCCTTGCTCTGAGTCCTGGGCAGACACGTTTCCACTTCTGTTTGCAAAGGCCACCTTGTGACCCTTGGGTGGGACAGTGGGATGTGCCCCCAGCACACAGGGATCTTCCTGAAGTTCTGGGAGCTTCTCTTCTCCCTTCGTCCCCAGTCTTTCCATCATGGCGCCCTTGGTGCTGCGGTCACTCCGGGAAACTGGCAGGGCAGAGGGGGAGCTGAGGACCCCTCTGAAGGGATTTAGGAGGTTTTAGATCTTCTGACAGTGCTGCCTCACCCAGATGAGTGGGGATTAAAAGCTGCCCATGAGGGCTTCGTAGAAATAGAAAACAGATATCAGTGAAAAGGATACTCACAGCACTGGGCTTCCTGGGATTTGCAGGCAGAAAACCAGAATCCAGGCTCCATCTAGGGTGAGTGTGGGAAAATCATTTAAGCTCCAACACTAAAATGTCATTAATGTTGACACTAAAGATTATAACGACTTAACACAGATCCATGAGTCATTTACGCTCTATGAATTGCAATTTTCTCCTTTATGGAATGCAAATTAAAATATCTGTGTGTACATATATCTTGAATGAAATAAATCATGTGTACTAACGCTTTGAAGACTGCAATATGATTAACGATATACATGTTAACATAACAACACAATATATTTGGTTGTTTTAAGTCACCAGGTTGGGGGGTAGTTTTTAATGCAGCAATCCATGACAAACACGTCAAGTCACTCTCCCTGAGTTGCACTGTCCTCCTCTACAAAATGCAATCCCAGTATCTGTTTGTAGGAGTCACAGCAAGAGTTCGATGAGAGAATATATCTAAGCCAAATGCAGTAGTGCCTGGCATGTAATAGCACTTTATTATTTTATAAAGGGCAGCAGAGCCCAGAGACAGCTGAATGCTACACTCAATGCGGGTGCTGAGTTTAGGGCAGTGAGTTCCTGGCTGCCCTGTCATCGCATCACTGCACTTTTATTATTAAAAGTGTTTGTTTAGTTGTGTGTCTTCTGCAGTTGACTTGGAATTGGATGAGGCTGTGTCTGTGTCGTGTCACCACTGTATCTCCTGTCCAGCAGCACTCAGCGAAAGAAAGTGAAAGTCACTCTGTCATGTCCAACTCTTTACGACCCCATGGGCTGTCCATGGCATTCTCCAGGCCAGAATATTGGAGTGGGTAGCCTTTCCCTTCTCCAGGGGATCTTCCCAACACAGGGATTGAACACAGGTCTCCTGCATTGCAGGTGGATTCTTTACTGGCTGAGTCACCAGTGAAGCCCAAGAAATACTAGAGTGGGTAGCCTGTCCCTTCTGCAGGGGATCTTCTAGACCCAGGAAGCACTCAGTGAGGGTTTGTTAAATGAATGAACAAATAATTGAATTAATGAGAAGGCTGAGTCCCCATGGGATGCCTAGTTCCATAAACAGCTGGCACTCCTCCCAGGAGATAGTGTAGGGAGTGGAAAGGTTGCTGAGCTACAGCATTAGGATCCCTCCAGGCTCGTGGGTCTTGCTTGCTGTGCTCAGACCTTGGTTTTCTTATGTATCAAGTGAGAGTAAAATAGTTGTCCTGAATTTCTTAGAGGTTTGCTGTGAGGATGAAGCAAGGTCATGGCTACAAAAGTGCTTGGACAACTGCAAACACAATACAGACATGACTATTAGCATGTTGGTGGAAACCAACCCAAGATAATCATTCTTCTTAAGTGGCCTATTATTCAACCAGCCATGTTTTGACACAACTCAGACTTAGAAAATATTCTGGGGTTGCAGATAAAATCCATGAACTAATTTCATGTAAAAGGCAATATTCTGACAAACTTTACCCTTTTATAGTATCTGGGTTATATATTCTTCTTTCAAAGGGGCAGAATGCCTTGTTTTTCCCTTGAACTGTTTTTGTTCACCTTTGTGATCCGCATATTTGGATTTTCAAATGGGGAATGTGTTCTTTAGAGAGGTATTGTTTAGTAAAGGACTTGGTGGTTTTGCGTGTCGTTCATGAATTTGGCTTTCAACATTTGTTTTGGGTCCACTGACATGTAAGTAAACACACTTACTGGCTGAAGAAAACAAAGGGTCTTGACAGGGACTTCTAGCTGAGGTCAGGCTGGGTAAACCCCCCCGAGGAACCAGTTCTGCCTCATGTGAAATACCCCAGCAGGCCCCAACTGGACAACTAGTTCTTGCCTCAGAAAAACCCAGCATAGCCAAGAAGGCTAAGCCAGCTTCCTCGGAGCAGGGAAACTCCAGACCTCTTCCCATGACACCCCAGCCTCCCTTTCCAAACACAGCTTCCTTTGCACAGTGATGTATTTCCCTGGCATTTTACAAATTGAGTGAGGGAGGGATTCACCAGTTTGCCTTAACTGAAGGCAACTTTTGATGTGAACCTGAGTTGCGGGAACACAGCACACTGGATCCCACGCATGGAAAATCACAAATCCCCTGTAAGGCAACTAACCTCAACACGGCTTAGGTCAAAATGAGCAACATTAAGGCTGAGTTAACTGCTTCCTTTGTTCTTTCTTACAGCTCTTCAGTGACAATGTTAACCCTATTATCTTTCAGTTATTTGTCCACTTGTGTATCTCCCTAGTTACTCTAACATCTTTAAGAGTATAGACTGACTAACTTTTTTACCTCTGCTTTTCTGCTTGTCCGATATCCAATATGGTGCTAAGAATAGAATAGGGATCAATAAATGCTTCTGCTTATTTTTTGCCACACTGCAGGGCATGTGGGTTCTTAAGTTCCCCATCCAGGGGATTGAACCTGCGCCCCCTGTGGTGTGGAAGTGCTGAGTCTTAACCCTAGAACACCAGGGATGTCCTCAATAAATGCTTTTAGAATAAACTGATGGAACAATAAATGTTGAATCATCTAAGGTGGGCCACGTAAGCAGAACTTAGAAGAAGAAGCTATGGAGAGGCAAAAGCAGTCATGTTTGTAATGGGCCAGAATCAGTTATGGGGTAAAAAACCCCACTTTATTCAGTTGCTCCAGGCGGAGTCTGACATCAGATGACTAGTCATCGCTCCAGATAGATTTGCTCCTTTGTAGCCATTTATTCAGTGTCATATAAGTATGGTCTGTTTGTACTTTCCTGCCCAGGGATACTTCTTCGTCCACACAAATCTTTAATTTTTTTCTAGAGACATGAGTTTGTTTACTGGGGAAAAGCAATTTATAAACTGCTCATCTTGATTTGGAGTTAATGAAACCAAATACACTGGTATCCTTAAATGACCAGTAAAATGACCCTCTCACAGTGATATTGATAATACTGGCCCGATGCCAAAATCTAACATCGTGGCAGCAACCACCTCCTCCCGTGCTGTGGGTAGAAGGTAGTTCTTGGAGGCTCTGAGCATACTCTCAGGTTCTGCATTACTCACCAGGTTGCACTCTCCTTTATGGACAAACACAGATAAGTGGAAAAAAGGATTTGACTCGGACAGGTTCAAAAGTCAGAATCAAGTGTCCTCTGTAAACTTTACCCTTGGAGATCCTCTGTCTTTCAATTAGCTCTTATGTCTTTCAATGTAGCTGTGGGCTTCCCTGGTGGCTCAGAGGGTAAAGTGACTGCTTCCAATGCGGGAGACCTGGGTTTGATCCCTGGGTCGGGAAGATCCCCTGGAGAAGGAAATGGCAACCCACTCCAGTATTCTTGCCTGGAGAATCGCATGGACGGAGAAGCCTGGTAGGCTCCAGTTCACGGGGTTGCAAAGAGTTGGACACGACTGAGCGACTTCACTTTTCAC
The DNA here is from genome assembly GCF_049115385.1 of Moschus berezovskii. Classification (NCBI taxonomy): domain Eukaryota; kingdom Metazoa; phylum Chordata; class Mammalia; order Artiodactyla; family Moschidae; genus Moschus; species Moschus berezovskii. The sequence continues at coordinate 14,984,601 of NC_142475.1, read as the reverse complement.
TTTACATATATCTGGGGGTCTGAGTGTAAGAGAAAGAGATGACTTTTCAGATAATAATGCTGACTCCTAAAACATGGCAACTGCCAAACAAAGGCGGAGGAGGCAATGGCAAGCCACTCCAGTACTATTGCCTAGAAAATCCCATGGATGGAGGAGCCTGGTAGGCTGCAGTCTGTGGGGTCGCTAAGGGTCGGACACGACTGAGCGACTTCACTTTCACTTTTCACTTTCCACTTTCACACATTGGAGAAGGAAATGGCAACCCACTCCAGTGTTCTTGCCTGGAGAATCCCAGGGACTGGGGAGCCTGGTGGGCTTCCGTCTATGGGGTCACACAGAGTCGGACACGACTGAAGTGACTTAGCAGCAGCAGCAGCAGCCAAACAAAGGAGAGGTATGATGGCACTGGGTTGTTTCACCATTAGAGACAAAACGTGGCCGTAAACTCCAGTTAAAGGTCTGGGTTCTCAGGTGCTAATCCCAATGGCATGCGGAAACAGCGGAGGAATCCTTCAGAGCTTGCCCATGACATGCAAAGCTTTAGGACACACTTGGGTCTGTTTCCTGAGACCTAAGTATTGCTGAGTAAGGTCAACAAGCACAGCAGAAAAGACAAAAGAAAGACACCTTCTTGCATGTACTTACTGGTGGCTCAGCTGGTAAAGAATCCCCCTGCAATGCGGGAGACCTGGGTTCGATCCCTGGGTTGGGACGATTCCCTGGAGAAGGGAACGGCTACCCATTCCATTATTCTGGCCTGGAGAATTCCACGGACTATTCCATGGGGTCACAAAGAGTTGGACACGACTGAGTGACTTTCACTTCACTATCAAGGGTCATCCTGGGAACTCAGTTAGAGGACAAAGAATTGGTAAAGATGATCTTTATTAAAAGTGACACCTGTCAAATTGCTAGTTATTAACAGGAATTCACAAAGCATGCCAAAGACAGAAGAATTAGACTTTCTTTTTGTTTTTAATTTATTTTAGTTTTTATTGAAGTATAGGTGATTTATAAGGTCATATTAGTTTCTGATGTACGGCAAATTGATTCATATAGATAGATAGACAGATACTCCTTTCCATTATTATAGGCTCCCCAGGTGGCTCAGTGGTAAAGAACCCACCTGTCAATTCAGGAGACACAGGAGACATGGGTTTGATCCCTGAATTAGGAAGATTCCCTGGAGGAGGAAATGGCAATCCACTCTAGTAGTTTTGGCTGGAAAACTCCATGGATATTCCAGAAGACTGGCGAGCTACGGTTCATGGGGTCACAAAAGAGTCGGGCATGCCTGAGTGACTGAGCATGCATTCCATTATAGGTTATTACAAGATACTGAGTATAGTTCCCTGTGCTATACAGTAGTAGGTCCTGGTTGATAATCTATTTTATATATAGTCGTTTGCATTTGCTAATCCCAAACTCCTAATTTATGCCTCCCCAATCGCCTTCCCCCTTTGGTAACCATAAGCCTGTTTTCTATGTCTGTGAGCCTGTTGCTGTTTTGTGAATGAGTTCATTTGTGTCATATTTTAGATTCCACACATAAGTGATACTATATATTTGCTTTTCTCTTTCTGACTTCACTTCACTCTAGGCCATTCTATGTTGCTGCACATGGTATTATTTCATTCCTTTCTGTGGCTGAGTAGTATTCCATCGTTTACATGTACCACATTTTCTTGATCTAGTCATCTGTCAGTGGACATTTGCATCCATGTCTTGGCTATTGGGAATAGTGTTGCTATGAGCATAAGGGTGTAAGTATCTTTTCAGATTAGAGTTTTCTCCTGATATATGTCCAGAAGTGGGATTGCTGGATCATGCAGCAATTCTATATTTTAATTTTTTACTGTTTTCCATAGTGGTTATACCAATTTGCAGTGTAAATTGAAGGGTTTACCGTGTAGAAGGGGTCCCTTTTCACTACATCCTCTCCAGCATTTGATATTTGTAGACTTTTTAATGATGGCCATTCTGACTGTTGTGAGGTAGTGCCTCACTATAGTTTTTATTTGCATTTCTCTAATAATTAGTGATGCTGAGCACATTTTCATGTGCCTGTTGGCCATCTGTATGTCTTCTTTGGAGAAATCAGATTTTCTTTGTATTAGTCCAGTCTTATTTGACTCCAGGAGGTGGGGGTGGCTTTTGGAGCAGGAACATGGGCCATGCTGGAGGACAGAACAGAGGTTCAGAAACAACATATGGAAGCAACCTAAGTGTTCATCAAGAGGCGAGTGGATGGATAATGAAGATGTGGTACCTATATACAATGGAATATTACTTAGCCTCAAAAAATAATGAAATAATATCATTTGCAGCAACATGGATGCACCTAGAGATGATCATACTGAATGAAGTAAGTCAGACAAACACAAATATCATATGATATAATTTTTTTGTGTGTGTAATCTAAAAAGGGGTACAAATGAACTTATCTACAAAACAGAAATAGAGACACAGATGTAGAAAACAAACTTATGTTACCAAAGGTAAGGGAGAGGGAGAGATGAATTGGGAGATTGGGACTGACACATACACATTACTATGTATAAAATACATAATTAATAAGGACATACTGTACAGCACAGATAACTCTATCAATACTCTGTAATTACCTATATGGGAAAAGAATCTAAAAAAGAGTTGTTGTTGAGTCACTAAGTCATGTCTGATTCTGTGACCCCATGGACTGCAGCATGCCAGGCGTCCCTGTCCTTCAGGTCTCCTGAAGTTTGCTCAAACTCATGTCCATCGAGTTGGTGATGCCATCCAACCATCTCATCCTCTGTGGCCCCTTCTCCTCTTACCCTCAATCTTTCTCAGCATCAGGGTTTTTTCCAATGTGTTGGCTCTTCACATCAGGTGGCCAAAATATTGGAGCTTCAGCTTCAGCATCAGTCCTTCCACTGAATATACAGGGTTGATTTCTTTTAGGGTTGACAGGTTTGATCTCCTTGCAGTCCAAGGGACTCTCAAGAGTCTTCTCCAGCACCAGAGTTCAAAAGCATCAATTCTTCAGCACTCAGCCTTCTTTATGGTCTAACACTCACATCCATATATGACTACTGGAAAAACCATAGTTTTGACTATACCGACCTTTGTCAGCAAAGTGATGTCTCTGCTTTTTAATATGTTCTCTAGGTGTGTCATAGCTTTTCTTCCAAGAAGTAAGCATCTTTTAATTTCATGGCTGCAGTCACTGTCCCCAGTGATTTTGGAGCCCAAGAAAGTAAAATCTGCCTCTGTTTCCATTTCCCCCCATCTATTTGCCATGAAATGATTGGACTGGATGCCATGATCTTGAGTGGATATATGTATATAGCTGATTCACTTTGCTTTACATCTGAAACTAACACAGCACTGTAAATCAACTATACTCCAATAAATTTTTTAAATTAAAAATAAATTATAAAAAGAGTAAAAAATAAAAGATGTCTGGGAAGAAGAGACGGAAACAAGGTAAAGAGAAGGGGAGGTTCCAGTTAGCCACATAGATACCTGGGTGGGGAGTTCATTAGACAGGTGAGTGAAGTGCCAGATCACTTAATGCTGAAATTTTGGAGGGAGTTACTGAAAGGAGTCTAGGAGGCCAGGCAGAAAATAATTAGCAGAAAGTAATCATCTACCACTTTCAGTTCAACACTGAAAATCGTACTAAACAACACAAACCAAAAACATCACAGAAAAAGCCAGAAGGTGTGCTCTGGAGCCTGAAGGCTCCTGTAGTGGTGGTGGGGGCGGGGGGCTGCTGTCCCACAGACAGAGAGCTGCGATGGGGGTGGGGACAGTCTATGATGCTCTGGAGGAAATGATGGTACCCCAGGGGGAGCCTGGTGGGCTGCCGTCTATGGGGTCGCACAGAGTCGGACACGAATGAAGTGACTTAGAGGCAGCAGAGCTTTGTAGTTGACAGAGCGGCGGTTCCTGCAGACAGAGAAGAGAAGGTTAGGACTGTTGGAAGCCCAGCACCGCTTCATGAAGAAAGGAGAGATGATATCAGCTCCTGGAGATGAGAGCTGTTTGGTTTGGCCCCAGGAGTTGCCCTGCAGAACTTCATGGGTAGAGAAAGGGCACGCACTGTGTAGTCTGGGAGACAGGCTGACCCTGATGGAGGCCACGGCAACCCCGGGAGCTGGACAGGATATGACAAGACCATCTCCATGTGGGTCGGAACCCAAGGCTGGCTTGCTCCCTCCAGTGCATGCATTCTCTGGTTTCTGGGCTGTACTTTTCTGTTAAGGGTCCAGGCAGTACTCCTGCCACAATAAACAGTCTGGTCAACGCTTTTTCTCCTCTAGGGGTTGGGGAGGGGTAGGGTGGGAACTGTTTGGGTCCCGGTGTCTTCCTGGGCATGGTGATGTTGGGCTTACCACCGGCACTGGGGTCGGGGGAGTGACGTGCCCAGGGTGCAGAATGGAGGGAAGCGCTGACTCCCGTGTCCTGGAGGAAGTTCGGTTATACTTTGTGTCTAGAGTTCCTTACTCCCCTCACCCTAGTGCTGGCTCTGGTTGGGCTCATGTATTTTGTTTCACATTTGCTGGTCAACTAAGGCAGTCTTGAGAAGTTGAGGTCAAATCTGGAACGCATCAGGGTGTTCTATTCTCTGCAACTTCCAGACTCCTAGGAAGCTGTGGTTACCATTCAAGAAGGGACTGGTGAGGACCCACTGCTATGGGTGCTTGCAGTCTATATAATCCACTCCTTCTCTGGGCAAGGAGAGGTGAGAAATAGGAAGAGAACTTTGAGCAGTGTGAGCTCAAGGGAATACTAAAAGGACATATTGATCAACTTTAAAAGATAACATCTGTTTTTCTCCTGTTTAGAAAAATAAAGGTATGTTCATTTTAGAGTTAGAAAATTAGAAAACCTATAAAAAATTAGAAAACCAACCTCCTCAAAGTGATCCACTATTTTCATATTGGTCAGTTCCTTTGGATGTTCATCTTTAATCACGTAGTCCTAAAGATGATAACGACAAGGACGAGACTGATGACCATAACAAAAAACATGTGTCGAACACTTATTTCTCCATGTCAAACCCTAGGCTGATTACTTGACATGCATCTTCCAACATGATCTAATTTATTGATCATAGAAATCCCATGAAGCTAGCAATATTATACCTGTTTTGCAGGTGAAGACATGGAAGCTTAGAGATGTGAAGTGACTTGCCAAGCTGACACAAGAAAGAAGAAGCAGAGTTGGGGTTCCAATCCAGGTCTACCTGACCCCAGAGCTGGCGAGCAGGACGATGTGTTTAGAAGCAGTTCTTCTTCTTCCTGTCCCGACTGCCTACTTCCGTTCCTTCCCTGCTCTCTCACAAAGGAAGTATAGAGGGAAAATGAAACAACACATCCTATTTTGGATGGTTTTCCAAACTCTCAGGAGGAAGGAAATGAGAGTCCCTAAAACAAAAAGTAAATGGTGATTCCCTGCCGCCCGCCCCACTGTAGGTTCTGCATGGTGTTTCTTGAGCTTCCCCACACCATATAATTTACGAGTTGAAATCAAAGCTTCTTGTCTTCTTTTTGGGTTTGCATTTTGATTTTCCAGATTGTTTTGACTCTTTCTGGCATTGCATGAAGTTCAAGCAGTGGAAAAGACAGGGGCACATCGGAGAGGACTGTGTCCCACTCAGATCCAACATCTCTCCTATCAGACTTTCCCCACTCTTTTTTTTTGAAGCCAGACACAGTGGGGCTACACTCCACTATCATAAGAAGAAACTTCCCTGTGTACATACATGTTTTAGAATTACATGTAATGTGAAATAAGGATGGCTGCAAATTCTTTGACAGTCCCTCTTTCGAGGGAGAGGGTTTGTTTCTCTTCCTTGACACTCCAAAGGGTGGCCTGTGACGGCTCTGATCAATAGAGTATGGCAGATGAGGTGCTCTGACAGGTCTGCCCTCAGCTTTTATGAGAACTGGCGTCTTAGACTCTTAGAACATGCTTTCGGAGTCCTGAGCTCTCCAAGGGTGTTTTAGGCTACCCTGAGGCCACCATGTTCTGAGGAATCCATGCCAGCAAACCCTGGAAGGGAGGAGGAAACTAGATGGCCTCACAGACGTTCTTGCCCCCAGCATTCAAGTCATCCCAGGTGAAACCTCAGATGCTGCGGAGCAGAAATGAGCTGTCCTTTCTGAGTTCTGATTCATAGACTCTTGAGATAAAGTCATAATTTGCTATCTTAAGCTCCTAAGCTTTTGTTTGTTTGTTACTCAGCAACAGATAACTAACAGAACAATTTGTAAAACTTTACAAAACCACTGAAGATATTTTGACCCAGACAAGGCCGTAAAAGCAAAGGGGCACTGTGTTAGTTTCCTAGAGTGGCTGTAACAAAGAACCACAAATGTTTTTGTTGTTGTTCTGATAAGACTGTGTTTTAATTGACTATGACAGATATATCACATAACGGCTCAAATGAATAATCTAGCAAAGATTATAAGGAAAACAGATGAAAATGAGTTTGTAAATCCTTAACTTTACATACGCGTCCAGCAAAAAAAATCAGGGTTAAATCATGCTGGTTCTTTGTTACAGCATTTGTAAGGCTAAAAACGTGTGGCTTAAATCAAAGGTACCTCACAGTCCTGAAGGCCAGAAGTCCAAAATCATAACAAAAGCAGATCCATGCTCCCTCTGAGACTCTGGGTAACATCCTTCCTTGCCTCTTTCCATCATCTGGTGGTCAAGGGTGCCATCAATCCTTGGCACCCTTGGATTAAATCACTGCAATAACTTTTTCTGTCATCAGGCACTATTCTCCCTGGGTCTCGTCTCTTCTTTTCATATAAAGGCCCAGTTGTACTATGGGTCCACCCTACTCCAGTAGGACCTCATCTCAACTTAAGTAATTAAGTCTATTTTCAAATAAAGTCACACTCTAAGGTACTGGGGGTCAGAGCATGAACCTATTTTGTTATTTTCAGGGGGTTGCAATTCAACCCATAATAGGCACTCTGGACAGTGAGAAGTCAGCTAGCAGTCAAAAGGCTATTCTCTTGGACAACGCATTTCCCAAATTACTAGCAGAGCTAAATAATTTGTTGTCTTCTAGTCCAGTTTTAGCTTTTATTCTGGATTTCAAGTCAAGAACTGAAAGCATTCAACATTCTAGGGAGATGTTTTTTTCCAACTTTCATTGGAAATGTTTCATGGATAGCCTGTAGACATATTTAGACTGGTAAGACTGGGGGAACTAAAATAGTCCTCACTGTTGCCTGTTACAGCCTGTGATCGTATAAAAAACTGAGCAGTCAGACAAGAATGTGGGCACTCCCTGTATTCCCCCCTACTTCTATTACACTCAGACACTCACACACACACACACATGCAGGCACACACATAGGCACACACTGTCACAAAGCTTAGGAGTTCTACAAGTAATCAGGGTCAATCACAGAGCTTTCACTCTGGGGGTGGGGTGGGGGAGGAGGACTGGGTGGGAACAGCACAGCAGGAGAACAGACAGGTTCTGGAAGAGCCTAGGAGTGACAGCCAGGTGGCCACCGTGCATTCAGTCACTCACACGTTCATCCAACAGTCACAGCGGCAGTGTCATGACCGCAATTGTCGATTGAATGCAACTCTGTGTGCCAGCAGCCGTCAGATTGGTAACACCCGTCGTTCTCAGTAAGGGCTTCTTGGCAGCCAGGAATGTTAAGGGAGGTGGTGGGAGGTGAAGTAGAGAATGATCTAGATTATTTGATAAGCTAAACTCGACCGGGACAGTGAGTGTGAACCTTGGAGGAGATGACGGGTGGAGGGGATGGTGGAAACAGAGGCATTTACCGTCACAACCAATAGTTGACTTTAAATGTCAGGATGAATCCACCACCACAGGGTAGGTGGTCTTGTCTAGTGGTTCAGTTCAGTCGCTCAGTCATGTCCGACTCTTTGCAACCCCGTGAATCACAGCACTCCAGGCCTCCCTGTCCATCACCAACTCCCGGAGTTCACTCAAACTCACGTCCATCGAGTCGGTGATGCCATCCAGCCATCTCATTCTCTGTCGTCCCCGTCTCCTCCCGCCCTCAATCCTTCATAGCATCAGAGTCTTTTCCAGTGAGTCAACTCTTTGCATGCGGTGGCCAAAGTATTGGAGTTTCAGCTTTAGCATCAGTCTTTCCAATGAACACCCAGGATTGATCTCCTTTAGAATGGACTGGTTGGATCTCCTTGCAGTCCAAGGGACTCTCAAGTGGTTAGGCACCGCTTAACTCCTGGGGCCTGATCACTGGAGTTTGAACCCAGCTTGACCCCTTCCCTGCTCTGTTAGTTTGCTAGGGGTGTCATAACAAAATACCACCACCTGGGTGTCTTCAACAACAGAAATCTATTTTCTCACAGTTCTGGAGGCTGGAAGTCCAAGATCAAGGGGTCAGCAGGTTTGGTTTCTCCTGGGGCCTCTTTCTATGGCTGCAGACAGCTGCCTTCTTGTGGTGTCCTCACCTGATCTTTTCTGTGTGTACCTGAATCCTTAGTGCCTCTTTTTAGTGTCCAAATTTCTTCTTCTTATACAGACACCAGTCAGATTGCATTAGGATTCATCCTAACAGCCTCATATTAACTTAAGTGAAAGTAAATTTGCTCAGTTGTGTCCGAGTCTTTGCGACCCCATGGACTATACAGTCCACAGAATTCTCCAGGCCAGAATACTGGAGTGAGTAGCCTTTCCCTTCTCCAGGGGAATCTTCCCAACCCAGGGATCGAACCCAGGACTCCTGCATTGCACGCGGATTCTTTACCTGCTGAGCCACAAGGGAAACCCCATAATAACGTTATCACCTCTTTAAAGGACTTTTCTCCAAACACAGTCACATTACTCCACAGTACTGAGAGAGGACTCAATGTATGGACTTTGGTGAAGGGGGTGGGCCCAGGGCACAAGTCCATAACACCTGCTTTCCAGTATTGGCAGCTAACCCTCTCTCTCTAAGACCTACCTTCTGTATCACTGGAAAGATGTTTACAAGGAACACAGATCAAACACTTCCTGTGTTTTAAATATTTTACTTTCATTGTCTCATTTAATCTTCACAATAGCCATATAAAGTTTGTGTTACTATAACACCAAATGAAAATATAGGATGCCCAGCCAAAGTTGAATATCAGATTAAACACTAATTTTTTTTAGTGTAAATATGTCCTGTGCTTGTTAGAGACATACTTACACTAAAAATTTCTCATTGCTTATCTGACATTCAAATTTAGTCAACTGTCCTGTAATTTATCTGGCGACATTATCCCCTGGAGCCAGGATAGCAAGCAGAGTCAAGACTGCTCCCTTGGGACAAGGCCCGATTGCCTGTCCTCTCCCAGCTGAAGCTCTCTTCTCTGCTGTAGCATCAGAAGAAGGCCTCCTGGGAAGGCTGCCTAGGTCAGCCTGGTTCCTGATTTTGAAAGGAGTTTACTCTCTCCCTCTCTCTTTAATTCCTTCTCCTCTGTCTCTGGGTCCGTCCGTCCGTCCAGTCGCTCAGTCGTGTCCGACTCTTTGCGACCCCGTGGACTGTAGCCTACTAGGCTTCTCTGTCCATGGGATTCTCCAGGCAAGAATACTGGAGTGGGTTACCATTTCCTTCTCCAGGGGATCTTCCCGACCCAGGGATTGAACCTGAGTCTCTCGCATTGGAGGCAGACGCTTTAACCTCTGAGCCACCAGGGAAGCCCCTGTCTCTGGGTAGTGTGGCTTAAATAAGATTTTCCCTGCATTGCAATCATAATACCAGGGACTCAAATATGAGTTGGAGGGAAAATGGCTATTTTGGTCCAGTGTGACCTACCTACACAGAAAAGAAAGACTCCTCTGTACAAGCCAGCTGTGTGCATCTAAGCCCTCCACTCAATTTTGAGCTCAAATCTTCAGCCAAGAGTAAAGGGCTATTTGCCTTACTTTGCTTTTCTTCATCTGGAGGTTTAGATCTCCCTTGGGGACTTTGAGTGGAGTGTTGAGAAAAGTTATTCAAAACTTGGAAGTGAGCAAAATGATGACTTCATGAGCTTTTAATGTCATCTAAGGCCATGTTCCCCAAAGTGTGGTTTGCTAATGGTGGCACCTGTGAACTTGTTAAATGCAGATTCTCAAGCCCAGCCCAAGACTTACTGAATCCAAATTTCTGGGGCGCTGGGCCTAGACATCTGTGTTTTCACACAGAAGCCTGTCTAGGGATCCCCTCCCACTTTGGGGGAATGTAATATAATTAATACAGTTGATTTGGCCTCGGGCATCTTACAGTATGTGTGAGATGGTGGTGATTTTATCTTCTGTCTGGCAGAAAAGGCAACTCCAGATATTATGGTTTTGCTGCTCCCTTGGACATTAACCAGTTTTGTATCTGGGTTTGCAATCCTACCCCAGCCCTCTGCTCCTCCCCCACTGACTGCAGAGGCCTGCTTTCTCATCTTCTCCTTTGATCCAGCCTTGTCATCCTGCCTGCTTCTTTATTAATGAATTGAATAAAAGCATGACAAGGGCTTACTTATCTATCTATATGAAAATTAGGTTTTTAATATTTAGAGAATTATACTCTAACACAAGCATACCTGAGAAAAGACAGGGATCCATCTCTTCCTCAGACTCCTGGCTAAATACTGTCATAACATTCTGTGTCTCAATCAGGGTCTATGCTACAAACAACAGAAGCCAACCTGAATAATCGTGAAGAAAAAGGGATTTAGTGAAAGCCTACAGGAGTCTCATGAGCCTCATTTGCAGGAAGCATAGTGAGGCTCCAAGGGAGTGGTAAACTGTCAGTCTCAGATTCTTTCACTCCAATGCCCTCTGGCCCCTGATATTCTCCAGGAATAAGCACTGCATTCTGGCTCCTTTACAGACTGGTTTCCCTGTTTACTTATCAGCATGAATGTGGCTTAAAATGGATCTGAATGATCTTCCAGTCTTTGACAAACTAGTAAATCAGCTAGATTTGGGTCAGATGCCAGCCTGCTGGGAGAGGGGGAAAGAACGAACGCTTCAGCTCACCCATCCAACCAGAAGCTCATGTTAGAGCAGATCTTAAAAGCACCAGTGAGCAAGGCTGGTGAATATACCTCTGATACTCTAGGTGGCGCTAGTGATAAAAGCCCCGCCCGCCAATGCAGGAGACAAAAGAGACGGCGGTCTGATCCCTGGGTCGGGAAGATCCTCTAGAGAAGGGCATGGCAACCCACTGCAGTGTCCGTGCCTGGAGAATCCCATGGACGGAGGAGCCTATTGGGCTCCTGTCCACAGTGTTGCAAAGAGTCAGACACGATTGAGCTCAGCACAGCACAGAGATTAAGGAAAGACAGACGATGAAAGAGGTGTTCTTTCCAGAGTTTCCTCCCTTGGACTTGAGAATGGTCTTGGGACCAGTTTGGCTCAACCCACCTCTGAGGACTAACAAATAGAAAAGCCTCTCTGGCTTTTCTGAAATGGGCAGAGTGAAAGTTGGGGAATGACAGGGTGATTTTTGATTAAAACTCTTTGAAATGGAACCTAATAAAAACTTTATTTTTACGGGTTGCACATTTAGTTAATTAACCTTTGAGCAAAATCATATCATACTGGCATTTTCAGCCAAAATATTTAAATTAGAATAATACTAGCTACTGTAACAAATAAATCTCTAAATTTCATCCTGTTTAGCACAGTAGAAGTTTATTTTCTACCCACAGCAATGTAAATATAAAGCAGGTATTCCTGGTCAGTGGGTAGGAATCCTTTAGTTTATTTAAGTCTTCTAAAATTTTTGTCATTAATAGTTTTTACATCTTTTGCTAAATTTATAGATATGGGGGGATTCGGATACTATTGTAAGAATTATTTTTTAAAAAATTCCATTTTGTAATAATTTGTGGCCAGTGTATTTGGAAATATAATTTTATAAATATTTAACTTGGTCTATCTATCTATCCATAGTCATATGTACATATGTATATAATCCCAATCTGACTAAATCTACTTATTCATAGTTCCCGAGGCACTTTGTGTTTTCTCTTCCTAGGTGGTGTGAGTGGTAAGGAATCTGCCTCCAATGCAGGAGATGTAAGAGACATGGGTTCGATCCCTGGGTTGGGAAGATTCCCCGAAGGAGGGCATGGCAACCCACTCCAGTATTCTTGCCTGGAGAACCCCTTGGACAGAGGAGCCTGGTGGGCTACAGTTCATAGGATCGCAAAGAGTTGGACACGACCGAAATGACTTAGCACACACGCACAGATGGATCAGTTCAGTTCAGTTGCTCAGTCGTGTGTGACTCTGTGACCCCGTGGACTGCAGCATACCAGGTTTCCCTGTCCATCACCTACTCCCAGAGCTTGCTCAAACTCACATCTATCGAGTTGGTGATGCCATCCAACCATCTCATCCTCTGTCGTCCCCCTCTCCTCCTGCCCTCAATCTTTCCCAGCATCAGGGTCTTTCCCAATGAGTCAGTTCTTCGCATCAGGTGGCCAAAGTATTAGAGCTTCATCTTCAGCATCAGTCCTTTCAATGAATATTCAGGACTGATTTCCTTTAGGATTGACTGGTTTGATCTCCTTCCACACATGTATATCATCATATTATCAAAATACTGTTATTTCTTCCTAATTGTTATACCTTTTACTTCCTTTTCTTTTCTTACTGCACTGGCTAGGTCCTCCAAGATGATGTTTTGTAGATGAGATGTCATCAGATATCCTTGTTAATTCCATGTCCTGGGGAGAAGCTTCCACTATTTTACTATCAGGTATTTATTAGTCAAGTTCAGTTAGAATACAGAAACCATATGAGTTACTTTAAGAGAGGGAATTTAATTTAAAGAATTGTCATCCATGTTTTGGAGAAGAGATAAGGCAAAGAGATGACATTCAGTATTGAATATCACAGAGATAACGGCAAGAAGCAGCTGCTACCCTTGTGCTACGAAAACAAAGGGAAAGAGATTGATATTAGTAAAACTTAAAAGCTTAGATAACGGACTCTGGATCTGGCTGTAGACCCCTGGAGACGGGACATTGCCTGACCAGTGCCTGAGGACCTTGAAGAGAGCCCCTTGGAGCTGCTTACAGACCTGTGAGTAGAGGCAACCAGTGCTCTGGTGTTGTTATCTCTGACGGGGCATGGTGAAACAGATTCTGTAGTGTAAAAAACCTGCAAACTGGAAACAACTGCCGCTTCCAGGTTGAGGAGCTTTGGCTGCCTTAACACAAACAAATAGGAAGAAAATAGGAAAGAGAAAGTCCCTTCTTCCTTCTCCAGAGTAGCAGTCCCTCTCTCGTGTCCCCTTAAGCCTAACAGGGAGATTGTTGGCAAAGGAAAATGTGATATGCAGAGTCCAAGCTCCCAAAACACAAAATGAAGAAAAAAAGGGTGGGTTTGAAGTTTAATAATTATCAAATAGCTTAATAATCCAAAAAATAATTGTGGCACTTGCTGTAGCTAAATCCACTTTACAGGAGATTTGCATCTATGCCTAGTTATTAGTATTATTATTATTTATTATTAATAATAGTAAACTATTATTAGTTTTATAGTGAATGAGTGTTGAGTTTTATTAAATGCTTTTTCTGTACCTGGGGCTTCCCTGGTGGCTCAGACAGTAAGAATCTGCTTGCAATGTGGGAAACCTAGGTTTGATCCCTGGGTGGGGAAGATCCTCTAGAGAAGGAAATGTCCACCCACCCCAGTATTTTTACCTGGAGAATTCCACGGACAGAGGAGCCTGGTGGACTATAGTCCTCAGGGTCGCAGAGTTAGACACGACTGAGCCACTAATGCTTTCACTTTCTTTCTGTACCTTGTGAAAGAAACAGGTAATTTTTCTCCTTTATTCTATTAGTTTAGTGAGTTACAGGGATTGATTTGGAATGTTAAATTAACTCTCCATTCCTGAAATAAGTCTTACTTAATTATGTCAGATTACACTTCTATTAGTCACTCAGTCATGTCCAACTCTGTGACTCTATGGACTATAGCCCGCCAGGCTCCTTTGTCCATGGAATTCTTTCAGTTCAGTTCAGTTCAGTCCCTCAGTTGTGTCCGACTCTCTGCGACCCCATGAATCACAGCACGCCAGGCTTCCCTGTCCATCACCAACTCCTTTAGGCAAGCTTAATTAAGCTACAAAAAAAATCCATGACTAAAATTTTCCAATTATTTAGAATTTAAAAGTCATACTTCTTAACATTCCAAGGCCAAAGGAGAAATAACAAGGAGAAGTAAAGCATATTTAGAACTGAATCATGTTAAAGATACTATCAAAAAATTTTAAGCTTCCACTAAAGCTATATTTAGAGGAAAATTTATAGTCTAAAGGACAGTCAGACAAAAATTATGGTAGAAAATAGATTAACTAAATATCTTAAGAAATTAGGAAAAAGGACTAGTTCAGTTCAGTCGCTCAGTCGTGTCCGACTCTTTGCAACCCCATGAATCACAGCACGCCAGGCCTCCCTGTCCATCACCAACTCCCGGAGTACACCAAACTCATGTCCATCAAGTCGGTGATGCCATCTAGCCATCTCATTCTCTGTCATCCCTGTCTCCTCCCGCCCCCAATCCCTCCCAGCATCAGAGTCTTTTCCAGTGAGTCAACTCTTTGCATGCGGTGGCCAAAGTATTGGAGTTTCAGCTTTAGCATCAGTCCTTCCAATGAATACCCAGGATTGATCTCCTTTAGAATGGACTGGTTGGATCTCCTTGCAGTCCAAGGGACTCTCAAGAGTCTTCTCCAGCACCATAGTTCAACTAAAATATACTCAAAAAAGTAAAAGGAAAAAAAAAATAACACAGGGTTAAAGCAGAAAATGAACACATAATAAAGAAGATTCTCAAAGTCAAAGGTTTTTTTGAAAGGTTAACAAAATGGACACACTCTGAAAACATGAAAACGAGAGAAGAGACATGAGTTAACAACATTAGAAATACAAAAATATCTGACTACAGCTGTTGCATATATTAAAAAGAAAATATGGTCTCTGAACAATTTAATGCCTCTAAATTAGAAAATTTAGATTAAATTGACAAATCTTAGAAGAATATAACTGACCAAAACTGATTCAAGAGAAATAAAATCTGAGTAGTTTTATAATAAATAAAAATATTCATTCAGTAATATTAAATATTGCCACAAAATATCAATAATAATTTTTTAAAGTTTTATTGTGTTTTAAAAACAATTATACAGTTTTACTAAGTGCTGTCAAACATTAAAAAATCTTGATTTTATAAAAATTATTTCAGAATATATGAGTCTAGCATAGTAACAACATCAAACTTGGCAAGGATAGTACAGGAAAAGAGGATTACAGTCTAGTGTCACTTATAAACATGGGTGCAAGTATTCTGTACAAAAATATCAGCAAACTGAATTCAGTGATGTAGGAAGATAATAATGTCATGAGTTAGTTGGATTTATCCCAAAGATATAAAGTCAAGCACATATTAAAATAAAGGGGATGGGAACTCCCTGCCAGTCCTGTAGTTAGGATTCAGCACATCCACTGTGATGGTGGGGGTTCAATCCCTGGTCAGGGAAGTAAGATCCCACAAGCACGTGGCATGGCCAAAAAAATTAAAATTTTAGAGGAAAAATGTACAATTATATCAATAGTTACTGTAAATGGATTGCTAAAATTCACCATGTGTTCATGATATAAACTCTTAGCAACTAGGAGGAACGCTCAGTAGGAAAAAACCTCATTAACTTAAAAAAAAGTCTATAAAAGCTCTCCAGCAGCAAAATCATAAAAAAATGGAGAAGTACTGAAAACATTCCTTTTAACATCAGGATGAAGACTAGAGGGCTTACCATCTCTAGTTCTATTTAATGTTATAGTAGTAGTCATAACTAGTTGAGTAAGTGTAATGCTGGCATCATAAAAGTCATACTAACAGCATCTGAAGTTGTCTGCGTAGAAAATTCAAAGGAAAACTCTGCAATCACCCTCTGTGGTTTTTTTTCAGTCTAATTTTATCGAGGCTTTCAATAGCTAAGTCAGAGATCTCTCTTGGTAAATGTCACATTGCATTTGAAAATATGTGGGTTATTTTCAAGTATCTTTTGAAATTGATTTCTAACATAATTGCATAGTGATAAGAGAACAAACTTTGTATGATTTCAGTAACTTCAGACCATGAAAGTTTTGTACCTTGTTTTATGTTCCTGGATATGTTCCAGTGTCTCCTGGTTTACAGTCTATGGGAACTTGAATAGAATTTGTATCCTACTATTGTGTAAAAATTGTATAAATCTTAATTATATGTTGGACTGGTTCATAGTGCTTTTCAGGTCTACCCTATGCTTCTACTTCTTTGTATATTCATTCTATTAATTTTCGAGAGTTTGATACCGAAACTCCAACTAAAAATCTTAAAAAAAAATTGTAATACAGAGTGGAACTGTATGTCATTTTGTTCTATATTTTCCAAGTCTCCTGTAAATGTGTTATTGTACTTTTGAAATTAAAAAAAATGAAAATAAATATAAAAAAGAAAATAGAAAGGCATCTACAGATCAATTATTAAACTTAGTATGAAAGTTTAGCAAAGTGACTGGATAAACAACCAAAAAATCAGGAATAGCAACAATACAATTGAATTTTTAACTATTGGCAATACATTTAAAAAATGAAATAAACACACAAATGGCTTGGGTCCAGGTGTCATCCTGGCAATGACAGGTATGACAGTATCCCCAAGCAAGTCCACTGCATAAATTAAAGGTTTGTAAAATAAGGACTGCAGGCGCTTGACTTTCTTCCAGGGAGAGACTCTGTGACCTTTGAGGAGAAGTTTTAAGAAGTTAAACAACTCTTATATTGTGTTGTTTCAGCCTCCAAGCTATGCAAATCCTAAAACCTTGCAGAATGCGTCAGTTAAAACCGACTGGAGAAAAGTGGCTCTCTCCTTTCTCACGGAGGAAGAGGTGACTGGCCTTGGACAAATAGGAAATGATTTTGCAAGATATATTTTATTGTAATAAGAGACCCCTCAGCTTTACGGTTTGCTGTAACAAGGCTGAATTACTCGCGGCATGGTTCA
This sequence comes from Moschus berezovskii, assembly GCF_049115385.1. Lineage (NCBI taxonomy): Eukaryota > Metazoa > Chordata > Mammalia > Artiodactyla > Moschidae > Moschus > Moschus berezovskii. The sequence goes on along the minus strand of NC_142475.1, from coordinate 14,967,581 downwards.
AAACTTGAAGGCTTAGTTTTTATCTTCAATTACTGTCAGATGAGGCTTCATTAGGCTTCAGGTGCTTTGCCTCAAGCCAAGCCATCCGTTGGACAAAAAAAAATCATACCACAGTAATGAACAGGAAGCTAACCCAAGTCATAATTTAGTGAAATGTGGCCACTGTCACAGGGGAACACATGCCTGGTTACGGTGGGCGTAAATGTCCTCCTGTGCCCTTTTTCTATAGAGAATTTATCGCTGTGTTATTATTATCCATTGAAAATCAATGGGGAAAAAGTTGGGAGCCCAAAGCGCATTCAGACTAATCATCTCAGGATGTTTAATCACACAACTGTCAGCCTTGGTGTAATCATAGCCCGCACAGGTGGTAAATGGCATTTAAAAAATGCTGTCAAGTCCTGTGGCTTACTTCCTTCTACAGCTGAGATAATTTGACCCACACCAGCAAGTTCAGTCCCACAGTAGTTCCCAGGAAAACAGTGGCAGATATGCTTACCTCTTCCCTTTCTGAAATAGACATCATTAATGAACCATCATGTTTATTGTTGATAAAGCTGCAGCCTTAGAATCCTGCCTGACTCAGTGTTCCAGGCAGGATAGACATGCAGGCAGGAATGGATTTGTCTTCCCTACTCTGGAGCCAGTTGGGTGTAGAAGACCATAAGAGAGCCAGACTAGGACCCTAGCTCCACGTGACATCACTCATGCTGTTTAGCCGTCCTTGAAGACGGCTGTTCCTATTCTTAAAGCTGGGCTCTGCTTCATCCATCCATTTACCCAACAAACAGTGCCTGAGGGCCTCTTATAGTTAGTTAGTGTGAGTCGCTCAGTCGTGTCCAACTGTTTGCAACCCCATGGACTGTAACCTGCAAGGTTCCTCTGTCCATGGAATTCCCCAGGCAAGAATACTGGAGTGGGTTGCTATTTCCTACTCCAGGGGATCTTTCCAACCCAGTGATTGAACCCAGGAGGTGTCCTGCATTGCAGACATATTTTTTATGGTCTGAGCCAGCAGGGAAGGGCTCTTATAGATCAGCTACTATTCTAAATTCAAAAGATATAGTGTTTATATTGTATTATATTTATTGATAATATATTTATATTATTTACAAAGAACACACTTATCTATGGGCTTCCCAGGTGGCAGTAGTGGTAAAGAACCTGCCTGCCAATGCAGGAAACATAAGAGACGCAGGTTCGATCCCTGGGTCAGGAAGATCCCCTGGAGGAGGGCCTGGCATTCCACTTCAGTATTCTGGCTGGGAGAATCCCATGGACAGAGGAGCCTGGCGGGCTACAGTCTATAGAGTCTCATAGAGTCAGATACAACTGAAACCAGTTAGCGTGCACACATGCAATCATCTTAGAGTGCTCCCTCAGTACCAAGGTCACTCCGAGGGTATGGCAGAATGGAGGGTTGGTATGGGAAATGTTAAGGTACCAATCCAGATGACTTCCGCTCACAGGACACTGGCAAGAAGGCAGTCAGACGGCCACGACTAACTGCAAAGGACACTGGCTCAGAAGGAAGAGAATCAGGTGTGGAATTCGGCAGCAGTCTTCTCCAGTTCATAGTGGCCAGACCAGGATTCAAACCCAGGTCTGTCTGCCTCCTGAGTCAATCTTTCTTTTCGCTGCCCTCTTCTCTGTCTCTGATGGGAGCTATCCCTTCGCTCCCATCTGAAGGCCTGCCTCTTGCCCCTGCTGATTGCCTTCGTTGAGCCCCACTGCCTGCCTGTTTCTGAGCGTGGCCTGTTCCCAGATGCCTTTTCCCTGTGTTTGGGTCATGCGTCAGCGTGCTGGCTCCCCTGTTGTCTGGGTCTAGTCCTCCACGTACCGCGGGTCTGCCTGCTACATTGGGCCTGCACGCAGGGCTCCTCTGTCCCAGCACCTGGCGTGCTCCAAAGGGCAGCCTTCTCCCAGTACTGTTTGACTTTGTAGCCATGATGAGGCTAAACTCAGTGTTAACTGCAGGCATCATGTTTGGAAAACCAAAGGTTTCAACATACGCTACCATTGCGGTTAAAAGAAAGGTATTTTAGGGACCTTTACAAACTTAAAGGAGACAACCCTAACATTTAAATGAACGAGAATTCATCGGAACTAGCACACGTGGAGACACAAGCTTGGAGTATATGAGTGAATGGAGTCTCAGAACATAATCATTGTACATACACAGGGTCACAAAGAGTCTGAGGCATGAGAGGGATGGTTTCGGGCCTCCCTGCCATGCCCAGAAAGGAGCTCAGAGCACATGTGTCCCTGAGGGCAGGCTAGTGACCTCACCTTTACATATAAAAGAGAAGACACAGTAATACAAATTTATAGAGGAGGACTTAAAAGTTCAATGCATGTTCCACTAAATGCACATTTTATTCTGTTTTATAGAATGATTTTGTCTTCAGACTCTTAGGGTAGCACATGCCTGCTTGCTTTGCTTCAGTTGTATCCGATTCTCTGTGACCCTGTGAACTTAGCCCACCAGGCTCCTCAGTCCATGGGATGTCCCAGGCAAGAATACTGGAGAGGGTTGCCATTTCCTCCTCCAGGGAATCTTTCCGACCCAGAGATTGGACCCACGTCCCTTGTGTCTCCTGCATTGGCAGGTGGATTCTTTACCACTAGTGCCACCTAGGATTGCACAGAAGGGTTTCTTAATACACATTTGATAAATGAAGGATGATTTACAGATGCATGCATGAATGAAAAGGCAGGATAAAAATGGAAGTTCTTCAACTCTTAGCATTTTTGAGCAGAAAGTTTTGAAGATTTGTGAAGATGATTGGTCACCACAATTTAATAAACCTTATAATCTGATGCGTGTTACATATGTATGGAATATACAATTAATCAGGTATGAACTTTAACCGATTCCAAAGGTGGGGCCAGTAGAAGACCCAGCCCACTCCCTGAGGTCTTGAGCTTGGGGAGACTGACCCTTCACACTCAGGCCAGTGTCAGGGAAGATACTTCACTTGAAGTCTTTCAGAGACTGTTCCAGAAAGTAATAGACCCAAAGAATAAAAAGAAAGGAAAAGGCAAACAAAACTGCAAGGAAAAACCAAAAGAAGAGAGCAACCTTGATTCTCTTAACTCTGGCTCACATGTGCGTGCACACGTGCACACACACACACACACACACATGCACACACCTGTTTCCAAGGCACTGGACTCTTCCCTGCCCTCTTTCTTCCTCCCTGGAATTTTCCCATTCCCTGGCTGATCCCTGTAAAGATCCAGACTCATTTTAGTAGTGTGAGGACTCCAGAAAGAGAAGCCAAGGAGACAAAACCAAACCTCTCCTTTGAGGTGATGCTCAGGTGGTCGTGTGCTTTTTAGTCTCTCGGGGTGTTCTGTCATGGGTGAGCATGTCATTTCAGGCTTCAGGGACCGTAAGAAATGAGCAAGTAGGACTCTAAGAGGCAGTGGACTTCCCCTTTTCTCTTATTCCACACATACCCATTTGGGACTCTAGTTCTAGTCTGTCTTTGAGTCTGTCCTCTCCTCTTTATCATGCTTCTTCCTGCCTTGGGTCAGGCTCTGGCTGCCTCCTTCTGGGTTGACAGCTGTGGTTTGAGCCCATGGACCAAGCGTGCATTGCCTGGCTGAGCTATGAGGCTTCCTTAGCCTCACTGGGTCCCAGTTCCCACAGCTACCAAGTGTATCTGGAAGGTTGCTGAGATTAAAGAAGACATGAACCTGGGTATCCTCCTGGGAAGGGTCTCAGAGAGCGAGACACCCCGCTTTCCTCTTCGGTCTCACCCACCCTCCACACTGATGCCATCTCTCTGAAATACAAATCCAATCGCTTTGTCTTCCTTCTCCCATCTCCCCTGTTCCCCTCCATACTATAAAGACTCCTTATCGTGGTTCACTAGGCTTTCATGACCAGCTCCCTCTACTTTTCTGATCTAATTTGCTGCTGCAAAGTACTGCCTTGCTTCCAACCATACAAAATCACACACACTTCTCCCTGAATGTACCCTTTCCCCTCAATCCAAGCCTTTTCATGCACCAAGACCCCTGCCTGGACTTTCTTCCCCTCTCTTGTCCATCTGGTGAACATCCAGTCATTCTTAAAGGCAATTCAAATAGACGGCATTCTGCAGAAGCCCTTATGCCTGTGGGTTCTCTCCTCAGCGGGCAATCACACTGGTCACATGTGCCTGCAGTGGCGATGGCCAGCCTGTGGTGTGTTGTCAGTTCACGTGTCTCTCTCCTAGTCTGGGGGCTCAGTAGGAGTGGTGGCCTGACCTTTCCCTTCTTCGGATCCCCAGCATGTACTTGGTGCTAACTGATGCTTATTGAATCACAAATTTTAGCTGCTTAGGATCACACAGCTAGTTAATGCATTGTGAGAAGAGCATTGCATCCTTTCTGTTGTGGGTTGATCGGTTCAGTTCAGTTCAGTCGCTCAGTCATGTCCGACTCTCCGCGACCCCATGAGTCACAGCACGCCAGGCCTCCCTGTCCATCACCAACTCCCGGAATACACTCAAACTCATGTCCACAGAGTCGGTGATGCCATCCAGCCATCTCATTCGCTGTCGTCCCCTTCTCCTCCCGCCCCCAACCTTTCCCAGCATCAGAGTCTTTTCCAGGGAGTCAACTCGTCACATGAGGTGGCCAAAGTATTGCAGTCTCAGCTTCAGCATCAGTCCCTCCAGTGAACATCCAGGATTGATCTCCTTTAGAATGGACTGGTTGGATCTCCTTGCAGTATAAGGGACTCTCAAGAGTCTTCTCCAAAACCACAGTTCAAAAGCATCGATTCTTCGGCGATCAGTTTTCTTCACAGTCCAACTCTCACATCCATACATGACCACGGGAAAAACCATAGCCTTGACTAGATGGACCTTGGTTGGCAAAGTAATGTCTCTGCTTTTTAATATACTATCAAGGTTGGTCATAACTTTCCTTCCAAGGAGCAAGCGTCTTTTAATTTCATGGCTGCAGTCAGCATCTGCAGTGATTTTGGAGCCCCAAAAAACAAAGTCTGACACTGTTTCCACTGTTTTTCCATCTATTTCCCATGAAGTGATGGGACCAGATGCCATGATCTTTGTTTTCTGAATGTTGAGCTTCAAGCCAACCTTTTCACTCTCCTCTTTCACTTTCATCAAGAGGCTTTTGAGTTCCTCTTCACTTTCTGCCATAAGGGTGGTGTCATCTGCATATCTGAGGTTATTGACATTTCTCCCAGCAATCTTGATTCCAGCTTGTGCTTCTTCCAGCCCAGCGTTCCTCATGATGTACTCTGCATATAAGTTAAATAAGCAAGGTGACAATATACAACCTTGACGTACACCTTTTCCTATTTGGAACCAGTCTGTTGTTCCGTGTAAAGTTCTAACTGTTGCTTCCTGACCTGCATACAGGTTTCTCAAGAGGCAGGTCAGGTGGTCTGGGATTCCCATCTCTTTCAGAATGTTCCACAGTTTATTGTGATCGACACAGTCAAAGGCTTTGGCATAGTCAATGAAGCAGAAATAGATGTAATGTTCCCCAAATAAGATATGTTGAAGTCTTAAGTCCTAGTCCCTTGCAATATGACCTGATTTGGAAGTAAGGTTGTTGCAGATGTAATTAAGATGGAGTCACGTTGGATTTCTGTTGTAGCTCAGTTGGTAAAGAATCTGCCTGCAATGCAGGAGACCTGGGTTCAGTTCCTGGGTTGGGAAGATCCCCTGGAGAAGGGAATGGCTACCCACTCCAGTATTCTTGACTGGAGAATCCCATGGACAGAGGAGCCTAGCAGGCCACTGTCCAGGGGGTCGCAAGAGTCAGACATGACTTAGTGACTAAACCACCAGTACCACCACGTTGGATTAGGGTGGGCTCCTCAGTCAACATGACTGGTGTTTTTATGAGGAGAAGAAAAAGGACACAGACACATACACAACATTGCAGGCAGAATCTGAACTGGTGCATCTTCAAGGCAAGCATGCCAAGGGTTCCGGGGAGCCACCAGAAGATGGAGGAGGCAAGGAAGACTCCTTCCCTAGAGCCATCAGAGAGAACACAGCCCTGCTGACACCTTCAACCCAGACTTCTCATCTCCAGAACAGTGAGGCCATCAATTCCTGTCGTTTTCAGACACTTAGTATGCAGTGCCCTTATGGGAGCCCCACAAAACGAACACACTTCCCATCAGAATATCCGATCAATCCATGCCCTTCACATTTAAAGCTGACTTTGCTGATTTCCTCCCTGTCACTGTATAGAGATGATACAAATGTTGGCACACAGAAGCACAAGGACCATGAAATTCATAAAGCTTAAACTTCAAGTGTCCTCACGTACGAGCTCCATTCCAAGGGCATGCGAAGTTCTCCAGCTTGGTGTTCACATGATTATAGGTTTTTGTAAAAATTTCAAAATGGCATTTTAACCACAGTAAATTAAGAGCACTGCCTTTTCCCTCTTTGACTTTGCCTTGGGTCAGGTGACTTTATCATGGCCTGAACTTTTAGGGATGTCACTGAGAGGATGTAGACTCAGAAATACTTTTTGTTTGGTTCAATGGCTTATATTTATGTGGTTTTCAGTCACTTGCATGTAGAGTGAAGTTGTTGCTGGATCTCCTGGTGTCAATGACTTTCCGAAATTCTCCCCCACTCACTGTGCCAGAGGCTGCCCCATGTTACACGTGTGTCCTTCTGTGTCCAGACCTGACGCCAGGGTGAAGATGAAAAGAAGGTTTCAAGTGTATCTAGACATGTGTCTGTGAAGAATTCTTTGAATCACCAGATGTATAAGATTGTAATGAGAGAATTCGGCACTCATTGACTCTGTCAAAATGGAAGTTCTCTCCTCAGTCAGATATATACTTGAATGATGTGGGGTGTACATTGATAAACGCTCCTTACATTTTAAAATATTATAATGAGGGTCTCATAAATACTGTAAATGGAGAGTCCATTCTAAATGCAAAGATGTGTTTTCTGCATGCCTAGCAGATCATATTTTTATGAATGTAATAATATCTCTTGTTCTGATGAAGTCTGGTGATTCTAGATAAAACAGTGTGTAAGAAACAACCTATGGAAACAAGTGTATCCCTGAACAAAACTCTTACACATATTCATCTTTGAATCACTGTGTAGCATACGACTAATTTGTTATACAACCATTTTTAAGTGCATTTCCTCTAGTGAATGTGTGTCATGAATTCTAAAAGTATTTAAGATTAGCTAAGAAACGTCCTGAAATCCTATGGCTCATTTTTGAAAGCAACTAGATAGTTTCCCAGACTTGAAAACCCTAAAAGTTAGTACAAAATTGCCAATAATAATTTGTGAAGCTCAGAGTAACTTTTCTAAACCGTTAACAGTAAATTTTTTTTTTTGTTTGCTTTTAGAAGAAAGAGTAAATTTTCTACTCTCTCTCTGGAGAAGATTACACAATTATTATTATATGAAGAGTTATATTGAGAGTATGAAGCCAAAAACTGTGGGGCAAGAAAGTATTATAGAATTGTGCCAGGCAATTAATTCATAAGAGTATTATCTTACATTTATGGATTTTGTAATACTTGTGTTATTAGTTAACTTTGCTATATTTGTAATTTGTGGTACTTTCTTCTCTCAGTCCGAAGAAATATTCACCCTTGTACCAAATTTTATATTCCTCATTTTGTATTCTTTGTCTTAAAGAAGTCCCTTCTTCCAAATTATATGTGTTAAGCACCATAAAACCAGGATCTCCCCATGCTAGCACACAATCATGATTGACATGATTTGTTCATCAAGTTTGGTTGAAAGCCATGACAATGTAGGGGGAAATTTCTGGTGCAGAGTTAAAGTGGGATGTGGTTGGAGTTAAGGGTCCAGAAGTTCAGTCCTAACTCTCTCAGAGAGAGCTGTTTGAGACAAGGCAAGTCCATTCCCTCTTTAAAACTTGATTTCTTCTTTTGTTAATGGAGAAGTTTGGATTAAATAAATTCCAAAGCTCATCTTCATGGGACAATTTTTTGCTTCTTAAAATTTATTTTATTGAAGCATAGTTGATTTACATTGTTGTCTTAATTTATGCTGTACAGCATAGTGATTCAGTTTTACGTATATATGCATTCTTTTTCATATTCTTTTCCTTTCTGGTTTATCACAGCATACTGACTATAGTTCTCTGTGCTATGCAGTAGGAACTTCTTGTTAATCCATTCTATGTATAATAGTTTGCCTCTCTCGTGACAATTTTCTGAATGTGCATTTCAGAGTTAGCTTAACTTTAATACTACTCATGAATAATATTGCCATCATCTAACAGTTTCCACTCTCCAGGAGTTATGATCTTGGTGAGCCAAGATCAGCCTTTGGTTTGTTGTTGGAGGCAGTGTTTACTGGTAGTTCTCTTCCTTGGCTTCATAGGTTGGTGTACATCTTGTGCCACGTAAGCCTCCTTTCCAGTTGCTGAGTCAATGAAGCTGTGCCTGGCCACGTCCTCATGAGGATGCTGCTCCATTCCAGTGAGAGTTACCACACCTAATGGCTGGAATGACATCTGGGTCTCACTGAGCCTCTGACAAGTCTTGCTCACAGGACCTCTATCAAGATATACTCCTGCCTGGTAGTCTGGGGCAGGATTCCTTGACTTTGTGTTCATGGACCCTACCTTCTGATAGAGTATTCTCTTCCATCTTTCGACTGTGCTGAGGGGATGGCTGTGACTTCTGCCACAGAGATAATGCTTATTGACACATGGAATATTGACAAGAGCAATATCTACATTGTTCTGTAGTACTTTGGTTTACTAAGGAACCATCTTGCATATAAGTGCCAAAAACAAATTTTCTACCAACCAGCTAATGTTTATCCTACATTAGAAGATTAGCAGTGCCTACTTCTGTTGACACTTCTATTTTTATTTTCATGCCCAAGTTAGTTGATGGCCACTTTATTCATGATTCATCTATTGATTTGATTCACATTTCTTCTTCCAACTGAAGGATTTAAGTTGGATTTCTGAACTCAATAGGGAATTCTGGCCACATCAGAATGGCAGTTTTTAAAACTGGTGAGATGGTAATTGTATTTGGGTACGATTCTGGTTTCCAAAGATAACTTCAGAAGGTGTCAACATCCCTTAATAAGGTCAGTTACATAAGCAGGTAATTAGTTTGTGAACAGAATGTCAACATTGATAAAAGCTGCTAATTTGGCTATTTTTAAAGGTGTTTCCGCTGTGGCACATACTTTTAAAATAAGAACTCTTGTCTGCTGTGGCTGTTTTTGAAGATTACACACAAGTCCGTTAAATGATTCATTCACTAGCTCCTTCAGTAAATATTTGCTAAGGCACTGAATGAGACGCTGTTGGCCACTTTGCAGAGATGATGGCAGTTCTGCAGATGGAGGGTTAGTGTGAAGACGAAAGTTACAGGTCAATTGCCTTTGAAGTTCCACCCCAAAGATGTGAAGCTGATAGATGGTGTTGATCCCTGCTGGCTTGGCAGACACTAACAGAATAATCGGAAAAAATGGTTCAACTCCAGCATGATCCTTTTGGGAATCAACAGACATTGACTCTTTTTAATGAAGAAAGTTGTCATTTGGTTGCTGCTGAAGAAGGTCACCAACCATAGGGTTGAGCTACAAAAGCAATAAAACAATAGAAATTGCATGGGTCAAATTATTAGTATTAATGAAACCATGTGGAAAGTGTCCTGGACATCTTACTAATTAATTTAAGCACGCAGTCATTCAAACATTCATTTTTACTGAGTACCTGTTATGCACTAGGCCTTTGCTAGGTGTTGAGAAATCAAATATCAATAAACTGTACGGAGGTCACTGTAAGGAGATAGATAACTAAATCAACACTGCAAAACAGTTTGGAAAGCAAATGACAGAGTTCTTGACAAGAACCTAATTCATTCTGGTGAGGGAGTGGAGAGCAAAGAACTGTAGGAGAGGAAGAATAGCCAAAACTGTCATTAGCCTACCAACCTCCATTTCTGTCGTTCATTCTTGCCTGTGGAACCTGGTAGCCTACCCAGGTGGCACTAGTGGTAAAGAACCCACCTGCCAATGCAGGGGACTTAAGAGACATGTGTTCTATCCCTGGGTGGGGAAGATCCCCTGGAGGAGGGCATGGCAATCCACTCCAGTGTTCTTGCATGAAAAATCCCATGGACAGAGAAGTCTGGCAGGCTACGGTCCATAGGGTTGCAAAGAATCAGACACAACTGAAGGGACGGCGTGCACACACACACATGCACACACATACACACACAGAACAGGGACTTTGTTCTGTAATGCATTCAGAGAAAAGGGGCTTCTCCTCCAGTCACAGATAAACCATAGTAACTCTTCTCCCTTTGCCAGTGATTTGTCCAGAGTGAGATAGCGACCTGGACTTCACTCAATGGGACCAGAAGAGAAGTCTTCTGGGAAAGAGTTTCTTCTCTGCTTAAAAATAAAAGAGATGTTCAAGGAGAAGCTCGTTTTTTTTTTTTTTTCTGCCTTTGGATGTAATTTTGTGTGGATTTCATGTTTGGAGTCAAGGTATGCATTCTGAGATGGAGACAAGAAAAAGGCAGCCTAGGGCTCAGCTGCTAAATGAGCTAGTTCTGGAACGGCAGAATCTAAGAATCTCTACAAGATACTGTAATAAATATCTAATTTTATATTCTGTTAGCTGAAGTTGAAAATATCCAAGCTGATACAAAAGTCTTCCTGAAGGAAGTTTTGAGCTGAGTCTTGAAGAGCGTGTGAGACTTAACCCGACAACGAAGTGCGTAAAGGATGTTCCTGGCAGAGTAGCACGTTTGGTGAACCACAAGTACCTAAGCATGACAATAGCAAGAGATGGGGCTGGAGAGAAATGCAAACCTTGTGTGCCATGAGAAAAAGCTTACAAATGTTTCCTAAGGTAACCTGGGGATCACTAAAGATTTTGTTTAGGTTTGATTGTGCAGAGATGACTTTGTGGCCACAGAAAGGCAGATCAGGGGGTTTGGGATGAAATGGAGAACATGCAGGGTAATCTCTACCAGAAATGGAAAGGGTACTGGTGAAGGTGAAGCAGAGGACGGGTAGTGTCGGGAGATGTTAGGGAAGCAGACTCCACAGGACTAGAAATCTGACTGAATATGGGAAGAAGACAGAGAGGGGTGAAAAGGCCAACCCTTGGCTTTCTGGTGGGCTTCTATGGGGAAAGTGGTTTTTGCCGTTGAGATACGAAATTAACGGGTTGGTTCCAAGACTAGGGGAAACAACTGGTAAGCATGCTATGATTTGAGGGTGGCATAGGGATAATAAATTCAACTTGAATGTATTACATTTGAGAATTTTGAAGACAAACAAGTGAGGATTTCTAGTGGGAAGTTTCATACGTAGGACTGAAGCCATATGCTCCAAGGTGAGGCCTCACCTAGAGAGATCTGAGGGTCTTCAAGATCATGGTGTCTGGTCTCATCACTTTCTGGAAAACGGGGTAACAAAGGAAACAGTGAAAGACTTTATTTTCCTGGGCTCCAGAATCACTGTGGATGGTGACGGCAGCCGTGAAATTAAAAGATGCTTGCTCCTTGGAAGAAAAGCTATGATGAACCTAGACACAGCATATTAAAAAGTAGAGACATCACTTTGCTGACAAAGGTCCATCTAGTCAAAGCTATGGTTTTTCCATTAGTCATGTACGGATGTGAGAGTTGGACCATAAGGAAAGCTGAGGGCCACAACTGATGCTTTCAAACTGTAGTATTTGGAGAAGACTCTTGAGAGTCCTTTGGACTGCAAGATCAAACCAGTCAATCCTAAAGGAAATCAACCCTGAATATTCACTGGAAGGACTGATGTTGAAGCTGAAACTCCTGATGGCCACCTGAAGCTACTTTGGCTACCTGATGCAAAGAGCCGACTCATTGGTTGGATGGCATCATCGACTCAGTGGACATGAGATTGAGCCTACTGCATGAGATGGTGAAGGACAGGGAAGCCTGGTGCCCTTCAGTCCACGGGGTGGCAAAGAGTTGGACACAACTGAGCAAAACTGAACAAAAACAAGCTTTAGAAACAAAAAAGAGGAAAAAGGAAGAAAAAGTGGAACAAAGGAGGCAAAGAGACATAACCAGAGAAATGAAGAGAAGTAAGAAAATGTACATGGAAGCAAAGAGAAGACTTTCGCTGCACCAGTTCTCAACGGTGAGCGAGTTGTCATTTGTGTGATGAATGGACTGACACTTATTTTCTTGTTTATTTCTGTCCCTCTGACTACACTGCAATCTCCATGGTGGCAGGGACCTCATCTCTTTTGCTTGCCGTTGAATCTCCAGTGATAGATTTACTTCCTGGATTCTAGTAGGTTCTCATTAAATGTTTGTTGAATGAATTGGTGGTTTATTTATCTCGGTGTGCTCAGCGGCAATCACTAGGATGCTCAAAAATATGTCGAAAGAAGTAAGAAGCCAGAAGCCTGCCACAAGCATCACACCACATCCCCTTCTTGATTCCTCAATATTATAGAGCTTAGAAACCGAAAATGAAGACCAGTGTCATTTATGTAGCCCAAACCCTATTACTACCTGTGAACTGACCTGGGCAGGCTGGTTACCTGGGCAACTCCCTGGAGAAGGGAAGGAGAGTTGGAGTAGGAAGTAGCTGTTTGGGAGTGTGAAGGATAATTCCAAATGTGAGCACAAAGGCATTTGGAAATGGGTCTTCCATTTTTTATGTCACCTGAACAGAGTAGCCAGCTCATAATGTACAAGTAGCAGGAAGAAGCAGATTAACAAAATCTGATGTCTCTGTTTTCCTTATTGGGCTAGCATGTGCCTTCTTGGGGATTCTTTGAATTTGTTGGCCTGTCTCCCCTTAACAAAAAGTAAGCTCCATGTTGTCGTTGGTCAGTCACTCTGTCTTGTCCGGCTCTTTGCAACGCCACGGATTGTATGTAGCAGGCCAGTCTTCCCAGTCCTTCACCATCTCCTGGAGTTTGCTCAAACTCATGTCCATTGAGTCAGTGATGCCATCCAACCATCTCATCCTCTGTCATCCCCTTCTCTTCTTGCTCTCAATCTTTCCAAACATCAGGGACTTTTCCAATGAGTCAGCTCTTTACATCAGGTGGCCAAAGTATTGGAGCTTCAACTTCAGCATCAGTCCTTCCAATGAATATTTGGGGTTGATTTTCTTTAGGATTGACTGGTTTGATCTCCTTGCTGTCCAAGCTCCATGAGGGCAGGATATTCTGTTTCATTCCTGGTGTATTCTTAGCCCCTAAATCAGCATCAGGCCCACAATAAATATTTATTGAATGAGTGAATGAACATTCACATTGGGCTCTGGCTATTATTCATGGCCACTGTGGGTTTCTTGCTTGCAACTCTGCAGCAAACTCCCTCCCACTCTAGAGCTTAATCAACACCTGCTCCATCATGATGCTGGTTGGGTACAGCTTCTTGAAATTCAGGACTCCATAGGGAAGAGATGTTTGTCTAATTGTCCTCTTGAATTGCCCTCAGTACTATTATACTCCAGAGCACAGAAGAAAGTATGAATGAAGTGTTGACTTTATTCATTCAAGAAAGACTGGCTGAGCATGGCTGATTCCAGGCGCTATACCAGGCCCTACTGATACCTTGGTAAACAAGGCCCACTTCCTGTCTCAAGAGTTCACCATCCTGGGAGCACATATGTGCAGATAATAATCAAACCAGTGAGAAGTGCGATGGAAGTGGCGTCTGTGCAAAGGGCATCAGGAGGGAGCATGCTGGGGTACCTGTCTCTGCCCGGGAGTGGTTGGAGGGTACATCAGGGAAGGCTCCTCAGAGGGGATTGTTTGAATTGGGAGATGGGAGGACCTGCGGGTTGGCAGGCATGGATGGGTTGGGAAGTGGTGTGAAGAGAAGCATATTAGGCAGAGAGAAGAGTGTATAGACCATAAAAAGAAGGAGACATGAGAAAGTGCATGAATTCAGGCTAGGAACATCTGTCATGACATGGCAAATAAATCAACAATTGATTATAATCAGAGTCTGGGACTCCAGCTTAACTACGGCAGCTTCAGGTAGAACTGTTCATCCTGCTCCCGGAACACAGTCCCAGTGCACAAATCCCAATAAATAAGGTCTCTACCATCCTAAAGGAGATCAGTCCTGGGTGTTCATTGGAAGGACCGATGCTAAAGCTGAAACTCCAATATTTTGGCCACCTCATGCAACGAGCTGACTCACTGGAAAAGAGTCTGATGCTAGGAAGGATTGGGGGTGGGAGAAGACGGGGATGACAGAGAATGAGATGGCTGCATGGCATCACCGACTCGATGGACATGAGTTTGAGTGAACTCCGGGAGTTGGTGATGGACAGGGAGGCCTGGCCTGCTGTGTTTCATGGGGTCGCAGAGAGTCGGACACGACTGAGCGACTGAACTGAACACTGAAGCTTGGGCTCTGCTTTCTCTTTTATTTGTAATTAATCACTGTGGTTGATAAGATCTCATCTCTCTCCACTTTAAATCCTGTGTTTTGTGACTGATACTGATCTATGTGATTACAACTCTTCTCTTAATATTGACCTGGTTTTATGGCACAAGATACACTTTCAAATGATGAAACTTGTTTTCTTTGAGATAAAAAGGACTGGAAAAGAAATTGACTACAGCGTCTGTAGAAGGAGAAAGAAAATAAACACTTTGGGATGAACATGGATATTTTAAGCCCCAAACTGTGATCTATTAGGGACATTTATATCCAAAGGCAACCCTGTGGACAGCAGTGAGCAGAAACTGTTTGGGCTGCAAATACTAACTGCTTCAAGCAAAACATTCCTCTTTTAAAATAATCAAGTTCAAAGGAAAGAGAATTGAAACTAAATCCCATTCCTAATTTGGGCTGAAATTCGTGTGGTTAAAATGTACGATTTATAAACAAAATTATCTTGGCCTCTTGAACTGACATGATTGGCTTCCTCAATAAAAGGAAAAAAGACAAGGAAGAATCATTTTCTCTGAATGTGTTTCCTCTCTGAGAGGGGCTCTTATTTAATTGGTTCTGTTCTGACTTTTCTGTGAGTAGATATGGAGATGAGGTTGCAATGTAGACCAGACTCCTGTGTCTTCAAACAGAAGAGACAAAGTAGAAGGTATTTTGCCATTTTGTTTTTAGTTTTTGAACTTGGCTGAAGTCACTTATCTTTCTTCAGAATACTATTTATACCAGAGAAATGCAGACCCTGTAATTCTTGTCAAGGACAAAAAGAAAAAAAAAAAAAAGATTTCCAACTGTTTGATAATGCAGCGGGCTGGAAGTATGCAGACACATGTGATGTGAATTGAAAGGCTCCATGGAACTTCCTCTATGACCATGATACGAGTAGTTTCCAT
This sequence comes from Moschus berezovskii, assembly GCF_049115385.1. Classification (NCBI taxonomy): domain Eukaryota; kingdom Metazoa; phylum Chordata; class Mammalia; order Artiodactyla; family Moschidae; genus Moschus; species Moschus berezovskii. The sequence goes on along the minus strand of NC_142475.1, from coordinate 14,952,254 downwards.
GATTCTACCGCTGTGCCTAGAATTCCTATTTGATTTATTCTTTTAGGGGAAGATAGGTCAATATTTCCAGAGATGGCAATGGCAAGCCACTCCAGTACTCTTGCCTAGAAAATCCCATGGATGGAGGAGCCTGGTAGGCAGTCCGTGGGGTCGCTATGGGTCGGACATGACTGAACGACTTCACTTTCACACATTGGAGAAGGAAATGGCAACCCACTCCAGTGATCTTGCCTGGAGAATCCCAGGGACGGGGGAGCCTGGTGGGCTTCCGTCTATGAGGTCACACAGAGTCAGACACGACTGAAGTGACTTAGCAGCAGCAGCAGCAAGTCAATATTTCAGATTATTGTCATCAAATGGTGATAGCGAACTAGATTGTTAGCTGTTGGATGGCAGGGCTAGCTGATGCTTCCTTAATAGGCCCAGTTGGTTCAAGTACAATCTATACACATGGTAGGTATTCAATAAATACGTGTGCGAGCCCTAACATATGACTATGCTAAGCATAGTTAACCCTTAGCAATATACAGCTCATTTGCAAAACAGTTCTCCAACTAAGAACACTGAAATCTGTGCTTATCCAGGAGAAGAAAAGTTAGGTTGGTTTGGGTGTTTTAGAGAATCAGGAGTAGGATGTGAGCATGAGATGTTTGGGGCCCAGGGTATTAGGCCTGGGCCTAATTATAAATGTGTGAACCACATATGTAACATGTAATTTAAAAATTTCTAGTAGCCACACTGGAGAAGGAAATGGCAACCCACTCCAGTATTCTTCCCTGGAGAATCCCAGGGACGGGGGAGCCTGGTGGGCTGCCATCTATGGGGTCGCACAGAGTCGGACACGACTGAAGTGACTTAGCAGCAGCAGCAGCAGCCACACTGCAAAAGGAAGAAGAAACAGGTGAAATTATTTTTAATATATTTAATCAATATACAAGAATATTATTTCAATATGTAATCAAAACAAAAATTATTAGTGACATATTTTACATTTTTTTAATGCTGTCTTCAAAATCCAGCATGTACTTTAATCTTATCACAAACCTCAATTCAGAAAAGTCACATTTCAAGTGTCCAGTAGCCATCCATGGTTACCATACTGGACAGCACAGATCTGTGCCAGTTGAAAGTGACTGGAAATTGGGAGGAGAATGGGGAGAGCCAGGGGTCAGTAGAAAGTGGCCAGAGAATGGGGAAGAGAATTGGAAATCAGGAATATGACAAAATGTGCTTCGAAAGTTTTCTGGGACATCTTTGGTTTAATGGTTGAAGCTCCGCTGCTCAAGTGTGTTTGGCTCAGACTGGGCCAAAAGGATTCTCAGATGTTCTCATAGATGGGGTTCCTTTAAGTGAAAGATGTATCATTCCTTTGGTGGCTTTGAGGTGAATTAATCCAACCCAAAGTCTCTGAAACACCTAAAGTTTCTGAAATACTCTAGAGAATATTACCATCTTCTAGAGGAACATAATCAAAAGCTCATTTTCCAGCACAGGTATACCTAGCCAGATTCTGTCTCCACAGCTCTATATTTAATATCCTGAAGATTATAGTAAAGGCTCTGAGAAAGAGAGTACATAGAAAAACTTTTGGTTTCACCTTTTTCAGAATGCCACCCAGTCTACCCAGGGCACTTTTCCATAATCCATGACCTATGAACTTAAATTCATTTGGGAGACAACTTCCATAGAGAGATTACTTATGGCACTAGTTTAGCATGTGTGGGGTGGGTGGACAAGTAGAAGTGAAATCCACAGGAAAATACCATTTCCTTCTTTAGAGACTGGACATTGAAATGTGTTTTCTTGCCGAGTTCAGAGATTTACATCAGTAGCAGCCCCAGTCACCAAGCCTAATTCAAAGTCTATTTCTCTCCCATGAAGCAAATTAAAACTTAGAAACTTTAGGATTGTTTTTCTATTATTAACCTCTAGATTTTTTTCTCCTGAGGGTACCTCATCCTGAAAGAAATTAGAAAAGTGAAGTCGCTCAGTCGTGTCTGACTCTTTACGACCCCATGGATTGTAGCCTACCAGGCTTCTCCATCCATGAGATTTTCCAGGCAAGAGTACTGGAGTGGGTTGCCATTTCCTTCTCTAACCTCATCCTGAGAGCTAAGAAATCAAAGATTTCTGGATCTTTCCAGTATCTATCATTCAAAAACAGATTTTCCATCTTCATGAGTTGGATAATCCAACCTAGGGGCTGTAGTTCTGGTAGGCCAATATGTAACCTGAGGCTTGCACCTGATCTACTTTTGAACTGCTTGGCTTCTTTTTAAAATCTCTCGTTTTCACTGTGCTTTTATGGGGATTCCATGGATTTCTTGGGCATGTCTTTCAGGTCACAGGTATTGTCTGCATTTCACTTGTGATAACAGTTCCATCTTGAAACTAACCCAGTATTTCTTCTGGGTATTTTAGATGGATCTTCCCTTCTCAAATCTAAGATTTCTGTAACTACTGCTACTGCAGACCCCTGCCTGTGGTTTCTCTGATTGCTCTCTTTATGGACTTCCTTCCTGCTTAAGGGCCTGACTCTCTCAATGATCTCCTAAACTTGGGATCCCTTTGCGGGTAGGGTGCAGGGAGGGCTCGTTCTAGCTGGCTCTGTTAGATTTCGTCACTTTTCTCCCTAATCTTCTCTTTATGAGCGGCTGGAGCTGGGTATGCCTCCTGATCCCCTTTGTAGCCACCCACCTTGTCTCTAACACCCCAAACCTTCTCCTAAGGAAACCTTTCTCTTCCTCCTGCTTCATCAGCCCATCTGCTTTTATTTGTCTTTCGATTCCAGTGAGCTAAAAAGGCAGAAGCGTATTTTGACAGCCAGCCCAGTTCCTCCTGGAGTTTCTGAGCAAGCCCGCTTTCAGCAACACTGTTTTGGTCTCAGGCTTTCTGAGTTGCCTTCTTAGCTTTGGGGTTGAGCTTCTTTGGGGAGTCAGGGGTTGTTTTATGTAAACCCAAGGAGATGGGACATTCTTTATAAAAACAGTGGCTCCTATCCCTTCTTTGATGTCTTCATTAGTGAAATCTATCATCCTTTGGAAGTGTCACCAATGTTAGTGCCCCTGGGAAGTAAAGCTAGGGCCAGAATTTATGTTAGTGAACAAACTGAGGATAACCTTGAGGCCTGGTGGTTGGGGGGTGACTTGAGTCTGGGGATCAGCTCCCTCTTTTCACACTTGTCCCTGAATGCAGTTCTAGATTAAGGTCTGGCATGAAACCACCACTGTTGCTCTGCAGCCAGGAAGAACATAACTGACAATGTTATTTAAACACTCGGACTCTAGGAATGTCAAAGAGACATAATCCCAGTAGGGAAAAAAACCTCCCTACCCCAATGTCTAAAAAAGCACATATGCTGCAGCTCTGCCAATTTGGGGATTAGTTATAACTAGGTTTAAAATGTTCCATTTTTCCTGGAATGCAATTTATGTCACAGTCACACATGAAGGGCTCCTGTAAGATCAGATCAAGGTCATCCTTAAAGGCCATCATACTCATTGCTTATGGGTAGGAAGAATTAGAAGATTCTGCACCCCCAAATTCTTGTTCTCCAGCAGAGTGCATCCTTTGTGGGAGGGAAGATGAGAATCAGATTCTAGCAGCAGCTGACCTCAAACACTCAACTCCTTCCCTGAGATTCACCAGGAGGACACAGATCCTCTCCAAAAGGTAGGGAAAATCATCAGAAGGGTCACTCAGCTGAAGTTTCTCCACCTGGAAACCCAAATGCCGGACAGTGATTCTCAATTTGATCACTTGGAGGACTCGTTGAAACAGAGATCACTGGGTCACTCCCAGAATGTGATTCAGGAGATCTTGGGTGTCCTCTGAGCATCTGCATTTCTACCAAGTCCCTAAGCGATGCCAGTGCTACTGGTCCAGGGACCTCACTTTGAGAACCTCTGATCTATAAAAATGCAGATGTTCTCCAAGAGGCAGAGCAGTCATTCTTTGCCTGGATGAGAAAACTCCTTGTGGTTTGAGTGACATGGAGATGTGTGATTGACAGAATTGGGGATGTAGTCCCAATGGTTTGTTTCCATAACAGACCTGGAAGAGAAGAGCTGACTGAGAAAAAGGATTTTTACCATTCTGACACTCAGTCCTTCTTTATAAGGGCACTGAATTGATCTGTCAATATTATTATAGAACCATGGTTAAAGGTTTTTTTTTTTCATTTCAATAAACTTAAAAATCCATTGTTTCATTAAATAAAAACATTCAGTTGAAAAAAAATTGTTTTGGTGGTCCCATAGAAACAGTCTGAAACTGTTGGAAAGCAAAACCTAAACTAAGATCAGTAAACCTTGGGCTGTTTTTCTTCACTCTCAAACAAATACCCAGCATTTGGAAATTTTCGGGGCACATTTTCAATAACTTAATTTCTTCTTATTTTTCATTGTCATAGATTAACATCAGCATTGTCAGAAAGCAGTTACAAAACACGCTGATTATACTGGACCCAATGCTAGGAGGTGTACCGAGTAAGATAGCACACAGGCACTGTCCCTCGTCAAACTTGGACTATCAGAGGCTGGACTAAATGGTTGGACTTCTTGGGACCAAGAATCATGGACCAGCAGCACTGATTAGAACTGCAGAATCTCGGCCCTACCCCAGGCCTCCTGCAAATAAGACTGCGCATCTTCACAAGACCACCAGTTGATCAGGCACACTCAAACATTCCAGAAGCACCGAGATAGTTATGCCCCCTTCTCTCCATCTTTTATGCAGCTGCCAGAGTGCTCTTTAAAGATCTAAATTTAAACACTCTTTGCTTAAAAGTCTTCAGTCATAAGCTTTCCCAGTTGGTGCTAGTGGTAAAGAGTGTGCCCGTCAATGCAGGAAATGTACAAGACTCAGGTTCCATCCCTCGGCCAGGAAGATCCTCTGGAGAAGGGCATGGCAACCCACTCCAGTATTCTTGCCTGGAGAATCCCATGGTGGAGGAGCCTGGTGGGCTACAGTCCATTGGATTGAAAAGAGTTGGACATGGCTGAATTGACTGTGCATGCATGCTTCAATGATATCCATTAATCTAAAGAATTAAATTTAAGTGTCATACTTTTGGAGAGACAAGGAGTAGATAAATATGATTCCAACAGGGGAGTTGTAGGTAGATGGGGTTAGTGACTAGACAGTTTTACAGACTGAATGGTGTTCTTCTGTCTTTCCATTACTCAGAGAGGCATCAGAGGAGCCCAGCTCAGCCTAACCCTTCACCCCACAAAGACAATGCTTTGAAAAGGGCAAAGCCTTGTGTGCCTATGACACTGCCCTTTCCTGTACTGCTGGGTTTATCCATCTGAGATCTCTATGGGACGGGAAGACGTAACCCCTGTGATTAGAGAATCTAGACATACCAACAAGGGAAGAAACTGTATCTGTGTGTTGGTAGTTAGGCAGGGGAAGGGGGAACATGTTTTGACTCTGAAGGGGTTCATGGAGCAGTAGAGAACCACCGAGGGGCTCCTGGATGTGAGCCCTCATTTACTGAGTGATCCTGGTGCCACATCATGTGCTAAGAGCTTTACTGATTGTCTTTCATGGACTCTCAACAGTCATCGAGTCAAGTACTAATAATACCCACAGTTAGCAGAGAAGAAACGCAGGAACTGGAAAGGTTAAGCAATGAGTCCATGTTACTCAGCTAACAGGAGGTGAAACTAGGATTGAAATTCAGATCAGATTCTAAATTCAGTGCTGTCACTTGGTTCACTACATGGCTTCCTATCACAAAGGCGGTCACTGTCCGTCCCTGGACAGGGATGCACATATATGAATATATACATATTCATGTCCATATTCCTTGGACATGCATCTCAGGAAACTGCTGACTGCCCTTTCCCACGATGCTTCGAGAATGTGTTTCCTTGCAAGTGATGAAGTGGAAATAGCACCAGTGTGCAGGAATGAATGGCTGAATGGGGGGCTCCAGATGGAGGCGGCAAACGCTGGAACGACGGGCCATGACCATGAATCAGCAGAGCCTCGGCTCTTGGTGACAGACACCCATTTGCCCTGCAGCCAAACTGTCTGCTTTGGCTTCTCTGAGCTGCAGTGGAAGCCAAGTTGTCTACCACCCAGTGACCCAACAAGAGGGGCTGATATTATGGCAAAGTCAAGCCAGATAAAAATCCACCCCTGTGCATTGCTGCAATGGAAGAAGAGCTATCACATATCTGTTTCTGAATGTGTCAGAGATTACTGTGGCCTGGGAATGGGATGCCAGTGACTGGAAAGGCAGAGGGGTGACTGCCTTAAATGCACTGCCTGTAAAGTCTTTTCGTCTTCTTGCCAAGAAATTAACGAAGCCAGGTCAGAAGGAATTGTTATTGGACAACCTAATGTCTGCTATTTAAGCTAAAAATAAAGCAGAAAAGGAGGGTCCCCAAAGTCATATAGGACAATAGTTTAAAGCTACCAAGGGAGAACTAAGGAAGGTTGTTGTAAACCTTGATTTTCAACCCTATTACTGACACAGATAGGCCTGTGGATCTTTTGAAATTTATTGCTTTTTCATGCAAGTTTGAACCAAGCAAATTTGAAATCATGTAATATGAAGATAGTAATAAAGTCTCCCTTTAGGTACAACATTTGAGATAATATAAATCTTGATTTGCCACGGTCCCAATAGCAAATAGACAGCAAGCTTAAACTGGATGAAAGAGTCGTTGACAAAGGCGTGGGCAGGGTGTAGGGAAACTGTGAGGAACTGTGCCAATCTCCCCTCCTTCCCTGAAGGTGAGGGGAAGGAGCAGTCACTGTCCCCCTTGGGAGGGTTAGTTGTGCGGAGGCGGTCGCCAGACAGGAGCTGGGACTTTGGTAAAGGGACACAGTTGATCTGTGGTGGCCAGGCAGAGGGTTCTGGAAGGAGACACCTAAACCACTCTCTTCATCACCCTGAGGTCTGTTGGTGGGACCTGCCTGGAAGCCAGAGGGCAAGAAGACTTGTTGGTGTAGCCCATACGGATCAACTGCCTGGGGGGAAGAGGATGGAAAAAAATCTGGGAGGGTCCCCAAACTCAACCCCAAAATGAGGCAAGTATGATGTAATTTCAAACCAGCAGGAAGTCAGACTGTAAACAGTGTTTCTGCTGCTGCCACATGGCCCTGCCATTTCAGCTGGCAAATAGCACTCTTGCCCCCGAGCCCCCCAGACTGTAATATCTCCCTATCTGTGGTTGCGATTGCTTTCGAACTGTGTGGATTTTGAAGTATGAGATGCTTTTAGGAAACATGCTTTCCATCAACTTCCCTGATTCGTCTTCTTCGAAATACCACTTTGGTTTGCAGTCTCTTATAGATTTTAAGCTGCAAATTAATTATCAGGCTACAGAAAGAATTCTGGCTTACCTCCCTTTATGCAGTTTCTGTGCTCTTGAAATACCACAAAATTAAGATTTTTCTAAATGCAATTCTATTTTTATTTTGAGGCATGGGATACATTCAGTTGTGTGCAGAACTTTTTCTTACTTTAGAATCAACTGATGCTCCAAGAAGTTAATTTTGAACAGAATGAACAGCTGAGTGTTCACAGTCACAATGGTTGTAGGAACTCGGGTTGATGGATTACAAGCTCCCTGAGAACAGGGGCTGTGTTTCATTCAACAGTGTATCCCCAGTTTCCAGCGTAATGCCTGGTTTATAGCAAGTAGTCAATAAATATTTCTTGAATGAATGAAGAAAGGTTTTTAAATACTGCATAGATCAATTGTACCAACTTCCAACCATATGCCTAACTATTTGAGTTTTCAGAATCATTAGAAATGATACTGTGAAGGTTGACTGGTTTCCCCTCTCCACTGGCATTCTTATAGCCTCCAAGCTTAGTCCTCCTGTTGTTGTTCTATCATTTTGAGAATTCTAAGTGTATTAATTGCCAGTTAGAAACTTTTCCCAACCAAGACCCAAAGGAAGTCATTTACAATTTCAGATTCCCTATGAATACAGAAATCTGGAATCTCAACCAAACCAAGTACAAGAGTTGTCGTGGGGTCCATTCTGTTTAGTCATCTGCTTTCCTTAAAAGACGGCAACGCTGCACTTTATAGCCACAAAGCGCAGCACAAGCTGGTTGGAAGAAGCCTTTGATCCTGAGACACCACGATTTACTTGGTATCACCTGCCGCAGGAATGAGCTGGGAGGGGCTGGAAGGACCTAGAAAAGCTTTGCCCTGCGATACTGGGCTTTGTTTAGAAAGCCTGGATTCTGGCATCCCTTAATGATGACCTCATTTGGGATATTTTTAATCCAGGAGATTAAACCGAGGCCTCATTAAAGAGGTAATCCATGCATTTGATTTCCATTAAGAGCAGGAGGAATGGATTGTTTTCCTGTCACTTCTTTTGGGCTGAATTTCCCCTTTGCTCAGACTTCCTCTCCTCCGCCTGGTGGTGATGCCAAGGTAGCTTTTAGTCTCTGGTGGGGCCGTGGGTGTGTGGCTCCCCCTGCAGCCATCGCTGATTCATCTCCGTGACTCATCCGCCGGGGGCCTCTGGGCTGGGATTGAGTGATGTCACTGCACCCACCCCCCGCCGCCCCCTGCTTTAATTCTCTGCATGATCACCACGGGAGCATGCTGCTGAGGCTGCCCAGGGAGTCTGGGAACTCGCTGAGCTTCCCAGATGCCAGGTGACCCCAGGCAGGGAGCCCTGGGGTGCTCATCGATGGAGGGCTGAGCTCCTTCACCCGGCTCACTGCGAGACCATTTATAGACGCAAAGAGCGGGAGCGGACCAAACCGACACATCCAAGGCTGCCAGAGGTCCACGAGTCAAGTTTCCCTGCCCCGGTCTCTCTGCTTTGAGATCAATTATTATAAACTATAAACTACCATTTGGTAGGAATGCTCTTAATTCAGCTGTTGTATAAACCATGGGTCTGTTTCTCAGCACTTATAACTCAGAGCCTTCAGACAGCCGCGATCCCTGGTTTGATCCCCGCCCCCCTTTCCATTTCTTTCCTCCCCTCTCTGCTTCAACCGCTCCCCCACCTCGATCCTAACAGTTTCCAGCTGTGTATCATTTGGCCCTGTTCTCACCCCGGTTTCTTCTATCACACGCAGCTGGGCCCCTTCTCAGTCCCAGATACGCTATTTATTTATGCCCAAGCATCTGGGCCTCGACACAGTCCTGTCACGGCGACGTGCTGAACTTGAGAAAGCTCCGACTGGCGGTCAGCTCACAGGCTCCAGCATCGAGACCAGCCGGGCAGTGTTTCCGCGGACCGCCAGGAGGCCGAGGGAGGGGCCGTGGGGACCCGGGGAAGCCAGAGGCTCCCACGTGACTGCTGCGGCCTTTAGAGGGGCCTAGTCACGCTGGAAGATGAAGGTTTGGTTCCTTTTAACGCGAAGGTCAAAATCACTGCAGATGCTGATTGCAGCCATGAAATTAAAAGACGCTTACTCCTTGGAAAGAAAGTTATGACCAACCTAGACAGCATATTAAAAAGCAGAGACATTACTTTGCCAACAAAGGTCCGTCTAGTCAAGGCTATGGTTTTTCCCGTGGTCATGTATGGATGTGAGAGTTGGACTGTGAAGAAAGCTGATCACCGAAGAATTGATGCTTTTGAACTGTGGTGCTGGAGAAGACTCTTGAGAGTCCCTTGGACTGCAAGGAGATCCAACCAGTCCATTCTAAAGGAGATCGATCCTGGGTGTTCATTGGAAGGACTGATGCTAAAGCTGAAACTGCAGTACTTTGGCCACCTCAATGCGATAAGTTGACTCACTGGAAAAGACTCTGATGCTGGGAAAGGTTGCGGGCAGGAGGAGAAGGGGACGACAGAGAATGAGATGGCTGGATGGCATCACTGACTCTGTGGACACGAGTTTGAGTGAACTCCGGGAGTTGGTGATGGAAACAGGGAGGCCTGGCGTGCTGTGATTCATGGGGTCGTGGAGAGTCAGACATGACTGAGTGACTGAACTGAACTGAACTGAATGCGGAGGTTTCTCTGCAAAATCCAAATAGCTCACTCTCCCTCATTGGGAGCTGGAAGCGATGTTACACAGTTAAAGCAAATGGTCGTCACCCCTAAGTGACGGGGCTGTGACCAGCAGAGATGCGCGCCAGGATCTTCGGACCGCCTGCCAGGGACAATGGATTGGGAGCTCAGAGTCCTGGTTCTGGCTTTCTACTTGTTCTCTCCCTGACCTTGGACAAGCCTTTCAATCTCAAGGGTTGATTTGAAATTTCAAATCAATTTCACATCAACAGGCCAATTCAATTTCAATCTAGACTCCTATTTCCTTTTCCATAAAGGGCTGCTGCTGCTGCTGCTAAGTTGCTTCAGTCGTGTCCGACTCTGTGCGACCCCATAGATGGCAGCAAGACTGGGTTAAATTGTGGGGTTTTTAAGCTTCCATTTTTAAAGCTCTAGGTTTAGCTTTTCTTCCAAGGAGCATCTTTTTTAATTTTGTGGCTGAAGTATCCATAGTGATTTTGGAGCCCAAGAAAATAAAATCTGTCACTGTTTCCATTGTCTCCCCACCTATTTGCCATAAAATGATGGGACCAGATGCCATGATCTTACTTTTTTAAATGTCGAGTTTTAAGCCAGCTTTCCACTCTCTCTTTCAGCTTCGTCAAGAGGCTCTTTAGTTCGCTTTCTACCATTAAAGTGGTGTTATCTGCGTATCTGGTTACTGATATTTCTCTTGGCAATCTTGATTCCAGCTTGTGCTTCATCCAGCCCAGAACTTCACATGATATAAACTGCATATAAGTTAAATAAGCAGGGTGACAACATAGAGCCTAAGTACCTGGTACTGAGAAAACAATAAACATTACCTATTTTTATTATCCCTCAAAATCCTTCAAGCTAGGCTTTAGCAGTATGTGAACTGAGAACTTTCAGATGTACAAGCTGGATTTAGAAAAGGCAGAGGAGACAGAGATCAAAAAGCCAATATTCGATGGATCATAGAGAAAGCAAAGGAATTTCAGAAAAACATATATTTCTGCTTCATTGACTACACTACAGCCTTTGACTGTGTGGATCACAACCTGTGAAAAATTCTTAAACAGATGGGAATACCAGACTACCATACCTGTCTCCTGAGAAACCTGTATGCAGGTCAAGAAGCAACAGTTAGAACCAACCATGGAACAACAGACTGGTTCAAAATTGGGAAAGGCATATGTCAAGGCTGTATATTGTCTTACAATATGTCATAGCTTGCTGCTTGAAAGAAAAGCTATGACAAACCTAGACAGCATATTAAAAAGCAGAGACATTACTTTGCTGACAAAGGTCTCTATAGTCAAAGCTAAGGTTTTTCCAGTAGTCATATATAGATATGAGAGTTGGACCATAAAGCAAGTTGAGTGCCGAAGAATTGATGCTTTTGAACTGTGGTGCTGGAGAAGACTGCTGAGAGTCCCCTAAACAGCAAGGAGATCAAATTAGTCAATCCTAAAGGAAATCAGCCCTGAATATTCCTTGGAAGGACTGATGCTGAAGCTGAAACTCCAATACTTTGGCCACCTGATGTGAAGCATCTTTCCTGATGCTGGGAAAGATGGAGGGCAGTAGCAGAAGGGGGTGGCAGAGAATAAGATGGCTGGATGACATCACTGACTCAATGGATATGAGTCTAAACAAACTCTAGGAGATAGTGAAGGACTGGGAGGCCTGGCGTGCTGCAGCCCATGGGGTTGCAAAGAGTCGGACACAACTGAGTTACTGAACTGAACTGAAGCTGGGTTGGACTGCTGCGATCAGGAGGGGCCTGACAAGTGGAAGAGGGAGGCTGGAGGGATGGAGATGTGAAAAGGGAGCAGAGCTGAAGAGCCAGGGGACATGGACAACCTCCAGGAGACGGAGAAACACTGGAAAGGATTCTCCTCTAGGTTTTCCGTCAGAAACGCAGACTGGCTGACACTTGGATTTCAGTCCAGTGTGGCCAGTTTGCATTTTTGACCTCAAGAACACTAAGGTAATTTATATTGAACTAAGTCGCTAAATTTGTGGTAATTTATTACAGAAGTGATAGAAAATAAATTCAGGCCCCCATACCTCAATTAGCATATTTCAGTATTTCTGCTTCTTGCCAACAGGTAGCCTGGGTTCAGTTCAGTTGCTCAGTCGTGTCTGACTCTTTGCGACCCCATGGACTGCAGCACGCCAGGCCTCCCTGTCCATCACCAACCCCTGGAGTTTACCCAAACTCATGTCCATTGAGTCAGTGATGCCATTCAACCATCTATCCTCTGTCATCCCCTTCTCCTCCCACCTTTAATCTTTCCCAGAATCAGGGTCTTTTCCAATGATGTGACCCAGCTCTTCACATCAGGTGACCAAAGTATTGGAGTTTCAGCTTCAGCATCAGTCCTTCCGATGAATATTCAGGACTGGTTTCCTTTAAGATTGACTAGTTTGATCTCCTTGCTGTCTGGAGGACTCTCAGGAGTCTTCTCCAACACCACAGTTCAAAGGCATCAATTCTTCAGTGCTCAGCTTTCTTTATGGTCCAACTCTTACATCTATACGTGACCACTGGAAAAACCATAGCTTTGACTAGACAGACCTTTGTTGGTAAATTAATGTCTCTGCTTTTTAATATACTGTCTAGTTTGGTCATAACTTTTTTTCCAAGGAGTAAGCATCTTTAAAATTCATGGCTGCAGTCACCATCTCCAGTGATGTTGGAGCCCCAAAAAATAAAATCTGTCACTGTTTCCACTGTTTCCCCATCTATTTGCCATGAAGTGATGGGACCAGATGCCATGATCTTAGTTTTCTGAATGTTGAGTTTTAAGTCAACTTTTTCACTCTCCTCTTTCACTTTCATCAAGAGGCTCTTTAGTTCTTCTTCACTTTCTGCCATAAGGGTCATCTGCATATCTGAGGTTATTGATATTTCTCCTGGCAATCTTGATTCCAGCTTGTGCTTTATCCAGCCCAGCGTTCCTCATGATGTACTCTGCATACATGTTAAATAAGCAGGGTGACAATATACAGCCTTGATGTGTTCCTCTCCTGATTTGGAACCAGTCTGTTGTTCCAAGCCCAGTTTTAACTGTTGTTTTCTGACCGGCATACAGATTTCTCAGGAGGCAGGTCAGGTGGTCTGGTATTCCCATCTCTTTCAGAATTTTCCACAGTTTCTTGTGATCCACAAAGTCAAAGGCTTTGGCATAGTCAATAAAGCAGATATAGATATTTTTCTGAAACTCTCTTGCTTTTTTGATGATCCATCGGATGCTGGCAATTTGATCTCTGGTTCCTCTGCCTTTTCTAAATCCAGCTTGAACATCTGGAAGTTCATGGTTCACATACTGTTGAAGCCTTGCTTGGAGAATTTTGAGCATCACTTTGCTAGCATGTGAGATGAGTGCAATTGTGCAGTAGTTTGAACATTCTTTGGCACTGCCTTTCTTTGGGATTGGAATGAAAACTGACCTTTTCCAGTCCTGTGGCCACTGCTGAGTTTTCCAAATTTGCTGGCATATTGGGTGCAGCACTTTCACAGCATCCTCTTTTACGATTTGAAATAGCTCAACTGGAATTCCATCACTTCCACTAGCTTTGTTCATAGTGATGCTTCCTAAGGCCCACTTGACTTCGCATTCCAGGATGTCTGGCTCTAGTGAGTGATGACACTATAGTGATTATCTGGGTTGTGAAGATCTTTTTTGTATAGTTCTTCTGTGTATTCCACCTCTTCTTAATATCTTCTGCTTCTGTTAGGTCCATACCATTTCTGTCCTTTATTGTGCCCATCTTTGCATGAAGTGTTCCCTTGGTATCTCTAATTTTCTTGAAGAGATTTCTGGTCTTTCCCATTCTGTTGGTTTCTTCTATTTCTTTGCACTGATCACTGAGGAAGGCTTTCTTATCTCTCCTTGCTATTCTTTGGAACTCTGTATTCAGATGGGTATATCTTTCCTTTTCTCCTTTGTCTTTTGCTTCTTTTCTTGCTGCTGCTGCTGCTAAGTCACTTCAGTCGTGTCCGACTCTGTGTGACCCCATAGATGGCAGCCCACCAGGCTCCCCCGTCCCTGGGATTCTCCAGGTAAGAACACTGGAGTGGGTTGCCATTTCCTTCTCCAATGTGTGAAAGTGAAAAGTGAAAGTGAAGTCGCTTAGTCGTGTCCGACTCGTACCGACCCCATGGACTACAGCCTACCAGGCTCCTCTGTCCATGGGATTTTCCAGGCAAGAGTACTGGAGTGGCTTGCCATTGCCTTCTCTTTCTTTTCTTAGGTATTTGTAAAGCCTCTTCAGAGAACCGTTTTGCCTTCTTGCTTTTCCTTAGGGATGGTTGTGATCACCGCCTCCTGTGCAATGTCATAAACATTCATCCATAGTTCTTCAGGCACTCTATCTATCAGATCTGATCCCTTGAATCTATTTCTCACTTCCACTGTATAATCGTAAGGGATTTGATTTAGGTCATACCTAAATGGTCTAGTGATTTTCCCTACTTTCTTCAATTTAATTCTGAATTTGGCAATAAGGAGTTCATGATCTGAGCCACAGTCTGCTCCTGGTCTCATTTTTGCTGACTGTACAGAGCTCCTCCATCATTGGCTGCAAAGTATATAATCAACCTGATTTCGGAACTGACCTTCTGGTGATGTCCATGTGTAGAGTCTTCTCTTGTGTTGTTGGAAGAGGGTGTTTGCTATGACCAGTACATTCTCTTGGCAAAACTCTATTAGCCTTTGCCCTGCTTCATTCCGTACTCCGAGGCCAAACTTGCTTGTTACTCCAGGTGTTTCTTGACTTCCTACTTTTGCATTCCAGTCTCCTATAATGAAATGGACATCTTTTTTGGGTGTTAGTTCTAGAAGGTCTTGTAGGTCTTCATAGAACCATTCAACTTCAGCTTCTTCAGCATTACTGGTTAGGGCATAGACTTGGATTACTGTGATATTGAATGGTTTGCCTTGGAAATGGCAAAGCCGTTTGGAAAGCCTGGAAAGCCTTGAAAGTCTAGGTTATCTCAATTCAAAATCATAAAGGTCTGGGTAGACTTTCTTTAGACCATAACATATGCTGCATTAAGGTGCTATCTGTTCCTGCCAACCCCCTCCTCCATGCCATGTGATCCCATCATAGCCCATCCCACAAATGCAACTGCAAAATCATAAAATGAATTTTCTATTTTAATTTTCAAATGGCATGTTACTTTGCTGCATGCAGTTTTAGGGGGTGGTTGGGAATATTTGCCAGTCATGACTGAATGATAAAATTATGGCCAGAAAGCCAGACTCTTAGATAAAACTGAGTTATGCCAGGATGATTCTTAACATGTTTTCCAGAATTTTCTCCTAGGAAATAAATTCTTTCATCATCAAGAGAACGCCATATAAACTCTCTTGATGAAAGAATTCAACTGCTGGAGTGTTATGTGAGGCATATGGTAGTAATTTTTTAAAAAAGTATCATTGGTTGCTGAAATCTTGTTTGATTATATAAACTGGGAGAACTGATTGTTGTTACTTTTCTTTTTCAGATACTTTTACTTTTTCATTGGCTTGAGTGATGGAAGAAAAGAAACAAGAGGAATATTTGCTTCTCCTTCCCACAGGGGATTCCCTGGTGGCTCAGATGGTAAAGCACCTGCCTGCAATGCAGGAGACCCAGGTTCAATCCCTGGGTTGTGAAGATCCCCTGGAGAAGGGAATGGCAACCCACTCCAGTATTCTTGCCTGGAGAATTCCATTGACAGAGGAGCCTGGCGGGCTACAGTCCATAGGGTCGCAAGAGTCAGACATGACTGAGCAACTACCACTTTCCACTTTCATCTTGTTTCAGGAGATGGTGGGCTGCCCAGGCGCTCCAATGCTTGGAAACTTTGTGCAAGAAGCCTTCTGGTGCCCAGTGTCATTTCCAGGACTAACCCTGCAGTGGTGGTTCTTGCTTCTTTCTGCATGAGGGCAGGATGTGGGTGGTGGAGTGAAGAGAACACATCATGGAAGGAGGCAGGAATCTCTTGGCCAACAGGTCACATGTTTAGCCACAGGACAGTTCACTTTCTCTTCCTGTTCTACATAAAGTAATAATTCTATGTTCAAACTGCTACTTGTTTTGCTTGCCATTGACTCTGGACTCACAGATTCCATGATGCTGGGAATGGCAGAGTTTCCAGAAATCTCAACTATGACATGCTGTTTAGCTTTAGTTACTTTCTCTTATTAAAGAGGGTTGCAATGTGGGAGCGGTTCCCTCTTTAAATCCCCATGCCAGAAAACAGATCTTTTATCTTTCCTTATACTTGGTCTTGTATTCCTAAGTCTTCCTCCGCCCCCATCCTTCTGGAGCTCACAGCTGTTGAGAATTCCCCAGTCTCCACACTCCTGCTCTCTCTGAGAGGCGGTCTTAGAGTAGGAGAGTCCACTTACTCTCCAGTGACCAGCATCTCTCTGAGTGTGTGTAAAGTCTTAGTCGACAATGTATACTCTTCTTGAGCAAGATTTTTACTATCACATTTCAGCCTGGGTTCTGCAGTGGGAAACGTACTGCTGCCCAATTCACTTTTATGCAACATCTTTTCTAAATGTGGCTATACCCCCTTTTTAATTCGAGATTGTAAAAATTAGTGCTGGATCATACCCAAGACCAGATGGAGTTGGCTTTTTCTGAGGAAGACCAAGTGTTAGGTTTCCTTTTTAAAATAAACTTTAAACTTTTTATTTTGTATTAGGGTATAGCCGTTAACAATGTTGTGGTGGTTTCAGGTGAATAGTGAAGGGACTCAGCCACACATGTATTCATTCTTTCCCCAACGCCCCTGCTGTCCAGGCTGGCACAGAACACTGAGTAGAGTTCCATGTGCTGTACAATAGGTCCTTGTTGGTTATTCATCCTGAATATATAGCAGTATATATATTCAGACTTTCCAAACTCCCTAGCTTTCCCCCCCAGCAACCATAAGTTTGTTTTCTAAGTCTATGAGTCTCTGTTTTGTAAGTAAGTTCATTTGTATCGTTTCTTTTTTAGATTCCACATATAAGGGATGCCGGATGATATTTCTCCTTTGCTGACTTCACTCGGTATGACATTCTCTAGGTCCATCCACGTTGCTGCTAACAGTTTTATTTCATTCTTTTTAATGGCTGAGTAATAGTCCACCGTATAAATCAACCGCATCTCCTTTATCCATTCCTCTGTCAACAGACATTTGTCTTGACTATAGTAAACGGTGCTGCAATGAACATTAGGGTGCATGCATCCTTTTGGATCATGTTTTTCTCCAAATGTATGCCCAGGAGTGGGACTGCAGGGTCATATGGTAGCTGTATTTTTAGTTTTTAAAGGAATTTCCATACTGTTTTCCACAGCGGCTGTACCAATTTACATTCCCACCAACAGTGTAGGAGGGTTCCCTTCTCTCCATACCCTCTCCAGCATTTGTCATCTGTGGATTTTTGATGACAGTAGTCATTCTGACTAGTACGAGGTAATTATGAAAAATGGCAGTTTGAGCAATAACCTGCTGGTGTCCTAAATGTCTTAATGTGAGAATCAGAGGGGCCATGTGGGCCATCTGATCAATTATGTGCACGCTGATTGAGAACGGGAAGAAGTAAACAACCCAGAGAGGCAGTGTTAGTCACACAAGTCTACCATTTGTGTCAGAATTCTGTTACTTGCTTGGTGGAGATTTGCAGACACAGCTGATGGGTGAGCAAAGCAGTGTGGATGTGTCTCTGAGCTGATCTCGCAAAGCCTTTGTAGTGTAGGGAGATGAAAAGTGTTTTCGGAGTCAAAGTCACACAGGGTAAGAAATCAGAGGTAGCACAGAATCTCAGGTATGGAAAAATAAAACTAATTAAAAATAACAATCATTATCTTTGAAGTTTAAAATGAAAAGGGACAAACATCTCGACAAAAGTATAATCCCTTACTTGTGCTCGTCTTGAGTAAAGCTGTCTCCCGATTCCCGTTAGTTCCCCACTCCTTAACACCACAAGATGGGAGTCTAGCTTGAGTGAGATTACCGTTTATGTTCATTGGCTTTTCTTGAGTGACAGCCACAACAACTGCTCTTCTTTGCAGGGATTTGGGTAATTTCTAGATACTCCTTCATGATTTCATTTAAAAACCGAATTAAAGGGAAAAAAAAACCAAACAAGGTTGAGGAACAGGGGTGGCAAAGTAGAATCTACAAGCCGAACTGTCTTGTTTGGCTATCACAGGATTTTTAAAAATTTTATTTAACTTTATTTTTAACTGGAGGATAACTGCTTTACAATGTTGTGTTGGCTTCTGCCATACATCAACATGAATCAGCCATAGGTAAACATATGTCCCCTCCCTCTCGAACCTCCCTCCTCCTCCCACCCCATCCCACCCCTCTAGGAAGTCACACAGCACCAGATTTGAGCTCCCTGTGTCATTCAGCAAATTTCCACTGACTATCTAATTTTGCGTATGTAGTGTACCTGTTTCAGAGCTACTCTCTCAATTCGTCCCCCCCGCTCCTTCCCGCCCTGGGTCTATAGGTCTGGTCTCTATGTCTGCATTGTCTTTGCTGCCCTGCAAATTGGTTCTTTAGCACCGTTTTCCTAGATTTCATATATATGTGTTAATATATGATATTTTTCTCTTTCAGACTTACTTCACTCTGTATAATAGGCTCTAGAGTCTGTCACAGGAGTTTTAAAGTGAGGAATTTCACATAAAAATACACATGTCTCCACGGCTACGATCCGCTGGAGTGGAGTGGCAATCGCTGGCTGGAGACGGGGCGTACTTCCCTCTTCAGTTCCCTAAAGGCTTGCTTCTGGGCCTGCTCCCCTCAGCTGTTCCCCCTGCCGGGTCCTGAACCTGAACTCTGATTCTGGTCGCCACCTGACACTGTGGAGACAGCGCGGTACAGAATCTCTCTGAGAGGGAACCGTGGTTTAACTCCCTGAAGACTGGGTTTAGTCTGTGTGTGAATAGGAGGGGACCAGGGGCGGGGAATAGTTTTTGAAGCAGTTTCCCCAAATGCATCCATGTACAGGGGAAGCAAAGAAAGGGAAGTGAGGAGAGACAGAAAAAACAGGGGAAGGAGAAGAGGGCCTGGTTCTCAGAAAAGGTTCGGATCCATTTGGTAGCAGGGGGTGGGACGGAACTCACCAGGCCACTCTTCGCATGATGCCTTCCACAGGCAGCACCAGGCTTCAGGCACAGGGTCAGTCGAGGAGGCCCTGCTGCAGAGGCTGACCTCAAGACACACGCCTACCTCCTCCTCTAAATTCTGCAAACTCTTCTGGAATAAGCCATTGTAGCTCTGGACCCGAACCACCATGGAACTGCATCTACAAGCTGGCTCTCTGTCTGGCTGCCCACCAGCCTGTGAGGCGGGGCTACAGGCACCACAGGGCCAGGCTCAGTGTCAGGATACAAAGGGGACCTTCAGTCCTGATATTCCTCTCTGGATTCAGCATTTTGGATCAGTGTATTTTCTCTGATAATCTGTTTTTTTTTTTTCTCTTGTTTTTAAATATTACAAAACATTACGAACCTTACACCACGTCTGAGTTCTCTCTCTGCGCTGCTGGATAAACGTCAGAATCAAATCTGTGGCCAGCTTCTAGCAAGTGTAGGAGACACAAATGGCTGGGATGCATTTGGGGACAGTCAACCTTCTATTATCTGTAGTTTTTGCATCTGTGGATTCAGCCAACCTCGGAGAAAACTATTAAAAAAATTCCAAAAAGTGTCAAAAGCAAAACTTGAGTTTGTTGCATACCAGTAACTATTTATATAGCATTTACGTGGTACCGGATATTACATGTAATCTAATGATTTAAAGCAGGGGTCCCCAACCCTGAGGCCACAGACTAGTAGCGGTCCATGGCCTGTGAAGAACTGGGCCTCACTAGCAGAGGTGGCATATAGTCCCTGGTGCCAAAAAGGTTGGGGACTGCTAATTTAAAATACATGGGAGGATGTGCGTAGGTTACATGCAAATAGTACACCATTTTATATAAGGGACTTCAGCATCTTTGGATTTCTTATTCAAGGTGCCCTCCTAAAAGCAATCTCCTGCAGATACCCAGAGATAACCGTACTTTGCTTTTTCTTAATTTTTGAGCTCTTTATTTTCATTTGTTCTTTTTCTTGACTGCTAATTTTAAAGTGCTTTAAAAAATATCTTACTGCTCTCAGGTGCTACACAAATACAGAACGGATAACCAAAGAAGGCGTTCCGGAAGGCAAGGTGCATCCCAGTTAAACTAGTCCAGGAACACTCAGACCTCAGGCTTACGGATGCCAGCTGACTGCAACGTGCACCTGAACATTTTAACTGCACAATGCTTGCCCATTAGTTTAAAAATCAATTTAATTTTATCTTTGTTCATTTTCCTCATGTACTCAATGAAAATTCCTAGCTTTGTGAAAATGGATGGCTGACCATGGGGTGGGGGGAGGGTGTCTTCTCATCCTCATAGCTACCTGGCTGTGTGTGACATGCGCTGGTTGATATGATTGGAGTCACTGCCCTACCCCCATCCCAAGATCCCAACTCCCTGCAGGTACTGGCTGTCCTCCATGAAGATCCTATGTGTGTGGACGTGTGTTACTCGCTCAGTTGTATCCAACTCTGTGACTCCATGGACTGTGGCCTGCCAGGCCCCTCTGTCCATGGGATTCTCTAGGCAAGAATACCGGAGTGGGTAGCCATTCCCTTCTCCAGGGGCAATCTTCCCGGCCCAGGGATCGAACCCAGGTCTCCTGCATTGCAGGCAGATTCTTTACTGTCTGAGGTACCAGGAAAGCCTCAATCTTAGGACCCTGTGTAACCCATGAAAGATCTTAGATTATATATGAAGTTAGGGCGATTACAGTTTCTGTTTTCCATACTGTCCATTCTCAATGAATTTTTTTTCTGGGATATCCCAAGATTCATATCTAAGTCCTGTTGGGATCTTTTGTTCCCAATTAATCTTCCAAGTGAAAATCTACCAACTTCACTTCTTTCTCTAGAATTCTTCTGTACTATTAATGTGTTGTTGGGAAAAAAGAGAAGGTGCAAGTATGTTAAGAGTGTGTAAGTACATGTTGGAGGCAATGTAAACTGGTGCAGCCACTATGGAGAACAGTATGGAGGTTCCTTAAAAATTTAAACATAAAATTACCATGTGATCCAATAATCCCACTCCTAGATACACATCCAGAAAACACAAAAACTGTAACTGGAAAAGATAAAGCACCCCAAAGTTCATAGCAATGTACAATACCCAAGACATGAAAGCAACCTGACAGATGAGTGAATAAAGATGTGGTGTGTGTAAACACACACACACACACACACACACACAATGGACTGTTCCTCAGCCATAAAAAGAATAAAATAATGCCATTTGTTGCAACGTGGACGCACCTAGAGATGATCATACTAAGTGAAGTAAGTCAGGCAGAAAAAGATAAATATATGCTATCACTCATATGTGGAATCTAAAAAAATGATAAATGCGCTGATTTACTAAACAGAAATAGACTCATAGGCATAGAAAACAAACTTATGGTTACTAAAGGGGAAGCGGGGAGGGATAAATGAGGAGTTTGGGGTTGACATATACACACTACTATATATATACAAAATAGATAAACAGCAAGGATCCACTGCAGAGCACAGGGAACTGCAGTCAGCATCTTATAATAACCTAAAAGTAATCTGAGAAAGCACACATATATATAAAACCAAATCACTTTGCTGTACACTTGAAACTATCACATTATAAATTTCTGCTTAAAAAAGAGTATGTGTGTACATAAAGGTAAGGGAATAATAAAATTATGGGTATAATATGAACAAAATATGGCATGAAAAGAGACGGTAGGGAAAAGAGAGACCTTGCACCTACAGCTCTCTGCACTAGGCAGCATGTGGAGGTGTTGACTGAGGGCAGCTTTTTTGTTATGGAAAGTGATGAGGGCTGTGGGACAACTGGGGAATGGCTCGAGGGTGATTCAGAGAAGGCACAATGCAGCTTATACAGAAATCAAGACCAGACTTCGTAAATCACCAAGTTTCTACTCTGGTTGGAGATGAAGGCTGGCATATGTATATCCCAACCAGAGAGAAATTCAATGACTAAATTACATATTAAAAGCAGTAACTGCAACAAATAGGTTACACCCATGATTCTAACTTCTACATACAAGCAATTAATGGAAGACTCTCTTGGACAGCACTTAGTTTTGCTTTAGGGTCCCTTCTAAATTGTAGTGAAAATCTTCATATTTGGTGATTGGAGTCTCATAAATTTCTTGATTTTTACAATCATAACTGTGTTTTATGAGGTCTTCTTTTAATACTCTGTTATTTTCTAAAATAATCAATGTCGCTTACTTTCTAAGGAGTTTTGAAGTCAGCTGTCCCCTAAGTTTCTTTGGTTTTGATATTGCATGGCTTAAACCCATCAGTTACTCAGTCTAGTCTAGGGAATATTATTGTCGTGAATATGACTTTTCATAGTTGCAACAATTTATAAAATTCAGATGAATTTACACATGGTAATTCAAGTAACAAGGTAACAACACTTAAAACACAAAATTCAAAGAACTTCCTTTTGGATGTGAGAGTTGGACTGTGAAGAAAGCTGAGCGCCGAAGAATTGATGCTTTTGAACTGTGGTGCTGGAGAAGACTCTTGAGAGTCCCTTGGACTGCAAGGAGATCCAACCAGTCCATTCTAAAGGAGATCAATCCTGGGTGTTCATTGGAAGGACTGATGCTAAAGCTGGAAACTCCAACACTTTGGCCACCTCATGCGATGAGCTGACTCACTGGAAAAGAGTCTGATGCTGGGAAAGGTTGGGAGGAGAAGGGGACGACAGAGAATGAGATGGCTGGATGGCATCACCGACTCTGTGGACATGAGTTTGAGTGAACTCCGGGAGTTGGTGATGGACAGGGAGGCCTGGCATGCTGTGATTCATGGGGTCGCAAAGAGTCGGACATGGCTGAGCGACTGAACTGAACTGATGCTGTACAAATACTTCTGGCTGCCCTGTAATGGGAATATAGCCCCCTAAGAGTATTTCTTGTCTGAGTCCAAATTTACAAGTTGGGAACTAGTTCTCCCTACTCTGAGAGGAGTACTCCCTACTCCTTTCCAGGGAGGGTGGTCTCTACTAGTTCCCTAAGAGTTTTGATCCCTGGAGGGGTAACTGCGAGAATTCCTTTCTCAAGATCTTGCACCAACAAACAACAAGGCACTCTCTAAATGTTTCTTAAGCTCTTCAACTCCAGCCAGCAGAGATTTTTGTCTCCTCTTTGTGTGGTAGTGATTTGGCTTACATATCATCACATGTTTTTCTTCTTTTATGATTTATATTATAAACTCTTAACACTCCATGGTTTGCCCTTGCAGAGCTAAAACTTTCTCTTTCAATGCTATTGTATCTTCTCCTCTCAAGAAATTATTCTGAAATTCAAAATAAGAATTTGAGTTGCTAAATTCTACTCTTTCTGGGTTCTTTGGTATTTTCCCTTCTGTATAACAAAAGCCTCAGCCTAAAGATCTCATTTTTTTGGTGAAAAGAAAATGCCAGGAAGGAAGATTATGTCTACCAGTATTTTAAAATATTTCGCAGTTACTTATATGACATGAGACTACTTATATGACATTGAGAGTCCCTTGGACAGCAAGGAGATCAAACCAGTCAATCCTAAAGGAAATCAACCCTGAATATTCATTGGAAGGACTGATGCTGAAACGCCAATTCTTTGGCCACCTGATGCAAAGAGCTGACTGATTGGAAAAGACCCTGATGCTGGGAAGGATTGAAGGCAGGAAGAGAAGGGGACGGCAGAGGAGGAGATGGTTGGATATCACCGACTTAATGGACATGAGTTTGAGCAAGCTCTGGGAGACGGTGAAGGACAGGGAAGCCTAGCGTACTGCAGTCCATGGGGTCGCAAAATGTCTGACATGACTTAGTGACTAAACAACAACAACAAAATATGACGTGAACTGAGTGACTTAGGTGGTCTGCTATAAAATTTTGCTCTTCGGGTGGCAGGGTGTGGGGAGGGAACTGGGAAAAAGCTAGGCACATTTTTCAAGATATTAAGTTCAAATAGTTTTTGCAATTTACCTTTAAGAGGCAGATTTTTTTCTTTCCATTTGAAAATATTCCCTACATCACTCCTTTTCAATGATCTTCCATAATCTGGGAGGGTTAGTTGGCAAAATTTCATACCCTAAGCAGTACTCACTGTCTCATCTAACAGACTCAAACTATCACCCTGGGGGAAGAGAAAATCTTTGTGGCTAAAAAAATGTCATCTGGGATCTAAAAGCCCATCCGCAGGGAGACAGTGAGGAATGTGGTTCTCTTGACTGGGGAATAGGTTGGATGACTGGAATGTCTTTTTTCCCCAGTGTGTTAATTTCTACGATCGGAAGAAATCAGACCTTAAAAGGAATGGAGGAAGTACAATTTTCAGAGAACAACAGTGAAGACTAGTTATTGGGGAAAGGTAAAAAACTTCCAGGTCTGAGTTCATGACAGTAAATTTGTATTGCTTTCATAACATTCATAGAATGATTTTCACAAATGTAGTGCAAATGAAGATGCTTTATTCCCAATGTGGACTGCTGAAATGAAACTCACTTCCCTTCAGCATCATCATGCCACATATACACACCACAGAAAATGATTCACAACTAACATGTATATATATCAGTTTACACATATTTGTAGTTGTATACAAATACACGTGTATATATAACTATATTAAATATATATATTTGAAAATTAAAAGGTATCTTTACCTGCTAGAGACAGTCTGATCTTTCAATCTATCAAGCCATAATTTTACATCACAGATTAGTGGCTAAGAGCATGGGTGTAGGAGTTGGATTGCTTGGGCTAAGACCATTTATTAGCTGCGTGACTTTGGGCAAGGTCCAGGATCTTTTTGTACAGCAGTAGCCTCATCTCTAAGATGGGAGAAATAACTGTCCCTGCCCAATGGAGTGGTTTAGGGATTCAGTGAATTGGAACATGGTACTGGATAAAATGAAAGATAAAGGTGAAACTGTGTTATAATTACTAGTATATGTAAGGGCCACGCTAGGTGCTTTGAGGGATAAACAAGGGGACAGTCTCTACCCTGAGACAATCTACTGTCTAACTGGAAACCGAAGTGCAGTCTCATATAAATTAACTATTAATGCCTGAGAAGAAAACCAACAGTTTAGTTCAGCAGTGCAGACCAGCTTCTCAAGGGACAGAGAAGTGTATATAAGGTGTCAGTTTCACATTCGCTTCCCTTTACCCAATGCTTATCTCCTTGACATGATGAAAGGCTCAAGCAGACTGTATAATAAACACTGCTGCAGTGGTCAGCCTACGTTAATCCTGCAGTGCTTTAGTCATGGGTAAGCGTTATGACGCAGATGTTAGTGCTGGATTAAGGTTGTTGACAACAGAGGTTGGTCCAACTGTCAGTGCTCTGAAAAGTGAGCCAATCCATCAATTTCTGCAGTTTATACAGGGATGGTGATGACTTCAGCTGATCCCACCTCGCTCCCCGACTCCCTGCCGAGATTTGCAGAGAATTCCAGACTGTGGTTATCTGTTTAAGAGGTAATTCTGTACAAGAACTAGCATAAAACTGCATGTCTAATTGCCAAATGAATATATTACAGTTAACTTCTCTGTGAGATCGAGGGCTGCTTATTATGCTCTGAAAGATGATGGAAGGCCTTGGGAAGAAGTGATTATGAAGGGCCTTCAACAAGATTTAAGGTGATTCTTGGCTTAATCCCTTTTAAGTTAAATATTAATTCCCCAACTTAATTTTTAAAGCATCACTCTAGATTTTTACCTAAGACTGCCATGAATGGTGCCCATACCAAAAGATGCTTTCTAAAGCTAAATTGTCAGTTTAATAGATTTCCATGTATTGATTTGAATGCATAACCCGCACCTATAAAATTGCTTCTGTGGGGAAAAGAGGGCTATTCTGATTTCAGAGTAAGTTAAAAATCAATTTATAAACTCACTTTTAAAAACTCTGCTTTGACTGGTTCTTTCACTCAACAATTATTTATTGAGTGTTTTTCATGTATCAGATATCAGACACTGTTGTAGTCACATGTGAACAAAACAAAGATCCTTGCCCTGATGGAGCTGATATTCTAGAGAGGAGACGCAGTTAAATAATGAACATAATAAAGAGCTGGTTTAGTGTGTTATGGGTTTCCCTGGTGGCTCAGATGGTGAAGAATCCACCTTAGATGCAGGAGACCCAGGTTCGATCCCTGGAGTGGGAAGATCCTCTAGACAAGGGAAGGGCTACCAAGGTGTCAAGTGCTAAGGAATAAAAGAAAAAGTAGTGCAGAGTTAGAAGGATGGGGCTGGGTGTCAATTTTAAATAGGACAGTTGTTGACAAGGTTACATTTAAGCAAAGTGTGAAGGGAGCCAGCCAAGGGAGTTGAACCATACCTGGGGAAAGAGCTACTGCAAATGCCCTGAGGCAGGAGCCTACCTAGTGAGTCTGAGGAAGAGCAGGTAGGCCAGGGGAGTTGGAAGTGGGTGGGAGAGACAAGAGGATGTGGTCAGAGAGGTAAGCTGGGCAGTGGCAGGGAGGGAACTGAACAAATCATGGAGAGCCTTGCAAGCCATTGTAAAGCCTTTACGAAAGATAGCAGTCACTTGTATTAGGCTGGTTTAAAGTAAGGCCCTGTGCTGTGCTAAAATGCTTTGGTTGTGTCTAACTCTGCAACCGTCATGGACTGTAATCCGCCAGGTTCCCCTGTCCATGGGATTCTGCAGGCAGGAATACTGGAGTGGGATGCCATGTCCTTCTCTAGGGGATCTTCATGACTCAGGGATCATATGGGCATCTCTTACCTCTCCTGCACTGGCACGTGGGTTCTTTATACCACTAGCACCACTTGGGAAGTCCGCCTGTATCAAAACAATTCCTCTTATTCCTTGTCTCCTATACTTCAATTTGAATGTGGAAACAATCCAATTGAGATCTTGCTAAAAGTCAAAATTTAAATTAGTAGGTCTAAGGGGGGCCTAAAATTCTGCATTTTAATGAGCTTGCAAGAATACTGGAATGGGTTGCCATGTCCTTCTCCAGATCTTCTCGACCCAGGGATTGAACCCAGGTCTCCCGCATTGTAGGCAGATGCTTTCCTGTCTGAGCCACCAGAGAAGTATGGGATCCCTATAATTTGCATGTTGGTGTGTTTGATACTGTCCCAGAGGTCTCTGAGACTATCCTTAGTTCTTTTCATTCTTTTTGCTTTATTCTGCTCTTCAGAAGTCACTTCCACCATTTTATCTTCCAGCTCACTGATTCATTCTTCTGCTTCAAATATTCTGCTATTGATTCCTCCTAACTGCCAGTCGACAACCCCACCCTGACTAATGAGAGTGAAGTACTGAGAACCAAGCGGCTTTGAGGCTTTGTCCTCCACTGGTTGGTTGCAAGGGCCTTCTTTTTCCCTTGGAACTTAAAAGGACACCCTGAAAGCTTTCATACTGGTCATAACCTCGTCACCGGCCTCACTCTTTCATGTCTTTTCACCTGGCTAGTGAGGGTATGGTCCAGAGCTCTCTTGGGAATATGAGATATGTTTGTTGTTTGGCTGTTTCCATGCAGGGTCTTAGAAGTTTCAAGGCCCTCCTTGCTGCCACTGTGGGGGCTCTGCTTCTGAACCTTCACCTGGGAAGCCCTGCTCTACTCCTTGAATAATAACAGTTCTCTGAACACATTCTTGTCTTACTCCAATTATAGCAAGTAATTCTGACTTGTAGCCTTCACTCCTAGTCCTATATCTTGAGTGATAGCCTGACTCTATAAACTAGGCCTGAGGCAGCTAGAGGATTTGGGTGATGGTCCTGGGATGAAGAGGTGTTCAGCTGATGTTGGTGCAACAGGTAAGGTTGAACTTTTTTTTTCTTTTTTTGCTGTGCAGTGTAGCTAGTGAGATCTTAGCTTCCTCACCAGGGATTGAACCCTTGCCTTTTGCAGTGGAAGCTGAGTACCAACCACTGGACTACTAGGGAAGTCCTGAGTCTGATTTTCATAAAAACTAATGAAGTAATTTACAGCTGAACAGGCCTGGAAGGACTAGACACTTGTGAATATAAAACAAAGGTTATAAGTCACATAGACTTGGGTTAGAATTATGCTTCCACGCCTTACTGTGTTATGTCAAGAATGTTCCTTGGCATCTCTGAGCCATAGTTTTCTCACCTGGAAAATGAGAATGATAACGATACCTCCATCATACATTGAGAAGGGCATATGAAGCACACAGTAAAGTGCCTGATGTAACGATATTCATCAAATACTAGTCGCTATTAGTTCTATAACTACTATTAAAATCTGACCACATGTCATATCGCTCTGTGGCCTGGCATTACGATACTTACTTTTAAAGTCCCTGGAGTTAAAAGTTCCAGGGCACATCCCTCTGCGAAGTCTTTCAAAGATGAGACAGAGAGACCAGGAGCAGGTTCATCATGACAGATGTTACAGTAGATAATGGAAAGAGCTTTAGATGGTTAGTTTAGAAAGCATATGATGGGGGTACTGATAATGATCGCTGTCTTGAGGGTATCTTGTAGAAGAGGGCCCTGAGAGCACACCTGAGACCAAAGGGGAAGGGAAAAAAAAGGAAGCTGAAGCACACCCCTCTGGAAGCTGTGAGTGAGTTGGGGGGTGCGACGGCGGGGTGGGGCGCCCGCGAGGGTCGGCGGCTCTTGCGCAGCTGCGGCGGCGGAGCCAATCAGCGGGGCCATCCCGCCCTCGCGCGACGGCCTAGTCGTGCCGCCGTGACGTCGGCGGTTGCCATGGTTGCCCCGCTGCGTAGGGCCGCGAGCCGGCGCCGGGGGGCCGCGGGGTCGCAGCGCGGCTGTGAGGGCCGGTCTGCTGTCGCCATGAGCGGCCGGAGTAAGGGGAGAAGGTCCTCCCGCGCCAAAGGCCGCGGCAAGCGCCGCGCCAAAGGCCGAGTGCGCGCCGCGCCCGACGACGCCCCGCGCGGCCCGGACCCTCCGGAGTGCCGGAGGCTCGGGGAGGAGACCGAGGCGGCACAGGTGCAGGCGGGCGCGGGCTGCGGCGGCCCGGACGGCGCCGCGCCCGCCCCGCCCCGCCGGCCCGGGGACGAGGCCGCCTGCCGGCTGCCCCTGGACTGCGGCCTCGCGCTCCGGGCCCGGGCGGCGGGGGCGCGCGGGCAGGCGGTGCCCAGGCCCTGCGCGGCCAAGGCCCCGTCCCTCCCGGAGCGCCTGGTGACCGACACCGTCTTCGTGGGAACCGTGGGCCCCGTGGCGAGGCCGAGAAACGGGCCCCGCGGCGGAAGCCGGCGCGGCCCCGCCGCGAAGAAGGCCCCAGACACCTGCAGTGCGGTGGGGAGGGGGTCTGCGGCCTTGGCCGGCGGGAAGCCAAAGAAAGGGGCCGCGGCGGAGGCCGCCTCCGCCCCCGTGGGCGAGGAGAAGAAGGTGGAGAACGCGGGGTCAGGGCCCCCGGCCACAGAGGGCAGCATGGATACGCTGGAGAACGTCCAGCTGAAGCTGGAGACCATGAACGCCCAGGCGGACCGGGCCTACCTGCGGCTCTCCCGCAAGTTTGGGCAGTTGCGGCTTCACCACTTAGAGCGCAGGAACCTCCTTATCCAGAATATTCCAGGCTTCTGGGGGCAGGCCTTTCAGAACCACCCCCAGCTCTCGTCCTTCCTGAACAACCAGGATAAAGAGGTCCTCAGCTACTTGAATAGCTTGGAGGTGGAAGAGCTCGGCCTGGCGAGGCTGGGCTACAAAATCAAGTTCTACTTCGGGCGCAACCCCTATTTCCAAAATAAGGTGCTCATCAAGGAATACGGGTGCGGCCCTTCGGGTCAGGTGGTGTCTCGGTCCACTCCAATCCAGTGGCTCCCCGGGTACGACCTCCAGACCCTTAGCCAGGGGAACGCCGACAACAGCCGGAGCTTCTTTGGGTGGTTTTCAAACCACAGCTCCATCGAGTCTGACAAGATCGTGGAGATAATCAACGAGGAGCTGTGGCCCAATCCCTTGCAGTACTACCTGATGAGCGAAGGGGCGCGTGCAGAGAAAGGAAAGGAGGGCAGGCCAGGTCCTGCGAGGCCGCCAGGCGAGACCCCGGAGCCTGGGGGAAACAAGTCCAACTGATCCTGCTCAAGTCTGCGTCCTACCTCCTGCTGGCCTCGTGCCCGGCTGGCCTCGGGTGTTTGGCTGTCTGCCTTCTCTTGTTGGCCTCTGCACACTATTCCTGTCGGACTTCGGTTACAAGAATATGGCATTTATGATCATGTTGTTTTGCCACCCCGTGACGTTGTTGCTTTCTCTTTACATTAGTATCATATATTGTGTGATCTCGCCCCTCCTGTTGATATGTTACACGCACTTGATTCCGGTGTGTGCTGCCTCTCTCTACGTTGCTTGGACCCTCTTCTTGGCTCTGGCGTTTACCAGCTTCTTTCACAAGGACACTCGTGAGTCGTTCAGCAGGAGGACCAGCATATCCTCAAGCTCCACTTCAGGGCCAGTGACTTGCTGGGCCTCGAGTTCATGCCAGCCATGCATGCCATCTGTGGCAAGCTTCTCGGTGGCCACTGCAGAATGAAGCTAGTGCATGTGGCATTGGCCATCAGCCAGAACCGATTGTCTCTTGGCTCTGGGGTCACCAGCCCAGGTGCCACCTGCAGGATCTCTGGCTTTGGCCAGGGACCTATGCTGCCCTCCTAGACACGGGTTGAGGTTCAGGGTGAGAAGCAGTTTGCTGTGGGTTCCGGAGTGTTCTGCATCACTTCCTGCCTCTGGGTCTTTCTCCTTCCTGGTAGACCTTTGTTAAGGTCTGCACCGTACCTCATCACTGTCAGGCCATCACTGAGTTTTGTCTAGGTTGCCAGTCGGCCCCAATTGGCTTCCTGGGCAACAAGGACCTCGAGAACTACCTGTGGACACAGGCTCTCTGCCGGTGCATGAGACACACACCTACCCTCTCCAGCCTTCCAGGAACCCTGCTGGCTGCTGGACTGATGGGCAGGCTGGGACGTGTGGACATGTGCTCACTGTCGTCAAGCTGTGGCTCCAGGTGAGGGTGGCGAGCGGGCTCACTTAAAGTCTAGGTGCCTTTTCCCACTGCCCCCATCCCTGCCTCACGCGTGACCAGGGTGCTCTAGTGGGGTTGCTGGGGAAGAGATTTCTGGTCTGCCGGCCTGCGTTGTCTGCTTCACCTCCCGGCTCTACACCTCCGTCCTCAGTCCCGTGTCCTTAGACTCTCTTCCTTCTTTCCCGGTGCTTCTCCCCCACTCCTCCCTCCCCCCCACCTGCCTTTCTGTTTTGTGTCAGTAGTGGTGTTTCTGAAAGAGAAAACAGAGCGAACACAAAACAGTTGTGAAACCAGGGTTTTCTGCATACAGCTAGTGAGTTGGCTGGGGCCTTGTAAAGCGCACACACACTGGGCTGCAAGAGGGTGGAGGAAACCAGGAGGCCTGGTGGGTCTGTGGTCAGCTCCTGCTCCCTCCCGCCTTCTGGGTTCCCTCTGTAATTCTGACGTGGAGATTCTTCACATGGCGATGCATCTGCTAGAATGGTCACCCCCCAGGCAGCAGTGTTGGGGACTAGGGTTACTGCTGCTTTGGCCTTTTCCTCTGCCTCCTAAGACCCGGTTGCCTTCTGTTTTCTCCTCTGGGCAAGCGTCTCTTGCCCTCTGGACTCTGACTCCCCAGCTCTCACCCTCAGCAGTGAGGTATCTTCCTTTTCTCTAGGTTTCTGCCTTCACATACCCTTGGCGTAGACTGTAGTCTCCGGTATGGGGGATCCCAAGGCTGTCCTGGGCTGTGGGCATGGGGAGGGGGGAGTACCTTTTCTGAATCTCCAGGGCTCGTTTCCAGCGGGTGTAAAAGCTGAGCTGCGCCTTCCCTGCCCGGGCTCATCTGTGCCCTCTTTCCCCCTCATCCCTGAGGGTGGGGTAAGTACTGAGGGTGTCTGTACTTGCCTTAATTTATCTCTCCTTATGGAAGACCTCCTTCTGAGTTTCCCATGGGCTAGGGAAGTCTTGCCTCAAGAGCTGTCAAGAGAGTGTTTGGGGCAGGTGAGTTGGGGCAAAAGACTAGAGCGGGAATAAGCCTGGTGTGGAGAGGGCTGGGCAAAGCAGCTAGAAGTGGCTTGAGGAGTGTCCAGGAGAGTATAGCTATCTCTCAGAGACAGAGGGGACAGGAAGGAACCTTCCCTAGGGCAGGAACAGGAGAATTAAAGGGCAGTGGGCAAATCTTTTGCCGAGGTGAGGGTATGCCCAAACTTTTGTCCAGTCTTTCATTTTTGGTAGATTTTATAAATCATAAAAACAGAGTCTGAATAACACTACTTTGGATGGTTTCTTTTTTATTCTAGGTGTGGCTTTGTGTTTGTGGAAGATTATGTGCTACTTATTTTGTCTCTGAGTAAATCTTGGCATTTTCCCCATTTTTTGCCTAATGGGAAAATAGAGCTGTACAGGTCGGCTTTTTTTTTTTTTCTTTTTAAAGCTTTTTCCTCTTTATTATGGACGTTTTCAGACATGCACGGAAGTGGAGAGACCCTGTGTGCCGACACCTCGCTACATCATTTATCAGTTATGGTCAGCCCAGTTTCATCTGCATCTCCCCGCCGGTATTGTTTATCGAAAGTCCAAGACACTGTGCCAGTTCAGCTGGGACCACTTTGGGAGGCTGAGACACTCTGCTGGTGGTGATCGTGGTGGGGTGCACTCTCACTGCCATATCGGGTCTGCTTTTTGCTTTTCATGTTAACTAATGACGTTCCAGAGATGGGCCTTAGAAGTGAAAGTCTTCAGAGTTGACAAGAAGTCTCAAAAAGTGATGAAGCTGCCTTTTCCCTGTGTCCACAAGAGGAAAGAGAGACTGCTCGGTTGTGAACTCTTCCAAAGACTTATTTATCAGTCTTTGATGAGGTGCTTACTTGAGACCTTCCACCAGAATAACAGTCTTTTTTCCCCTGTAAGATGGAGACATTGTGTGACTATTGCAATGATCAGCGTGTCCTGGTCTCATGCTATAACTCTGAACCCGAGAGTAAAGTATAATTTGGAAATTGTTGCTGTGTACTGTGAAAATAACCTCCCCAAAGTAATCAGTAACCAGTTGTCTTACTTGGTAGTTTGGCACTCTGGTAATAATGCAATTATTTCTCTGTTCTGAAGCCGTATAAATAGTTGTAAGCTTGCATGTGTGATGGAAACAATAAAAGCTTGTATCTCTATTATAGTTTATTATTTTTAAAAAAGAATTGGAAGGTTAAGCAGAGGCTGGGTAGTTGATGGCATGTATACTGTCGCATACGTATGTGATTCCTAAGCCTCAGGCCCTTGTGTGGCTAGCTCGATAATATAAAATTCTGATTCCCAAGCCCTTATCAGAGATTGAGATCCTGTGGTTCTGGGAAGAAGCCATGCAGTCTTATTTTTAGCAAGCTTTCCAAGTAATTCTAGTGCAAATCCAATGCTTCTCAAATTTTAGAATTCCTCTGAATTGTGTGGGGAATCCTGTTAAAAAAGGAATTCCGATGCAGCAGTCTGGAGTGGAAGCTGAGATTCTGAATTTCTAACAAACTTCCAGGTGATGCTGGTATTGGCGGCCTGTGAACTGTGCTTGGAGAAGCAAAGGAGGTGACTTCAAGCACCTTTCACACTAGAGTAACAGCACTCAGCCTTGGTCGCACTTCAGAGTTACGTGGGAAGCTTGAGTATACACACACTGGCAGAGCTCACAAATGCCAGCTGAGTCAGAATGGGGAAGGGGTTGGTCCAGTTGCAGATGTTTATTCTGAGCACATCCCAGGTGATTCTGATGTCTAGCCATAGCTGACAACTAAAGTTTCTGATGCTGTTCCTCCTAATAGATACACAACAAGGACCATTTTCCAAAAATCAGGAGGATCAGCAGCAGACAACCAAATGCCACATAAAGCTGCCTGGCTGAAAATAGCTGGAAAAAAAAAATAGAAGTGAGTTGTTAACTAACAAAATAAAATTTGGTTTGTATGATGTTGGGCATGAATCAACGAACGTGCAGTGTTCAGGTGCTCTAATATTGAATGAAAGAATGAATTTAAAACAGTTTATATTCAAATGCCTTTGGGCTAGGCTGGTAATTAAATTTGTGAAGTAGGCCATATTTGCTTTATAAGGATGTTATGTGTTAGTTCATTAGGGCTTCCATAATGAAGTACCACAGAACAAGTGACTTAGCAGAAGTTGACTTCCGGTTCTGGTGGCTAGATGTCAAGGTGACGGCAGGGCTAGTTTCTGCTGAAGTCTCTGTCCTTGGCTGCCTGGCTGCTGTCTCTTCGAGGTCTTAGCTCTGTGCGTGTCTGGGGGCAGTGGGAAGAAGTCGGGGCTGTGTGTCGCTGGGCAGCCGTGTTCAAGTGCCAGGTCATTTACTTGGGGCTCCGCAGGCCTGGTGTTGCTGCATCTTCAAAAAAGTGGCAAGAATCAGAATCTCCGGTTTTGAATATTTTCAACTAAAAAAGAAATCGAACACCCAGAGCCTCGCTCCTAGTGGTAGATGGAGTGCAGAAGGGTCCCGGGGGCAGCCTCTCCAGGCATGAGCGTCCTCTCGGGACCCGTGCAGAGTCCTCTGGGGCTCCGAACCGGGACGGCCCTCTGCCCAGTTCAAATTCATATCCGTGCTTCTTCAGAGGCTCAGAGCCTCCAGTTCCCAAGCCCCCTTCCACCGCCCTCCCTTCAGTTCCTTGCAGAACCCATCCGATGGGTTTTATCCCCCTGCTGCCCCGGGTCTCTCTCACTCATTGCCTCCTATGCGTGTCAGTCTGAGATACAGCGATGGACAAATACAGCTTTGAGTTCTGCCCCTCGTTCCGCGTTTTAGCCTCCTCTCGGTTTTGCCTGAAATTGTCAGTCAATCTTTTTTCCCCCTTTTCCTACGTTGGCCCGATGAGGGTGTCAGATCCACGTGGGGGCGGCTAAAGGAAACCTCTTTTCGCTCTGGCCTCTAGGTCTGACTTCACAAGGCAATCTGGACCTTTAATAACCCGGGGAGTGAGGGCTTCTCGGAGCGGTTCTTGTTATGCTAGGGGTCTCTGGGCCATCTCACTCATTTTATCACCAAAGACCTGGTTTCCTCTTACGTGCTGGGCTTTTCTGGAATGTTGTGGGTTTGTGCTGTGCCACAGGGAGCAGGGAGCAGAAAAGACGCGTCTTATCGCCTGTGCTTACCCAGAGTCTCTCTCAGCTTCTGTCTCCCCTCACACGTGGGCTCCCCCTCTGGCCCACCGCACTGATTTGCTACAGGGAAGGAGGTACCCTGCCTGGGGGTGGCCTCACCGAGGGAGGGGTCTTCCTCTCTCCTTTGCCCTCTGAAGGTTTTGGAAACTCCTTCCACGCTCTCATCCCTTGAGGTCCTGGGCCTCGGGGAGCCACTGGTACTGCTGGGTGGAGCTGTATCCCTCCAGAACGGAGGCAGTTAAAAAACAAAACCCAGAGTCTCCGTCTCCAGTCTGTGGTTTCTGTCCCTGTCCCTAGCGTCTTCATTTCTGCTTTTGGAATCTTCTCCAACTACATTTCACCAGTCAGGCTCACAGCTCACTTCTGCCGAGTCACTTTCACCTGAAACTCCGACCTCATGTTAGTCCTGCTTCTGTACCCCAGGTCTGGCACCGGCTGGTCAGGTGTTCAGTTACGGACTGTCCAGGGCTGGAAACTTGAATTCCTTCCTCCTCTCCCTGCCTCGTGTCTAGCTGGTTCTGAGCTGCTGCTGCTGCTGCTAAGTCACTTCAGTTGTGTCCGACTCTGTGTGACCCCATAGACGGAAGCCCACCAGGCTCCCCTGTCCCTGGGATTCTCCAGGCAAGAACACTGGAGTGGGTTGCCATTTCCTTCTCCAGGTTCTGAGCTGAGGTTTGACAAATATAAGATGAAATAACTCCTATGCGTGATACTTCATGATTTACAAAGCACAGTCACTATCTCAGGGATAACAGTTATCCCGTAAGATGGCTTGAAGAGATTAAATGACCAAAATCACAGAGCCGGTAGGCAATAGAGCTGGGGCTCAAGCTCAGGGCTCCTGCTTCCGAACACCTTCTGAACATGCGCGGGTAAACCTGAGGCCTGGCAGTCGTCTGGCACAGGACTGGAGGCACTTCTTCCTGCAGAACCTGTATTGAACTTTTCACTCGGTGCATCAGAACCCTCAGCACAGCACATCCGTCACCGCCCACCCATCGGAGCTGACATGTGAATATGAACCTTCCTGAGTGTCCACAGGAGCTCGACGAGGGGCAGAGACTCGATGACTTGAGCGACTCAGAATGCGGCCACTGCTCTGTCCCAGGGTCAGGACTGGTTCCAGACACACTGGAGATGGAGATGGAGTGGGGAGTGTCTACAGATGGAGGCTGAGTGGGGAGGTTTGGGGCTCTAGGTATCAGTAGTCAAATATGAATGTATTGGAAAAAAGGGTAACAAGAAGTTCTCCGGTAACAAGAAGTTGGGTGATAGGAAGTCACAGGCTTGCTTCAGCAGCACAATGATCTCAAGGCTCTGGGTCCCCTTGTCTGCTTCGCTTCTCTTGGGTTTCCCCTCGGGGTTCCCTAACGCCAAGCACCACAGTCTCACCCAGCTGCACTTTAAGACAGACAGAAAGGGGGAGAAGGGATCTTCTCCCATGTCTCTGTCATCAGGGAAGAAAATCTTTGCCTATAGTGTCTGGTGGATTTCAGGGGACCTGAGTCAGTTTCCTTGGGCCAGAAATGAGTCACACTCCCACATTCTGCTTCAAGGATATTAGCATTTTTTAGCGTCTCTCATGAGAGTGGGGTTCTGCCTTCAGGGAATAAGAGATCAAAGGGCTAGAATTGACAGGAGATCTTAGACACCTGTAGATTCATCTTTTTTGCGGTGACATGGCCGTGCAGCTGACCCAGAACACCACTTAATAACACCTGGAGGTGCATGAGTCTGTGCTTTCTGCAGCTCCCCCATTCACCTCTTCTGACAAACAAGCTTGTTTTGCATCTCGCCGCCTCTGTTTGTGGTAAATGTATTGCAAGCCAGCAATGCCTTTTTGGTGTTCTTATCTCCCACAACACTTAACGCGGGCTTCTCTCAGCGTTTGGTGTGAAGTGAAAAGTGAAAGTCGCTCAGTTGTGTCCAGCTGTTTGCGACACCATGGGTATAGTCCTTGAAATTCTCCAGGCTGGAATACTGGAGTGGGTTCAGTTCAGTTCAGTCGCTCAGTCGTGTCCGACTCTTAGCGACCCCATGAACCACAGTACGCCAGGCCTCCCTGTCCATCACCAACTCCTGGAGTTCACTCAAACTCATGTCCATCGAGTCGGTGATGCCATCCAGCCACCTCATTCTCTGTCGTCCCCATCTCCTCCCACCCCCAATCGCTCCCAGCATCAGAGTCTTTTCCAGTGAGTCAACTCGTCACATGAGGTGGCCAAAGTATTGCAGTTTCAGCTTTAGCATCAGTCCTTCCAATGAACACCCAGGATTGATCTCCTCTAGAATGGACTGGTTGGATCTCCTTGCAGTCCAAGGGACTCTCAAGAGTCCTCTCCGGCACCACAGTTCAAAAGCATCAATTCTTCGGCGATCAGCTTTCTTCACAGTCCAACTCTCACATCCATACATGACCACGGGAAAAACCATAGCCTTGACTAGATGGACCTTTGTTGGCAAAGTAATGTCTCTGCTTTTTAATATGCTATCTAGGCTGGTCATAACTTTCCTTCCAAGGAGTAAGCGTCTTTTAATTTCCTGGCTGCAATCAGCATCTGCAGTGATTTTGGAGCCCAAAAATATAAAGTCTGACATGGTTTCCACTGTTTCCCCATCTATTTCCCAAGAAGTGATGGGACCAGATGCCATGATCTTCGTTTTCTGAATGTTGAGCTTCAAGCCAACCTTTTCACTCTCCTCTTTCACTTTCATCAAGAGGCCTTTGAGTTCCTCTTCACTTTCTGCCATAAGGGTAGTGTCATCTGCATATCTGAGGTTATTGATATTTCTCCCGGCAATCTTGATTCCAGCTTGTGCTTCTTCCAGCCCAGCATTCCTCATGATGTACTCTGCATAGAAGTTAAATAAGCAGGGTGACAATATACAACCTTGACGCACTCCTTTTCCTATTTGGAACCAGTCTGTTGTTCCATGTCCAGTTCAAACTGTTGCTTCCTGACCTGCATACAGGTTTCTCAAGAGGCAGGTCAGGTGGTCTGGTATTCCCATCTCTTTCAGAATGTTCCACAGTTTATTGTGATCCACACAGTCAAAGGCTTTGGCTGCCAACATCCGCTGGATTATGGAGAAAGTAAGAGAGTTCCAGAAAAACATCTATTTCTGCTTCATTGACTATGCCAAAGCCTTTGACTGGAGTGGGTAGCCTTTCCCTTTTCCAGGGGATCTTCCCAACCCAGGGATTGAACCCAGGTCTCCTGTATTGCAGGCAGATTCTTTACCAGCCAAAGTACAACGGAAGCCCAAGAATACTAGAGTGGATAGCCTATTCCTTCTCCAGTGGATCTTCCCGACCCCAAAATTGAAATGGGGTCTCCTGCACTGCAGGCGGATTCTTTACCAACTGAGCTAATGGTGGTCAGTAAATGCTAGTTCAGTCAACACATTAAGCCAATAATCTTTCTGAGATGTAAATTGATCCTGTCAATGACCCATTCAGCCTTCAGGAGTAAGGTCCAAATTTCCAAGAAGCTCAAAACAGGCCATACACTATCTGACCCTACATTTTTTTCTTTCAAAATTTTTTTATTATGAAAACTGACATGAAAGTTGATAGAAAAGTACAGTGACCACCCGTCATATTCCTACCATTTAAGTTCAGTGAATGTTAACTTTTTGCCGTATATGTTTACTCGTGTGTATGTTTGTATTTTGCTGAACTGTCTGAAAATAATTTGATGTTTCACCCCTAAATACCCAGCACAAACCTCATAAGAAATAAAGATATTCTCCTATATGATCAAAAAACCATTATCAGACTGTGGGAAGTTATAGTTCCTGAATACCATCTAGTATCCAGTCCAAAGTTTGATTTCTCCATTGCTCCCAAGATTATTTTATTGTGTGTGTGTGTTCAGTCGTGTCTGACTCTTTGCAACCCCAAGGACTGTAGCCTGCCAGGCTCCTCTGTCCATGGGATTTCCCAGGCAAGAATACTGGAGCAGGTTGCCATTTCCTTCTCCAGGGGATCTTCCCAACCCAGTGATTGAACCCAGGAGGTCTCCTGCATTGCCCATGTCTCTTGAGTCTCTTGCATTGGCAGGCAGGTTCTTTACCACCAGTGCCACCTGGGAAGCCCTATTTTATAGTATTAGGTTTAAAATCAAGGCCTAATAATGTTCAGGCATTGCATCTTGCTGTTTTTATTCCTTTTAAAACAAGAAAAATTCACTCACGTTCTCCTTACCTCGCCCCACCTGGCCGTAACATGGAATTTCTAAACATGTTAGGCAGTTGTTTCACAGGCTGTCCCACATTCTGGATTTGTCTGATTGCTTCTTGGTGTAATTTAACTTGTCGTTCTGTCTCCTGTACTTCTTGAAAACTGAGGATTTGGGTGAAGCACCTTTGGCGAGGATATTGCCTAAACGAGGTGTATACTTCATAAGGTGTCACTTCAGAAGGCACATGGTTGTTTCATTGTCACACTGTTAGTTTCGTCTCTTGGTTAAGGTGGGTGATCACTAGATCTTTCCTTTGTAAAGAAACATTTCCCCTTCTAAGCAGGTCATCTCTGAGATGGTTCTTGATCACTGTGACAATATCCTCTTCCCTTAAACTTTTCGTCTCAAGGTTTTAGCAGCCATTGATGATGTTTGCCCAAATCAGTTATTTCTCTGTGGGTTACCCAATAGTGATTTTCTAATCTTGGCAGTTCTTTTACCTATCTTAGCTGATATTCTATAAAGAAAACTTCACCTTCATCATTTGGTGATGAACTCTTATCTACCTCCTTCTAGAAAGGCAGATACATGCTTAACTTATTCCCTTTAGCTTTCAGTGTTTAGAATCAGAAGTTGGTGTAGTAATAATCTCTAATGCTTTTGAATAAGGGCATTTTTTTTTCTCTTTACTATGTCTGTGAACTCATGGAATTTTATATATTTAATGTTTTACAATCAATTATGGTCATCTTTCTTTTGGCTACACAACTGACTCCCGTTTTGCTCCAAAAACACGTTGGGCCGACTCCTCTCACCCTTGTCCTTATTTTCTACCTTTTCCCGTGTGTGCCATAGCCAGCGAACCACTGTGAGTTCTCCGGACACCGTAGTGCTTCTTCACACCCTGCACACTTACCTACACCATTTGCTGGGAAAACACCCTTGCAGCTCCTCTTGGGTGCTCAGTTAGGGCTCCAATATTTTTGTCTGTGCTGTAGTTGTTAATCTTTCAAGGTGGAATTCATCCCTCCCTTTTCTTTATTTCCATCATATTTTCTTCACACTTTGATTCATGGTGCCTGATGGGGTGACTTGTTTTTGCCCGTTTACCTGTCTGCTTCCACCAGAGACTATGAGATCCTTGAAACAGCAGATTAGTAATTAGCGGTATGTCTTATTTATTTTGGCGTTCCCAATAGCTCAAGGGCTTACACACAGTAGACGCTCATTCAGTCCTGATCAAGTGAGCGAATGAATGGTCCCTGACAATTCATGAAGACATCGGTGACAAACTGCAGAGAGGTTGGAAGTACCCAGGAGCAGAGAGTGGGAATAAATTCAAGTGAAGAAGGAGCGTGAACCTAATGCAAATGCTTTAAAGGATGATGGGGAAAGGACGCTATTACCTGCACAAAGCCTCAGGCAAAAACCGCACCAAATGACTCTCACAGGATATTGGAAATCAAGTAGGAAGATGGAGGTGAGCAGGAAGTTGGAAATGTACCAGGTATGCTGTGCTTTAGTAATTTCCACGGCACACAGATCTCTAATGGAAAACAAGAGAAAGCTGAGCCCATATGATGACTTTCCCGGGAGCTTTCTCTCTCTTTATCCGGGGATGTGTATATAGAGTCTGAGATCTCCTAAGAGGTCCTTTGAATTCAAATGACTTTCACAAATTGGGTTAGAACCAAGTCAATCTCAAAAGAATGATGTCATTGAAAAGCACCTGGACTAGAGAGTGACCTGCTGAGTGGAATCCAGGGAGTGGATGCAGGGGAGAGGGGCCTTGCATTTCAGTATTCAGAAGCCTAAATTCTGAGATGCTAGCTCACCTATGGTCCTCAGACCCTGCTGCTGTGTTGGCTAGTGCAGTGGCACCGGATGTCTTAGGAGAGCATTCAGAGCAAGCACTTCGGGGGACGGAGGAGCCAGACCCGGACGCTTGTCCCTCAGGAGGTGAGGCTGTCGGGCTGGGTGTGTCACGTGGGAGCTCTTCGTCTTCCACCCTGAGAACCCATTTTGCTCTCAGCGCCGCCCCTGGCGTGGGCGCCATGTACTCATCCAACCCTCCTCGGACTGAGCTCCTCCATGGTCACATGGCGTTCTCTCAGGGTAAAACAGTTCTCCCACCCACTCCCTGCTCTCTGTATTCCTGCTTTCCCTTCACAGGACTCATCACAAGTCCAGACTATGACTCT
This sequence comes from Moschus berezovskii, assembly GCF_049115385.1. NCBI lineage: Eukaryota > Metazoa > Chordata > Mammalia > Artiodactyla > Moschidae > Moschus > Moschus berezovskii. Next base: position 14,910,678 of record NC_142475.1, on the reverse strand, counting down.
GTCTCTGAGTTTGTCCCTTCCTCTGGACTGTAAGCTCTCCAGGCTCTTTGTTCACTGATGAATCCTAAGCGTGTATGCACAGGAGTTGCTTGACAAAGAGTGTGGGCTGGGGGTCATGCTAGTCTTACACGAGCTCCGGCCTGATCCCGTGGTGGTTGTATGGGCTGTGCCTGGCAGTTGTCCTCTGGCGGGAGGACACCGTCTCTTACTAAATAGGTGCCGGCACTTAAGTCTATCCTGTTGAGCACATGCCACATGCTAAGCGCAGTGCTAAGGCATTTTATCACATCCTCGCAACCATTCCGTTATTACCTGCGTTTTCCAGGTGAGATCAGAAGAGCCCGAGAACGTGTTCCATGTCATGGAAGTTATCATTCCTGAAGCTGAGGGAATTACCCACCGCTCTGCCCTGCCTCTCAGGCTGGGGTCTGCAGGCGGGTTGATGAGCTAGATTAACACTATCTCCTGACTTTGGAAAGGAGGGAGGAGGGGGTGTGGCCGCAGACAGGCTTCCAGCTCTCCTCAAGATGCCCACTCACCACAAATGGGAAGGGTGTGTGTTCGTGTGTGTGGGGGAGGCCATCTCTGGGTGTGTGAACAGGAAGGGCATGGGTCCTGGGTGTGCCCAGGTGTGTGTCCGAAGCCAGCTTTGGAACACAGCCTGCCGATGGCCTGCTTCTTGTCTGCAGGCTCATGGTGCCCCAAGGCTTCTGGGCATGCTCGCGCGCCGCCAGCTGAGACTTGGAGCCTGTGCTTCAGAGTCTCCCAGCTGTGGGCCGCTTGTGGGGAACACACTCTCCTGGCCTGAAGCTGCTTAGAAGAAGGGGCCTCTCCTGAGGCCCTGAGTGGATGGTTTGACAGGGAAGCCAAGTCCCAGAAGGCACCAGTCTCAACAAAATGGTGTCGCAGCTATGAAACAAGGGAGTTTGTTTGTGTGTGGGCAGCTACGAAACAAGGTGGTTTGTCTGTGTGTGGGCAGCGCAGATGGGCCTGCTGGTCTTAAGCCGGTCTTTGAGCTGCAGCCTCCCACACAGACCGTCGTTCGAGCACTGCTCTTGTCTCTGAGTGAGAAAAGTGGTGAGAAGTCGTTCTTTCTTGACATTTCCCTAGGGGAGTGCTTCCCTATGGGCTTCTCTGGTGGCTCACATGGTAAAGAATCTGCTTGCAATGTGGGAGACCCAGGTTCGATTCCTGGGTTGGGAAGATCCCCTGGAAAAGGGAATGGCAACCCACTCCAGTATTCTAGCCTGGTAAATCCCTTGGATGGAGAAACCTGGCAGGCTACAATCCATGGAGTCGCAAAGAGCTGGACTTGACAAAAATTCACAGAACCTTCTACTCCACACAGGGATCACGTGGAGGGAAAAGAAGCAAGGTAGTGAGCATTTATTGAATACCTGCTGCATACCAGACTGAGGGGCTTATGTACAAATTATTTTTCACTTTTTATAATAGTAAGCTTATGAAATCTGCATTATCTACATGTTACAGTTAATGATACTGCAGCTCTGAAAGTTAAAAAGCTTGATCGGGGTTACTCAGCCAGAATTTTGACGGATGAGAGTGCCTTTGGTGTCAAAACAGAGGTTCTCTCCCTTATAGAAAGGAGACATAATTACTCCAAATTTTAGTGAGAGTACTATGAATCAGATAGAATGCTTTCGGTATTCTGTAACTGCAAGTAATGTATGCAGCTGTAATGCAAGTAACAGAAACTTTGACCAGTGAGGTCCAAGGATAAGGGCAGTGACTGTTTTCATAAAAAGGAATTTGGAGGCGAGTGATCCCATGCTTGGTTTAGCTGCTCTGTTATCTCATCAAGTCCCCAGGCTCTTTCCATCCTTCTAACATTTTTGGCATAGACTCAGTGAGAACTTTATGTCCTCACACTTGTCTCATGGCCTCAAGACGGCTGCTTCACTTCCAGGCATCATATTCTCAGAGACAGTATCTAAAATAGAAGAGTAGCCACGGGGGCAAACAGGACATTCTCCTGCACAGCTCCCTCTCTGCATTAACTGGAGAGGGAAATCTTTCCTCGAGTCTCTAGTGCACTTTCCTTTACACCTCTGTCATCTCATTGGCCAGACACGAGTCTCACATACGTATACTTCCATCTTAGACCAATTCCTGGCCAAGGGGAATGTTACTGCTATGACTGACTTAAACCAACCAAAGGATTGGTTCCCAGAGGTTGGGCAGACAGCTTGTAGGGAAGAAAGGGGCATGGTTGGTGGGTGGGTACTTGTCACGTGGTACTCAAGGTTTCACCTTCCTCTGTGACCACTGGCATAGCCAGAATGGAATAATCGGGAGGACTGACAACACTTACTATTTATTCATAGATCAGGACAGCATGCTTATTTAGTACCTTCTCTAATCTGAGACATGAGTTAGGTATCATGATGTGTTGAAAGAACTGTGGGATATAAATGTGCAAAGTACTTTATAATCTAAATGGGGGAGGAGTTAAATAACAGTGAAGAGTTAAAAGCATGAAACAAAAATTTAGCCAAAAATTTAATGGTATCTGGGTGAGAGGATAATTTTGCAAATTCTTCTTTTTTAAAAATTTGTTTTTGATTGAAGGATAATAGATTTACAATGTTGTGCTGGTTACTGCCATACATCAACATGAATCGGTCACAGGTATACGTATGTCCCCTTCCTCTTGAATCTCCCTCCCACCCCCACCCCCATCCGACCCCTCCAGGATGTCACAGGGCACCAGTGTGGCATTCAGCAACCTCCCACTAGCTAGCTGTTTTACACGTGGGCGTGGAAATGTTTCAGCGCTCCTCCCTCAATTCGTCCCACCCTCTCCTTCCCCGACTGGATCCACAAGTGTGTTCTCTGTGTCTGCATCTCCATTGCTGCCCTGCAAATAGGTTCATCAGTACCATTGTTCTAGACTCCATATATATATATGTTAATATACGATATTGGTTTTTCTCTTTCCAACTTACTTTACTCTCTATAATAGGCTCTAGGTTCGTCCACCTCATTAGAGTTGACTCAAATTCGTTCCTTTTTACAACACATTCTTCTTGAAAGTAATTTGTGATTTCTTTGTCTCACTCATGACTGGATAGAAGTGCTTTAAAAACAAGTTTCACTTAGCAGGATTCATTTTTGTATCTTCTGCTGGGTTTTTGCTATTTCCTTCCAAAGAAAATGCATAAAATTCTCAATGATTTGAGAATATTTAGGGCCAAGGAGATTATTTTTAAGTGTTAAACACAATATTGCTGGTTTCCTGGAAAAAAATATTTGGTGTTTTAGCGAGAGATCTGAACCAATCTTAAATTTAAGTGTCAGCCCTGGTAGCTTTACTATGTAAGGCTGACATTTAAAGTGAAGTTGCTCAGTTGTGTCTGACTCTTTGCGACTCCATGGATTGTAGCCTTCCAGGCTCCTCCATCCATGGGATTTCCCAGGCAAGAATACTGGAGTGGGTTTCCATTTCCTTCTCTAGGGCATCTTCCTGGCCCAGGGATCGAACCTGGATCTCCCACATTGCAGGCAGACTCTTTACAGTCTGAGTTACCAGGGAATCCCCCTGTGGATCTAAACAGTATTCGAATTAAGTATGAACATTCATTTCAACACTTACATTAGAGTCATTTGAATAATGGTTTAAAAAATGCCATAACTGCAGTCAAAACTTTAATTTGGCCTCTGATGAAGGGCAGTCTTCTCAAATTGGCCTCAGTTCCTAGAGAAATCCTTTGAATAGATAAACATAAACACATACTTTGCTGATAATTGTGTTGACTGTATAATGAATTGGTTAGGAATTGTTTATCATTTTAAACCAAAAAGGGTGATCCAGAATGTGTGCATGCTCAGTCGCTGTAGTTGTCTCTGACTTTGTGCAATCCTATGAACTGTAGCCCGCCAGGATCATCTGCCCATGGGGTCTTCCAGGCAAGAATACTGAAGATGGTTGCAATGCCCTCCTCCAGGGGATCTTCCTGACCCAGGGATCGAACCCATGTCTCTTACGTCTCCTACACTGGCAGGCAGGCTCTTTATCAGTAGTGGTGCCACCTGGGAAGCCTGTGATCCAGATTATAGACTCCCATTTCTTTAGAGTTCCAGGTGGAGAACCTTCCTTGGAGCCCACTCACTTTGGAAAGATCATCATCTGGGAGACATCTCCCCTTTGTTTTTGGGGCTTTTGTTATGTGATTCGGCACCCCCTTCCCCCGAGATGCTAACTTAACTTTTTCCAGACTCTTTTTGGTTGGGGGTTGGAGAGAGCAGGGAAGGGTCATGCCCAGGGTAGCATTTCTCAGGCTCTCTTTTCAGGGACTGTTGTAATTAGAGTGGGGAGTGTTTTGTTACCTTACCCCAGCCTGTTGGGTGTTTTAACTGCTCCTCAGCCCTAGTTGAGCTGGAGCCATGGTGACCCATGCTGACTGTAGGGAAAGAGCACATTAGCCAAGAGCACAATTAGTCAGGCTCTCTCTCCCCATGTCCTCTCGGCCTTGCCCCCATGTTCTGTGAACAGTGACTTTGCATGGTTATGTAACAGCAGAGATTGCTTATAGCACTGCGCGTGCACGTAACGATGTACTCACTTGGCGACGGGCCACCTTTGTTCTGTGTACCCTTATAAGCTCCACCTGAAAAGCCCTTGTGGCTGTGTTATGGCTGAGTTATGGCTGTGTCCACTGGGTCAACCACAAGAGAATACAGCAGGATTGCATTATGGCTGCTGCACCAGCCCGGAAAGAATAAACATGCCTGCAGTTCCTACGGCTCCTCGAGTTTCCTTCCAGGTTCCCCGCTCATGTCTTGCCTACTCGGTTCAGGGAACAGTGTAAACAGCGAGGTAGTTGGCGTAGTGGGCAGGATATGCAGTAGGTAGAGGAGCCTGAGGCTCCAATGGATGGAGGAAGCCAGTGGCCACCACATAGTATGTGGTACCCAGTGGCTGCAGTCCTCCTGGTGGAAGACTGGGAGGCGGCGGACTGGCCACCTGATAGTCTTGAGAAGGCGTTACAGGCAGTGAGTTCCCATTTGCTGGACAAAGTGGCAGGTACTGCTGCTGACACCGTGGGACGGATTTTCTTGTTGCCTGGAAGTGAACATGGACAGTACACTCCGTGATGCTGCAAAATTGCACGAGTTGTAGAGACAGGAGGAGGAGCTAGGGCACTGTACACGCATGCTGGAGCAAGAGTGCGTGGCTCTGAGGAACCCAGCGCCTCGGACTAGGAGGTAACGAGGGATGAGGACGAGGAACGTTGTGAGACCCCGGGTCCCCGCTTGGCAGCGATGCCCACTGAACAGCAGAAAGTGAAGCGTGAGCAGCCTATGGCCCAAGGGGGGCGTCCTCAAGGGGCCCCCAGTGTGACTGAGTTCACGACATATTGACCACATACTCAGGTGGAGTTGGTTGACTTGGGTAAGCCGTTTCGGCTGAAGCAAGGGGAACCATTGGCAGCATGGCTTTTGTGACTCTGGGACAGGGGTGGATGGTATCATTTGTTCTGGGGATGAAAATGAATGATTGGCATCTATAACCACTCAGCCTTCATTGAGACAAAGGTTGCAGATCGCTAGGCAGCTCATGCAGGGGGCGCCTAATCAAACACACACCCCCTGATGGAATGGATTAACGCTGCCACCTGCCCCGTGTGCATGAATGCAGAGAGCTCCTGGATGCTGTGAGTTAATGGTATACCTATACAACATTTTACTCAAATACCCAAGGCCCAGATAAGGGCCATGTACAAGGTCCTGTAAAACAAGCATTTTACAGGCAGCATGCAAGATGCCACTTTGAACAATGCCCTGTCCACCTCTTTTGGATCCCTGACTGCTATTCTTGCCCCCTATGTGGTGGGGCACCCCATCTCTGAGATGACCTAGATGGTGGCTAGCTTGGGAGGAATAGAAGGGCACCGGCAGGCCAAAAGTGTTAGGCGTGTGAAGACCCCAAAGGAGGACCCAAGCTGGTAAAGACCCCGTCCGTGTGACATGGATGCAAGTGAGGGCTGATTTGCTGGCAGGGGGAATTGACAGAAATAAAATTGATAAACAGCCCAGTGCTCCACTCCCAGAGCTCTGGAGGCAACTGAGACTAGAGCAGCAGTTTACCAAGTGTGAGACGCGCCCGCACCAAGAGATACAGGCGGTTCAGTTAGATTACATGGCGCCCAAGGATGTTCTTTCAGATGCCCTTTTCCACTTTGGATAAGCCGCAAGCCAAGGTGCCCGCCGGAAGGGCCCAAATGGGGACCAGAGGCCCCATGTAGAACTTGCAATGTACAGAGAGTGGTGGCCCCGGTTGACCCCGGTGCTGAATGCAGTCTTGGTTACGGGAAACCAGAGCAATTTCCCAGTCCCAGTGTGCACATTGATGGCTATGGCGGCCAAAAGGTTAAGGTGAAAGTTGTGTCCCTACCTTTGAAAACTGGACGGCTCCCTGTGCAGCTGCATATTCTGTATGTGTCCCCAGTCCTGAACCATATTTTGGGGATAGATGTTCTACAGAGCATAATATTACAGACCTCTGTGGGGGGAGCTTCATCTCCGAGTGCATGTGCTGGAGGCTGTTGTGAGGGGCAACTCGAAGCATCTCCCACAGTTACCGCCGGGCCGTTGCAGGGTAACAGCTCTGAGACAACACCGTTTACCAGGTGGCCATGAAGAAATCTGTGCCACCATTGCCAAATTTAATTCCATTTAGCTCCCCTGTGTGGCCCGTTCAGAAGCCCGTTGGCCCATGATGAATGACTGGACTACAGAGAACTCAATAAGGTGGTGCCACCTGTGCCTGCTGCTGTACCAGTGATTCATGACTTGATGGACCTACTGACCAGTGTTGGGCACTTATCACTATGTGGCGGATTCTTGAAATGGAAGCACCCAACTTCAGTATTCTTTCAGCAACAATGAAGACAAAACAAAATATTTCTTCCCTTGCAGTTCCCCCCCGAAAGTCCTGAGATTGACACACTTGGTTCCTTAGGTCATTATGCACACTTGAACCAATCGCTAAGTGGCACCCCACTCCAGTACTCGTGCCTGGAAAATCCCATGGATGGAGGAGCCTGGTGGGCTGCAGTCCATGGGGTCACGAAGATTCAGACACGACTGAGCGACTTCACTTTCACTTTTCACTTTCATGCATTGGAGAAGGAAATGGCAACCCACTCCAGTGTTCTTGCCTGGAGAATCCCAGGGACGGCGGAGCCTGGTGGGCTGCTGTCTATGGGGTCGCACAGAGTCGGACATGACTGAAGTGACTTAGCAGTAGCATTAGCCCACCCTGGAGCCCCAAATGGAGTCACCCCACCCAAGCTATTAAGACTGAAAATAGGGAAGGGATAATTTTTTTTTCAAATGAACATAAATGACGGTGTCAGTACAGAGGAAGAGGGGATGGATGCTGGGCAGGAAAAACAACAGGCGCCCACGAGCAGAAGTCCGTTCCCGGGTCATCCTTGTTAAGAAGAAAGTGGGAAGGAGGAACAGCAACACCACTGTTATTATGAGAGCCAGGCGCCGACAACTCCCTGCTTGCCTTTCTTCACAGTGTGACTAGACAGCCTTTCTACTATGGAAATTTGGTTGCGGCTTCAATATGAGGCACGAACCGTGATGCTGTGAGCCCTCAGGGCATCAAACTCTGCTCTTGCAGCCGTTCCGCTCTTCCCCCGCTTCTGTCCTTCATCACTGTTCTTCCCTCCAGGTTTTGGTGCTTTTCTCTGTGGTTTCTGGCGCGCCTCTTGGCTGAAGGTCATCCAGACAGTGACTGCTGACTGTGGGCGTGTGAGGCTGGGAAGGCCCAGCAGAGAGGTCAGCGGCTGCTCCTGGTGGGCGAGGAGGCGCCTTCAGAGCGCAGGGTGCAGGGCCTCTCACCTGCGGCGGTGCAGAGCCAGGGGAGCGCCTGGGTCCTCAGAGCATCTGATGAGGGGTTACGGGGTTTCCTGGGAGCCGTGGGACTTCATGTACCTCGGAGAGGTTTAGGAGTTTTGGCGCCCCTTTCTCAGGCCACTGGCCTGCCCTTCACCAGCCCACATGGCCCCCATGGCCCCCATGGCCCCCATGGCCTGCAGTCTGGGGCTTGCATTCCTGTGGCTCCCTCTTCTCTACATGATGGGGGGTACGCCATCACAGGTCACTCCTCAGGAATGTGGGTGGTTCAGGGACACAGGCAGGTCAGCGACTTCCAACACTGGGCCAGTGAAGGGTTGGACATAAGATTGGCCACACAGGTAAAGTTCCTAAGGCCAGAGAGATGGCAGGATTTACCTGAGGCCGCAGCAAGACAGGCTTCCCTGGTGGCTCAGACGTTAAAGCGTCTGCTTGCAATGTAAGAGACCCGGATTCAATCCCTGGGTTGGGAAGATCCCCTGGAGAAGGAAATGGCAACCCACTCCAGTACTCTTGCCTGGAAAATCCCATAGACAGAGGATCCTGGTAGGTTACAGTCCCTGGGGTCTCAAAGAGTCGGACACGACTGAGTGACTTAACCCACAGTAAGACAGAGTTAGAATGAATGAACAATAATGTGAAAATGATTGTTTACAGGAAATGTCCCCCATACACTTATAAAAAGAACACCAGCTGGGGGGAGAGCTGGACTCTGCCTGGTGGAGGTGGGCTGTACGGCCCTGCAGGCTGCGCCGTGGAGACGGGAGGAGGCCAGGGAGAGAATAAAGGGAGCTGAGATGAGTTGAACAAAACGTGGGACTAAGAGGGAGGGTGGCCGGGCACAGAAGGGGCATGGACAGTTAGGCTGGGATGGGGGGTGTCTAGGTAAATTCACTCTGGAGTCCAGCGGGTGGGCCTAGAGCCAGGCTGTGTGAGGAGGCTGATGGCGTGATGCTGTAGGGGCTGCCCGGGTCTCAGCACTGAGGCTGTGGACAGAGCTATCTCCTCTTCCTGCAGACGCAGGGGTGGTGGTGGGCAGGTACAGACTGGAGAGGCCTAGCGGGGCTGCAGGACGCCCCCCGTAGGCACTCAGGGGGCTCAGCCTGTCCTTGGCCCTGCAGGGTCCATGTCCTGGTTCCCATCCTCCACCCTGCCTGAGAGCCATTGTGAGGTCACGCCCCCCAACTCCGCCCCCACCCACACTTCTAAATCATAAATCCAGCCCAGACTAGAGACACTATTTGTTCTCTTAAGCTTTATTTCGATTTCCATAGCACAGAAGAAAAAAAAAAAAACAATAGTCTGAAACAAGAAGGTAAGCCATTTTAGACAACTAGGGGCTTTGCTTAGGTTATTTTTGGAAAGGTGTGTAGTAGGGATTGAGGGGTAGCTGATTCGGGACGTTCTTCCATCCCTGGAGAATCTAAATCAATGAAAAGTAAATAAAAAATTGGGTCCCAAGATGACACAGAAAAGTCTCAATCCAGAATAAACCCTGAAAGCTACATTTTCAGCTTGAAAGATGAGGGCCGTCTAGTGGAAAGGCTGGCAGCCCCTGGCCCTGTGGCCCTGGCCCTGGGCAGTGCTGTGATGCTTTTTATTTGAGGACAGGATACAGCCCCGGGAGCGGGGTGCTTGGAGGATGCGGTCCTCAGCTCCCTGTCTCCAGGAGCAAACCCCTCCCGCCCTGCCCTGGCTCCTCTGCTGGAGGGCTCTCACTGCAGATGCATCCTGGGCATCTTCCATGAGCTCCTCTCGCCTTCAAAAGAAGGTGCTGTTGCTTTCCACCTGCCTCTTCCCGGGAGTTTCTTCCCATCGGCCTGTAGGGCAGGAAGTGCAGCTGTGGGCACGGAGGGCGAGGGGCCCACTGGGAGCTGCAGTAAGGGCTGAAGCCGCCGCTTGGCACCCGAGGGACATGTCCTGTAGACCCCATACCTCACACTCCAGCTGCGGTCTGCCGGCTGGCAGCTCAGCTCCTCAGCTGGGCTTGAACCTGGAGGGAAACCGTGCTAGCCATGGAAGGATGGCAGTGAGTGTGTGTGTGTGTGTGTGTGTGAAGGGGGGTGAGTGTGGGCAAGGACAGTAGGGGAACTGATTGGGAGCACTGGCCTTGCAACAAGACAGGAGTGGATTTGAATCTTGGCCCTGAGACTTTATGGTAAAGAATCCGCCTGCAATGCAGGAGACCTGGGTTTGATCCCTGGGTCAGGAAGATCCTCTGGAGAAGGAAATGCAACCCACTCCAGCATTCTTGCCTGGAAAATTCCATGAACAGCGGAGCCTGGTGGGCTACAGTCCATGAGGTTGCAAAGAGCTGAACATGACTGAGGGACTTAAAACACTTTGACTTATTGACTATGTGACTTTGGACTAGTCGCTTGACCTGTCTGAAGATCAAAAGATTTCTTGATTTTTTTTTTATTTTTACAGTGATAATAATGAGTACTGTAGATAAAGGCTTAGGACCTCTTGAGCCCCGCAATATATTATGTGATTTTGAAATCCATGCCTTGGACTCAGACCTATAGACTGTGGTTTGTGAAAATTCCACCCTTCTCCTGCAATGTGGCTATGTTCTGGTAGACTTCTCTGCCACAGCTTCCAGTTGGCACCACAGCCTCTGTGCTGCCCCTCTGTCAGCCCACGCTGAACACTCAGGTCCTTCAGCACTTTTCACAAAGCCCTCTCTCTGCAGGTACTTTGTGCATCTGGGAAACTTCAGGGATAACACCCAGCTTCCTGTGATCTTTCTGGTTCTTTCTCCCACCCGTCTGCACTCTTGTCCACGGAGACTGCTCAGAGTTCCACATCCTTCTGCCCCTGTTTGCAGGGTGTGAGGCAGCTCTGTACGTTGGGGTGGAAGTGGAGATGTTGGGGGCAGCTTCCAGGAGCCCACCCTCCACTCCCTTTGTCCTCACCCCTTCCTCCCTCTGCCCATCTGTTAACGTGGACGGAATGGCCGAGTTGTGAGCCCGAAGGAGGCGAGGCTCCCCAAGAGCAGGCAGAGCCACCATCCCAGTCATGGGTGGCTTTCCTCTGCATTTTTATACATGTGAGAGAAAGAAGCTTCTGTGTTGCTTCAGCCACTGCTACCTTGGGTCCCTGTATCTCACGGCTGAACCCTCTCCTATCTGAGGTGCAGGCTTCTTGGCTTCAGGCCCAGCACGGCCTGTCATGGCTGTCCACTGGGTGGTGGGGGGCAGGCTCACTCTGGGGGCCCTTGGGGGCTGGGCACAGGTGACCAGAAGGCTGAGCAAGGCCTCAGAGCGTCCGGGGGACATTCTGACCTTGGCTTCCTGCCTCCTGTGAGAAGCAGGGGGCCTGGCATCTCCAGAGTCTGAGGTTTGTCTCGAGCGCCCTCCCGCACCTACTCTTTCTTTGCTCTTCCTTCCAGCCTCCACACATCGTGATGGCGGCCGTGTGCCCGCATCCACACAGTAGCCCTACCACCCACAGGCTCAGTTTCCCCTTCTTCTATCAAAAACTGCTCTCAGAACCAGCCTCTCCAGACCTGTCCCTCTTATGGTGGGTGAGCAACCTTGTGCTTCCATGCGATGGAAAAGCCTTCTGGGGCTGCTGTCCTGCTGTGTCTAAACCAGTCCCTGTTCAGTCCATCACCCACGCGCTCTGCAGTGAGACGAGCCTGCCTCTGCCCAGAGGGGCAGTGATTACCAGGCAGCGGGATTTGGTGAGAGGAGCCCAGGCCTTGGTGCTGGCAGTTCCAACTTCCAGTTTCTGGATGTGAGGTGTGGAGGAGCCTCAGGTTCTTTGTGAGGTGAAGTGAAGTGGCTCAGTCATGTCCGACTCTTTGTGACCCCGTGGACTGTAGCCCACTAGGATCCTCCATCCATGGAATTTTCCAGGCAAGAATACTGGAGTGGGTTGCCACTTCCTTCTCCAGGGGATCTTCCCGACCCAGGGATCAAACCTGGGTCTCCCACATTGCGGGCAGACGCTTTACCATCTGAGCCACCAGGGAAGGTTCTTTGTAGCAGGTGGAATTTCTGAGAGCATCTGGCCTCCAGGATGATTATAATGGATCAGTGTGTGTGGACAGAGTAGAGCTGGGCAGGGGAGGAGTCGTTCAGCAACCCCATGGGGAGCTTTGGAGCATACAGTGGTCCTGCTGTGGGCCAGAATGCCAGGGTCTGGATGTCTCCACACTGTCAGCTGTGCATGGCTGCCTGGAAAGGAAAGACCTGCCCTTGGATGAAGCAGCTCTCTGCAGCTAGGCATGCCTGGAAGAAGCTGGTGCCTGGAGGCAACTAGTCCTTTCCCAAACTGGGGTCTGAGTGCATCTCATCCTCCATCACGTTCTCTATCTGCAAAATGGGGGTGGTAACAGGACCAGCCTCACAGGGTTTAAGTTAGCTAATGTACATGTATATCCTTTGTAAACTGGCATCAGTCATCTCTATGGGCACTAAGGGCACTCTCCCAGGCAGGCAGCCCTGGATGTGGGAGTCCTTCCCGGCAGAGTTGCCCTGGGAGAAAACAAAAGTGAAAGATCGCTCAGTCATGTCCAACTCTTTGTGACTCCATGGACTATAACCCACCAGGCTCTTCTGTCCATGGGATTTTCCAAGCAAGAATACTGGAGTGGGTAGCCATTCCCTTCTCCAGGGGATCTTCCTAACCCAGGGATCAAACCTGGGTCTCCTGCATTTTTTTTTAAACCATCTGACCCCCCAGGAAAGCCCTGGGAGAAAGACTTGGGTAAGTCCCCGAGCTGACCAGTCCATCCTGATAGGATTAGCCCCCTGCGAGTGTCAGGAGTGGTGGATCCAAAGCCCACAGAATTGGATGCAGTGAAGATGAACATTTTATCAGTCTCTGCTGATCCTTCATTCAGATGTTTCACATCCAGTGGCCGTGCAGATTCAGAGCAAGGTGGTTTCTGATAAAAACCAGTGAGATTAAATATGGAGCATGTCCAGAAAAGAGGAATGCTGAAGGAAACTGAGTTTCATTCCATTCTGAGATTTCTGGGTGTATATAAGACCCACATCTGCTTGTTCTGAAAGCATAAAGATTTCTGTTCTACATGAGTCAGGAACAAGAGTCATTTCAGACCCAAGTCTAAGTTGGGGTAGATGAATATAAGGATGCCTATAGAAGATTGTTCCAGTGATGGCCCCCGGAGATTACGCTTCCTGGCATTCACCCCCGTGTGCTTCTCGCCCACATTGGCTCTGGGGTTGGCCATGTGACTTGTTTGGCCATTGTTTTGGCCAATGAGATACCGGCACATGTAACAGAAGCTGAGACTTGGTAGGTGCTGGGGCACTGGGATTTGCTGAGGTTTGGACTGAACTCCTTGAGGATGAGTTGGAAAGAGAGGCTCTGCCCTCCCAGGCAGCCCTTCTGCTGAACGGAGCCTAGGTGAAGCCAGCAGAGCCTGCCAGCTGGCCCATAGAATTACGAGAAAGAATAAATTGCTGTTATTATATTATTTTTAAATGAAGTGAAATTCATGTAACATACAATCAACCCATACACACAATACTAAAGTGGCGTTTGGTGCATCCACAGAGCTGTGCAACCCCCATCTCCTTCCAGTTCCCAAACATTGTCATCACCCCACAAGCAAGCCCTGTGCCCTTTGCGCAGGCACTCCCCGGCCCCCTCACTCTCGCTCCTGGCGTCACCAGGAGCTTCCTGTTTCTATGGAGACAGACCTTTCGTGACTGGCTTCTTTTCATTTAGCATGTTTTCCATATTCACGCATGTTTTAGCAGGTGTCAGTACTACATTCATTTTTGTGTTCAAATAGTTTTGAGTGTTCGTAGCAGCACTATTCACAGGAGCCAAAGGACAAAGCAATCCAAGTGTTCATCAATGGATGAATGGATAAATAAACTGTGGTATATGAATATGACGGAATATTATTTAGCCATGGGTCAGTCGCTCAGTCGTTTCTGTCTCTTTGCGACCCCATGGAGTGTAACCCACCAGGCGCCACTGTCCACGGGATTCTCCAGGCGAGAATACTGGAGTGGGTTGCTGTTCCCTTCTCTAGGGAATCTTCCCAACACAGAGGTCGAGCCTGGGTCTCCTGCATTGCAGGCAGATTCTTCACTGTCTGAGATTATTCAGCCATAGTTACGGCTCCACCCTTATGGCAGAAAGTGAAGAGGAACTAAAAAGCCTCTTGATGAAAGTGAAAGAGGAGAGTGAAAAGGTTGGCTTGAAGCTCAACATTCAGAAAACAAAGATCATGGCATCTGGTCCCATCACTTCATGGGAAACAGATGGGGAAACAGTGGAAACAGTGTCAGACTTTATTTTTTTGGGCTCCAAAATCACTGCAGATGCTGATTGCAGCCAGGAAATTAAAAGACGCTTACTCTTTGGAAGGAAAGTTATGACCAACCTAGATAGCATCTTAAAAAGCAGAGAAATTACTTTGCCAACCAAGGTCCGTCTAGTCAAGGCCATGGTTTTTCCCGTGGTCATGTATAGATGTGAGAGTTGGACTGTGAAGAAGGCTGATCGCCGAAGAATTGATGCTTTTGAACTGTGGTGCTGGAGAAGACTCTTGAGAGTCCCTTGGACTGCAAGGAGATCCAACCAGTCCATTCTAAAGGAGATCAATCCTGGGTGTTCATTGGAAGGACTGATGCTAAAGCTGAAACTCCAATACTTTGGCCACCTCATGCGACAAGTTTACTCACTGGAAAAGACTCTGATGCTGGAAGTGATTGGGGGTGGGAGGAGACGGGGACAACAGAGAATGAGATGGCTGGATGACATCACCAACTCTGTGGACATGAGTTTGAGTGAACTCCGGGAGTTGGTGATGGACAGGGAGGCCTGGCGTGCTGTGATTCATGGGGTCGCAAAGAGTCGTACACAACTGAGCGACTGAACTGAACTGAACTGAATGTAAGTCAAGGTTGCTGCAGTAGCTGTGTGCTCTGCGAGCTCTGCACACTCTCACGGTTCATCTTGTTGAATGAGGCAGGCTGGCGTCAGCGCACAGGATGGTTAACTACTGCAGCTTCACTTCTGGAGAGAACTTGAAAGTTCTCGTGACTCCCAGCCTCAGTGCTCATTTTCCTGAAACAGGAACCTCTCCCCTTGATGCTTCAGAAGCTGAATAGATCATGGGAACACTTCCGTGGTGGATGCTGAGAAACAGATCCTTCACCAACACCACCCTTCCCAAGTTCAAGGAGAGCTCGGATGGAATGCCCTTGCCAGTGTATTCTTAACAGCTATTCTTGCAGCCACTCATAGGGCTTTGGTGGGAATTTGACTAAAAGGGCTTCATCCTGTTTATTCTTGCACAGGTGACTGTCCATTCTCACCCTGCCCACCTCTCTGTCTCTGCTCCCCCAGATTTAGAATCCTAGGGCATCAGATTTTACCCTGAGACTGCCTTATCTAACATAGTATTTTTTTTCCCCTGAGGAAACAAGGCTCTGAAAGATGAACAAAACAGCTGATAGTGATTCAGCTTAGCATCACCGCTGTGGCTAAGTTGGACCCACTGAAGGCAGGGCCATTCCCACCAGGGTTCAGGAATTGTGTTCCTTGTTTTTCACCTGAAGGAAGGGGGCTGAAGACCCTTCAATGACACTCAGTTAACTCCAGGCTCCTATTTGGAAACATGTGGGAATAGCCTCATAGAAACAGGTTGACTGGGACGAAACTCCATTGGACATAGAATTTTGCTTTGTGGACCAAACAGTTTGCTAAAAGTTGTATGCAGATTTTTGTTAACAACTACACATTATAAATGCAAAACAAAACAAAAACTGGCAAGTTTAAGGAACTGTAAAGGAATCCTTTTGAGAGGCAAGTTAGCGTTTCCTAACTTGCCTTTTATGACAAATGCAGATCTTCACAATCCGTGAGAATCTTTACATTTGGACATCATATGAGACCTCGGATTAAGTAACTGCTGCATGTCTTTGTTTTCTCACCAGTAATATAATACTGATATTCCCCTCTATCCGCTGACAGGACAGCTGTGGGTGTTGACTCGGTAGGCTGAACAGGGGCCCTCAGCCCCACTGCCTGCTACCAACATTGTCAGCAGCATCCATTCAGTCATGAGCCTCTCACTGATACTGGCTGGAGCTTCCTATCCGCGAACAGGAAGATAGATTAGAGTGTGTTTATGAGGGCCCAGCAAGCTGTAAGGGGAGCTATTCCCAGTGAAGAGAAGCCCAGACTGAGGGGGTGATAATTAACTTCAGTTTAACTTGCTACCGAACACCCACCGTGGAGCAGGCGCTGTACTGGGCCTGGGAGTGGAGCCCTCAGTGACCTGCCTCTGCCCTCACATGGTCACTAAGGGAGGGCCCCAGTCATAGCCCTGCATGGACTCGATAAAGAGAAACGCTCCGCCTTCTGACTCGGGTGTGACCCATCGAGGACAGGGACGTCTGCCACCGACGTGTTTTCGGTTGTATTGAGGTGATCCTACCAGGCTTCATCAGACGCACCCTGAAGATTAGCAGAGGCAAGAGGCCCATGGAAGAAAGGGGGAGAAATTCACAGCGACTTTAAGCTTCACTGAAGTCAAGATGTTTCTTAGGAAGGGTTCTGATCAAGCTTCCACCTTGTGAAGAAACTTTTCTCCCGCTTTCCTCCAGCACTTGCAGCTGCAGGCTTTGAAGGTGAGCTCTGACCGTCATATCACTTGCCTTGGCTCCAACACCAGTAACCATGACGAGCAGCATCTAGCCATGGCAACATTTAATTTTTTAAATAAAATCCTATCTGGAGCACTCGCCACACTTAAAAAGAGCGCTGACAGATAAGCAGCCTTCAGGATGCCGTTTCCAAACACCCATCTCTAACGAGGCGTACCTAACAAAATGTGTACGGTGATTATTTATTCTACCAGCAAGTCCCGAGGTGATAGAATCCATTGTATGTGAAATTTGCTTTGACAAACCATCCCTGATTGTGTAAGGCTCCTTCTGTGCTCCGGATCATGGAGCTTCCACTATTGACTGGAGCTTCTGATCAACTCTTCCTGCAAATGGCAGAATAGAGTTGGAAGTCATCTTCCAATTGAGGCACGCACCATCTACTGGGACTGTGCTCAGAGAAACAGGCTGCTGAATAGTGGGGAGGTTAGGGGGCTTCAAGATACAGGGTGAGATGCTGTTGCTTTCCTGGGGAGAAGCCAGCTGTTGGAAACCAAGAAAGGATGGTGTGTGGTGACGATGTGATGATAGAATTCCAGGTCAAAGTGGTGGTGAGATTTCAGGGAACCCTGTCAGATCAGGGCTTTGTCTCACAGCAGATGCCCAGTTTCTGCAGTTTCAAAGGAACTTATACCTGCCCTGGAAATTCTGAAACCTCCGGCTGCTGGCAGTTTGACATTTTCTGTTGTGTTTAGACTTGATGGGTTCAGTTTTATAGAGATGCACCCACATTGTCCAGAACAGAGGGCCTGGGACAAATGGGCAGTTTACTTTGATTCAAGATAGTGAAGTCTTTCTTGAAAGAACTCGTAAATATCATTCGGTTTGTATCTGTTAAGGATTAAGACCAGCTGCCAGAAACAGACAACAGAAATAAAAGTGGCCTCAATAATATAGAGGTTCATTTTCTCTCATATAAACTAAGTCCAAATACCGAGAGTAAGTTTGGACCTCTAGCTTCAATGGCCCACAGTGGCTTCTGGAGTACCAGTCATCACATCTGTATTCTAAGTAGGAGAAGGAAGAAGGATGGGCAAAAAAAAAAAAAGCCTTCTGATGGAATTCATTTTTAAAAGAAGCCCCACTTTTACTTTTATTGGTCATCCTTAGTTGCAGGGAAACCTGTTATTTATTAGATTAGCTGGCTACATTGCTGCTCATTTCTTTATTTTTTGGGCTCCAAAATCCCTGCAGATGGTGACTGCAGCCATGAAATTAAGAAAGATGCTTGCTCCTTAGAAGAAAAATTATGACCAACTAAGACAGCTTATTAAAAAGCAGAGACATTACTTTGCCAAAAAGGTCCATCGAGTCAAAGCTAGATGTTTTTTCTAATAGTCATGTATGAATGTGAGAGTTGGACTATAAAGAAAGCTGAGCACCGAAGAATTGATGCTTTTGAACTGTGGTGTTGGAGAAGACTCTTGAGAGTCCCTTGGATTGCAAGGAGATCAACCAGTCAATCCTAAAGGAAGTCAGGCTTGAATATTCATTGGATGCTGAAGCTGAAACTCCAGTACTTTGACCACCTGATGCAAAGAAGTGACTCATTTGAAAAGACCTTGATGCTGGGGAAGATTGAAGGCAGGAGGAGAAGGGGACGACAGAGGATGAGATAGTTGGATGGCATCACTAACATGATGGACATGAGTTTGAGTAGTCTCCGGGAGATGGTGATGGACAGGGAGGCCTGGTGTGCTGCAGTCCATGGGGTCGCAAAGAGTCAGACACAACTGAGCAACTGAACTGACATTGCTACCCAGAACATGCTGGGCTGGCAATAGGCAGGCTCTGCCATATCACCTTTTAAGGGTTTCCTTTATGGCTCAGATGGTAAACAATCTACCTGCAATGCAGGAGACCCGGGTTCAATCCTTGAGTCAGAAAGATCCGCTAGAGTAGGAAATGGCAACCCACTCTGGTATTCTTGCCTGGAAAATTCCATAGACAGAGTAGCCTGGAAGGCTACAGTCCACGGGGTTGCAAAGAGTCAGGCACAACTGAGTGACTAACACACACTGATTCTTAGGGAGAAAGAGTATTGCTTTAGAACCTAGACGTTAACTGTGTGATAAGAGGCAGTTTATTCTGATTGTCTGAGCTGTGTCTTTAATCATAAAAATGAAAGATACTAATCCTAACTGAAGGGACGGCTATAAGGAGTAGATGAGACGGCTTATGAAAGCACTCAGCACGTGACTGACACTTGAGTGGTAGTTGGTCAATAAATGTTAGTGCCCTTTTCTTTCCTGTGCATTAGAATGTATTATCTCCCTGCATGGAGGACCACCAGCTTCTTGGCTGGGGCTCATGACGCATTCCCTGGCAGAATGCCCCAGAGGATGACAATCACAATTTCATAAACACAACCAGAGAGGCTCAGGCAACAATAGGAGGGGACACGTGTCCTGCAGCTTTTCTGCGTAGGCATTGTGCAAGGTGTTCTTCACAAATCCTCTCTCACAAGCCTGCCTGTGTTAGATGCCACGTGTCCTCTGCCAGCTCGTGGGACTTTTTTTACCATATCGATGCTTCCAGGGCTCACACCTGTGAATCTCATCAGATCTGACTAAGGGCTCCCGGCGTTGGTTTGTCCACAGGGTAGAGTGCCTGAGTGCATGGACTGTATCTCCTGCACGCCCTGAGTCCCTGAATGACCAGTGCAGGCACACAAAAATCCTGTTTCCTTGTGAGTGGAACAGACTGATGTATAGCATCCTCCCAAGTGCCTGGGAGGATTGGGCTAGGAAAACATAACTTGCTTTGACTTTTGCCCATCCCTGCCTGTTTTCTCAACTCTTGGAATGGGAGCATGTCCTAAATAAACCACCTGCATGCAAATCTTCCTCTCAGAGTCTGCTTCTTGTGAGTCTGACCTAAGATACACCTCCGACCTATTTGTAAGCCCTTTACTATTTTTTTTAATTAAGCTTTTAATTTTATATTGGAGGATAGCCAATTAACAATGTTGTGACAATTTCAGGTGGACAGCAAAGGGACTCAGCCATACATATACTATTTTATAGAGGGAAAGTGGAAGTTTAGACAGGCCAAGTAATTTGCCTGAGGTCATACAGCTAGTAAAGGGGTAGAAATGGTCCTGACTCCACCTAGCAGCTCCCGAGATCTTACTTTCTAGCCATACATCTTCTCTGAATGTGGGACCAGAACTCCTGGGGTCACGTTCCAAGGACTCTGGCACATTGAATTCCTCAGCCTGAATTGAAAACCAGCCTGCTGGTAAAGTGGGACGCTGTTGTTTCCAAGGTTACTGATGAGCACATCTAAGTTAGGTCCTCAGTGAGGGGTCACCAAGGGTGTCCTCGAGACTTGACTCTTTTGACTGAGGTTCAGGGAGGGAGCAGCGTAGCTACTGGAGAACATGCAGGAGCATCTCCTGGCCAGCTGGTGTGGCCGAGTCCAGCCTGGTGGTCCCAGTGGCGTGGAGACCATGGCAGTCGTGCCTCACAGCCAGCCCCCGCCACATCCTCTCCCAGGGTGCTCTGCACCAACCTGGCATGCCAGCGTCAGTTCTGCCCAGAAAATTGGGCTCACTTCTACTGTACTGTTTCCAAGCCATTTGGCTTTATCTCTGAAAGAGTGACACGCTGAGTCTTTCCACTTACTAAGTGCTGGAAGGAAGCTCATTCCTTTCCCTCCCTTGGGCTTGAGGAGACTGTCAACACTATTTCCACGGAGGGAGACTGGGAAATAATGAAATTAGCAGTAGCAGTTCAGTAATTATAAAAAGTCCTCATTATCTGAGAATGATTGATATTAATGGGGAAAAAGGCTATGTGAAAGTGAATCCACTTAAAATATTGATCAAAAGATCATGGTAAGATAGTAAAAAAAAAAATCAAAACCCAAAAATCTTAAATGTGAATTTGCCTAGAAAATGAAATATTTAATAAAAACCTTTATAAAAATTGGGCTTCCCAGGTGGCACAGTGGTAAAGAATCTGCCTACCAATGCAGGAGACACAGGAGCTGCAGGTTTAATCCCTGGACTGGGCAAGTCCCCTGGAAAAGGAATGGCAACCCGCTCCAGTATTCTTGCCTGGAAAGTTCCACGGACAGAAGAGCCTGGAGGGCTACAGTCCCTGGGGTTGCAAAAAGTTGGACACCACTGAGAAGATGAACACATAACTTTATAAAAATTATTTTCTGTTGACCAAACTTAGGGAGTTAATAACAGCTATTAATTCTTAAAGAATGAATGAACATTTTTACATGTGAAAATTTTCCAGCAAAATCATGATTACCTAATACTAAATTCTTCACATTTAACTTTTGTAGCACAATCCAAAAACTAGTAAGGTTTAAAAATACTTGGGCTTTTATCATTTCTTGAAAAGCCCCTTAAAAAGCTTCTGCTTTTCAAATGGTTTTCTCTGAGGCAGCACTGACCTTGCACTTTTCCTCTCTCTATTGGTAGCTGTCTCTCTCTGCCCATACTCCTTGGTCAGTGTCTTAGCTCACTAAACTGTGCAGTCCCCAACATAACTTTCATCGACTTAATGAAATCCCTCATTTATTGCAAGATTTGCAGTTTCATTTTGCCATCTATTTGCATTGCATCTGCAAATATGATGAATTCTTGAGGGCCTCAGACCCTCAGGAAGGGGCAGACCTTTCCCTTCTGGCAGGAGGGAGTGCTTATATTAATGGAAAGGAGGTTTGACGTGGGGACACAATTTAAGTCCTGAACCTCAGCAGTGGATAGTGTTGGGATATGAACCCTGTCACTTTCTGTTGCCAAGCCTTGTGTCAAGTATTTGCATGATGAATATCATGCAAGGCCTCCTCTGTGAACCTGCATCGCATTTCAAAGTTTATGAAGCACTTTGACATTTCATTTGACCCCCAGAACTGCCCAGTGAGGAGCCATTAGTTTCTGGATGACCTTTCTGAGAGCTATAAAGGTTACCTGACTTGCCCAAGGACCCTCAGGCGCTGGAGGAGCAAAGCCAAGGCCTGGAACTTGGGGCTGTTGGTGTTAGTTCTGGCCCTCTCTCTCGCTTATCTGCAGAGCTGGCTTATCCAAGGGGAACTAAAATAGCCTTTGAAAGAAAGAATTTGATATTTCAAAAAGATGCATTGAAGCTTTAGTAGAAAAAAAGATCAGAACATCTTTAGAATTTCTTGAATTTAAAGTTTACTACTACATTTATTTTAAATTATGCATCATGGAGGGCTGTGTTTTTTGGTGTTTGCACTCTGGAAGTTCTTTATCTGGTCCTGCACACTTGGGCACCCAGCAGAGCAACAGTACATCCTGAAGGGAGGGGAGAAAGGTGGAGACCCCCTCCCTGATTCTGTCCTGGCCTCTTCCACTTAACCAGGAGGCCTGTATATGGCAAAATCTGACAGCTAGCCCTCCTCAGATCTAGCTCCATTCCCAGGTTAAAAAGCCCCATTAACAAAGCTCATTTGTAAACTTTACCAAAACCAAAGTTAGGTCCTCTGTTGGCAGAGGAGTCTGCTGTGAGCAAGAAACTCTCTCTCTAGTCCAGCGTTGCTGTCTGCTTCACCTTGGCAACGTCATTTCAATCAGGGTCAACAACCCTCTTAATTAGGCACTATTCCTTAAGCAGCAAGGTAATGCTTCATTCATCAAAGTTTCATCTCCTCATTACGCCGCTAAGAGTCCCCTTGGTCTACTCCACGCGAATCATCAACGTGAATAAATCTGAGAGTTCAATATCATCGCAGAGCCAGTCGTTCATTAGGGCTCGTTTTATTAGCCTCCTGCAGTTTGGAGCTGCCAGCAAGTGGGCGGTCTGCTGCCGGCCAAGGATGAACTGTTCCAACAAGACACAGAGGCCCAGGGGCCCAGGGGGCTTCTAGGCAGGCCAGGAATGGGGAGGGGGCCCTTGGGCAGGTTCTGGGGGAGGTAGAGGAGAAGGATTTCTTCTCATCATTTCTAGCAGGTGAAGCATTCTTTTCTCCGTATCTTTCCAAGGACACTACCAGAGAGGTCAAGGACTCGCGGGAATCAGCCAGTGTATTCTTCCTCTACTGAAACACTGGCTCCGGTATACTGGCTTTGCACTCGAGAGAGCCGAGGGTCATTGCAGTAGGTCTGGGTACCCATGAGGGCATCCAGCTCTGTATTGCACTGCAGTATTTCAAATGTTTTCCGGTGCCTCTGGGATGAATAAAATAAAAATTCATTTAAGAGATACAGAATTCACAATCATTACATCAGCAGCTTTATGCGGGGCATCTTTTCAACCTCCAAAGACTCTTTTTCCCTGAGAACTAATTTCCTTCCCCAAATAGAAAACGGCCCCTGGCTCATGCTCATATCCCCCGCACCTCCTTCTTCTCAGTTACAGCTAACTGGACCCAGAGTTGGCGCCTTGTCTGCGCGAAGCTGACCCGAATCTCCCTTCTGGAACTTGGATTTGAGATTTAATGAATGTTAGGTGCAGGTGTCTGGCACAGAGGTAATCCGTAACTGACAACTGTGGGCCAGCATCACCTTCTTGTTTTAAGCTGGAAAAGGGGGGAGTTGGGGAGAAGTGTTGTTAACACGTGGAGAGAAGCAGAAATCCAGGAAGCCACACTCACTCTCCAGATCCAGCCTTTCTCTTCTCAGATGCCGCTGGCAACCCCAGGAATCCTCCCAATACATTAAAAATTGATTAAGTCTAATTCCCTGGTGTGCATACTAAGTTGCTTCAGTCGGGTCCAACTCTTAGCAACCCCATGGACTGTAACCCACCAGGCTCCTCTGTCCATGGGATTCTCCAGGCAAGGATACTGGAGCGGGTTGCCATTTCCTACTCCAGGGGATCTTCCCAAGCCAGGGATTGAACCCTCGTCTCTTTTACTCCTGCACTGGCAGGCTGTTTCTTTACCACTAGCGCCACCTGGGAAGCCCCAATTCCCTGGTAGCTCAGCAGTAAAGAACCCGCCTGCCAATGCGGGAGACACAAGTTTGATCCCTAGGTTGGGAAGATCCCCTGGAGAAGGAAACGGCAACTCACTCCAGTATCTTTGCCTGGAAAATCCCATGGACAGAGTAGCCTGGTGGGCTACAGTCCATGGGGTCACAAAGAGCCGACATGACTGACCACCCACACATAACCAATCAAAGAAACAGTGGCAAAACAGTGATTTCTTGTTAGAAAGATTCTAAGTAAAACTGTTATGTGGGGATCCTGATTTTCATAAATTATAAGGGTCCCTGAATTCCTTCCTTCCAGTTTTAATGTATGTATTTTAAATTGAGGTAGAGTTGATTTACCACAGTATGTTAATTTCTACTGTACAGTACAGTGATTCAGTTATACATATATAGTCATTCTTTTTTAAAATAATCTTTTCCATTATAGTTTATTGTAGGATATTGAATGTAGTTCTCGGTGCTATACATTCAGTTCAGTTCAGTTCAGTTCAGTCGCTCAGTCATGTCCGACTCTCCGCGACCCCATGAATCACAGCACGCCAGGCCTCCCTGTCCATCACCAACTCCCGGAGTTCACTCAAACTCATGTCCACAGAGTCGGTGATGCCATCCAGCTCATTCTCTGTCGTCCCCGTCTCCTCCCGCCCCCAACCCTTCCCAGCATCAGAGTCTTTTCCAGTGAGTCAACTGGTCGCATGAGGTGGCCAAAGTATTGCAGTTTCAGCTTTAGCATCAGTCCTTCCAATGAACACCCAGGATCGATCTCCCTTAGAATGGACTGGTTGGATCTCCTTGCGGTACAAGGGACTCTCAAGAGTCTTCTCCAACACCACAGTTCAAAAGCATCAATTCTTCGGTGATCAGCTTTCTTCACAGTCCAACTCTCACATCCATACATGACCACTGGAAAAACCATAGCCTTGACTAGACGGACCTTGGTTGGCAAAGTAATGTCTCTGCTTTTTAACATATTATCAAGGTTGATCATAACTTTCCTTCCAAGGAGTAAGCGTCTTTTAATTTCATGGCTGCAATCAGCATCTGCAGTGATTTTGGAGCCCCAAAAAATAAAGTCTGACACTGTTTCCACTATTTTTCCATCTATTTCCCATGAAGTGATGGGACCAGATGCCATGATCTTTGTTTTCTGAATGTTGAGCTTCAAGCCAACCTTTTCACTCTCCTCTTTCACTTTCATCCAGAGGCTTTTGAGTTCCTTTTCACTTTCTGCCATATCTGAGATTATTGATATTTCTCCCAGCAATCTTGATTCCAGCTTGTGCTTCTTCCAGCCCAGCGTTCCTCATGATGTACTCTGTATATAAGTTAAATAAGCAGGATGACAATATACAGCCTTGACGTACACCTTTTCCTATTTGGAACCAGTCTGTTGTTCCATGTAAAGTTCTGACTGTTGCTTCCTGACCTGCATACAGGTTTCTCAAGAGGCAGGTCAGGTGGTCTGGTATTCCCATCTCTTTCAGAATTGCTATACATTAGGACCTTGCTTATACATTCTATACATAAAATCTTACATCTGCTAACCTTAACCTCCTACTCCATCCTTCCCCCAGTACCTCCCTTCCCCTGGCAGCCACCAGTCTGTGTTCTGGATCAATGATTCTGTTTGGTAGATAGGTTCTTTTGTGTCATAGTTTAGATTCCACATATAAGCAATATCATATGGTATTTGTCTTTCTCTTTCTGACTCACTTCACATGGTATGATAATCTCTAGTTGTATCCATGTTGCTCTGAATTCTTAAAAAGAATGTTTTAGAAGGAGGGTGGTTTCTGCTTTGCCTGAAAATTCTCTACAGAAGGTGTATTGCAGGAGAAAATTCATGTGAATCACTCAGCAGCCTTCACAGACTTCATGCTCAACAAGCAATATCAATTATTTTCATAGACTCCTGACCAGTACTCACAATGACCAAAAATACCCTTCTGAAGTCTAGAGTATGTCCATGGTTTGAGTCATGGTCTGAGCAAGGGTCTCCCTCACCTTGGAGATCTTTGCAGACATGAGGCACCACCCTGCTTTCAGGAGC
The DNA here is from genome assembly GCF_049115385.1 of Moschus berezovskii. NCBI lineage: Eukaryota > Metazoa > Chordata > Mammalia > Artiodactyla > Moschidae > Moschus > Moschus berezovskii. Next base: position 14,885,159 of record NC_142475.1, on the reverse strand, counting down.
GGGAAGAGCGGGCGCTGGGATTGTTTGTGGAGTGTGGTGGTCTCGCAAGCATCACCTGGAGAATGTGTTGAATTAAAAATTCTCAGGCCCCATCCGAAACGTATTGAATAGATGCGTCAGGGGAGGAAGCCGAAGAGCTGCATCTTTAACAAGTACCCGAGGTGACCCTCGTCACCAGGGAGTGTGGCCCTGACTTTAAAGTGGACAAGCCACAGCTCTGAGCAGATGTCCTGGGTGCAGAAAATCATATCATGCTTTTTAATTATGATAAAAGGGGTTGATTATTTTCACAATTACCTAGCATCCAATTGACTAACACTACAGAGATTTTCAGTCTGTTCTCTTCTTCCTTACAAATCACAGGTGCTTCTAGGAAGCACTCCCCCTGCACCCAGGTCCAGAGGTGGTTCCTGACTAAATCAAGCCAACCACTACATTCAAATTCCTCGTTCAAGTGTGGACACATGACCCAGGCTGATATCATCTGGGGGGATTTTAGGCCTGTGGCTTCAAAGGGATGGTGTGCTGTAAGAACGTGAGGGTTGGAGCTGCTGCAGTTATTTTGCTACAATGAGGGGGAAAGTGTTTAAATGAATGACCCTGTGCAAAGCGTAGTAGAAAAGAGAAAAGAAACCAACCTTCACTGACATTATTAAGGTGCCAGAGCTTAACTTAACTCTGTACTTACTTATCCTTTGTAGGGATTGAGATCCTCAGCTCCATCTCCTTCACTTTCCCAGTGCATTGCTAATGCTTCTTATGTCCTAATTATATGTATATGCCCTAGACAGTGAATCCTCAGCCTGTTTAGCCCCGAGTTGGATATTTGAAACTTGGTAATAGATATACTTCACAACATCTTTAAAAAACACTAATTTTATTTCATGTATTGCTGCAAATTGATCAAGGCATTACATCTTTCACTAATCCTTAAGCAAAAGGGAATGAATTTGGATTTCAGCAATAAGGATTTGGGTTAGAAAGAAGGAATACTTTCTTCCCATGAAGGTTGTGAGGTATTTAAAAGTGTTATCCAGAGAGGTTGTAAGAGTTTCCTGTTCTGCAGATTAAAAATAAAAGAGAATTTGTTAGGTTAATTTTAGTGCTAGGTGAATTACCCTCACTCAGGACCTCTTCTGCTCCATGATTTCATAAAGCCATCCACACTTTATTCTGGATGAAGGTCCTGACTCCAGTTATGAAATTCATCATCCCAGCCCTCCTGGAGTTACTGGGGTGATACGTTGCAAACGTTCTTCACGTAGACCTGACTACATGCCTCCTCTCAGGCCATGAGCAATGAAGGAGCTCGTTTCCTCTCTCTCTCGTCATAATCAACCAGATGTGTCACTTGGCTGGCCAGGAACATTTCTATTGCCAATGATGCTGTTTCCACTGACCACAATTCCAAAAGCTGTTAAGACAGAAACAGAATAAAATATCATATTCTTGTCTGTTTGATTTTTCTGATGTGGACTTGATGAAGCAGACATTATTCCAGGGTCTTAAATCTTTCTCACCAAAATGTCCCATAAATCCAATGCCTGCTCCTTTATACACGAATGTAGCAGTGGAGGTAGCTTTGCCAAGAAAAAGACTTGGGTTTTGTTTTTTGCTTTTTTTCCCCCTATCAGTTCAGTTCAGTTCAGTTCAGTCGCTCAGTCGTGTCCGACTTTCTGTGACCCCATGAATCACAGCACGCCAGGCCTCTCTCTCACCAACTCCCGGAGTTCACTCAAACTCATGTCCATCGAGTCGGTGATGCCATCCAGCCATGTCATTCTCTGTCGTCCCCGTCTCCTCCCAGCCCCAATCCTTCCCAGCATCTGGACCAAGGTGCAGTTCATGTGTGGGGGAGACAGCCCCAAGTTCATTCACTTGTTTATTAGTTGTTATTCAACTTCTGATGCTAGGCAGAGATTGGTCAGAGTTGAATCAGACACCATCCCTGCCACTGATACTCTCACAGGCCCGGGACAGGACCCCGGACTGCTAAGTGGATGTGAGAAGTGCGAGCAAGACGCCAGGGAGGGAGGGAAGGAGGGTGGTGAGGGTCAGCTGGGCTGGGATCCCGAGAGGGAGAAGGCCACCTCGCTGGGCTCCCAGAGGACAGTGAGCTGAAGAGCGCTGACGGTAGCTCTCATCTGGGAGATAAAGCTCTGGCTGCGTACTCCCAACTCTGCTTTTTTGTTTTTTTTACCTTAAGCCAGCCACTACATTTTCCTGAGCTGGTTTCCTCAACAGTCAAGCAGAGCTTATAAAACTACTTCGCAGATGGTGTGCAAGGACTTTAAAACCACGACGTATCATTGCGGGCGAGTTCACTGCGAGGCTGGGAGGGGCTGGGTCAGGAGGCACCTTCTGTGAAGAGGGCAGGGAGCTCCGCGGAGGCCAGAGCAACATGGACTTCTGCTGGTCTCTCCTTTTGGCTGAAAACAGCAGCAAATGCAAGCTCTCTCAGATGATGGTGTCAACCGTTTCCAGGGATGGGAGTCAAAACTCAAAATTCCAATCCCACTTCCCTGGCCAAGCAAAAGGGCCCATTTTTTTTTTTGTGTGTGTGTGTATATTTTTCTTTCCATCTCTGAAAGCTCAGGAATGTTTGACAAACCAGGCAGTGTCACCATGGGGATGTGAGCCTGTGGGTGATTCCTGGAGTAGGGCAGCCCAGGCATCGAGGGTGCCCTACTCCATGGGCCGATTTCAGACACCAAGAAGGCCCCCATTTCTTACTTTCCCTAAGGTCCTCGGGGCTTGCTTTTCCCGTTGGGGAGAAGGAGGGGCACTGTTGAGTAGTGTGGACATTTCCTCTAATGAGGATAAAGCCTTTCATCCTCTAAAGGCTCTAAAGGGCTAAGATTCCATTGTCCCCGGGGAGAGGGGAGGGTGACTTTTGCACAGAGGCATAAACAGTGCATGAGCAGAATTTGAGAAGGATGTTGGGAGCTTGAGAGGGATGAGAAGAGAGCCCAGCACTACTTAGTGTTTGGAAACCCAGGGAAGCACCCCCTACTCTGGCAAGAAAGAGGAGAGCAGAATGGCTGCTCAGCATGCTACTGTCTTTCAGTTCCCTCTAGGGCTGCTCCTATTCAAGTGCCTGAGATCCAGGGGTGTTGTCTGTCAGAAGACTGGCATGGTGAAGACAATATGTCCATTTTCCAAAACAGGGAGGAAAAAGTGAATTTCAGGAAATGCTGTTTACCGTACTTACTGTACTGTTCACAGTAAACCCAGGGGCAACTGGGTTTACTGCTGCTCCTCACCTGAATTCTGGAGTAGATTATTTCCTAGAGGTTTGTGAGCCTCTCTCAAAAAACAATGTGCTCCACAAAAAGATGTGCACATCTTTAGTTATTAAAGAAATGCAAATCAAAACTACAATGAGATATCACTTCACACCAGTCAGAATGGCCATCATCAAAAAAATCTACAAAAACAAATAAATGCTGGAGGGGATGTGGAGGGTAGGGAACCCTCCTACACTGTTGGTGGGAATGTAAATCAGTACAGCCACTGTGGAGAACACTACGGAGGTTCCTTAAAAAGCTAAAAACAGAGCTGCATATGACCCTGCAATCCCATTCCCTGGACATATACCCAGAGCAAAAGAACTGAAAAGATACACGCACCCCAGTGTTCACTGCTGCACTGTTTACAATAGTCAAGACATGGAAGCAACCTAAATGTCCATCGACAGAGGACTGGATACAGAAGTTGTGGTATATATATACAATGGAATATTACTCAGCCATTAAAAACAATGAAATAAGGCCATTTGCAGCAACATGCATAGACCTAGAGGGTGTCACACTGTGTGAAGTAAATCAGACAAAGAAGGAGAAATGTCATATGACAGTTATTTGTGGAATCTAAAGCGAGATGATACAAATGAACTGACGTACAAAACAGAAAGAGACTCACAGACTTAGAAAATGAACTCATGGTTGCTGGGGGGAAGAGATAGTTAAGGAGTTTGGGAAGGTCATGTACACATTGCTACATTTAAAGTGGATAACCAACAAAAACCTATTGTACAGCACATGGAACTTTGCTCATCGTTATGTGCCAGCCTGGGTAGGAGGAGGGTTTGGGGGAGAATGGATTCATGTATGTGTGTGGTTGAGTCCCTTCACTGTTCCCCTGAAACTATCACAACATTGCTAATTGGCCATACCCCAATACAAAATGTTTTTGGTGTTAAAAAGTAAAAATTAAAAAAGATAACAGTAAAAACCAAAACAAAACAAAACAAAGAAAGTAGTGCTCATGTGTTATAAGCAAAGGCTCAGTTAGGAGTAGCCTGTAGCCATCCCTTCCATCAAGTGCTATGAGTGAGGGAGGCAATAAAAAATATTTGTTAAACAACTGAAGGCAGACTTGAGGTGACCTGTAAAAACAAAAATGTATCCTAGAAAGGATAATTGTAGATATGAAAACAAAAATAGTGGAGAAACAGAAAATTAGTTTTTAAAAACGAAAGAAAAAACAGAAGTAAATATTTTAGTATCTGGGCTGATTGAAAGACTGAAAATAAAATAAGATTTAGCCCCAAGATTCCTGGAAACCAAAGCAAAAGAGTCATTGTTGGGCTTTCTTATTCTTTCTATGTTTGGCAAAAAAAAAAAAAAGGAAACATAGAATTGCATCTGAATAGATGGTTTTCATTTTTTTCTGGCACTAGATTGTATGTGAAATTTATTGCATGAAAATTGTATTTTACAAGGAACAATATGTTCCCAAAGATCCAGAAATGTTCTTCAAATCACCTTTTAATACTGATTTTCTATGAAAACTGAGGACTTCGTATTGAGTCATAATTCAGGTAAGACATTTCTGCAGGAAACTATTCAAATACAGGCCAGATAAATTTCTTTAGAGACCCTAAAGAAAATAAGTAACATGTCCTTTTTTAGTGCAACCTTTTCTAATATTAGATCTAAAGATGAACTTCTGGGCACTAACAGATGCCAGAGATGTCCGTGTTCTGTAATTGTGACGCGGGAGAGAGCTAAATACAGAAGAAAGTTGTATACAATGTTATTTAAAAAACCTTAGGAATTTGATAAAAAGTCTCATTCAGATAAGTAATATAGAAAAATAAGAGTTACTCAGATAGACTGAGTCTCAAAATTTGGCTCAACAATTATTATGTGACTAACTTGACTAAGCTACTTAATGTCTCTCAGTCTTGGGATTCTCTTTGCTAAAATGTGGATAATATGCCCTACTTTCAAGGTTGAGAGAAAATTAGATGACATAGTGTATTGATTGCCATTAGTTTTATCTACATGTACCAAAAAAAAAAAAAATCCAACAAAAACCCAAACCAACCAAAACAGCAGTGACTCAAATAAGATAGAAATTCATTTCTTGTTTTGTTCTAGACCAAGGATGTTCTTCTTGTAGTAGACCAATCTTTTAGCTTGTTTTTCTACCATGAGGGACTTCCATACCTCAGATTACTTTATAGTCCAAAATGGCTGCCGGAGTTCCAGCATTACCTTTATATTCCAGCAGGTGGGCAGGAAGGAGAGAAAGGGGCACAGATTTCCTTTTTAACATTTTTATTTGCATCTCTTCAGCCAGAATTTTATCACATTAGTCTCATTAGCACTGCTGTGCTGTGCTCAGTTGTGTCTGACTCTTTGCAACTCCCTGGATTTTAGCCTGCCAGGCTCCTCTGTCCATGGAATTTTCCAGGTAAGAATACTGGAGTGGATTGTCATTTCCTCCTCCAGGGGATTTTCCTGACCCAGCGATCAAACCCTCGTCACCTGCCTCTCCTGCGTTGGCAGGTGGATTCTTTATCGCTGTGCCACCTGGAAAACCCAGGTGGCTGTTTAGCAAGCACAGAGCATCTACTGTTATCCCCAACATATTTATAAAATTGCAAAGACCCAGGTTGCATGCTATGCCTTTCACCTTCCTCTCCAACAGTCTCATTCTTCCTGGTGTGCTTGTTCTTGGAGGCAGAGGAAGTCTAAGTGGGAAATGATTGTTCACTTTCAGCCACATGACACATCCATGCTGAGGGATGAAGACAGTAAAGTGGGGTTGGTAATGATTAACCATCAAACTGATGATCCAGAAGGTGTGTAATTGGACACAGACTTACACCGTGGTCTGCCATTTAGCAGTAGTGATTAAAGGAGGGTTCTAAGTGGGTTGGACTTCCTGCGACTCAGACTGTAAAGAATCTGCTTGCAGTGCGGGGGACCTGGGTTCGATTTCTGGGTTGAGAAGATCCCCTGGAGGAGGGCATGGCAACCCACTCCAGTATTCTTGCTTGGAGAATCCCCATGGACAGAGGAGCCTGGAGGGCTACACTCCATGGGGTCCCAATGAGTTGGACACGACTGAGAGACTAACACACACTTTATTGTATTTTACCTGGGTATTTTCTTCTTTGCTTCAGGCAGCTCACCTTAATCATTCCTGGAGAAGAAATTGTCTAAAGAGAAGCAATATTCCTCATCCAGCTTTCCCACAGATGATTGTTTGACAGCGCCATCGTCAGTTTTGTCATTCATATATCAGATTCAGCAGATGTTTTGCAGATGTCAGACTCAGAAGAATTGATTGGGTCCATATATTTCTAAGATGTGTATATATTTTTGTAAGATAAGAGATTGCAAGATGGCCTTGGAGAAGAATCAACATCAACATTTAAAGGGATGAGTTACCAGCTGTGCAGAGCTGACCCATAATTTTCATAGAACACTACTTTTAACGAGAGGGCACATATCTTAGTGATTAGGAGCTTTGTGGGAAATTAAATATGACCACAAATCCTTTCCCACTCCTCCCTTTGAGAGATGAGATTCTCTGTCTTTGACTCTGAGCTGGCCATACTGTCTTACTTAACTAATAAAATATAATGAAAATTTCTGAGGTTAGGTCATAAGAAGTGCTGAAATTTCTGCCTAGGGCTCCTGGATTGTGCATTCTCAGAATGGCGCCTCTTGAGCCAGGTGCCAGACTGTCAGAAGCCCAGGCCAGCATCAGCTGCCAGCTGTTCAAATGAGCCTTCTTGAGCATCCTCCACAGCCAAGTCTTCGGATAACCACAGTCCCGGCCGCTGTCTGAGAGCAAGTGGATGAGAAAGCCCAAATGAGAACACCCAGCTGAGCTCAGTCCACCCACAAAGCCAGGAGAAATAGCACATTGTTGTTGTAAGCCATTAAGTTTTGGGTGGCTTGTTATGCAGCCACTGATAATTTGAACAGAATTTGGTATCTGTAAGTGGAATGCTGCTATGATAAGAACTTAAATCCTGGGATGTTGGCTTTCGGACCAAGCAGCAAGAAGCCAGGAAGTGCTTGAGAAAATGATGAAGGAACACAGAACGGAAAAGGAGGGAACAGTTATTGCAGGCTGGAAAAAGGCACCCCTTGTTTTGAAATGATGGGTAATTTGGTCCTCTGTTGTGTATGGTAATGCAAACAACAGGAAAAGTGCCTGTGACAGAGCAGACTTGGCTAAGGATACATCCAGGTGGAATGTTGAAAGTGCCCACAGTTTTCTTTCAGGCAGGTGCAGACAGAGAGGTGAGCTGAAAACTGAACTATTCACTTTCAAGTAAACTTAGATGAAATATAAAGAAGCAGACTTGTTGGGTTTAGCAATAAAGTTATTTTTTTATTCCCAGACTCTCCTGTTGGAAAAAGGTTCTCAAAGTAAAATATGATATAAAGGTATTGATCATCTCAAGGCATGGCTACAAGACACTTGTTACGCTTTTAGAAAGTTTTAAGAGTATGTCTCATTGACCTTCTCAGCTACACAGACAAGTTTCAAAGGAATCTGATGAGTGTTGTTCCACACATCCGACTCTTAGCTCAAGGCAGAAAGGGGTCTGTCTCAAAGGGATTTGTTGGTGTGCATTTTGACTAATGGCATGAACTCAAAAGAGTCCTTAGGAAGCTCACAAAAATTTAAGAGCATTATACATGAGGAAGTACCTTTAGCTGGGACTGAAAAAGACAGAGGTAGTTCAAAAGGCAAAGAGCCTTCTTTGGGTGGGAAACAGGGGAAGAAGGCTACTAAGCTGCAAACATGGCTGTTTCTTGGGGAAAAGGAAGGACGATTGAGAGTGAAGAATCAAAATTGCAGTGAGTGGGGCTGAGAGCCACAGAAAATCAGTAGTGCTCAATCGGTGGTCCTGGAAGAAATCCCAGCCCACAGCTAACACTGACAGGCAGCTTGTATGAGTTGCCTTTTGAACATCTAGCCCGGTTGGGCCTTCAGATGACTGCGGCCCCAGGACAGAGGGCCAGTGAAGATGTCCATCTGAGCCCAGCCAGCCCACGGAACCACGAGAGGCAACAGTAAACTTGCTAAAGCCATTACATTTCAGACGTGGTTTGCTATACAGAGATAGGCAAGCTGATAAGATTTCAAATCTCAAGTCCTTCATTTATTCACAGCTACAGGAATGTGGGTAAATCAACTGAAATCTCTGAAAACTTCATCTCCTTCTCTGCAGAGTGAGACTGTTAACAGGCTCTACCCAACGTACTTGTTTGGGGGATTAAAAGAGATCATGTATGAAAAGCAGCAAGCCCAGTGAGCAGGTCTTAGTAAGTGGGTAGTAAGTAGCTACCACAGTCAGTAAATCATGAAAATCACTTGCTTTTGTCCAAAAGGTATTAGTAGATGAAAAGCTTGGGGAATGTGGGAGGAATTCCTTTAAGAGTCTGGTGTTTTGTTAATGACCTGAGAGGTCATTAGGTCATTGACATCTCTACGTTTACTTTCTTTTTTTTCCCCACAAGCCGAGAGGGCATTTTTGAGTCACTGGAGAAATTTTCCAAAGAAATTCTGAGGTCAGAAAAATTAGTACCGATTGGCCTTTGAAAATGTGGCGGCGATGACCCTATAGGTGGGTTTTACTACCAACATATGAGCTGAGCAGGCCCGGTTCATGGAGACAATGAGGGACTGAGCAGCCCTGACCCGTGTCACAGTGAGACCTGTGGACTTGCCAGGCAGAGGAGGAGGGCTCTAAGCGTTCCCGGAGCCCTAGGATGGTGCTATCATCCCGTGTGAGTAGGTGTATGTTGAGCGTTGGGGTGATTGTTGGGGAGTAGTTCCTGGAATTCAGAGTGGATGGGGGCAAGCTTTAAGAGGCGGGGCCGCAGCAGAGAGAGTTAAAGGAACGTCACACTGGTTTTCAGCGCATCAGCACACGGATGTGTTTGGTCGCATTCTGGTCATTCATTAATTCATGAAGGCATTCACTCATTCAACACTTATGCATAGTGTGGCTCTGTGTACCAGACTGGGAGCTGTGCTCTGGAGACCCATGATGCATAAGAGACAGTCCCTCCCCAAGAGGTCACAGTCTAGCGGGGAGACGGATGAGTAAACAGGAAGGACCACAAGATAGAAAGCACCGCAGGAGAAGAGACGTGAACGCGTGGGAGTGGAGCCCCAATCCTGGAATCAAATCTATAGCAAAGCTGGCGACAAAGCTCTGAGGGGAGCTGCCAGTGGGGCTTGAGCCACGTCTGGAAACAAAGGACACACTCAGCATCAACAAAGAATGAGCTTCAGGCGGAGGGGCACCAAAGGACAAGCCACTCCTGACCTCCTGGGGGCTCTAGCCTCTTCCTCCCCTAACCCCACTCCTGCAATGAGGCTCAGCTCCTGGAATCTGGCAGGTTTGTTCCAAGCCTCCCAGGGGACCTGAAGGGAGGGACCATCTCTCTCAGGCTCAGATGGAAAAGCAAAGGAGTTCAAATATGTCTTGATTTTTGGCTCCAGAGACAACTGCTGTGTGGGCAAATGTTTTTCTTCGTGTGTTCTATTACTATTTACTGTTCATGATCTAAAACACTAAAAAAAAAAAAACAAAACCCAGCAAGGAAAAGCTAAAATAAACTCCACAGGGTTCAAAATGGCAGACTGTGGTTGGAGCCAACGTCCTTTCCCTTCCAACACTGGACTGTTTGCCGAGTGATCTCACACACACTTGGGGAGACCGGGCCCCCCGACTCCCATCTTCTCTTTCCCCTCACCTCCCCCGTCCCCGCCCACATGAGCTTCTCATCAACAGTGGCTCTGGTCAAAGGCCTGGGGTGAAGTCTACCCTGAATCTCTTCGGGGCTTGGCTGAGGGACTCGTTTCCGTATTTGGAAGTTGAAGTGCCTATGTGGGATTGGTCCCCAAGATGTCATTTTTGTCAGTGATGGTGTAGAAGTCTCTGGTCCTTTATCCAGCTGATTGTCTAGCTTGAGTCAAGAATAGATTTCTGGGACTTTTCTGGTGGTCCAGGGGCTAAGAATCCACCTTCCAATGCAGAGGACACCAGGTCCATCCCTGGTCGGGGAGCTAAGACTCCATATGCCGTAGGGGCAACTAACCCTGAGTGCTGAAAAGAAGCCCACGCACCACAGCAAAGAGGTCACACACTGCAACGAAGAACCGACCCGGCCAAAAATAAATAAATAAAATATTAAAAAAATAAAGAATCGCTTCTCCCTGAAGTTATAGCACAATGGGGGCAGCAGCCGTGGCCAAACACAATCCGAATGTAATGGTCATCAGCATCAGTGGGTGAGGGTCCCAGCCCTGCTCTGGGAGCTCCTGGAGAGACCAGAACACCTTCCCGATTTTCCAGCATCCAGCAGCCTCCTTGACATCTGGAAGGGGTCAGTAGTGCTTGCGGCATTCAACCTGGCTGTCAACCAGGCAGATAATAGCTCTCAGCTTCAGCTTATTGTCAGGAGGACTTCTGTACAGTTGAAGAATAATAATGATAATGGAAATAACAATTTAAAAATGAATACTATTTATTGAGCCCTAACTCTTTGTCACTTTGTAGGAGGACAAGTCTTTTCCACGCGTGACCTCATTTGAGACTCAGAACCTCTGCTGTATGTCATTACCCTCACTGGATAGATGAAGAAATGGAATCTTGAGAGCTGAGCTAACTTGTCGCAGACTGGCACGTGGGGTTTGGACCAGAACGTAGGAGGGTCAGTTTTGAAGACTGACTCTTACTCGTGATATTGCTGTGGATCCTATGCTAAGACTACTGGAAGGGCTCAACCCTGGAGGGTATCTGGGTTCCAGGGGACAAATCAATCCTCAGGAGTGCAGAGCAGTTCCTACCAGGTGTCCCGTTTGTCTGGGGTATACCTCCAACTCTCACCCAGGGAAGCAGGGGCCAGGCTTGTGCAGTGGGAGGATAGGGTTTGGTGCCCAAACAGTGAAGAGATAAACACTATCCTGATTCCCACTTAAAAGAAGCAAAGCAGCCCCAGGGCTCACATGGACAGAGCAGGGGGCTGAGGGATTTGGTAGTTCTGTTTATTTCAGTTTGTATTTGACCTTCCATTACTTTCGCCAAGCAACTCCCAGTGAATGCAGAAACCTTTCCCCTGCCTTGGGAACATTTCCATACAAACAGAAACGTTGCACAGATGACAAAAATTAAGATGTACTCTCTAGCTCGCCTTGCTGTATTATTTAAAACAATTACTGTATGATTTTGCTTTCACATAGCCATGGAAACCCTGCTGAAAGGATTTAATACAATTTATTGTGTGAAGCTTAAGAAGAAATCTGTTTCCCTAGTGCTGGAAAACAAAGCAAGCCAATTCCTCCCCACTTCCATACAAGGTGTGATGGATGCAAATTGTGGACCGGTGACCTCACACAGCAGGCGGCTGGGCTTTCTGGGAAAGCGTTCTGGAGATAAGTGGACCTGCTTCCTTTAGATGTAAGGGAAAACAAAACCAGTGCCAGAGGAACGACAATCTTCTTTGATGTGCCCGGAGCTGGTTTGCTATTTCAGAAAAGGAGGCACAGCTCTGAGTAGCAGGACCACAGAGCTTTGCAGTGAACACAACAGAGAAACTCTCCCTGCCCCCACAGAAGCCTCTCTTTCACGGGCGGCTCTTACAGGTATCTCAGACCACAGTGATGGGATTCATGAGTGAGGGTATCTTGACACCAGGGTCTGATGAGTTGGTTGGTAGTTTTACAGCAGCGGTTCTCAACACTGGCTGCTTCGAACCCCTCGGGGCTTGGGAAAATTCTGACTCTTAAGCCCTGGGTGTTATTGATTAAATCAGAGCTTGGGAGGCTGGGATAGGCACAGGTATTTTTATAAAGGGCACCAGGTGATTTGAATGGGCTGCTGGGGTTGCAGGCCACTGCCCCAGAGTTTGACCTTCTTTAGGCTAACCTCTTTGATGGTTACTTTTGGGTTCCCAGGAAGAGAGGCAGTGCCTGATGGTCTGTAAACCTAAAAAGCCTATTTTCACCACAAATACGCAGTTCGATTCTTTATCCCTAGTTTCAGTGGGTGGCAAGAAGAATGTAAATTGTGGCAGAAGCTGGGGGACCAGAGGCTTCTCTGAATTTGTTTTGCAATTTCCTGGGCATTTCAAAACAAAACGTTAAGCAAAAATTGCTGAAGACTTGGGTTCAAATTCTGGATCTGCTACTTGTTAGGTGTGGGACTCAGGGAAATGACTTATCCCCTCTGACCTTTGCCTTTGGAAGGTGAGGATGATGGTAATCTACTTATTGTGTGAGCAAAGGAGATAATAAAAGTGAAAAACCTAGATGTTAGCTGGGGTTCCTTTGCCTCTAAAGGGCTAGATGACATTGTTCAAACCCTCAACCTCCAGACTGCGGAACACCTGATTATTTTCTCAGAGTCATGGGAATTCCTGAGCAGCTCACGGCCTTGCGGTCACCTTATGCTGTGAGTTCCCGCTGCCATGAAACTAGTCAGTTCAGCAAGCGTCTCATCACCTACTTGGGTTGTTCAACCCAATTGTGCAACCCAGTGGCGTCCCTTAGCTTCCCCCAAACAGACCTCTCACACAGGCGCTTGTGAGTGTAGGCGACTTTGCTGAAGATTGGGGAGGACGAGGGGAATTCCACCGGAGCATCAGAAGAGACACAGCACACAGCGTCAGGCAATCCTGTTTTTCAGCTTTCCGGCCACCCCCACACTGCTCATCTTTCCTCCTGTGTTTCCCCTCCATCCCCGAGTTTCTGCACATTTTTAACATGGAGCGTTTAGTGATCTCATTTGTTTCCTTGGATCTCATCTTCTAAACTAGATGCCTTATTAAATGATTTACTGACATACCCAGCCCCTCCAAAGCTCTGTTGAACTTCAGTAAGTTGACAAAGCTGGTCCCTGACTGACCACGTGTGGTGATGAAAGCAGCACAGCGTCCTCAGCTCAAAGTCATGATCCGCAGCCCTCTCCTACCCTCCGCAGGCTCCTCCCACCTTCCACAGTCCCCCAGCAGCCCTGGGAAAGCCCAGGTGTCGGAAGCGGGAACGGGTCTAACTCAAACTCTCTCTTCTTTTTCAGGTTCAGATTCCAAGACCACACTCTGGACATTGGAGATGAAAAAAATTCCAGCCTTTGGGGAGAATTTTAAAAAAGGGTTTAGAGAGGCTTCTGGTATCTTGACTAGAAAATGACAGTTTGAGGAATGTAAACAAGTCAGAAACCCAAGACTGACATTTCCTCTGAAATATACACGTTTATAAAAATTGAAGTCAAACACACCGGGCCCAGCGCCCCCTACAGATTCAGTGGGGATTTGGAATCATGTTGTCCACAGGCCTCCTACCAACAAGCGCAGCTGGGAGGAAGGGGCCCCAGAGACCAGGAAGGGCCAGTGCTCCACAAACATTCCTCCTTCCAGGGCTGATGACAGGAAGCTCAGAATTTTGAAGCAGATAACTAAAGGGTGGAAGGGATCCAGTCAGTTCCCACTGTCTAGAAGCCTCCCGTCCCTCCCCTCCCGTATGGATATTTCTCTGTGACTTGCCAGATTCAGGGTGGCCTTGCAAGAGGCGTCCCTGAGAATCTTCTCCTCCCTGAAGCAGGTTTATCAGCCTCTGGGTGTGCCACCCAGGGTTGCTATCGGCACCTCTATCAGATATCCCCCTAGTTGCACATTGGGTCTCTTTCTTACCCAACCCCATGCTCTAGCTGGCCAGGTTTTCCAAGGCAGGAAACACATGCTTTCTAACAAATAACACAGCCCTGGTGCAGAGAAGACATTTATGAAAGCTTGCTCCAAGAATCAATGAATGCATGAGGGCTCACCAAACAACAGCGCCGAGTGTGCGAGTGTTATTTTAATATCATGCTAAATACAGAGTGGGCATTATCTTCTGTTCTTAAGACTTTTGTGAGTGGCTAATCAACAAGTTTATAACTAAAGATAAACTGCATCCTAAGCAGTGGGTGAGAAGAAAGCAAGGGTGACCACGTTCTTGAAGAGGTTTATAATCAACGGCTACATCCCATTGTTAAAGCCATTCTTTAGCACTTATAAAGTGCTTTGCTTAATTTAAAAATATCTTAGCAAGGATAAAGGACAGCATATTTTATAATCGCTTGTCAGTAATTACCAGCTAGCCTGTGATGGGGAAAGATTGAAATTCAGACTCTTTAGAACTTCAGGCTCTGCTGTCATATAGTTTCCTTGCAGTAATTCATTTCTGGAGAGAGAAGCTAAATCCTTCTAGCAGGCAGAGATGTGTTTTTTAGCGGCAGAAGGCAGGGCTTGGTTTTCCCACCTGCCTTGATGCTCTTCTCTCTCTGGAGTCCTGTGAACTTGGCCGGTGGCTTTTCTGGATCTCTCAGCTCTCAGGTCCATGCCAGCACTGGGATGGAGGTGGACAACGGGCAGCTGAGGAGACACTTGTCAAGCCTCGATGTTCATGTCACTCACTGCCACTGAACTGACACCACGTGGCTTCAACATACTTCAGCGAAAGTCGGTCCAAACACATTTACTGACTGCCTTCTGTGTTCAGGCACTGTTCTAGGTACTGAGGATTCTGAAAAAAATACGAGAGCCATGGCTCTTATCCTGCTGGTCTAGTGGAGAAGATGGACATTTAACAAATAAATGAGGATAAATGTGAAAGTTGCTATGAAGGAGAAGGTGCACAGTACAAATCAAGGGTATCATAGAACCAGGGGAGGAGGTTGAGGTCACCATGTGCTTTGTGAACAGCGTACACTGGAGTTCTGTCTTCTATAATCTATCTGGTCAATACAGTAGTCTTGGCTGAGAGGGAAGAAAGAACATGTAAACTGAAACGGATGGAAAAGATTGACCAGTTGAAGAAAGGAGAAGAACCTCTCAGAAAGAGAGCTTGACATGTGCCAGGGCCCTGAGACAGAAAGGAGCTGAGCATGGCCAAAGGGTGGAGGGAGCCCAGCGTGAGGACAGCAGATGGGATGGTGGGCGCTGTGCCCGGAGGGTGTGGAGGACCACGCAGGCCCTCTCTGGCCATTGCAGGGAGTTTGCCTGCTACTTTTTCTTTTTTTAATTGAAGTATAGTTGAGCTACAATATTGTAAGAGTTTTAGGTGTGCAGCAAAGTGATACACTTATACCTATATACATGCATATAATATATATATATATATATATTCTTTTTTCAATTCTTTTCCGTCATGGGTTATTACAAGATATTGAATACGGTTCCCCGTGCTATACAGTAAGCGACCTACATATGAACCTTCAAGTTGCAGACTTTCAAAGATGCCAACGCAGATCCGGTTCCAGCAAGGAACTAGAACTTACGCCATCGATGTCCAGCGCGGGCGAAACCGTGCTGTGCCCTCCACCTTCCACTGAGGATGGTCCTGCGGCTCCCCCTTCTCTCACTGCTTCCCCCCTCCAGTCAGGGGCTCTTCCTGCCCGTTCGCTCGATGACCGCCCCGTGTGCCAGCCGTTGTCGTGTACCACTTTACTTTGCAAGGTACTGTACTGTAAGAATAAAAACATCTCCTTTATTTCTTGTGTTCGTTTTTAATGTATTTGTGTGAAAAATGTTATAAATCTGTTATAGTACAGTACTACATGGCCGTTGCGTTACTTGGGTATCCAGGCTTAACTTTGTTGGTCTTGTGAACGTGCTCTCGGAATGGAATCGTTCGTACGTAGGGGACTTACTGTGCAGTGCATCTTTGTTGTTTATCATGCTAATTCTAATTGCAGTGGGAAAACCTTTCAAACTAAGAATGACATGATCTGATTTCTGTCGTTTTGCCTGCCGCTGGTGGAAGGCTGGGGATGGGAGTGGCAAGATTGGAGGTGGAGCAGGCTCAGTGTCAGCGTCCTTTTGCAAAGTCCCTGGTGCATACTGGGTGCACAGCAAACTTGGACTTCCTTTTCCTTCCCTCTTATAATTGCGACATGTTTTACCATTCCCGAAGCACTTGTGATTCCTCATCTGCTTTGATTTACATGACAGCCCTGGGAGGTGAGGTGAGTATTCTTTCCGGACTTCACACCTGCAGTAACTGAGGATTATAGGGCAAACAACTTTCCTAAGGTCCTCTAGTACGTTCCTGAGCTGGTTTTCCCATCAAATCATCAATCCTACCACATCATTCAGTGTCCAAACTAAATTATATAATTACTTACTTTTCCAAACACGAAGAAGTAATTTAAAATTTCCAGGAGTCATGAAGTGCAAATAGAAAAAGAAAGAAAGAAAAATACCAGTGAAAAACATAATATTTTCCCTAAAAACAGCCTGGGTCATCCAAACTTCAGATTGACTAAGAAGACTGTATTTCACTGGAGTCACAGTGCTTCTCTCTTCTTTTCATCTTTATTTACTTCAGCTTGGCCCACTAAAAAGCATCCAGTGTGCTCTGAGTCTCGGAAGATATATTTTTGCTCATTAATCACCAAACAAGGGTTAAGACATAAACAAATCAACATTATTTATACTGAATCAGGTAAACATTCCTTGCAAAGACTTGTATTTCCTCCGGGAACACAGGCTACCTGAGCCATAGCCCCCGAAATAAGCATTTTTTCTTTCCCTTTTGAGGAAATGCCACCTCTTTGCCAAACCTCAAACACAGCATCCCAAGTGGAAGGAGATGTTTCAAGTAGACTCAGGGGGTGGGGGATGGTGGAAAACTCAGATTCAAAAGGCTTTAGTCCTCAGCCACTAGGGACTCTCTCTGAAAATGTCTGTGGATAGTGTTTAATGTTCTGCAAATCTTCTATTGAAAAGAGATTTTCATCACAATTACATTATAATGTTTTTCCCCAAGATCCTTCCTTGTCTGGGAGCCAGCAGCTGAAATCTTGAACCAGTGGTTCCCAGACCTCATTTCCAATGCCCTCATTAAAAAGGAGGCAGGCATGCAGGAGCATCAGGCTTATCTTGCCTTTGTCCTTGACTCTGGGGGGCACCAGATAAGTTGGGAGTTTGGGGCTTGAGGACTGTAATATGCGATTGGCCCTCTTCCCTTTGTTTGGCCAGCTTTTTGTCAGACTTAGTTCACTTGCATTTGTTGTTTTCCTAGCATCTCTATGGAAATTACTGATCCAGAACATTACAAGCACCATCCCCATGAAAGCAATAAAACTGACATGTGGACCGATGTGGCCTGGTGGGAAACAGAGAATGGTAAACATGGAAAGGGGAGGTTTTCAGCAAGCTAGGGTTGAGGTGAAGGGATGGAAGGTGCCAGAACTCAAAGCGGCCATGGCCTCAAGGCATGATCAGTGGAAAGTTTGGGCCTGGGCACTCAGGAGAGACAGCTTCAGGGATGCAAAGCTGTCAGCCATGCCCTCCTTGACCTGGCTTCGCTGTCATCACTACGAACCCCACTCTCTCCCCGGGAACCCCTGTCCAGACATGGAAGGAGGGGATGGTTGCATCCACTGGGTCAGATGTCAGTTCTGGGAGGAAGCTCAGCAGGGTCACCTGACTGTGGCTGGCACACACAAGCAGCAGCATGGGTGGGCCATTGGCCAGCTGCAGGGCCTGTTGCAGGCGTCCTGGGTCTCTGAGCACACGGTCTGTGCTGTCTCCTGTATACCTTTTCCCTCCCCTTGGGATGACATGATCATTTACATACCTGCTGAGGGTTATCGACAGAGGATGAGATGGTTGGATGGCATCATCGACTCAATGGACATGTGTTTGGGTGAACTCCAGGAGTCGGTGATGGACAGGGAGGCCTGGCGTGCTGTGGTCCATGGGGTCGCAAAGAGTCAGACACGACTGAGCGACTGAACTGAATTGAACTGAGGGTTATCTATGCCTCTTTTTATTTTATTTTTGAATCCTTTAGGGTTCATTGAATGCAAACAAGAGAAAGTGAGTCTGAGCAGCAGTAGGGTGGTGGGGGGAGGGCTTTGTTGGGCAGCGGATGAGACAGTCCTGGAATGAGCAGGCCTGTTGGAGCACTGGCTACGAAGCAGACAGGAGGCCAGGGGGACCCAGGGGCCTGGGAGAGGAGAACCCGGGAGTCATGTTTTATCTGGACTGGGCACTCGGGTTGCCACCACGGGGCTGGAGGGACTCTATGGTGGCTCCTTGGGACACTCAAGACTCAGAAGAGGGGAAAGCATTCATTCCCTGGGCTCGGTCCTGCCTGGATCCTGTGACTTTGGGTAGCAAGGAAGAACCGTCTGATTCCCCTTTTAGGAGGGGAGGTCCATGGTGGAGATTCCTCCACTTACCTTTTCCCAAATCAGAAGGAAACCAGGGTGCTGTTAGGAAAGGCGCATGGATGCTTTGTGGGGGTGGATGGGGAAGAACAAGTTCCACCACACTTTCTCAGTCTCTTCCACTGGGTGGAGAGCTGGTCCAAGCAGGGAACTAAGTGTTGTTTGTCATCTTCTTGTATCCCCAGGGTACAGTCTCCTGTTTGATGACAATATCCCCAAATGGGGGGCCAATGGGCTCGCTGTCATAGGCTGAATGCTGGGAACGGAGAAACCCTCGAGAGAAGGTGGGAGGTGTCTGCGGCTCCCTCTCCAGGGTTGTGAACTCTCCTCTCTGTGGGAGCTTCAGAAATGGGGATCAGGGGTTTCAGCAGGGAAGGGAAGATTCTCTCCCAAAACCCCTGGGGGATGCCCAGTCCAGCTACTCAGCGGACCTCCAGGAGCCAGTGAAAGGCAGGAATGAGTGCGGTTGAGAACTTGGAAGAGGACGCACAGGTTCTCTGCCTCACCCTGGGACCCCTGGCTGTCTCAGCGGCAGTGACGCCTGCCTTGTCCCTCCTCTCCTTCCCCTCCCCTGAGCTAACACCCTTGACAGTATTGACTTATTTCTGAAGCAATTAGAAAAAATACAGCACCCTATAATGATTGGTGGTTGGGTTACAGTTTTAACATAGGTAAAGACTTAAGAGAAAAGCATTGGCTTTCTGGGAATCAGTAAATGGGAAGGAAGTGGAGGTAAGAGGCTGCTGTATAAGCAACAAACTTCTGAAGTTATAACTCTTTAAACTATGCATTTTTTATTTAAAAAAAATAGTTGTTAGAAAAGAAAGAACATCGACTCTGATGTTGGAAAAGTCTCAGCATCTCTCTGGGCCCCGTTTCCTCTTCTCTATATTGGCAGGGGCAGGGGCTGAGCTCCAAGTGTGCCCATGTCCCCCAGGTCACCGCCCCAGGTGAGAGGGGCCCACTGCTCAGCTAGGATGCATAGGAGTCTCGCTTATTTGGGCTGCACTCAGAATGGAGAGGCACAGCAGGTCTCCTAGGTGACCGCCGCGAACCACCATGGTGATCTACTTCCTGTGCCTGTTCTCCTCGGGAAAGGGCTCTGGTCAAAGATACCAGAGGCCCAGCAGCATGGAGAGAAGCTGGGGATTTTAATATGTAGGTGGTGACATTTAGGGCCTTGTCAGCATCTCCAAATCTGCTGGTACAGACTTCCAGCTCACGAGAGGATGACTCTGGCTCATGTTCTGCTTAAAAACAAAATGGAAATCCACTAGGAGTCCAAAATATCCTACAGCTGAAACTGAGGGACACCCGGTGCAAGCCAGGTGTTGGGTGGGTCTGATGGAAGAGCAGTTTCTATCAATACTCATCTTGGAGAGTTGAGTATTAGCATGTAAAAGCCCCTTGCAGTCCTGACAGAAAGGAAAAGGTTTAACTCTTTATGATTTAGCACCTCCCTAAACTTATTTGGACATGAAATATTTTCTTTTAATAAAATACTCATTAACAGAGGGCAACTTTGCAATATATATTTCCACATATCTATTTGTACAGGATGGGAACTGATCGTAGAGTTGAGACAGCTGGGTAGTTTGCAAAGAAATGACTTAGTTAATCAGGTCATTGAATTTTCTTTGAGTGCTCACCCAAGACCAGGCATTACAATGGGTACAAAAAAGGTAAGTTAGTAAAAATCCAAGGTTTCTTTAAGGAGCATGTAATCTGGTAGTAGGAAAGAGACACATGAAAATGACACAAACTTGCCTTAAGTACTGTTATGGACTGAAGAGTGTCTCCTTGTTATGGGTTAAATGTTTGTGTCCCCCTCAAATCCATATACTGAAATCCCATATCCGAGTGTAATGGTCTTAGGAGGTGGGGCCTTTGGAGGCTATTAGGTGGTTCAGATGGTAAATAATCTGCCTGCAATTCTATAGAAGACCCAGGTTTGATCCCTGGGTCAGGAAGATCCTCTGGAGAAGTGAATGGCTACCCAATCCAGTAGTCTTGTCTGGAGAGTTCCATGCACAGAGGAGCCTGGCAGGCTACAGTCCGTAGAGTCGCAAAGAGTTGGACACAACTGAGTGAGTAATACTTTCACTTCAAGATTAGAAGAGCCCTGGTGAGTGAGCCTAGTGCCTTTATAAGGGGCCCCAGAGAGCCTGCTTCTCTCTGCTCTCGGCCATGTTCAGATACAACGAGAAGTCGGAGGAGGGCTCTCACCAGAACTCAGCCTTGTCAGCACACCCATCTCAGGCTTCCAGGCTCCAGATGTAGGAGAAAATAAATATCTGTTATTTGTAAGCTGCCCAGTCTTTGGTACTTTGTAGCAGATTGAACAAGAAACCCCCAAATTCACGCTGAAGCCCTGTCTCCCAGGGTGACTTTATTGGAGATACGGCCTAGAGCAAGGAGGAAGCTAGGCTAGATGAGGGTGGGGCCCTAGTCTGATAGTCTGTGGCCAAAGAGGAAGAGAGAGGCCAGCCTCTCTGCATACACCGAGGAGGGGCCGAGGGAAGACACAGCGAGAAGGCGGCTGTCTGCAAGCCGGGAAGAGAGACCCCACCAACAAACCCAGCTCTGCTGGAGCCTTGGTCTCAGGCTTTCCAGCTCCAAATTGTGAGAAAATGAATTTTTATTATTTAAAATAAAATAAACCGAGTCTATGGTAGTTTGTTATAGCAGCCTGAGCTGACGAATACAAGTATGGTACGCATTTGGGCAGGAGCAAAGGACCCGAAGTCGAAAGTGGGCAGCCACAAAAGTGTCAGAAATGACAGCGGGGGTGGACGATGCTGGTTCCTTCCAGTCCACCATCCTTGCCATGCACTCTCTGTGTGCATTTGGAAGCCAAGTCAGGTCTCCGGGCCTCAGCTTCTTCATCTGATAGGTCTAGATGACTGTAATGCTTCGTCATTATTTTGCCCTTGAATTTGTTTCCTAAGGATGTCATGAACTTGGTGGCTTAAAACAACAGAAATTTATTGTCTCACAGTTCTAGAAATCAAGGCGTCACCAAGCCCATTCTGTCTCTGAGACCGTGGAAGAATCCTTCCTGGCCTTTGCCAGTGTCTAATGGTTACCAGTAGCCCTTGGAGTTCCTTGCCTTGTAGCTCACCACTCCAACCCTGCCTCTCTCTTTTCATGGCCTTCTGTTCTGTGTGCGTATCTGTCCTTCAATTCTACTTGTCCTTACAAGGTCACCAGTCACTGAATTTAGGGCTCAGTCTAATACTAATGACCTTGACTTGATCACATCTGTGAAGACCACATAGCTAAGACTTCAACATATCTCTTCATGGGACACATTCAACCCATTATAGCTACCCATAGGTGGACGAGATCGACTTGTCCAAGGCTTGTTGAAGTGCTTTTAGGCCTTGTCATAAAGGAAGAAAGATTGATCAAGATTAACCATGTTTGCAAACATCTCAAGCTAGAAAGCACGTTGTCGGCTCCTTCCTAGTGTTCCTGCTGCTTGTCTCACACTCCTGCCATTCTCTACTGTGTTCTGAGAGTGTCTGTAACAAAATACAGATCTAATCATGCCATCTCCATGTCCAAAATTCTTAGGGACACCCCACTTGCCTAAAACACAAACAATACTCCATCAGAGACCATGCCAGACCTCACGATTTGGTCGCCACTCAGCCCAGCGTGGGTTTGTGTGACTGCTCCTCTAACTCATCAGAGCACCGGGATGTCAGAAGGCGCAGTCAAGTGGAGAGGGGACAGCAGTCATCCCCCAAACTCCACAATTGGGAGGGATGAGATGGGAGCTTTGGTCCAGTGGGTGCTTCCCCAGAAAGGGGCAAAGAGGAATGCAGTGGGGCTTCTGCCAGAAGAATCTCAGAAGTGACCACGTGACGTCTAAGGAGTTGTGTGAGGTAAGAGGTTTGTCAGCAGGGCTTGTATGGCGCCGCTTCCCTGCCCGTGTCGAGAGGGAGCTGGATTGGCACTCCAGAGGCTGAAATAGACAATTGTCTCCCCACCGGTGTCAGCTAGGAGGGGCGCTCCCCCTTCCTTCTTCCTGCCTGAAGACACATCAGAGGGTGGGTGATGAGAAAGCAGATTCTGACCCATCCGAGCCCATGGCCCCAAACCCTAGGAGCCACACATCCAGTCAGCACTGGGGAGCCAGCAGGAGAAGAACTTTGAAGCTGGCACTTTAAAAGAAATAACCTCAAGTTCAACTGGAGAAAACAAACAGTGAAATGACTATGAGTGGCAAAGTGTAGTTGCCAACAGTTACTGAAGAAAGAAAATTGTGTGGTGTTTATGCCTAGCAAGTTAAGAACTCTTCAATAATCTTTCTAGATGAGGAAACCGAGGCGAAGAGATGTTAAGTGGCTATCACATTCAGTTCTGAGGAGAATTAAATTGTACACCATCCCTGGCATATAACTAGGTGCTCCATAGAGCGCAGCTTTCATTATGTCAAATAGAGAGAAAAATGTGGCACGAAACAGCAGATGTTCTGCTGACCTTGGTATCGTCTCCACGCTGGCATTGTCATCAGCATAGCGATTCTTGCTTCTCATGCCTGCCTGCCTGCTTGACTGTGTACAATGTGCCTGGCACATAAATGATGAATGAGCGAATAAATAATGAATAAATGGTGTTAACACCCTGAATGGCATTCCTTTTTCAAATTTCAGGATTTAAGAGCAGACATGGTGGGTAGACAGGTTTAGCTAAAATAATTGGGATGTTGAATAAAGATGGTGATAAACTTGGAATTTGAAATTTTTCTTTGAGATGTAGGTGGCAATAAATTCGAGTTCATGAGAGAATAAGTGAGAATGGGTTGATACCTTTAAACCAGGCTGGACCAGTGATGTACAGTGGGGGAGGGGAGGGGGTTGTCTCTCTGATTTCTCGGGAGTCACGAGCAACCTGGATTTGATGGTGACGAGTGACAAAGGGCTTCCTTGGTGGCTCAGTGGTAAAGAATCTGCCTGCAGTGCAGGAAACCTGGGTTCAATCCCTGGGTTGGGAAGATCCCCTGGAGGAGGGCATGGCAACCCACTCCAGGATTCTTACCTGGAGAATTCCATGGACAGAGGAGACCTGCAGGCTACAGTCCATAGGGTCGCACAGAGTCAGACATGACTGATGTGACTAAGCAGCAGCAGCAGCAGCATTGACATTGGGAAGGCAAAGCTTGTCATTATGTTCATTACATCAAGCGCCTGTGTGTTAGACTTGGGCTTTAAGAGATCAGTGTTACATGAAGAAAGCATTCCCTGTGAGCCAGTTCTGTTGTAATAATAATAATAATAAAAAAAAAAACTACC
Organism: Moschus berezovskii; assembly: GCF_049115385.1. NCBI lineage: Eukaryota > Metazoa > Chordata > Mammalia > Artiodactyla > Moschidae > Moschus > Moschus berezovskii. The sequence continues at coordinate 14,861,378 of NC_142475.1, read as the reverse complement.
AGGGACCCAGCTTAATAAGGTCAAATCCTGACTAACAAGGCAGTGCTGGCCCCATTTACAGAAACTCAGCAAATCATTGTGCTTATTTGGGGTTTTGGAGAGATATTCTCCAAACTGCAGAAAAACAAATCATTTTCAAGGAATTATTCTCAGAAGAGAAGCACCATCCTTATGCTGGGACAATTTCCCAGGCTCCCTGAGACGAAGGGTGAGGGATATGAGCTCTCTGTCCCCAGCATGTCAGAGTCTGACACGTAGTAGCTGCTCAATAAAGACATGTGGGTTCAAAAGGAATTGGATCTGAAGTCTTAGGGAGAAAATAACTGACCTGTATAGGGTGGAGCTCATTCCTTTTCTTCTTAAATGACTAAATAAGTGGCAGTTTGAGAACTGTGCCTGCACAGAGCTGACATGACACAGTTCACACTGCAGGAGGTGTAGCCGTTTGGTTTCAAGGACTTTCCTAGAGATTAAAGGGCTAAGATCCCACCCTCTCAATGCAGGGAGTCAGGGTTCCAGCCCTGGTTAGTGAACTAGATCCCACATGCCACAGCTAAGACCATGGCTGCTGCTGCTGCTGCTGCTGTCGCTTTAGTCGTGTCCAACTCTTAGCGACCCCATGGACTGCAGCCTACCAGGCTCCTCCGCCCATGGGAGTTTTCCAGGCAAGAGTACTGGCGTGGGTGGCCATTGCCTTCTCTGAAGACCATGGATGCTCAGTCACTAAGTTGTGAATGACTCTTTGTGACCCCATGAACTGTAGCCCACCAGGCTCCCCTGTCCTTGGACTTTTCCAGGCAAGAATACCAGAGTGGGTTGCCATGCCCTCCTCCAGGGTATCTTCCAGACCAAGGGATCGAATCCGCATCTCCTGCACTGGCAGGCAGATTCTTTACCATTGAGCCACCTGGGAAACTAACTAAGACCTGGGGCACAGCCGAATAAACAAATAAAAATAAATATTAAAAAACAGATTTTGTTTCAGAAGATTTTAACAATCAGCTCTTTCATAAGGTGAAAGTCCTATATCTTGTGATCTTTTCTCTGCCCCTTTGATTTCAAAAAGACCAAATACGTTTATGAAGCACTGCTAGCATACCACAACTCTGTGGTAGGTATGGATTTGCTTCTAGTCTGGGAGGCAGATATGTAAACAAAAACAGAGAGATACAGGATGCTCAAAGAACTGCAGCAATCTTCCTCTTCCACATCCGGGGAGGCTGAATAACTCCACATCCTTGGACAGGATTCAAGGTTAACCCAAGACTTGTGGTCTGAGTGCTGGAAGGATGGAGTTTCCACTTCTGAAGATGGGAGAGAGACTTGGGAAGAAATAGAGGTGGGAACAGGGCTTCAGTTCTGGATGCCCAGATATCTGAGATGCTGTTAACAGCTTGGACTTAGGAGTCCATAGTCCATAAAGATGAGAGGTCAGGGCTGGAGACAGAAGTTTGGAACTCAGCAGCACATAGGGTGTTTAAAGCATTGAGACTGACCTAGAGCATCTATGGAGTGATTAGAGTTGAGTGAAGAGAAGAGATCTGATGACTGAACCCAGGGTCTCTAAGAGAATTGAGGAAGACGAGGAGGGTCCAGCAAAGGCGACCAAGAGGGAGGAGCTCCTGAGGGAAGGGAGCCGGGGAGGGGTGCATCTGCAGTGCCGGGGCGCTGGGGGTGTATGGGTGCTAGGAAAACGTGCAACTTCTTTTTGGATTTTTCCACTTTCTCAGTGTATTAGGAAGCTGTGAGTGAGGATAGGGAAGAGTCGTTTGAGGAAGAAAGAGTGTGAAAGATTCATCTATGAGACGAATGGTGTGATTGTCCTGGGAAACGATCCTTGGCTGGTCCTGGGAAGCTTTCAACAAAAGATCAGTGCCTGAGCAGGAAGGAGGGAGGGGACTGGAGGAGGCGAAGCTGGCTGCAACTCCAGCTCTGCTTGTGCCACAAGGGGTGTGGGAGGGGCAAGTGGCCTCATGGGACACGGTGCCCTTGGGGAGAGTGGCGTTCAGTGAGAGCGAGAGAAGAGGGTGAGTTTGCTGCCCAGTCGGGGATGCAGCTGGAGAAGGACATGGCAGCCCACTCCAGTGTTCTTGCCTGGAGAATCCCAGGGATGGAGGAGCCTGGTGGGCTGCCGTCTATGGGGTCGCACAGAGTTGGACACGACTGAAGTGACTCAGCAGACTTGGCAGCAGCAGGGATGCAGCAGCCACCCCACCACCTGCCACCCTCCATCCAGTACGTGCTCTGTATTCCGCACAAGCCTTGGTTTCTTGAAAGGCCTCTGTTGACCTAGAACCACAGCCTTCTGAGGGCAGGGATGAAGGCCTGCACATTGCTTTCTTCCTCTGGTCCTGGGCACTACCTAGAGTCTTATATGGGCTGTATCTGTCAGCATTTACCACATTGAAAAAATTTTTTAAATTAAGTATTTATTCAGTTCAGTCCAGTTCAGTCGCTCAGTAGTGTCTGACTCTTTGCGACCCTGTGGACCACAGCATGCCAGGCTTCCCTGTCCATCACCAACTCCCAGAGTGTGTTCAAACTCATGTCCATTGAGTCGGTGATGCCATCCAACCATCTCATCCTCTGTCGTCCCCTTCTTCTCTTGCCTTCAATCTTTCCCAGCATCAGGGTCTTTTCCAGTGAGTCAGCTCTTCACAACAGGTGGCCAAAGTATTGGAGTTTCAGCTTCAACATCAGTCCTTCCAATGAACTCCCAGGACTGATCTCCTTTAGGATGGACTGGTTGGATCTCCTTGCAGTCCAAGGGACTCTCAAGAATCTTCTAAAACACCACAGTTCAAAAGCATCAATTCTTCTGCGCTCAGCTTTCTTTATAGTCTAATTCTCACATCCATGCATGACCACTGGAAAAACCATAGCCTTGACTAGACAGACCTTTGTTGGCAAAGTAATGCCTCTGCCTTTTAATATGCTGTTTATGTTGGCCATAACTTTTCTTCCAAGGAGTATGTGTCTTTTAATTTCATGGCTGCAGTGATTCTGCTGCTGCTGCTGCTAAGTCTCTTCAGTCGTGTCTGACTCTGTGTGACCCCGTAGATGGCAGCCCACCAGGCTCTCCCGTCCCTGGGATTCTCCAGGCAAGAACACTGGAGTGGGTTGCCATTTCCTTCTCCAATCTGTGAAAGTGAAGTCGCTCAGTCATGTCTGACTCTTAGTGACCCCACGGACTGCAGCCTACCAGGCTCCCCCGTCCATGGGATTTTCCAGGCAAGAACACTGGAGTGGGTTGCCATTGCCTTCTCCCTGCCCCCCAAAATAAAGTCAGCCACTGTTTCCACTGTTTCCCCATATTTATTGGTTCATTCAAAAATAATAAACCCATTACATGTTAACACAAATCAGCTACTTTTATGAACAAATGATTATATTCCCCAAGGCCTTGTTTTGTTACATGCTAAGAGCGACTGACTGAACTGAACTGAACTGAAGTTGCCTCAGTGGTGTCCCACTCTTTGCGACCCCATGCACTGTAGCCTACCAGGCTCCTCCGTCCATGGCATTCACCAGGCAAGAATACTGGAGTCAGTTCCCATGCCCTTCTCCAGGGGACTGAACCCAGGGATTGACCTGACCCAGCAATTGAACCCTGGGTCTCTTACAGTTCCTACATTGGCAGGTGGGTTCTTTACCTCTAGCGTCACCTGTTTTATTAAGTCAGATGCAAATCTCTTTAAATCTGACTTAATGAAAGGTCAAGGGATCCTCATACCTGCTAGTGCCTTCAGCATGTTGTGTCTTCCCTGGTCATGCAGACTCTGGAAACCTCCATGGGACATTTGTAAGAGAATGAGGGTGAAAAAGGTAGAATTTTGGCAGTACTGTGAAAATAGTTTTGACTACTTGCATGTGTTCCGGGGGTACCCAGAGCATACTTTGGGAACTACTCTATGGACACTCTTTAAATATTGATATTTGCTGACTGACCGGCTGACTAAATGGATGACCTTCTCATTGTTCTGTGACCACAGTGTTCAGTCACAATTGGGCTTCCTGCTACCACTTGGGTCTCCCCAGCCCACCTTCAGTAGGATTGCAGAGTGACCCTTCCACTGCAGTCTCTGTCATCTTCAGGATCAAGAGAGACTTGGTAGCAGGACCTCCATGTTCTCCAGATCTGGTCCGTTTTCCACTTTTCCTGTCTCTTGTTTTTACTCTCCCCACACAGGCCCCTGCTCCCCTCCAGCTGTACTCAGCTGCTTCCACCTTGGCTAACATTGTTCTTGTGCTGTCCAGAATATCTGTCCTTCTCCCCTCACCCCTCACAACACAGCATCTGGTAACCTTGTTCGGTTCCTTCAAAACCTATTGAAGGTCACTGCTCTGAAGCCTTGCCTGACTGACTGTCACCTAACCCACAGGTGGACAAAGCAGCACGTCGTCCAGACCCTGACACAGAGAGGCAGAGACTTTCATATTCAGGGCTGATGAATAAAGTGGGTGCAAACACCCCACAGGCCTTACGCCTTCAACCCTCAGCAATTCTGTGAGTCAGAGGTCGCTCTATGGCTGCTGCTGGCCACGCTGGACTGGAACCCCGGGCTCCTAAAGGTCATGGCTGTGGATCAAATTCTGAAAAGCTTGTCTGAAATGCCCGGTTGTATGACGTTAGGCAAGTGACTTAATATTGCTAAGCCTCGGGACCCTTAGCTATAGAATAGGGTGCTAACTGGACCTAAGGGCTTTATAAGGTTTAAACAGGGTGATACATGGTTTAGTATACAGTGTCTGGCACGCAGATATATTCAGTAACCGCGGGGCTCTTGTTATTTATTGCCATGAGCTCATTAGTTTCTATCTTCTGCTCTCTAAATGGAGTCAGATATTTGTGTCACTTTTCCCTATTTGACTTTGAAGTCACAAAAGCAGCAAGTACGGCGTATGCCAATGCATGTAAGCCATCCACTGCAGGGCATGGCACCTAGTAGGTGTGCAACAAATACCCCGTGAACCAAAGCGAGAGCGGCTGAACGATGGCGAGTCAGGGAACGCGTATTCCCTGCTCACCGGGCGCCGTCTTGGTTAACGTTTAGCTTTCACACCATCGAATGAGCCACACATTCAAGTCAGCGTCTTGAGAAGGCCTTTTATGGTGCCTCCTTTTTTCAGGGTGACCAGAGGAATTTGCCTACATTATTTTTTTAGAGGGAACCTGCAAGGAAGTATAATTTGAGGGAAACTGAAGGCATGTCTGGTGAAGACATGCACTGACATTTCTTTTGAGAAGTGCCCTTTGAAGGCGCACGCCTTTTCGGAACAGGAGCAACCCAGGGCGCCCAGTGGGTACAGAGTCTTGGGACTACTGCAGCCCTGCGTGTGGCTCCTCGAGAGCGCCCCCTGGCGTGCTGAGAGAAGGCGGGCTGGCCTGCTGTGGGGCCTGGCTCTGTTCCCCTTAGACTTGCTCCCTGGGGAGTGGCTGGGTGGGGCCCTGACTTCAGGAAGGAGTGCTGTGTTCTAATTCTTCCACATCCTCGCTGCCTGGCCTTGCACACAGGCTGTCTACTGTTGCCGTTATTACCGTCATTGCTGTGGGAGGGTCATTCAAAGTCCGTCTTCCATCAGAACGGACAATCAGCTTCTGGTCCATGGCTGTGCTCCTTAGACCTGAAGGCTGTGATTCATCACGGCCAAGGGCACCTGCTTAAGGGGTCAGACAAAACTAAACACAAACCCCACCTCAGCTTTTTTTCTGGCTGTGTGAGATTTCACACAGCCAGAGCTCAGATGAGAAGCCTCAGCTTCCTCATCTACAAAACGTGGGTCGTGATTGTCCCTCAGAGAGCAAGCGTGAGGCTTATGTGATTTAGGTAAAGCTCTGGGACAGTCCTTAGTGTTTAGGAAGTGCTCCAGAAATTCTAGCTGTTTTTACGACAGAAAAACCTCAGGGTTAAACAAGCCGGTGTGTTCATGCCTGCTAAGTCGCTTCAGTCCTGTCCAATTCTTTGCGACCCTATGGACTGTAGCCCACCAGGCCCCTTTGTCCATGGGATTTCCCAGGCAAGAACACTGGAGTGGGTTGCCGTTCCCTTCTCTGGGGCATCTTTCTGAACCAGGGAATGAACCCTTGTCTCTTAAGTCGCCTGCATTGGTAGGCAGGTTCTTTACCACTAGCGCCACCTGGGAAGCCCAAACAATCTGGTATTTTTTTTTTTTTCTTAGAAAATCCGTTGGGAAGAAGGTTTGATTTTTATCTTAATAGAGCAAGCACACAGTGTAAATATTTTATAAGTGTTGGAAGTGTTAGTTGCTCAGTTGTGGCTGATTCTTTGGGACCCATGGATTGTAGCCCGCCAGGCTCAGTCATAGAATTGAATCATGGAATTCTCCAGGTAAGAATACTGGAGGGGTTAGCCATTCCCTCCTCCAGGGGCATCTTCCTGACCTACGGACTGAACCCAGGTCTCCTGCATTGCAGTTATACTCTTTACCATCTGAGCCACCTTAAAGATAAAACAGAACCTTTGGGAAAAATAAAAGAGTGTTTTCAATGTATGTTTTGCCCTTTCTGAACTCGATTCCAGAGTTGCCAGAAGCGCACCCTCCTGTGGAGGGGTTGGGATGGGCAGGATTACTTCAAGTCTGCAGATCAGGCCCTTCTCTGTGCATCTGTAACAATACAGAGTCCTGGGCCCAATCTCACTCAGAGGAGCTGTACCCCTAGGAAATGGGAGAGGGTGAGGCTCACCCTCTCTTTTATTTGTATATTTATTTATTTTTAAAATTTATTTTGTTGAAGCATAGTTGATTTACATTGTTGTATTAATTTCTGCTGTATACCAAAATGATTCAGTTATACATGTGTATATATATATTCTTTTCCATGATGGTTTAGCATAGGATATTGAATGAGTTTCCTGTGTTATAGGAAAGGATGGGCGATGTTGTGTATCTATTCTATATATTACAGTTTGCATCTGTTAACCCCAACGTCTCACTCCATCCCTACCCCCGCCCCCCACCACGTCCCCTTGGCAACTACAAGTCTGTTCTCTATGTTTGTGAGTCTGTTCCTGTTTCATAGATGAGTTTGTGTCATATTTTAGATTTCAGATATAAGTGAAATCATATGGTATTTGTGTTTCTTGTTCTGACTTGCTTCCCTTAGTATGATAATCTCTAGGTCTATCCATGTTGCTGCAAGTGGTATTATTTCATTGTCTTTTATGGCTGAGTGATATTCCATTATGCATGCATGTGTGCTAAGTCACTTTTGAGACCTTATGGATCATAGTTCGCCAGGCTTCTCTGTCCATGGGATTCTCCAGGCAAGAATACTGGAGTGGGTTGCCATGCCCTCCTCCAGGGGATCTTCCTGACCCAGGGACTGAACCTATGTATCCTGCCACTCCTGCCTTGCAAGTGGATTCTTTAACACTGAGCCACTAGGGAAGCCCAATATTCCATTATATAGATAAAGATACAGATATAGATATATGCACACATTTTCTTTATCCACTCTTCCGTCAATGGACATTTAGGTTGTTTCTTTGTCTTGGCCTTTGTGAATAGGGCCTCTTTGAACATAGGGGTGCATGTATCTTTTTGAATTCTACTTTTGTCCAGATACATGCCTAGGAGTGGGGTTGCTGCATCATATGGTAGCTCTAGTTTCATTTTTTTTTTTTTTTTCTTTTCGGCTGTGTCACAGGATCTCAGTTTCCCGACCAAGGATTGAACCCCAGCCACAACAGTGAAATCCTGGAATCCCAACTACCAGGCCATTAGGGAACTCACTACTTTTAGTTTTTTAAGTAAACGCAGTACTTTTTTCCACAGTGGCTGCACCAGTTTACATTCCTACGAGTGGGTATAGGGTGCTGTCCCTTTTTGAGACTCCTAAACTGTCACAGATGAGCAGCAATTAATCTGCTGCCTGAAGCCAGAACAGAGCTGGTCCAATGTGTAAGGCTAGGGGCGGTTTTATTCATTTCTCATCGCTGAAGTCCTTCAATATCCTGCAACTTTTGTCTCCCTCTAATCCATATTCTCATTCCCAGCGTTTGAACTCACTTCAGGGCTGTGCTTAACCTCTGGAGAAGTGGACAGGACTGTTAAGAACTGTGGCAATTACTTCAACCACACCTTGGCTTTCTTCTTACTTTGGTGGCAAGGCCTGAACCTACGGTTTCTGGTGGCTCTCTTCTGGATAATTAGATGCCAAGAGACAAGTATCAATACAGTCTACGATGCAGGCTGGGTAACTGCTTCTCCATACTTCTCTGCAGGTGGCGCTGGCAGCTCATGGCCTCTCATCCCTGGGTCATTGTAGATCTATTTAAGGTCAATTACGACAAGCTCAGAACAAAGGATTAATATAAGTCTGACAAATCGTGTTAGGAAATGTATTTATTGTGTCAGATTTCTTGAGTGGTAGTGTTTCTCTGTGCAGGCTGAATGATGGCACTCAATGTGCATACTCACTCATCCTGACAGCTAACAAGATAAACATGTCAGCATATGACTTGCCAAATAATGTTCCCATGAATTTCACATAGAAGTCGCCAATGGTGCCCGCTTTGGAAAAGGGATGAGCGTTGCCTTCAAGGCAGTGGCTGTCAAATTCATTTCTGCCTGCTCTGCCCAGGTATTTGCCTCTCATGACCAGGTCAGCCACACCTGAGCCTGATTGCCAAGCTCAGGATGAAGCATCGTGGCATTGTGGGCAGAGAGCTGAGGGCCTGTGGGCACAGGCAAAGGGCACCACTGACTGGCAAGGGCATTTCTGCAGCCACAGATGTCCAGGAGCTGCGGTGTAGGGGGCACCTGCCACTGTCAGATTGCCTGAAGGGCACCAGATTGAGCCCTGGGGAGAACCTCAGATCTCAGAAGGCTGGCTGGGGCCTGGCAACAGAGCAGACGGGGGTCTCAGAGTTTGGGGGGCCCCCTGTGATCCCTTGCCTGGCCCACCAGGCAATGGCTTGTCAGGAACCACTGTATCAACCTCTCCATTTTCCTGCGGGCTGCACTGTTAAGACAGGGCACTTCTGGGTTAATTTGATCCTTCTGCCTGGCCTCTAGTTCCTCTTGATGGGTGCCCATGGACACAGGATGCCTTCAAGTTCAAAGCGCAGTGGACCTCTCCAAATTGGAGAACAAGTTTTGACAAGGAGGCCATGCTAGTGCCACGGAGGACTTGCCCTCCCCACCCCGCTGTCTCCTCTTCTCTGACAGTTTCCCACCCCCGAGTCTCAGTTCAGTTGAGTCGCTCAGTCGTGTCTGACTCTTTGTAGCCCCATGGACTGCAGCACGCCAGGCTTCTCTGTCCATCACCAACTCCCAGAGCTGGCTCAAACTCATGTCCATCGAGTCGGTGATGCCATCCAACCATCTCATCCTCTGTCATCCCCTTCTCCTCCTGCCTTCAATCTTTCCCAGAATCAGAGTCTTTTCCAATGAGTTAGTTCTTCACATCAGGTGGCCAAAGTATTGGAGTTTCAGCTTCAGCATCAGTCCTTCCAATGAATATTCAGGACTGATCTCCTTTAGGATGGACTAGTTGGATCTCCTTGCACTTCAAGGGACTCTCAAGAGTCTTCACCAACACCACAGTTCAAAAGCCTTGTGTCTGGTCTCCCACAATATTCAGGTAGGTCCTCAGTACATTCTTGGTGGTTGACCAAGTTTTGGAGGGACTTTTTGTTTTGCCCACTGAGGGCACAGCCTGGAAGATGAGGTGAGCTTCCATCTCCTTGATGAGGTTTCCCCAAAGGTTGTTTTTTTACCAACTTGATTATATAAATCCTAGGATATAAGTTAACTATGTGCCATGCTTGTGTTTTGGAGGCATCTGCCATTTGCAGACTCATGTCTTCATTCTTGGTTTTCCTGACCTTGGACCCCCTGGTGCTTCCTTCCATTGAGTCCCTCTATGAGCCTGGAAGCTCCAAAAAAATCCTCCCTGAAGGAAACTGTCCTTGAATTTGTCTCTGGTCGAATTCTATGCTGGCCATCAAGCCAAGAATACTGGAGCAGGTTGCCATTTCCTCCTTCAGGGGATCTTCCTGACCCAGGGATCAAACCAGCATCTCCTGCATTAGTAGGTGTGTTCTTCACTGCTGTGTCACATGGAAAGCCTGGCCATCAAGTCTACTTTAGCATTTGTTTTATTTAGTCATATGTTTTGTAGGGTTTTTTTTTCATCTTTTAAGGTATTTTTTGATATTTGCGTTTGACATTTTATGTTACTTAAAAAAAGATAGATTAAACCCTTGCCTAATATGTGGTTCTGTACTTCATAGAAGAAAAGTTATGACCAACCTAGACAGCATCTTAAAAAGCAGAGACATTACTTTGCCAACAAAGGTCTGTCTAGTCAAAGCTATGGTTTTTCCAGTGGTCATTTATGGATATGAGAGTTGGACTATAAAGAAAGCTGAATGCTGAAGAATCAATGCTTTTGAACTGTGGTGTTGGAGAAGACTCTTGAGAGTCCCTTGCACTGCACAGAGATCCAGCCAGTCCATCCTAAAGGAGACCAGTCCTGGGTGTTCATTGGAAGGACTGATGCTGAAGCTGAAACTCCAATACTTTGGCCACTTGGTGCAAAGAACTGACTCACTGGAAAAGACCCTGACGCTGGGAACGATTGAAAGGGGGAGGAGAAGGGGATAACAGAGGATGAGATGGTTGGATGGCGTCACTGACTCAATGGATGTGAGTTTGAGCCAGCTCCGGGAGTTGGTGATGGACAGGGAAGCCTGGCATGCTGCAGTCCATGGGGTCGCAAAAAGTCAGACATGACTGAGTGACTGAACTGAACTGACTTAATTTTTCCCCCAAAGGAAGATTTATTGTGTAAATCCCACAGTAAAATTTCTTTATTTCAATGATTGATTTTGGAGTTAGTATAACTTGAAATGGGATCTCAGAAACATCACAAAACTTTTTTCCAGTTTTATTAAAAAATAAAGTTTTACAGCATTAAAATGTGCTTTTCATTTTTTACATTTAATTTTTACATGTGGTTTTGGAGCATCTGTACTAAAAGATGACTTTCAGTATTTTTAAACAGAAATCCTATTAGCCTATCCTAAGGACCCAGATGGCATCACCGACTCGATGGACATGAGTTTGAGTGAACTCCGGGGGTTGGTGATGGACAGGGAGGCCTGGCGTGCTGTGATTCATGGGGTCGCAAAGAGTCGGACACGACTGAGCGACTGAAATGAACTGAACTGAACTGAAGGACCCAGAATCTTGCTTTAAGTTGCTTTCCAAAAACAATAATTTTCTCTATAAAACCCAGAGTCTCATGTCAGGCTCTCTGTGGGAATGCTGGGGCAATTCCTCTGCCCTCTCCTCTGCGTCCACTGTGTCCTGCCATATGGTGGCTTCCCAGCTTCTCAGGGTGGCCGCTAGGGGTCGGCGCCAAGTCAACATCCGGCTCATCACCACTTCCTCAACAGTGTGATTTGTCCTTTGACATGTTCTCTCATCCAATCGGAAATCTGTGCATGGTAGTCAAGTCTTTGGAATTCTTTTCACTGCATGGGATAAGTCACATCTCAGTCTAATTTGGAGGATGATGGAGTTACTAGCTTTCAGCTTTAAGTTCCCAAATCCCAGGTGTGTGAGAAGTTAGTCCCTGGAATCTTGAGAGACACAGCACACACTGGTAGTTGTGCAGTAAGGGTCCATGTGAGCAGCTTGCCCTTTCAAGTGTGATTACCCCACTGTACTGAAGCTCACAGAGCGCGGGCAGCACCTTCCACTCGGTACCCCCGGAAAGCAGAGACCAGCCAAGAGCTCAGCCTTCACCTTAAATTCCATACGCTTTTACTTTCTGTTTCTCAGAATGGAATTCATGTGTGAATTTCATATGTGAATGAGTAGAACCAAGGGCTTTTGAAGTAAGAAAACCCAATTTAAAACCTTCACTCCACACTTCTTAGCTGGGTGACCTCGGGCGCAGTGTTCCACCTTCCTCAGACTCAGATTATTCACCCATAAAATGAGATGATGACACTTACCTCCTCGGGCTGCTCAGGACACTCAAGGAGACAAATGTGTTTACGCGGCACCAGATGGACTGTACCCAGCAGACAGCAGGAGGCAGAGAAGCCAAAACAGGCCAGCCTTTTGAAAGACCTGGAGTATCGGTGACAGTGTCTAGTCTGGCCAGGAGGTTCCTGCTCTCGCTTGGTACCTTGTCACTCTGCCCTCAAGTCGATTGTGGGGGCAACTGCAGGGTGTGGTCCACATGCAGGGGGGCATCAGGTCAAGGGCAGCAGATGCTGAGGGCCAGCACCTGGTTTACTGTTGCCTCAGCTCCTTCTTATAATAAACTCCCGTTACCTGAGGCAACTTGGAGATATTCTTTAGAGTGAACATATCTTAAATAATCCAGGATCATAGATCAGAGGTCAGAAAACATTTTCTCTAAGGGCCACATGGAAAATATTTTAGGCTTTCTGGCCTGTGTGGTCTCTGCTGCCATGACTCTCTTTACAGCATGAAAATCAATCACAGACCACACATGAATGGGTGTGGCTGAGTTCTAATAAAACTTTATTTGTAGACACTGAAATTTGAATTGCATACAATTTTCATGGGTCACAAAATATTTTCCCTTTTATTTTTTAAATTGGCATTTTAAAATATTAAAAAATGAGCCACATAAAAAGAGGTAGTGGATTAGACTTGGTCCACAGGTTGTTTCATTGACCCCTGGTCTAAAATGATGTCTTGTTAAAGATAAAATATGGGAGTCTGCTAGTTTTCTTCTTATTAAACGTGTGTGTGTGTGTGTGTGTTTTGGCCGCACTGGGAAGCATGTGGGATCTTAGTTCCCTGACCAGAGATTGAACCTGTGACCCTTGCAGTGGAAGCATGGAATCTTAACCACTGGACTGCCAGGAAAGGCCCAGGTGTGCATCTTTTGAATGAGGATTCTGGGCCTGTATTGGGTTAGGTTCACATTATCTGATCTTTAAGGGGAAAGCAACAAATCTACCATTACAGTGAAAGGTTCCAACACCCTCCTTCCCATAAATGACCCCAAAATAAGATGCACATTATGTCTTCTCATCTCCACTCAACACTCCAAGGTAGATTTTATCACCCTGATTTTGCCATTGGGGAAACAGAGGTTCAGAGTGGCTGCCTAACCTGGAAACACACGAGAAAGTGGTAGAACCAAGATTTAGCCCAGCATCGTGTGCTGTTAAAGCCCACAGTGCTTTGCGCTGTCTCTCATACCCCTTGCCCTTCACCCACAGCCTCATGATCATGGACAAACTTGCGGGGGAGCAGAGAGCTGGAACTGCAGAGTTGTGTTGACCACTGACCTCAATTTAAAAGCCAGGTCAAGGGTTCTGTTAGGGTAACACTGAGTTTGATCAAATGACCAGCAACTGAAATAGCTCTTCATATTTGGTTTTGAATCACACAAGCAGGCATGACTAGTAGCCAGGAGTTGATGGCCATACGTGGTGTGAGACGCCTAGTAGTGGGGCAATAATTTCCGAGGCCCTCTGTCACTATGGGGCAAAGCTGACGCCAGGGTCTGTTCACTGATGGAGCAGGTCAAGGAGGCTGAGCCATCCTGGATGTAGTTCAAAGCTGTCTGTGTCAAAGGATGCCAATTACACTGAAGAAATACAGAAAAATGAATATTAACAGCTATGGAAGGGACTGAGTCGGGAAGCCCAGTTTCTGACTCGACAGAGTTGTAGTGGGGGCAAGAGATGATGGAAGGTTCCCGAGAAGAGCCATTTGCTCATATTTGGCTTGAGAGTAGAGGAGAAGGGTCAAGTGATCAACTTGGATTGTTCTAGACGCCATTAGCCAGTCTCCTCTGAGAACATATACACACACACTCTCACACACAGAAAGACATGGGGAAAAATTGAGAAACAAGCCAAAACAGCAAGAAAAGTTTGCGGTTTACCATAAACTGGTCTTGGAATAGCCTCTGAAAGGAAGAACGTGTGTTTGTCGTGGGAGAAGCTAGACTTGGGCACAACATGAGATAATAAGCAAACAGGAGGGGACAGTCTTGCCTGACCGAGAACAGCAAGTATGAAGATGCCACATCCGTTTTCTCCCACTGGGACCAAAGGGGCCAGATTTCAGGGTGTGAACCTGGCACAGCGGAGTGGAAAGTTTGCTTCTCCAGGGCGTCCTGCCCAGGGGTGTGTGGGAAACACAAGTGGTCCCAGACTGATGACAAAAGGATGTCTCAGCTGGGGCTGCTCCCTGGAGCAGACGCGGAGACAAGTCTTCGAGAGCAAATAGGTTTTTGGGGAGGTGATTGCAGGAAGCAGTGGGGAGAGGGAAGGGGGACGAGAGAAAGAGAAGGAAGACAGCCCAATAAAGGGACATCACCCGGCAAGTTACGCCTGTGGACAGACAGCTTAATCCCACCGGGAACGCTGGGGGCCAGTGTGGAACATGGGCTGTGGAGTCACCCTGCCCCAGGGGACAGGGAGAGAGGATCAGTGGCTGGTTTCAGGCCTTTTCCCATGTGCCGTGTGACCACTGACTCCTGGCGGGCTCCTGTGGGCACAGCAGGCACGGGGACTTTTGCAGTCAGAAAGAGCCCTTGGGTGAGCATCACAGGGAGGATTGGGCTGGTGTGTATGGCCCTGGTGAAAGCCGAGGGGATACGGCCAGGGCACTGACGGCGTCTCAGCTGGGCACCTTCCAAAGCTTATCTCAGAAGTGAAGGTCGAAGGGTTATGGTTTTCCACGTCTGCATGCCCCTGGCTAAACAAGCAGGAGGAGGGTGGGAGAGAAGGGAAAGACGAAAGCTGTAGAGCAAGAGGATGACTACAGAGAGAAAGCAAGAAAAGCGCAAGTTCAGGTAAGACCAGGTGGGGACCAGAGCCAGCAAGCTGAGGGCTAGACTTTTCTTGCCGGTTGCCCATTCCTGGGACAAAGGAAAGCTGGATATTGTCCATGGAGCCTCATAATTCAAGTCCTCCCCGTTCTCATGCTGAGGATCGTGCTGGATACGAAGATAAATGGTTCTCTCCTTCTCAAGAGTGGAGCTGGACATGGGAGAAAAAGTTGACTGTGTCGAAAAAATTAAGCCGCTTTTGTTGGCATGAAAACCTCCACAGATTAGGGGAAAAAGAGCCTCTGAGTCCTCCTTTTAAGTGGTCTAGTAGTGAGACAGTTTTCCCCAAATGAATCCCTGGGCCAGTATACACCTCTGCTGGGGCCAACTTGCCTTTGCTCTCTCCACCCGTTTCCCCAGAAGCGTGAGCCCAGCCAAGGCCTCTTTCAATACAAGCTAAGCTCTTGGAAGGCATCCGAGAGTCGGTCTCGTGTAGGGAGAGGGTGTCTCCGCTCAGCAAACAGGCTCCATCCATCCGAGTCTGGGAGTGGTTCACTCAGATGCCCTGGGGACACTCTTCTTGTCTTTGAGGCTGTGGCTTTTGCCGACTTTTCCTGTTACCCGGGGGGATGGGGTGAATTCCTTTGAGGTCAGGGGATCCTCCTCCCCCAGGAAGCCAGAGATATCAGGTCCTGATTCCTGGAAACTCTAAAGGTTCCTTCATTTGGAAAAAGCATGTTTGCATCACTAGATGTGAATAAGTTAAGGATCTGAAGATGAGGAGATGAACCTGGGTTATCCAGGCCCTGAAGGCCATCACAAGGGTCCTTACAAGAGAAAGGCAGAGGGGGATTTCACACTCCTGGAGAAGAAGGCATGTGAGGACGGAGGCAGAGACTGGAGGGATGCAACTACCAGCGCAGGAACACTGGCAGCCATTGGAAGCTGGAAGAAGCACGGAATGGATTTTCCTCTAGAACCTCTGGAGGGAGTGAGGTCGCATTGACACCTTGATTCGGGACTTCTGGCCTCCAGAACTGTGAGAACCAGTTTCGGTGTTTGAAAACAAGTTTGTGGTCATCTGTTACAGCAGCCACAGGAAAGCACGACACGAAAGTATGAACTTGCCCATCGCAAGCTGGCTGGTTTCAACCCACTCATGGATCAAGATGGGTGACCTCTCAGCACAGCTTCTTCTGAGCTGAGAGGGAGGTGGGGAAAGGAAGAGGCAGGAGAACTCTGCTTCCAGCAGTAGCATGTCTGGGGTGCAAACCTGTCTCCAGAGTCCTTGGGGGAGACTTCAGTTCAGTTCCGTCGCTCAGTCGTGTCCGACTCTTTGCGACCCCATGGACGGCAGCACGCCAGGCCTCCCTGTCCATCACCGACTCCCAGAATTCACCCAAACTCACGTCCATCGAGTTGGTGATGCCATCCAGCCATCTCCTCCTCTGAAGTCCCCTTCTCCTCCCGCCTTCGATCTTCCCCAACGTCAGGGTCTTCTCCAGTGAGTCAGCTCTTCAGCTAAGCAGGCCCTTACTTTCACCTTGCCTGCGGCCATGCTGCTACACAAGGTGGGGCAACTCACTGAAGGAAAATGCGGTGCAGTGTGCATCTGGGTCTGGGGGCCAGCTCCAGGTCCCCCAGCTCCTCTCTGTGCGGTGAGGGGGCGGGCCTGTGCCAAAGCTGGGGTCTGTACCCGGGTCTCCTGACTCCGCTGTGGACAGCCCAGGACAGAAATGTTTCTGCCCGCCATGGGCTGTGAGGAGGCTGCTGGTCTCACACCCCTTTCTTTCCAGAACCAGGTTCATTTACGGGTAACGCTGAACACTTGTAGGATACCAGGTCCCGTCTTAAGTACTTCAAAGTATCTTCATAAAGTAGAATTTCTTATTTCCTCCAGAGAAGCAGAACCAATAGGATGTGTGTATGTGTTTCTATGTGTGTGTTTTATATAGGGGCTTCCCAGGTGGCCCCACTGTTAAATAATCTGCCTGCCAAGGTAGGAGACACAAGAGATGCCGGTTTGATCCCTGGGTCAGGAAGATCACCCTGATTGGGAAGATCCATATATGAAAGTTAAAGTGAAAGCGTTAGTCTCTCAGTTGTGTCTGACTGTTTGCGATCTCACGGACTGCAGCCCACCAGGTTCCTCTATCCATGGAATTCTCTAGGCAAGAATACCGGAGTTGGTAGCTATGCCCTTCTCCAGGGGATCTTCCCAACTCAGGGATTGAACCTGGGTATCCTGCACTGTAGGCAGATTCTTTACCATCTGAGTCACTACATATATGTACATATATATATAGTGTTTTATATGTGTATGAAAAATAACATGTATATAGTGTTTATACATATGGAAGATAATATATATAATAAAGTATATATATTATATAATATCTACCTATCTATCTGCCTATCTATCTATCTACAGAGAGATTTTAAGGACTTGGCTCATACAATTGTGGAGGCTTGGTAAGTAGAAAATCTGCAAGATCAGCCAGCAGGTGGAGACCCAGGGAATCACTGATGCTGCAGCTCAAATCCAAAGGCTGTCTGCTGACAGAAATCACTCTTGTGTGAGGGGAGGTCAGTTTTTTCCCTTAAGGCCTTCAACTGATTGGATGAGGCCCACTTACATTATGGAGGACAGTTTGTTTTGCTGTCTACTGATCTAATTATTCATCTAATCTAAAAAAATACCTTCACAGCAACATCCAAATGTGTTTGACCAGCTGTCTGGGTCCTGTGGTCCCATCAAGTTGGCACAAAAAGTCACCAGGCTCTTCTCCCTCCCATCTCCCTATTTTTTCACAGGTAAGGAAACTGAGGCTGAGAAAAGGAAGACAGCCTGCTCAAGTCATGCAGTGAGTGTGTGATTTAACTCAGAAGCCATGCCTTAGCCTCCACATCACGTCGTCAAGGCAACCCTGGTGTTAGGCTGAAGTTGGATGCACTGCGGTGCCCCGTTCTTTGAGCAGGCGGGTAGCCGATGCATCCTCCTTTGCTGCGCTGAGTCGAGGCCACAAGCTGAGGTGACCTTCAACAAACTGAATTCTTTGTCCGCCTTGTTTTCTGCTCACCCAGAATATGCCTGCAGTGCAGGAGACCTGAATTCGATCCCTGGGTTGGGAAGAACCCCTGGATAAGGGAATGGCAACCCATGCCAGTATTCTTGCTTGGAGAATTCCATGGACAGAGGAGCCTGGTGGGCTACAGTTCATGGGGTTGCACAGAGTCACACGTGACTGAGCAGCTAACACTTTACTCCTCACCCTTAGCCTTCTGATTCTCTTCCTTAGCACCCTCCTACCCATCACATCTTTCTGTTCCCTGAGTTTCTTTTGGCATGTGCTTCCCACTGGTGTTCTATTGGTTCAACTTACTTCCAACACTTCACACAGATTTCAGGTGCCATGTATTTACCCAGAGAAGGCTAGTCTCCTGCCAAGAGTCGCGCTTCTTGTTGGGCACACTTAGTCGGGGCTGGTGAGGGGTTTCCCTTCCGGCACCCATCAGTCAGAGGCGGTGAGAAAGAACAGAACCTGAGTGTTCTCGCTCTTGAAGGGTGAGGGCTTGTCCCCCGCCAACCTTGAAGGCAGGGCTGTGCCCTGGACATCTTTCTGCCCCACGCCAGTCAGTGTCCACTCAGCAAAGCTGAAACATACCAGAGATTTGAAACAGAATCTGAAATCAACCTGGGAATTTATTGGAAAAAAAATCCTGAATAGCACAAGCAAAGGGTAAGGGAAACCAAAGATTAGTAGCTGCAGAGAGCTGCTGAGGAGCAAGGGGAAGATGGGACGTGCAGAGCGCTCACTGGCCAGAGAGACGGCAGTGATCCTCACTGCCTTGGCCCCTGGTTTGACCAGCTGCTGCTGCTCCTTCAGGAAGTTAGAAAGCATGCCTTATCCTGGATTGGGGTGCTCTCTCAGAGAGATGCCTGAGATTGGTGCAAAGCAGGAGTGAAGCTGAGGGTGTAGCTGTCATGACAAGGCTCCGTGCGTATGTGTGTGTCTGTAGGAGCAGGTGCTCTTCATTGCTTAGTGCCTGGGTTGGGTAATTAACCAGGCTCCTGTGGCCCACTGCCATCCTTGTAGCACTTGGTCCGTGACCCAATGACTCCAGTTAGCGTCTGTAATCATTCACTTTATCAGCTTCCCGTCTAGACTGCAGGCTCCCTGGGCTAAGACCTGGCCCTCTTGTTTTGTCTCGTGTCCCCTCGTGCCCGTCACTCAGAGGCTACTCAGTGCCCGGGCATTGACTGACCACCAACCGGGATCTCAAGAAATACCTTTTCTTTTCTCATCAAAAAACACATGCAGCACATCAAAGGGTCTCATGGGAGTGCCTGGTTTTTGAGACAAAAGCTGGCTTTGCAGGGTGTGTTTTTCCTCGGCTACGGCTGTATCGTTCAGCTTTGTGCAGAGAAAGGGCAGCAAGGATGCATAGGCAAAGGACAGTCAAAAATAGAAGCCTGGAGGACACGCACTCCTTCCTGGGGGCATCGCTGAGCAGAGGTGGGGTGGTCACCGAAGCAGGCAGAGCTGGGATGCGATAGAGGCCGGGAGCCTGCCCGCACCCTCTCTCATCATCCATCTCTCCCTGCGACCATTATTTACAGCCCGCTGCCCTGATCCCACAGGCTCGTCTTCACTCCCCAGGGAAAAAGACTTGAAATAGATGGATAAGAGAATCAGTGTGTTTCGTGCATGAGCCTGTGGGAGTTGGCATTCTGAGAGCAGCATTCTTTCTCCCAGACAGAATCCGAAGGTCTGGGTGTGGACTCTCCCTGAGAAGCTGCTCTGTCTCATGGCTAAAAGTGAATAGACTGATTCCTGTCCTCGGTGGTGTTAATTAAGCTCTAATAATGAGAGTTGATGTTAAGGGACTGTCAGGTCTGCTGGACCATCACAGCATGGGCTCTCTGAGGATGTGTTTTATTCTTGTCCCTGCAAATGTGTTTAGTAGACTTGCACTTGTTCAGGAGGCTGCCCCTCACCCACCGTTTGACCACAGCATAACCTTGGCACGTCCATAAGGTTCATACTCTTCTAAAAAACCCAGATAACTCCTGTGTGGGAGGGATATAAAGTGCATTTTATCTTGGATGTCCACTTTGATCATCTCTTGGCTGCCTGGGGCACTGTGTGGAGAAGGATTCTGAAGCACTGAGATCGGTAAATGATGGGCACCAGAGGACTTGTAAGACTCTTGCATAAGAAATATGCTAAAACCGAAGGCTCAGTGAGGAGCCTGGGAAGGATTCTTCTGTTTCTCTAAAATGCACAAGGGGCTATGGTTGTTCTTCTCTTTTCTTTTTGTTAATAGCAAAACTTCCCTTCCCGTCACACTTGCCTGTCAGCGGACGTGACACACTTCACAGTATCACTGAGTATTAGTGCTGGGTGATTCTTCACAGAGCATTTAATCTAAGCGCCTTGTTTTACAGAAGGTGAAAATGAGGCTGTAGGAGTTTGATTTTCAAAAGGTCGCACAGCTGGTTAACGCAGGTCCTCTCTGTCTCCCCTTGTCTTCTTAGGACCGTCTGCCTCCAAGGCACAAAATCTGTCTTTACCTTGACTCTCTGCTTGAAAAGTATGTGGGCTTGTGTAAGATGGGGACCTTGAGCTGTGACAGGAGCATCTTCAAGCCACAGAGCCCGGCTCTCTCACTTTCTAGTTAAGTGGCCATGAGTGACTTCATCGTACTAAGCCTTGATCTCCTCACCAGTCAACTGAGGGTGAAGATTGTGAGGATCAAATGAGATCATGAATATAAAGTGTGTAGCTCTGAGCCTGGCTCCACGAATATAGGCTACTGTTAACATCTGCAGAGCAAACTAGTTGGGCTCAATGGTTCCTTACTCTGAGAGCCTCTGATTTGGAGCATCAGCGGCTAACACGTGGGGTTGCGTCTGAAATACCTGTGAGGAGTTCCACGTTTCCATCAGGACTGCTCTGTCAAATGACACGGTATGTGGAGGGTGAGTTTTCGCTAATTGGAGAGCAGTTTTCCTTGTTTATTTCAGATAACACAGTACCATCATCGTCACTCCTGCCCACTCCCTTCAGTCATGTCTCCAGCTGTGCCCAACTCTGCGCGACCCTATGGACTGTGGCCCCCCAGGCTCCTCTGTCCATAGGATTCTCCAGGGAAGAACAGTGGAGTATTGCCAGGGGATCTTCCCGGCCCAGGGGTCAAACCCTCCTGTCTTATGTCTCCAGCATTGGCAGGCGGGTTCTTGACAACTAGTGCCACCTGGGAAGCCCCGTTATTCCTGCTACTGTTAATCATTTCAAGATATATTCTGTGAGTATTGCTCTGATTCCACGGCAAGTTTCAAATCCATGAAGGACTCTCTGGAATTCTTAACCCCCTTAAGGACAACCTCTTGTTGCCAAGCTTTATATTCTGACTTGTGCCTTTAAACTGATCCTCTCAACAGGGTGGTGTTTTAGGTAGATCTTTTTGTCTTGCTACAGTTTAAATTAGTATCATATTTATATTTGCTTTTTTATTGCTATCTTATTCCTGGCTGGTATCCAGTGTCATTTTCTAAAGGACACAGTTTTTAAAAGACTAATAAATAAATGATAATGGAGTAAATAAATAAACAAATGATAGCCTTAAGTTGGCACAGCTCCTGAACAGCAAACATAGTTATCTGTGAAGGGGAGTGGCGTTTTGAGGAAGAATCATCTCTTGGGCTTTGGAATGTCGTCTGGGCACCAGTTCCCAAATATGCCATTCTCCATGAAGTACAATGAGGGCGCAATTGAAACAGGCTAGGACCTGGGGTCCGTTGCTGCAATGCTTGCACCTGGGCAAAGGTCTCCTCCAGCAGCAAAATACACAGAAAGTGTGTGTGTGTGTGTGTGAGTCGCTCAGTTGTGTCCAGCTCTTTGTGACCCCATGGACTGTAGCCTGTCAGGCTTCTCCATCCATAGGATTTTCCAGGCAAGAATACTGGAGTGGATTGCCATTTCCTTCTCCAACAGAAAGTATCAGTTCAGTTCAGTTCAGTCGCTCAGTCGTGTCCGACTCTTTGCGACCCCATGAACCACAGCACGCCAGGCCTCCCTGTCCATCACCAACTCCCAGAGTTTACTCAAACTCATGTCCATAGAGTCGGTGATGCCATCCAGCCATCTCATTCTCTGTCATCCCCATCTCCTCCTACCCCCAATCCCTCCCAGCATCAGACTCTTTTCCAGTGAGTCAACTCATTGCATGAGAAAGTATAAGGGACTAAAAATAACTTTGAGCTTGTTAGTTGGGCCAAATTATGGACAAAACAATACAAGAATCCCACTGCCACTTTCTGAAGAGCTGGGAGCAAAAGCAGGGTGTTAGAAGCAAAGGCAGGGTATTGCATTTGCCTCCTGAACACAGCACCATTAAAGGGGTGGGCAGACCACCTAAGCCACACCTCTGGCCCAACCCCTGGACAAATTCCTTCTGTCACCCCATACAAGAAACCAGCTCACTGCCATTCAGTGAGCTGGCCAGCAAGGGAAACTGTTGTTTGTTCTTTCTGCCCCCTGCTGCAGTAGGGACCCAGTAAAGGCTCGCCTGAATTTTTGTCTGGCCTCTGATCAATTTCTATTGATGAAGGAGGCCAAGAACCCTGGTCAGTAACAAAATCATCCCATTCTTGTAGACCTGATCCACATGGCGTGTACTGGCTGGGAAGATGGATGACATGAATTCAGTTGATGTCCCATCTTAAAGTATCTCAAAGCCCCACTGAGTTCCCAGATCCGCTTTATCGTGCTAGAGACGTGCTCCATGGACAAAGTCTAGTAGTGGGGCTTGGCTACATTCTGACTGGCCAAGGAAACTTAAGTGTCCATTTTGGCTGGAGTTCTGGTCTTCCCTGGTGCTCAGATGGTAAAGACTCTGCCTGCAATGCTAGAGACTCAGGTTCGATCCCTGGGACGGGAAGATCCACTGGAGAAGGGAAAGGCCTCCCACTCCAGTATTCTTGCCTGGAGAATTACATGGATGGAGGAGCCTGGTGGGCTACAGTCCATGGGGTCGCAGAGTCAGATATGACTGAGAGACTAACACTTTCATTTTCATGACTGGAGTTCATGGACCAACTAGGATAAAATCACTGAATTTTAGGTCTATTATTTTTCCATGAAAAGGAGGCACAAAGGCAACGAGGGAAAGTGAAGGCTTTGTGATCGGAGCACCTGAGTTAGCGTCCTGGCCGGCCCCTGCTGTGGTATTAGCCACCTGATGCCAAGGCTGCTGCCACCACCTCCTGCAGGGTCAGTTTCCCCATCTGTGAACTGGACTGTTCTTCCACTGACTTATAGGTTGTTGAGAGTTTTGAGTGAGATAATAGGCACAAAAGGGTTTGTAAATTCTTAAGTCATTTCAAAATTAAATTTCTCACAACAATCATAACGATTTTAGTGATGCATTCAAATTCCAAGAGCAGAGAGGAGGAGCAGGAGAGATATGGAAAGAAGGAAGGGTGGTCTCCCCTCTTAAAAACTGCAGCCTAGACTGAGCCTGTGATCCTGATGGAGACTCACCAATGAAGCCTGGAGCTCAGGGCTTGTCAGGCAGGTCCTTTTCAGTCGTGAGTGACAGCGCCCAGGTCAGCATGGCCTCAACAGACAGCAACTTATTGTCTCTCATCGGGGACAAGATCACAGCTGGATCCAGAAGGCGGATGTCAATGGGCCCTGGTCTCCATCACTCAATCTCTTGGCTCCACTCTCCTCTTTGTTAGCTTTAGTCTTGGGCAAAATCATCCCACAGTTCTTGTGTTGATTCCAGCCATAAAAGAATTTCTTATTCTCAAGAAGAGTCCTAGAACTTGAATCCAGCCTCTAATGGAATGGCTTGGGTCATGTTGGTCAGGTTTCTAAACCAACCACCATTGCCAAGGGCCTGCAATAGGCTGATTCATTCATCTATTTAACACATACTTATTAAGCATCTACTTTGTTCCTAAAGCTTTTCTGGGAGTTGAAGATAGAGCAGTGACCAAAACAGACACACAAGTAAGTATATAACTAAACAAATAACTTTGGAGGCAGACTCAAGTCAGAGGTTCTGGGTGGGAGCCAGGACTGCATTTCATCAAACTCCCTGGTAAGCTGGATGCCAGTGGTTGCCACTTTATAAGGTGGTATTGGGCTTCCCTGGTGGCTCTGCTGGTAAAGAATCCGCCTGCAATGCAGGAGACCTGGGTTTGATCCCTGGGTTGGAAAGATCCCCTGGAGAAGGGGAAGGATATCCACTCCAGTATTCTGGCCTGGAGCAGTCCACGGACTGTACAATCCATAGGGTAGCAGTTGGACATGACTGAGCGACTTTCACTTTCACTTCTCTTCACTCACTTAAACGTGGAGACTCAGAAGAAGGCAGAGAGGAAATGTCCCAGAGCTCATCCTGTGGGACTCATGTACCAGAGAGGGAAGTGAGTCCAAAAAACAGGGTGACTTGACCAATGTCAGCCAGGAGCTTTCAATGACAAAGCACTGCAAGGCAGAGGCTGAAGCCACTGTGGCCAAAGGCAGTTTAGATTCACCCGGAAGCACAATTCCTAAAGTCTATTCAGTTACATAATAAACAAAGAAATGATATTATGTAGTTATTTAGGGATAAAGAAATGATATGAGTCAAATTTTGACTTTACTTGAAACTTATTCCTCTGGAGCAAGATGCTTGGTGGTGCGTGGATGGCTCCTTTTGTAGAGGAGGATTTGGGCAGCTCTTGACTGCTTTCTGTGATGAACAAGCCTCCTCAATGGTGACACCTGGTTCTTTAGGACCTGGCAGTTTCCTCTCTTATTAAAGAGCTTCTTGAATAAAATTTGAATCCTAATTAAAATAATAATAAAATTAAAAAAATGAAGAATTAATTCAAATCACGTGTCACTTCCTGCTTCCAACCCTCCAGTCCAAAGGTCTGAGCAAAGCTTTAGCCCCTAGCCAATCTGACCTGCCCCCTGACGTCTCATCACCCTGAGCTACCGGCTCCATCCTTTTGAAGACTAAGTTATGCATGGGAGTCATCAAATCTGAGAAAGTGCGTTATCTGTTTCAGCACGTGAGAAAGTGTTTCTTTAAAAATTTTTAACAGTCAGATGAGTTGTCAGTATTAATTCTTGGACTATGAGAGCTGAATCCAAATGAAATGATGATGGAGGTGGGTCGGGGGGTGGTTAGAGAAGAAATATAGCCTGGCATTCACCTAAAAATCTTAGTTCAACCTTAGGTACTAAGGAGCCAAGTTCAGACGTGACCTCCTTTCCTAAAGAAGCCCAGTTAAAATCATATTTCAAATCACCTCCCAGATTTGCATGTGTGAAGGAGCAGTTATGGACATAGCAGCCTGTCTGCCCCGTGAATTACGTATAAGGAGCTGTCCCTTCCTTCTGTCATCAAGACACTATTTCAGCCATTTCCGTATTGATTTTGTAGACTGGAAAACCCTTGGGGCCATTAATTACATCTGTTCAAAACTGGAACGAGTGGAGATGGGTTGGTAATAAAATAAGGCGAGGCAGAAAATCTTGCAGAGTACCCCACCCCGTGCTGGGAAAGGGCTTGGGATTATTTGTGCAAAGAATCCAGGCAGGCAGAGCTCAGGAGGACGAACCCGTCTCTCAGGGCAGAAGACACTGTTTAGATGCCCGTCCCCACGTTCTCCTCTCTCCCCACAACCCCCACCGGGGGCAAGCTCGGCCGAGTCACCACCCAGCATCCAGTACCATCCTTTCTCTCCCGCTGTGTGATACATCAGGGAGACCCCTCTCTGCCCCGCCAGCAGCATGTTTTCTTGGCTCAGTTTGGCTGACAAAACTCAGGTAGGTTTGCCTTAGCCCAGATAAATACTTTGGTTCTCAAGTTATCCATGCATTAAAATTGCCCAGGAAAATAAAAAAAAACAAAACTGATGTTCAGGCTGATTTAATTGGGCTGGGTGGGCCCAGATGTTCACTTTTCTTTTTTGTTTTTAAGATTTCCCCCTTGGTTCTAATGTAGAGCCAAGGTCGAAACTCAATGCATTTAAGAAAAGCATAAATACTTCAGGAAAGATGTTGCTTTTCCATCATTGTGTTTGGTTCAGGCAGGAGCCTTCGGAACCAGCCCTCTGGGAAGCATGCTGGAGGGAGGGGGTCTGACTTCAGGGCTCCTCACCCCATCGGCCTAATGTCTCAGCCTCACTGGGCTCAGGTTCCTCTCAGATGAAACTGTCTCCATTTCCTCTGGTTCTTGAGGTGATGCTGCCAGAGCCATTCCAGGTCTGTGCTCAAAACCTGCCAACCCACACCTTTCGTTAAAAGGAGTGCTTAGTCACTAAGTCATCTTTGACTCTTTGTGACCCCATGGACTGTAGTCCGCCAGGCTCCTCTGTCCATAGGGTTTTCCAGGCAAGAACACTGGAGTGGGTTGCCATCGCCTCCTCCAGGGGATCTTCCTGAGACAGGGATTGAACTCATGTCTTCTGTCGCTCCTGAATTGGCAGGCGGATTCTTTACCCACTGAGCCACCTGGGAAGCCCTTTAGCAGAGTCAACATTAGTCTTTAAGTTAAAGTGTCTACAGACAAGAAAGGAAGGTATAAATGAACAGACAAAAACCCAGATGGAACCAGCCAGGGTCAAGGTGGTGATGAATCTGACCTCCAACTGACCTTGAGTCTCATTATATGCTGATTTTACTACAGGAACACATTAAACGGCACACCTATCAGTGACCAGAGTTCATCAGGCACTCTGTCTATCAGATCTAGTCCCTTAAATCTATTTCTCACTTCCACTGTATAATCATAAGGGATTTGATTTAGGTCATATCTGAATGGTCTAGTAGTTTTCCCTACTTTCTTCAATTTCAGTCTGAATTTGGCAATAAGGAGTTCATGATCTGAGCCACAGTCAGCTCCTGGTCTTGTTTTGCTAACTGTATAGAGCTTCTCCATTTTTGGCTGCAAAGAATATAATCAATCTGATTTCGGTATTGACCATCTCATGATGTCCATGTGTAGAGTCTTCTCTTGTGTTGTTGGAAGAGGGTGTTTGCTATGACCAGTGTGTTCTCTCGGCAAAACTCTATTAGCCTTTGCCCTGCTTCATTTCGTGCTCCAAGGCCAAATTTGCCTGTTACTCCAGGTGTTTCTTGACTTCCTACTTTTGCATTCCAGTCCCCTATAATGAAAAGGACATCTTTTTTGGGTGTTAGTTCTAAAAGGTCTTGTAGGTCTTCATAGAACCATTCAACTTCGGCTTCTTCAGCATTACTGGTTGGGGCATAGACTTGGATTACTGTAATATTGAATGGTTTGTCTTGGAAACGAACAGAAATCATTCTGTCATTTTTAAGATTGCATCCAAGTACTGCATTTCGGACTCTTTTGTTGACCATGATGGCTACTCCATTTCTTCTAAGGGATTCTTGCCCACAGTAGTAGATATAATGGTCATCTGAGTTAAATTCACCCATTCCAGTCCATGTTAGTTCACTGATTACTAGAATGACGGAGGTTCGTGACATTGTACAGGAGACAGGGACCAAGACCATCCCCATGGAAAAGAAATGCAAAAAAGCAAAATGGCTGTCTGAGGAGGCCTTACAAATAGCTGTGAAAAGAAGAGAAGCGAAAAGCAAAGGAGAAAAGGAAAGATATAAGCATCTGAATGCAGAGTTCCAAAGAATAGCAAGGAGAGATAAGAAAGCCTTCCTCAGTGATCAATGCAAAGAAATAGAGGAAAACAACAGAACAGGAGAAACAAGAGATCTTTTCAAGAAAATTAGAGATATCAAGGGAACATTTCATGCAAAGATGGGCTCGATAAAGGACAGAAATGGTATGGACCTAACAGAAGCAGAAGATATTAAGAAGAAGTGGCAAGAATACACAGAAGAACTGTGCAAAAAAGATCTTCATGACCAAGATAATCAGGATGGCGTGATCACTCACCTGGAACCAGACATCTTGGAATGTGAAGTCAAGTGGACCTTAGAGAGCATCACGACGAACAAAGCTAGTGGAGGTGATGGAATTCCAGTTGAACTATTTCAAATCCTGAAAGATGAGGCTGTGAAAGTGCTGCACTCAATAGGCCAGCAAATTTGGAAAACTCAGCAGTGGCCACAGGACTGGAAAAGGTCAGTCTTCATTCCAATCCCAAAGAAAGGCAATGCCAAAGAATGCTCAAACTACCGCACAATTGCACTCATCTCACACGCTAGTAAAGTCATGCTCAAAATTCTCCAAGCCAGGCTTCAGCAATACATGAACCGTGAACTCCCAGATGTTCAAGCAGGTTTTAGAAAAGGCAGAGGCACCAGAGATCAAATTGCCAACATCCCCTGGATCATGGAGAAAGCAAGAGAGTTCCAGAAAAACATCTATTTCTGCTTCATTGACTATGCCAAAGCCTTTGACTGTGTGGATCACAATAAACTGTGGAACATTCTGAAAGAGATGGGAATACCAGACCACCTGACCTGCCTCTTGAGAAATCTGTATGCAGGTCAGGAAGCAACAATTAGAACTGGACATGGAACAACAGACTGGTTCCAAATAGGAAAAGGAGTACATCAAGGTTGTATATTGTCACCCTGCTTATTTAACTTATATGCAGAGTACATCATGAGGAACGCTGGGCTGGAAGAAGCACAAGCTGGAATCAAGATTGCCGGGAGAAATATCAGTAACCTCAGATATGCAGATGACACCACCCTTATGGCAGAAAGTGAAGAGGAACTCAAAGGCCTCTTGATGAAAGTGAAAGAGGAGAGTGAAAAGTTTGGCTTGAAGCTCAACTTTCAGAAAACAAAGATCATGGCATCTGGTTCCATCACTTCATGGGAAATACATGGGGAAACAGTGGAAACAGTGTCAGACTTTATTTTTTTGGGCTCCAAAATCACTGCGGATGCTGATTGCAGCCATGAAATTAAAAGACGCTTACTCCTTGGAAGGAAAGTTATGACCAACCTAGATAGCATATTAAAAAGCAGAGACATTACTTTGCCAACAAAGGTCCATCTAGTCAAGGCTATGGTTTTTCCCGTGGTCATGTATGGATGTGAGAGTTGGACTGTGAAGAAAGCTGATCACCGAAGAATTGATGCTTTTGAACTGTGGTGTTGGAGAAGACTCTTGAGAGTCCGTTGGACTGCAAGGAGATCCAACCAGTCCATTCTGGGGGAGATCAATCCTGGGTGTTCATTGTAAGGACTGATGCTAAAGCTGAAACTGCAATACTTTGGCCACCTCATGCGACGAGTTGACTCACTGGAAAAGAGTCTGATGCTGGGAGGGATTGGGGGCGGGAGGAGATGGGGACAACAGAGAATGAGATGGCTGGGTGGCATCACCGACTCAATGGACATGAGTTTGAGTGAACTCCAGGATTTGGTGATGGACAGGGAGGCCTGGCGTGCTGTGATTCATGGGGTCGCAAAGAGTCGAACATGACTGAGCGACTGAACTGAACTGAAATGAATCAGTGAACAGGAGCGGACCTTATGGCCCAGAAAAGGATAAAAGGGGGTGGCAACCACTTCCTGGAAAAAGTCCTGTCCCTTCCGCAGTAGAAAAATGCACATGCTTCCCCATCATTAGCCTCCCTCCCCCTCCCTTTGTCTAACTCTTTAAAATTAAATCCCTGTCGCCAGGTGGGATTTAACTGATCTGTGAACTTAGTTCTTGCTTAGAACGGCTTCTCCGTTCTTTGGCCACTGAGTAAAGTTTATGCTGCATCCATCTCATCTCATCTTTGATTTTTTCATTCAGCAACTTAAAAAAAAACCCTCTCTAGCCGAGGCAGAGAGCCTGGCTGAGTTAGGGCCCCAGCAGGGTCCATAAGGGTTAATTCTGTGACCGTGACTCTGGGAATCCTGCAGGACTTCTGTTCGCCTGCCTGATTGAAGCGCAGTGAGAAATCAGCCTTCGTGTCTTGCTTAGCCCAGTATAAAAGGGCCTGCACTTCGCTCTCTCTTCCCTCAGATTTCAAGTCTGGTCTAACTCGAGGCTCGCAAATCACATTCTCTAATCAGAACATTTTCCTCTATTCAACCTTAATTGGCTTGAGTTTGGCACTGAAAGGCGTGATGCTGGAGGGGAAAGGTCAGGGTGTAGGGTTCCAGATGGCAGGCAAGCTCAATACCTGTCAGAGCTGAGAGCATCCCTCATCACCGCTCAACAGGCAGCTTGGACTTAAGCTCTCTAGCCTGGAAGCCCAGATGCCCATGACCCTTAGAAGCTTCTAGGTTGAAAAAGAAACTTCAGGCTCTTGGAGGCATAAAACTCCCCCCAAATCCTTGATTTAAGCACAAAAGACATAAACGTCCACTTAGCCCTAGAACACAGGCTGTCACACAAGAGCAACTCTAAGGGTTAACGCATAAAAAATGGGTTAATAAATCTTAAGGGCAAAACTGAAGTGTAGGCAAAGTAGTAAGATGCGCATTACGTTTTCCCTGAAATGGAACTCATGGTGAAAAATAAGTCAAGGATTAGGGACTGAAATATGCTGAGGTCTCCCTGAGCCCACGCTGTGCACAAAGGCAGCCTGGTGCTTATGTATGTGAGGGTGTGTGTGGCTCTTTTTCTTTTTTTTTTCCTCTCCCTGAATCTGCTGCTGGGATCTATCGTCCTGTCCTTTTTCATAACCTTCTCTGCAGGGTGGATGTACTTTCCCAACTGGAGCTCTATTTGCCCTGCCAAATCCCATTCTGAAAATCACCTTTCCAAATGGCAGCCTCACAGGGACACAAACAAGGCTGAAAACTAGGGAATCGACCTACAGGAACGGCCTGAGTTCGAAAGTTAGAGACTCTGAGCTTCCCCGTGGAGTGAGCTCATATTTCCTGAGGACCCTGCTGGCTTGTGCCAGTGGAGGTGACCGGTCCTTCCAGATGGGTCGTGCCACTTTGTTCACTGGGCTGCGAAAGCCCCTGACAACTGCAGTCTTCTGACTGCACAAGAAGGAGAGATATGCCAATGAAAGCAGCAACCAGAAACGCACACTGTTTGAAGCAGATGTCCTATTAAAACTGCAATGGCCTCCATTAGAGAAACTCCTCCCTGTGTTCTTGTTCTTTGTATTTTTCAACAGTCTTCCCCCAACCACTTTCCTCAAATCTCCTGGTGTGTCTTTTGTGGAAGAGAACAAAAGGAATTGCTAGCCTGGACTGCTCTCACTATTAAGATATAGCTTCTACTGCTGCTGCTAAGTTGCGTCAGTCGTGTCCGACTCTGTGCGACCCCAGAGACGGCGGCCCACCAGGCTCCCCCGTCCCTGGGATTCTCCAGGCAAGAACACTGGTGTGGGTTGCCATTTCCTTCTCCAGTGAATGAAAGTGAAAAGTGAAAGTGAAGTCGCTCAGTTGTGTCCAACCTTTAGCGACCCCATGGACTTCAGCCTACCAGGCTCCTCTGTCCATGGAATTTTCCAGTCAAGGGTACTGGAGTGGGTTTCCATTGCCTTCTCCAGTTAAGATATAGAAGAGAGCCTTTTTCTTGTTTCTCCTTATAGAGACCCTTGCCTCAGGCATTGCATTTTTGCATTCATTCACACATCCATCCCACCACTCAACCAACCATCCATAGATTCAAGCGTTTCTTGAACCCTATGAGAATATTTCTTGTTTTTGCCTGCCCAGAGATGTTCCCTCTTCTTTTGGCAACAACCTCATTTTTTCTTTAGGAAAATGTCCTCATTCATTTTCAATGCATGTGGTTCAAGTGGGACTGACCTAAAATCAGGTGATATGTATACAACACATAGGCTGGACACTGCCTTACCTCAGGAACTGGATTAATTGGGTGACTTGGAGTCACTGGTCTGTGGCTGGAGCTCTTGGGAGATAGAATCTCACATAGCATTGATTGCCAAGCTACAAGAATATTCACTTAGAGTTGACAGTAGTGAAGTAGTTAAGAAGCAAAACTGGGAGATGACGAATGGGCAGGCAAATTCCCCTGCCTAGTTGAGTCCACGGATCTAGCAGTTTCAGTTCTAGTCCCTAAAATTTTCAGGCTGTGAGTGAAAAAATATTCCTTTTCACCTTTTGACTTGGGTTTCTGTCACTTGCAAATGAAAGAGTTCTGTGTACTCTGTGCTAGGTGCTGAGACCAAGACAAACCCGTCTCAGAGCCCAGGCGGTCTAGCAGAGTGATGAATGTAAACTGTGCTCACATATGAGTTTTGGTTCCACCACTGACAGAGCGCCTGACCTCACACACGTTCCTTTCTGCCTTCCTTTACTCGTCTAGAAGACGGTGAAGGGATGGATAGGGCCTTTGTCATGGCTTGCTGTGAGGATAAGCAAATTTAGCCAAAGTGTTTAGTGTGGTACCTGGTCTGTAGTGAGCATTCAATAAATAGGAGCTAGAGGCAAACTGTCAGAGAAGGCAATGGCACCCCACTCCAGTACTCTTGCCTGGAAAATAACCATGGACAGAGGAGCCTGGTGGGCTGCAGTCCATGGGGTCGCTAAGAGTCGGACACGACTGAGTGACTTCACTTTCCCTTTTCACTTTCATGCATTGGAGAAGGAAATGGCAACCCACTCCAGTGTTCTTGCCTGGAGAATCCCAGGGACGGGGGAGCCTGGTGGGCTGCCGTCTCTGGGGTCGCACAGAGTCGGACACGACTGAAGTGACTTAGCAGCAGCAGCGGCAGCAGAAGCAAATTGTGGTCCGCAGTGTCTAGAGACAGTGAATGAGATCACAGTCATACCAATTCGCTCATGAGTTTGCCTTCTTATCTTTCTCCTCCCTCTTTATCCCACTTGTAAAGATTGCATTCTCATTCCTAATTCATGACAAACCATGGTTGTCATAAGCCTTTGCTCCTGTGGCATATCTCAACAACAGCTGACTAATAGATCACAGCTCTCCACCCACTGCAAATAAACGATGAAGGCAAGACATGTTGTGTAGGAAGATTATCTCCAAGTCCATGAAGTGGTAGCCTCTAAATACACCATCAGGCAGGCTATCCCAGAAAGACTCACAGATCAAATTAAAGTACTTAAGTCACAAGGACTTAGATCCATTCAAAACATACAGCAAGAAAGATGGGGCGAGGTAACTCACTCAGGATAGGGTGCAAGTGGGGTGCAGGGACCGCATTACCCGAGGTGCACAGCTTATCTGTCTGCACTCAGCTCTCCCTGCTGTTAGTGTGGTTACTCAGACCAGACTTGAGGTCTGAGCAAGAGGAGTGGGTGGCAAAGGGTTAACTGAGCAGGCTTGGGGTGTTGAAGCTCTGTTCATTCAAGAGAGGACTGGCCCTTGATCAGCTCCTAGGAGGTAATCCTTGAGCCTTTGAAATATCCTGCCTGATAAGAATGTCTTGTTTACCTGGGGTTTTGGAACCTGCCAGATAGTTTATGCTATCAGTGTGATTAACAGAAGGGGCTTTTGGTCACACACCATCAGCTGGACTTCTGGGGGCTGGGAATTGAGTAGTTAAGTCATTCCCATGGGCAATCTGTGCCTATGTGACTGAACCCCAATAAAAACACTGGACACCAAGGCTCAGTTGAATTTTCTGGTTGGCAGCACTTTGTATTTGGTGTCATACATTGCTGCTAGGAGAATGAAGTGTCATCCATGTACAGTTCAACTGGGAGAGGACAGCTAGAAACTTGAACCTGTTCTATGCACCTTTCTACTTTGTTGATTTTAACCTGTATTGTTTTGCTATAGTAAGCTGTAACCAAGAGTTTAACTGCTTTCCTGAGCTCCACGAATCCTAGAAAGTCATCAGATCTGAGAATGGTGTTGGCGATCCCTGACTCAGGGGCCACACGTGGTGGGTACCCTGGGTCAGTGTCACATACTTGGCTTACTAGAGAGATGTGGTGTCCCTGGCCTCTGCTGTCACACGCCAATTAGCCTGATGAACAGTAATGAACTCTATTTGAGTTTCTTGGGCAGAGGACATGTGACCCACAGAGTAGAACTAGCAGGTTCTCAAATTAGGAGAACTTGAATGCTAAATACTCATGTATATTTAATGACTCTTGATATTTAATCTCATGTGTACTTAATACATTATGAATGTTTAACACTCGGGTACATTATACACATTAGGTGTTTCTCGCTTCCGCCACTCCTTCTCTACTTGTATTTAACGTGCTCATGTTCTACCTGCTGACTACTTATCTTATAACTTAACATGTTTCATGAATTCTGCTGATGACAATCACACATCTTGCTTAATAGCTACTGATTTGTCTTTAAACATCTTAAGATAGTTTGCCTATGTGTGTAAACTACATATTTCTTTATTTATTAGAGCTGAATAATCTCAAAAGCGTGCGCATCACAGGGCACAGTCTGATCGGTGGATTAGGGGAGAAGAGGCACGAATATGTCACTAAGTGCTCTCGTGCTCTAAGCCCTTCGGTTCCGGAAATGACAGGCATAGTCTTGATTTCTGGTCAGGGTGGCTGCCTCCCAAAGCTCTGAACGCCTGCTCCTTGCTTCTTGGGGAATAATGATAATTGTGATAATAACAACAATCACACACATAGAGCTACTATGTTCCAGGCCTTTCTAAAAAGCACTTCACGTGAATTCATGCTCGACAGGAACCCTATGAGGTAGGGGCAATTTTAATCTCATTTTTACAGAGGAGAGTATAAAATGCAGATGAGTGATGGAACTTGCTCAATATCAATAGGAGCGGTGATGCTACAGCTGGAGCTGACTCAGGAGAGCTGGCTCCACAAACCCTGCTCCTGGTCACAGCCATCTGCTCACTTCCGCAACAGCGCCAGCCCCTCATTTGCTCAATGCCTTGGATGAACTCAGTGGAAACGCCACAGAAACATTGCTAAATATAAAGTATCTGAAAATTCAAAATGCTTAAGCTCAGTGTTGATAAGAAACTAGAGTGCGGTAGAATGCATTCCTTGACAGTAACCTGTGACAACACCACCATTCAGGAGAATGTCTTCTAACTATCATAACTGCAAAAGGACGTGAAGAGTAGAAGTCCGAAACGGTAACATGTCATCCAGCGCTAGCACAGTGCAGGGGGTGTTCTTAAAAGGTAATTTGATTTGGAAGTGTTAGGAGAAAAAAATAGATACTTATCCATAGCAATACTGAAAACATATAGTAGCATTCATGGAGCATCAACGCATACAACCATTCCAGATTGGCCAGGTATTTGTTACAAGGTCTGTCTGCCTACACACATACTAAAAGTTAGGAATATTAAGGAAAAAAAAAAGTCCAGAAGCATAGATGGAGTGGGTGAGACTGGAGTGTTCATACTCAGAGGGAGACATTTGAAAATTCCTACCCTTAAGCCCGGAATGTTTATGGCAACGATTTGAACATTGCAAGTTCCTGTCTGGGTTATTCTGTTCAAACAGGGTTGAAGAATGGCAAAGGACCAACATCGGTCAAAGGATAAAGATGCCAGCTCTGTGTTCACCAGGTAGCCTGTTGGTCTCTGAGCCTGACTCTCAGTGTGTCAGTGGCAGAACTGGTGAGCATCACGTGTGCTTGCAGGTCTGGATGCTGTGGGTATGGGGGAGCAAGACCAGGAAAAATACTTTGCACGAGGTCTGGCATACAGTAGGTGCTCAGTAATGAGCACAGTGGAATCTGAAGTGTGTATACATATTATTAAAATAGTTCTTTTGGAAGTGAGCTACTAAATTTTGCCCATCCTGGCTTCCACTTTGTCCTCAGAATGTTGGAGGATGGATGAGTGGGTTGGGAACTGAGTTCCTGGCTCAAAATACAATGTTCTTGACAAAACACAAAATTTAGTTTCCAAGGGCTTCTGAAAGAAAATGTCCCCTGCAGTTTCTTGGAAATAAGTGCTTCCCACCTGAGTGTGTTTTCAGGCACAGCTGAAGGCAGAAGCACCGGGCACAGAGGAGAATGGGGAGGAAGATCTTCAAAAAGCTGTCTCCATCAACTTACTGATCCCAGGGACCAGGGAGTCAGCCCCGGGGCAAGGTCTGTTCAGAGTTCCATCAAGATCCTCATTTTATAAAATTCTGCTGCGTCTTGTCAGCTCATCTTGCTCCTACCCCTTTCCCCTTGCCAGTAGTTAATGATCCCTGTGGGCAATGGTCCCCATAGCTAATGAACCCAAACATGAACAGGCCTCCAGACCCCTGCACAGGCCCGAAGGCTGCATTGTGTCATCAGACTCCCCGCGAAGCCTTTGCTGGGAGGGGACCATTGTCACCAACCATGGCCACCTGATTGGCCCCTTTGCTGGGCAACACTAAAACCCCTCAGCTCAGGCCATGGAGTTCTTCTTATAAATAACCTCTCTTTTGTAGCTAATGGTTCTTACAGATAAGGCTCTAGTGTAGGGCAGTCAGTAATTCACCCAGAAGGCTTCTTTCCACCTATGAAATTAAGCATTGTTAAAAAGGGTGTTTCTGTGGCCCAACAACAGCTAAATGTTGCTTAGAAAGCTCATGACAAAAGCCTTTGTTACTCTGAGGACAGTTCGGCTGGACCTCTGTTTGATTTCATTGTTTTTCCCCTTTATGTATTTATTTGTTTTAACAACAGAAGGAATTAGGTTCATTCCCATTTAAGTGTGTTGTGTGATTGTAAATGGTGCCCTCTCATATTCTGGGGAATATCTGACCAGGGGTTGCTAGAAGCTGAGATTTCAGAGAACTTTCAACCAGAGAGTGATATTGTTCTTAAGACAATTTCTAAGATGGAAAGCTGTGCCACCCACCTGTGAATTCAAGGGCACAAACATTGAGGCTAAGGGAAAAAGGGCTAGAACTTTCCAACAGACAACCTGTTCACAGTTGCCACCAGAATGCCAAATAAATAAATAAAAACAAAAACAAACAAACAAATAAACAAAAATTCCAAGATCCTGAAAGGAGATATAAAATGAGCGTGGCATCTCCCAACTCTGCAAGAACAACCAGTTTGGTGATAATGACACTAAGAAGAGATAGTATTTATTGCCAGTTGAGGCCAAGCCAGACATGATTCTAAGCAATTGGTTAATGGTTCCCTTATGTAATTCTAGGCCAACTCGATGAAGTAGTGGCTCTTCGTCCTATTTTACAGATGAAGACATTGAGGTGAACATACACAAAGCCGGAAAATGTTGGCATATGACCAAGAACTGGTTCCTGGCCATGCTCCAGGTGAGTTCATACAGCAGCCTGGGTAAGGATGTCCTCTAGAGACCAGTCTTGGGTGACCTGCTGAGCTTCCTGGCCGTTGCTGGCAGCTTATGTTATATTTTCTATTGCACAGCTGTAGAGTCCAGGAAAATTCTCCCTTTTAAAGCCACATCTCCAGCCTGTTCCATCTAGTCCCTCTTCAACCCAGTTGGTTTCTAGATATAAAGCCTGCAGCCATGTCAAACCAGAGGATGAGTAAGACTGGCGTTCAATGAGCATGCCCTGGGCTGATGTAATGTGTGGGCCTCTGGCACACAGAAGATCAACATCCAAGGTCCTTGCCCTTGAGGATTTCATAATCTGGTGGCGGCGACAGACACGTAAACAGACCATTCCAAAACATGTCACAAATGTTATTATAATATGTTCAAATAGCACTTAATTTGTACCAGGCACCGTTCTTAGCACTTTTCATAGATTTTTCTCGTTTAATCTTCACAACAATCCCATGAGTAGCTGTGGTTATCATTTTGCTGACGTAGCAAGAGGCGACGTGACATAGCTTTAAGCGAAAAAGGCGGGATTCTGGATCCAGGTAGCTGGGCCCCATTTCTGCACTTTCAGCTGAGCTGCTCTGAGGTCTCTGCCATGACAGAGGCAAGCATGGAGGCCCGTGAGGGCACAGAGGAGGGACTCTGCCAGCAGGCAGGGAGGGGCCTCGCCAGATGGGGGGCTCCCAGGTGGGACGAACTGGTCCACAGGACCCATTTATCCATGACTGGGCCGGACATGGGTTGGGGGAAGAGTGAAATGGTGCAGACCATATGTATATGTTGTTGTCAGAAGCAATGGGCAACCTGGTGACCTTTTGTTCACCTTTTGAATACAAGACTGGATGGGTAAAGGAACACAAAGAATGGGCCCTATAGCCTGATGTCATGAATGTAAATTAAAAATGCACGCACACAAAGCAGCACACACGATACAAGAACACACGTAAATGAAACGATTTCCATCAAACAGAGTAGTGTGGCTGCCTTTGAGGACAGGTGGAGAGCAAAAGTGGAGAACAGGGATAAGATGAAAGAAGGAGAAACATGATGACAATAATGTGCTCTGAACTGAAGAGAATAACTAAGTCGCCTTGGGCCCCTGAGAGCCGGAAAGAGAGCAGGAAGAGGTTCCTCAGGAGCAGCTGCAAAGCTCTCCTGAGCTACGTTTAGCCCCTTCCAGCATCCCTCCCTGGGTGTAGCAGGGGCACCAAGTTGCTTTCTCCTGTGCGAGCCTACGCCCTTCTTATCCCTGATTGGTTCAAGGATGGGTGCCTGACTCAAGCTCAGCCAATCAACTCATTTCCTTTTATAGACAGCTTTGATGCCCAGTAGAGGCACCCTAGTTTAGGGTGAAGGGCAAACTCCAGCCAAAGTAAATTACAACATGGCTTCCACTGCTGACCATGTGAACTTGGGCACATGATTTAGCCTCTAAGTCCTGAATTTTCTTGTCTATATTGTAGGAATATATAATACCCAACGTACAGGACTGTGTGAAGATTTCATGAGTGAATGAAATCCGTGTACAGTGCTTAGAACAGTGCCTGCCTTAACAGGACTCTATAAATGTTGGCCATGATTGTTTCCTAGTGAAAAGTGAAAGTTGCTCAGTTGTGTCCGACTCTTTGTGACCCCATGGACTATACAGTCCATGTGAATTCTCCAGGCCAGAAGACTGGAGAGGGTAGCCTTTCCCTTCTCCAAGAGATCTTCCCAATTCAGGGATCAAATCCAGGTCTCTTGCATTGCAGGCGGATTCTTTACCACGTGAGACAAAAAGGAAGCCTGATTGTTTCCTAAGAACTTGGTAATTGAGAGACTAAAGAAAGGGCTGGATCTGGGCAGCTAATAAGTGCCAAGGAGTAAGTCACTTCCCTGTTGTGTGAACTGTTCTCATCATTTTATCCCCAGGGGCCATCGAAATATCATTGTTTTGTCTAATACTTTTAAGGTGAAAAAGGTTGGGAATTATTGCTGAGTAGGGGTCAGACTCTGGTTCAATTCCTGAGGCCTCACTATACTAAGACCTTGAGCTCACCTCATACTTCAGTATCTTTCCATTCTATCTGATACACCCGCCCCCCCCCCACCTTTTTTGTGTGTGAAGTTAAAGTATATTTCTGTCAGTTACCTACAGAATCCTGGTAAAGAGAGTCATAATGATAGTGAAGACTCCAAGGCTCAGCCTCTGAGCTCATCTCAAAGTATGGTCACTTCCATTCTGTCACCCTTACAGTGAGGGTCACCCTTACATGCTGATGACAGAGTTAAAAATTCTTGAAAAACAAGTACAAGATCATATATCCCTCTTGCTGCCATGATCAAGTCCCAGTTCATACAAAGGGTAGCCTAACAACCTCGGCACACAGAATTTTATAAACTCTGGGTTTTACACAGGATTTTCTGGGGTAACAACACATTTGTGGCTTTGTGAGCTTTAACTATGTTGATAAAAGAGTCAGTTCTTGCCCAGCATTGCTCTTTTACCTCCACTCTGGTAAAGTTCTATTTTCTATTTCCTAATAGAATGTTTATACAACTGTTTCTGAAAAAAATCATTTTCAGTGTTTGGAAAGAGTGGTCAAGGCCTTATTGGGAATTCAGACTTGTATATCAAACAGATAAATAATGGATTTCAGTTTCCTAGAACAAAAGTACCTAGGAGAGAATGTGAAAGTGTTTCAGGAAGGAGGAACAAACAAAAACCCTTCCTTGACCTTTGGCAGTCAGAGAATAATCCACAAACTGACTTAGGCAATTTCACCACTTTGAAGGCTTTCAGAGAAGACTGATTTCTGTTTGTTCAGCCACCATTTGGAAGTGCAAAGATCAGGGACATCAAAAGCTTTATCTGAGCTTCTAAATGTGTTTGTGAAATTGCAAATATGCCATGGAGGCAATTCTCAGAGATCTGCATTTTGACAGTTTTTATCTATCAGTTTGACAGGTGCCATCTGATCAAGTGGGTGGCCCTTCCGGCATGCCAAACGCCTTCCGGACGCCTTCCAAAGGCAAGCCAGAGAGAAAGGAAAACCAGCCATTTCCTGTGACCAGGAGTCAGGGGCAGCTGCTGAAGGGGTCTATAGTGACTTCCTGAGGATGTTTAGTCAGTCACTACACTGGTTAAAAGCTTTTGCATAAAGTGCGTGGTCTACACTTCCCAAACAGCAGTATCAAATCTTCAGAATCATAAAGAAGTCTAGTCATCCTTCAGTAGGAAGTACAACAGCCATAAAATTTAAAATTTATCTGAGTCAGTCCAGGCCCGATTGGGTACTCCACGGTCTCAGGGACCCACAGTCCTTCCTGTTTGCTTTTCTGCTGAGTGTGCTTCCCAAGTTCACTTCGTGGTTCAAGTCTGCTGCTGCTGCTTCAACCTTCCAAGAAGAAAGAGGATGGAAGGAGAAGGGCACACCCCTGCCAACTCTTGTTAGGAGACTTTCTGGAAGTTTCTCATGCTACTTCTGGTTTTAAGCTATTCGCCAGAACATAATCATGTAGCTCTAATCACAAGGAGGGTTGTAGGATATACTCTAGCGAAGATTTAAGGGGTCTGTTATCACTTAAAAAAAGGTAGACTGGATTTGGTGGACAATTATCTAGCCTTGCCCTATCACCTTTCAGGACTCGGCTCAAATGTCCCTTCTTTAGAGAGACCGTCTGAGCCCATCCTCTCAGGAGCAGGCTATCCTCACTTACTCTCTGTCATGGAACCTGTTTGATTCCTCCATAGGAATGGTCTTGTTCATTTGTTTACTCTTACTTTTTCTGGTCTCAATCCCGCAGTGGAACAAGGTTCCTTGAGTCCAGGAGCCTTATCTGTCTTGTTGCTCTCCGCTTTACCCACAGTAGCTCTGTGTGACCCCATAGACGGAAGCCCACCAGGCTCCCCTGTCCCTGGGATCCTCCAGGCAAGAACACTGGGCTGCCATTTCCTTCTCCAGTA
Organism: Moschus berezovskii; assembly: GCF_049115385.1. Lineage (NCBI taxonomy): Eukaryota > Metazoa > Chordata > Mammalia > Artiodactyla > Moschidae > Moschus > Moschus berezovskii. The sequence continues at coordinate 14,820,461 of NC_142475.1, read as the reverse complement.
CCTGGCACGCAACAGAATAAACATGTGGAATCAGCGAGAAAATAGGGCCCTTACAAAGAGAACCACTGAGATTAAATATATAAGCTCCGGGGCTGGACAGCCTTGATTAAAATCTTGCCTCACCTCATTAATAATGTGACTGTGGGTAAGTGACTTAACTTGTCTAAGCCTTGATTTCTCTCTTTGTAAAAATGGAGGGGAGGACTTTTGGAAGAATGAAAAGAGTGCATACATGTGAAGCGCTTACGTCTCTGCCGATTCGAGAGCAAACAGTAAATAATTTTATATATGCTCATCAAAATAAGTTTCAATTTTGCTGTTATTAAGATTTATCTAGTCCAAAGATTCAGAGGAGGCTTCTTGGAAGAAGGCATCTTAGGGGGAGTCCCATGGACAAGCAGGAGTTAACTAGACAGGAAATGGGCGAGGAGAACGTCACAGGGAGAAGGCAGTGCACCCGGAGAGGTCTTGGGGCGGGAGGGGTATGTAGGATGAGCTAGAATAACAGTCAGTGTGGCCAGAGTGAAGAGAGAAAAATCAATACGTCCAGAGATGGGAAAGGAAGACATGGCGGGCTGGGACATGCAGGGTCTCCATACTGTGAATTTTATCTCAAGTGCAAAGAGAAGCTACCAGAGGTCTCCAAGCAACGGAGTGCATAATCAGCCTTATAAATGTTTAATATCATCCTGGCTGTGATATAGAGAGGCAGTTATCACAGCAGAGTAACTTCCACCCACGAGATGTCTACTGTATTCTCACTTTCAAGTCCAGGTTAGCCCCTATCGAACACTGTGAGGCTCTGGGCTAAAAGTGTAGAGCAGTAGACCAGCTTGGGCTAGCTATTCTTGGGCTTCTTGACTGTGAGAAACTTTTAGATATGCCTAAATATTTAAACATTATAAATGAATTATCAAACTATTAAACTGAATGTGTTGTAGCATCCTGTTTTGAAAAATATACATGCATAATGACTAAAGTCAGAAAAATATAAAAAATGGTTGAATTTAATTATTATCATCTATGCCTGGGTGTTCTGTTATTGGGGTTCAGTTCAGTTCAGTTCAGTTCAGTCTCTCAGTCGTGATCGACTCTTTGCGACCTCATGAATCACAGCACGCCAGGCCTCCCTGTCCATCACCAATCCCCGAAGTTCACTCAAACTCATGTCCATCGAGTCGGTGATGCCATCCAGCCATCTCATTCTCTGTCGTCCCCTTCTCCTCCCGCCCCCAATCCCTCCTAGCATCAGACTCTTTTCCAGTGAGTCAACTCGTCGCATGAGGTGTCCAGAGTATTGGAGTTTCAGCTTTAGCATCAGTCCTTCCAATGAACACCCAGGATTGATCTCCTTTAGGATGGACTGGTTGGATCTCCTTGCAGTCCAAGGGACTCTCAAGAATCTTCTCCAGCACCACAGTTCAAAAGCATCAATTCTTTGGCGCTCAGCTTTCCTCACAGTTATTGGGGTAGACATACATAATTTGAAATTTATTATATATGTATTCTAAAAACCATATTTTTATTGCCTTCAATTTAGCAAAATCATGAATTGTGTTATTATAATCCAGATTTTTACATAATTTGTACTCTGCTGAAAAAAAATGTTCTACAGGATGAAAAAATAAAATGCACTTGTATTCAAAGTCTAGAAAATTTGAATACATTTAATAAAAATGTAAATTAAAGTAACTGTAAACAATTAAAACATTTGTATACATTTTCAGAAAAGTGACTGCTTTTCTAAAATGTTGAAAGTTAACTACTAAAGCCAGGGCAACTAGCCAAGAAAAAAATAAAAGGCATTCAAATTGGAAAGGAAGAAGTAAAATTATCTCTGTTCATAGATAACATGATATTATATGTAGAAAACTCCAAAGATCCCACAAACTGTTAGAAGCAATAAACGAATTCAGTGAAGTTGCAGTGTACAAAATCAACATATAAAAATCAGCTGCTTTTTTTAAACATTTATTTTTATTGATTTATTTGGCTGCACTGGATCTTGGTTGCAGCAGGCAGGATCTTTGGTTGTGGCATGTGGAATCTAGTTCCCCAACCAAGGATCAAACCCAGGCCCCCTGCACTGGGAGCTTGGAGTCCTAGCCACTGGACCACCAGGAAAGTACCATGAGCCTCATTTCTCTATACTAACAATGAACCATTTGCAAAGGGAATTAAGAGAACAATTCCACTTACAATAGCATCAAAAAGAATCAACTGCTTAGGAATAAACTTAACCAAAGAGGTAAAAGGCCTGTACACTGAAAACAACAAATTGTTGCTGAAAGAAATTAATACACAAGTAGATACAAAGGCATTTCCTCCGGATTGAATGTTTGTGTTCCCCCCAAACCCATATTTTGAAGCTCTAGTCTTCAATGGGTGGTATTTGGAGTTACGGCTTTGGGGGAGTAATTAGGGTTAGATTAGCCCATGAAGGTGGGGCCCTCATGGTGAGATTATTGCCCTCATAGAAAGAGGAACAGACCTGAGATCTCTCCATGAGCACACACTAAGGAAAGATCATGTGAGCATGTATTGTGAAGGTGACTGCATATCAGCCAGGAAGAGGGTCTTCAGCAAGAACTGAATTAGATGGCACCTTGATCCTGACCTTCCTAGCATCCAGAGCTGTAAGAAATAAATGTCTGCTGTGTAAGTTACCCAATCTAAGGTATGTTGTTATAGCAGCCCAAGCTAAGACAACATTCCTTATTTGTAGATTGGAAGACTGAATACTGTTAAGATGTCAATATTATTCAAAATGATTTACAGATTCAATGCAATCCCTATCAAAATCCCAATAGTGAACGTTTTCAGAAATAGAAAATGTATTCAAAAATTCACATGGAATCTCAAAGGATCTCAAATAGTTAAAAACAACTTAAAAAAGAACAAAGTTGGAAGTCTTATGCTTGTTGTTTTACAACTCATAAAGTTATCATAAGTCAAAACAGTGTGGTGTGTAATAAAGACAGACATATAGATCAATGGAATAGAATAAAGAACTTAGAAACGAACACCTCATTTTATGTGGTCAAATTATTCTTGAGAAGTGTGCCAAGACCATTCAATGGGGAAAAGACAGTCTTTTTTCAATAAATGCTGTTGAAAACACTGGATATCCACATTCAAAAGAATGATGTTGGATGTTCATCTTATACCGCATACAAAAATTAACTCAAAATGGATCAAAGGCCTAAAAGTAAATGTTAAAACTATAAAATTCTCTGAGGAGAACATAGGGAGAAAACCTCATGACACTAGATTTGGCAGTGGCTTCCTGGATAAGACACCAAAGGAACAGGCAACAAAAGTAAAAACAAACAGAATTATATAAAAATTAAGAAATTCTCTGCATCAAAGGATACAATCAACAGAGTGAAATGGTAACTCATGGAATGAGAGAAAATATTTTCAAATCACATCTCTGGTAAGGGGCTCCTGCTCAGTGCTCAGTCACTTCAGTCATGTCCGACTCTCTGCGACTCCATGGACCACAGCCCACCAGGATCTTCTATCCATGGGATTCTCCAGGCAAGAATACTGGAGTGGGCGGCCGGTTCCTTCTCCAGTGATACAGTATGAAGTGAGCGTAAGGGGCTAATATCCAGAATATGGGCTTCCCAGGTGGCTCAAGGGGGTAAAGAAGCTGCCTGCCAATGTAGGAGATGTAAGACCTGCCGCTTCAATCCCTAGGTCAGGAAGATCCCCTGGAGGAGGGCATGGCAACTCACTCAAGTACTCTTGCCTGGAGAATCCCATGGACAGAGGAGCCTGGAAGGCTACAGTCTATACGGTCCCAAAGAGTTAGACACAGCTGAAGTGACTTGGCATGGACACACACCCAGAATACATAAGGAACTTCTGCAACTCAGTGACAAAAAAATGACCTCGTTAAAAAGTTGGGGGGGGGGGACTTGGGAAGATATTTCTCTAAGAAGATATATACAAATAACCAGCAAGTACCTGAAAAGATGCTCAGCATCACTGATCTGTAGGGAAATGCAAATCAAGACCACAAGATACCACCTCACACACATTAGGATGGCTACAAAAAACAAAAACAACACCCCACAAAAAAGATCCCCCCAAATACAGGGGAAAAAACAGGAATATAACAAGTGTGGATAAGAAAGTAGAGAAATCAGACCTCTTGTGCCTTGTTGTAAGAGGGTAAGGTGGTGCATCCACTGTGGAAAACAGTACTGTGGTTTTCCAGAAAATGGAAAATAGAACTGCCATATGACCAAGCAATTTTACTTCTGAATTTAAGCAGGATCTGGAAGAGACTGTTATGCACTCACATTCATAAGAAATTCACAATAGCCAAGAAGTGGAAACAATCTAGAAATGGATTAACATCATAAATAAACACAATGTGGTATAAGATATAATGAAATAGTTTTCAGCCGTATAAAGGAAGGAAATTCTGACTCATCCTACACCATGGATGAAGCTTGAGGAAAAGTGAAACTCCAGTCACAGGACAAATGTGATATGATTTCACTTATATAGGGGACCTGGATAGCTCAGCTCATAAAGAATCTACCTGCAAAGCAGGAGACCCCAGTTCGATTCCTGAGTCGGGAAGATCCCCTGGAGAAGGGATAGGCTACCCACTCCAGTATTCTTGGGCTTCCCTGGTGGCTCAGATGGTAAAGAATCCACCTGCAATACGGGAAACCTGGGTTCGATCCCTGTGTTGGGAAGATACCCTGGAGAAGGGAATGGCCACCCACTCCAGTATTCTTGCTTAGAGAATCTCCAAGACAGAGGAGCCTGGAGGGCTACAGTTCATGGGGTCGCAAAGAATTGGACATGACTAAGTGACTAAGCACAGCACGGTGCATAGTAGTCGGATTCAGAGAGAGAGAAGGTAGGAAGGTAGTTGCCAGGGGCTCGGGGCAGACAGTAATGGGATGTTACTGTTTTATAAAATGAAAAGAGCACTGGAGATAGATGGTGATGATGATTGCCAAAAATAATGTGGATGTACTTAATGTCACTGAATTGTACATTTCAAAATTATTAAGATTGTGAATTTCATCTTACGTTATCAGTTCAGTTCAGTTCAGTTACTCAGTTGTGTCCAACTCTTTGCGACCCCATGGGCTGCAGCACACCAGGCTTCCCTGTCCATCACCAACTCCCAGAGCTTGTTCAAACTCATGTCCATTAAGTCGGTGATGCCATCCAACCATCTCATCCTTTGTCATCCCCTTCTACTCCTGCCTTCAACCTTTCCCAGCATCAAGGTCTTTTCCAGTGAGTCAGTTCTTTGCTCAGGTGGCCAAAGTATTGGAGCTTCAGCTTCAGCATCAGTCCTCCCAGTGAACATTCAGGACTGATTTCCTTTAGGATGGACTGGTTGGATCTTCTTGCAGTCCAAGGGACTCTCAAGAGTCTTCTCGAACACCACAGTTCAAAAGCTCAGTTCTTCAGCGCTCAGCTTTATGTCCAACTCTCACACCCATACATGACTATGGAAAAACCATAGCTTTGACTAGACGGTCTTAGTATGTATATTCTACCACAATTAAAAATAATAAATAACTGTTAAGTAAAAGAGAAATATAAATTATACTGAATAAATATCAAATTTTTAAAATAAAAATATTTAAAAACTTTCTTTTAAAATTTTAAAACGTTTGCGGAATATTGATAATTTTACAAATATAAAACTATTTGCAGTTCTAGCATGAAATGTCCATCAAGTTGCTAATCTAAGTGATGGATATTAATATTAAATAACATTGAAAATATTAAATAATGCCATGTGACACCACGTACAGTTGTTGTGAATACCCAGCTTATTCATGAGTACTTTCAGAACCACAAATTGGAACATGATGAGAATCAAGACAATGGGTGCCCCACACTTCTGGGAAACATCTAATTATACCAGAACTATTGCCTTCTTGCTGTCTGAGAGGAAAGATTTGACAAGTCAAAGAATTTGTCTTTTCTTCTGGAGTGCTTGTTTCCTCACCTCTTCTTGCTCTGAGGCAGTATCTATGTTCACACATTTGGATACAGTTGTCTCACAAAGGCAGGACTTGAAGGGCAGTGTTTCTTTGGATCCAACATGGCATTGCCTGGAGGATGCTTAGACCCAAGAGTCTTGCTGTGCTTCGCCTAGAGTGTCAGATAGCTGGTGACAGAAACACCCTTATATCTCTCAATAAATTTGTTGTTTGTGTGAGTTTGTGATATGCAGCCCTTCTTTCTTGGGCCAAAGCCTGGCACTGTTCAAGCTCCACTTTCTAGTTCTCAAAACGAAAACAAACCGGTTAGACTGGATCTGTCCACGTAGTGAAGCCTAGAGGGGTCACTATCCAGAGGGTTTATGTTTGTCTGAGTGGGACTTCGGGGTTTGAATTTTCTAGATGTTAGCCATGTTTTTTCAGCTCCATGATCTTGGAAAAGTCAATTGTGAGCTGTATATCCAGGTTTTCTCATCTCTAAAATGGGAATTAAAATAGGGCTGACCTCCTTGCATTGGGTGAGGGTTAAATGAGAAAATGCACATAAGATTCCCAGCAACATAACTGGCCCAGGCTGGGTATTAGCGATAGTCATGATACGATTTGGATGACAAGGCAGAACATAGAGAAATTCACAATCTCGGGGATAGGCTGGCTGATCCTTACAATTAAGAGAACAAATTGGATTACGGTGTGACTTTATCATCAAGATCTGAGTCACAACTAAATGTTCTTTAAATCTGGAAGATAAAATGAGGCTTTCTGAGGTACCATCAGACTCGTAGATAGTTGTATGGCTTGAGCAGATCTGGAATGGCCACCAATGATACTAACATCAGATTCTTACAACATCAAATAAGAACATCCAAAGAACTTGGACATATTTAGGATATGCTGCGTATATTTGAATGTTTCTCTGTGAAGTTTCAGTGCCACGGGGAGGCTCTAACATCCAGGAAAAAGACCGTTACCTGAAACTGTGCAATTGACTGGTAGGAAGCCCTGATTTGCTGAGAACTGAGTTCACCCGCCTCATCTTGTGTACAAAACCTCATTAACCATGCTTGTCGCCATTCCGTTGCTGAACTGCAGATCATCTAAAGGGAAAGCAAAAAGGCAAAAAAAAAAAAAGAAAGACTTCAAAAGTAATTCCTTTCTGCTTCAAAAAGAGTCTTGGGTTTTCTGGTTTAACTGAGAATTGAGAAAGAAGCAAGCATCATTAATTTCTATGCAAAAACATTCTTCACTTCAAATGGCAATTAGTTGATAACATTTCTATCTCGTGTCGTGATGAGATTTTTATGCTAATCATCACATAGCAGTAAATTAATCATTTGGGCACAGTTAGAGAGGATGTATATTTCATGAGACAGATACAGATATCAAGACCTGTTTGATATTTATTCAAGGTAAGTGAGAAGCGTCTCAAATTACTACAAGGGAAGCACACTGGGCAAATAGGACTGTGTGGCGCTGAAATGTACGTAGTGGAGATGCCTGAGGATTTTCAAAACACTCTTGGTGTAATTAATGTAATTATTGTGAGGAAGTTGGGGCACTCTGGGGAACTTCAATTCCAAATCATTCACAGAAATACCAGAACCCTGAAAACCACATCTTTAACAATGTCAAGGGCAAATTCAGCAATCAACCTCCTTTCCCTCTAATCCTCTCCTTTTTCTGTTATAGAATTCACCCTTTTCACATTGTACAATATTTAAATGGGTTTCTCTGCTCAATTTGCACTTAAGTCTACTCAGTCAAATGAATCAGAAAAGCATCTTGACCCTAACGTCACATTGGAAAGCTGCTGTGTGCACAGGAACTAGGCCACCGCTCAAAATGAGATGCTGTTTCTTAGTAGATGAACAGGGCCTTTTACAGTTTATGGAAAATAAGAGAATTGTACTTGAAAATGCCTGTAGCCACAATGATTCAATAGCACGTGCTAGGCTGCATGGCTGCTTGGGAGACCTAAGCGATTATGACATGCAAGTGGAGTTACCATGAGAAGAAACTCTTTAGACCCCTCTCCTCATAGTTCTTCATCTGCCACGTGTTTCCCCAGCCCCATGCAGTTCTCTGCAACTCCTGTGCTATTACCACTGCTTCTCACCCCGCCCACCGACACACTGCCCACCTCACGCACTCACACTGCCCCCCGACCCAGCCCGTCCTCTCTCCCTCAGTAAGCCGGCAGCAGAGCGCCCAGTGAGGCTGTGCTTTCAGTTGGCGTGTGCAATTCTTATTTTTTTTCCCCCAGGGAACTAGAAAACCTTATGGGGAAAGGATGGGATAAGATCCATCTCTAGGATATAGGCGGTGAAGGTACACCTCCAAACCCTGTGCAGAAGGTGGGGTTGGAGAAGAGGCTGCATTTCCTAGAGGGACCGTGGGTGCAGACTCAGGAGGCAGTTGCTGAGGTGGGGTGGTGGGAATTTGAAGCTAGAATATAACTCTTTCTCAAAGTTGCTTCAAAACTTAAGATTGTAGAGTGAGTGGGGAGGATGGTGGTGGCAGAGTGGAGAACACAAAATGGGACACATTTGAATTCCACCATCTGGGGGGGAGATCCAAAGATGCCACACAGGGCGACAAGCAGAAGGCACAGCAACTCCAGGTCAAAGGGAGGTGGTGCCCGTGAGTGTCCCTCTCTGACGACCTTGAAGGAAATGGAGACACTGGTCCAATAGGACATAAACATCCCATTTTAGGGAGCAACATGGAGGCCGCTAGCAGCTTATGGGTTTATATAATAACTATGTACTTTAAATATGGCGAATTCCCTGGTAGCTTAGTCAGTAAGAATCTGCCTGCAGTGAAGGAGATCCGGGTTCAGTCCTCAGGTCGGGAAGATCCCCTGGAGAAGGAAAAGGCAACCCTCACCAGTATTCTTGCCTGGGAAATCCCATGGACAGAGGAGCCTGGAGGGCAACCGCCCATGGGGTCACAAGAGTCAGACATGACTTAGCAACTAAACCACCCCCACTTTATATGTATTTATATATTATTAAAAATATATATGCTATTATTGTTCAGTCACTAAGTCATGTTTGACTCTTTTCAACCCCATGGACTGCAGCACGGCAAGCTCCTCTGTCCTCCACTCTCTCCCAGAGTTTGCTCAAATTCACGTCCATTGAGTCAGTGATGTGATCCAACCATCTCATCCTCTGCCACTCTCTTCTCCTCCTGCCCTCATTTCTTCTCCAGCATCGGGGTCTTTTCCAACGAGTTAGCTCTTTGCATCAGGTGACCAAAGTATTGGAGCTTTAACTTCAGCATCAGTCCCTCCAGTGAACACCCAGGACTGATCTCCTTTAGGATGGACTGGTTTGATCTCCTTGCAGTCCAAGGGACTCTCACGAGTCTTCTCCAACACCACAATTTGAAAGCATCAATTCTTCAGCAGAAACCAAAAGGAAGAAAGAATTAAACCTTGAAGCCTGAATAAAGGAGACGTCAAAGACAGTAAGTTTTAAAAAAAATAATAATGAAAAAGGCAGAGAAATACTGTACAAATGAAAGAAGAACTACTGGAAAAACCATGGCTTTGACTATATGGATGTTTGTTGGCAAAGTGATGCTAATGCTTTTCAATATGCTACCTAGGTTTGTCATAGTTTTCCTTAAGGAACGAGTGTCTTTTAGTTCATGGCTGCAGTCACTTGGAGTGATTTGGGAATCTGCAGTGATTTGGGAGCCCAGCAAAATAAAATCTGGTCACCACTTCCACTTTGCCCGTTCTGTTTGCCATCAAGTGATGGAACCAGATACCATGATCTTTTTTTTTTTAATGTTGACTTTCAAGCCAGCTTTTTCTCCCTCCTCTTTCACCTACGTCAAGGAGTTCTTTAGTTACTCTTCACTTTCTGTCATTAGAGTGGTACCATCTGCATATTTGAAGTTGTTGATATTTCTTCTAGCCATCTTAATTACAACTTGTAATTCACTGAGCCCAGCATTTCACATGATGTATTTCTGCCTAGAAGTTAAATAAGCAGGGTGACAGTATGCAGCCTTATTGTATTTCTTTCCCAATTTTGAACCGGTCTGTTGTTCCATGTCAGGTTCTGTTGTTTCTTGATCTGCATACCAGTTTCTCAGGAGACAGGTAAGGTGGTCTGGTATTCCCATTTCTTTAAAAATTTCCCACAGTTTGTTGTGATCCACACAGTCAAAGGCTTTAATATAGTCAATGAAGCAGAAGTAGATATTTTTTCTGGAATTCTGTTGCTTTTTCTATGATCCAACAGATGTTGACAATTTGATCTCTGGTTCCTGCCTCTTTGAAACCCAGCACGTGCATCTGGAAGTTCTTGGTTCATGAACTGCTGGAGTCTAGCTTGAAGGATTTTGAGCATAACCTTGCTAGCATGCGAAAAAGTGAAAGTGGAAGTTGCTCAGTCGCGTCCAGTTCTTTGTGACACAACAGATTACACAGTCCATGGAATTCCCCAGGCCAGAATACTGGAGTAGATAGCCTTTCCCTTCTCCAGGGGATCTTCCCAACCCAGGGATTGAACCCAGGTCTCCCACATTGCAGGCGGATTCTTTACCAGCTGAACCACCAGGGAAGCCCAAAAATGCTGGAGTGGGTAGCCTTTCCTTTCTCCAGTAGATCTTCCTGACCCAGGAATAGAAACGGGGTCTCCTGCATTGCTGGCAGATTCTTTATCAGCTGTCCTACCAGGGAAGCCCTGCTAGCATGTGAAATGAGTGCAAATGTATGGTAGTCTCAACATTCTTTGGCATTGCTCTTCTTTGGGATTGAAATGAAAACTGACCTTTTCCAGTCCTGTGGCCACTGCTGAGTTTCCCTAATTTGCTGACATAGTGAGCACAGCACTTGAACAGCATCATCTTTTAGGATTTTAAATAGCTCAGCTGGAATTAGTCACCTCCTCTAGTTTTGTTCATAGTAATGCTTCCTAAGACTCAGGATGTCTAGCTCTTTCCTTCACACTCCAGGATGTCCAGCTCTAGGTGAGTGACCACACCATCATGGTTATTTGGGCCATGAAGACCTTTTTTGTATAGTTCTATATATTCTTGCCACCTCTTCTTAATCTCTTCTGCTTCTGTTAGGTCCTTACCATTTATGTCCTTAATTGTGCCCAGCCTTGCATGAAATATTTCCTTGACATTTCCAGTTTTCTTGAAGAGATCTCTAGTCTTTCCCCGTCTATTGTCTTCCTCTGTTTCTTTGCACTGTTCATTTAAGTGGGCCTTCTGATTTCCCCTTGCTGTTCTCTGAAACTCTGCACTCTCTACCCTTGCCTTTTGCTTCTCTTCTTTCCTCAGCTATTTGTAAAGCCTCCTCAGACACCACCTTGCCTTCGTGCATTTCTTTTTCTTTGGGATGGTATGGTCACCGCCTCCTGCACAATTTTATGAACCTCTGTTCATAGTTCTGCAGGCACTCTGTCAACCAGATTTAATCCCTGATATCTATTTGTCACTTCCACTTATAATCATAAGGGATTTGATCTAGGTCATACCTGAATGGCTGAGTGGCTTTCTTTAATTTAAGCCTGAGTTTTGCCAATAAGGAGCTGATGATCTGAGCCACAGTCAGCTCCAGGTCTTAACTGACTCTTTAGAGCTTCTTCATCTTTGGCTGCAAAGAACATATCAATCTGATTTTGGTATTGACCACTTGGTGATGTGCACGTGTAGAGTCATCTTTTGGGTTGTTGAAAAGGGTGTTTGCTCTGACCAGCATGTTCTCTTGACAAAACTCTGTTAGCCTTTGCCCTGCTTCATTTTGCACTCTAAGGCCAAACTTGCCTGTTATTCTGGGTACCTCTTGATTTTCTACTTTTGCATTCCATCCCCTATGATGAAAAGAACATCTATTTTTCATGGTAATGCTAGAAGACGCTGTAGGTATTCATTGAACTGGTCAACTTCAGCTTCTTTGGCGTCAGTGGTTGGGGCACTGACTTGGACTTGCTGTGATGTTAAATGGTTTGTCTTGGAAACAAACCAATATCATTCTGTTGTTTTTGAGTTTGCACCCAAGTAGTGCATTTCAGACTCCTTTGTTGACTCTGAAGGCTACTCCACTTCTTCTAAGGTATTCCTGTCCATGGTAGTAGATATAATGATCATTTGAATTAAATTCTCCCATCCCATCACTTTTAGTTCACCAGTTCCTAAGATGTTGATGTTCAATCTTGCCATTTCCTGCTTGAGCACATCCAATTTACTTTGATTCATGGACCTAATCATCCAAGTTCCTATGTAATACTGTTCTTTACAGCATTGGACTATACTTTCACCACCAGACACATCCACAGCTGAGCATCGTTTCCACTTTGGCCAAGCTGCTTCATTCTTACTGGAGCTATTGGTAATTGCCCTCTGCTCTTCTCCAGTAGCAATATTGGACACCTTCTGACCTGGGGGGCTCTTGGTCTGGTGTCATGTTTTTTTTAACCTTTTTAAACAGTTTGTGGGGTTCTCCGGGCAAGAATACTGGAGTGGGTTGCCATTTCCTTCTCCTGTGAACTATGTTTTGTCAGAATTCTTCACTATGACCTGTCTGTCTTGGGTGGCCTTGCACAGCATGGATCATAGCTTCATTGGCCTAAGAAAGCCCTTTCTCCATGACAAGGCAATGATACACGAAGGGAATATACTTGCATATTAAATATATACTATAAGATATTCTTCTGCTGTGCTCAGTTCAGTCACTCAGTTGTGTCCGAATCTTTGCGATCCCGTGGACTGCAGCACACCAGTCCTCCCTGTCCATCACCAACTCCTGGAATTTACTCAAACTCATGTCTATCGAGTCAGTGATGCCATCCAACTATCTCACCCTCTGTCATCCCCTTCTCCTCCTGCCTTCAAACTTTCCCAGCATCAGGGTCTTTTCCCATGAGTCACTTCTTCGCATCAGGTGGCCAGAGTATTGGAGTTTCAGCTTCAGCATCAGTCCTTCGCTGAGCTCCCTCATATCCAACTCTTTGCGACCCCATAGCCTGTAGCCCACCAGGCTCCTCTGTCCATAGGATTATCCAGGTAAGAATACTGGAGTGGTTTACCATTTCCTACTACCCTTATGGCAGAAAGTGAAGAGGAACTCAAAAGCCTCTTGATGAAAGTAAAAGAGGAGAGTGAAAAGGTTGGCTTGAAGCTCAACATTCAGAAAACAAAGATCATGGCATCTGGTCCCATCACTTCATGGGAAATAGATGGAAAAACAATGGAAACAGTGTCAGACTTTATTTTTTTGGGCTCCAAGATCACTGCAGATGCTGATTGCAGCCATGAAATTAGAAGACGCTTACTTCTTGGAAGGAAAGTTATGAACAACCTTGATAATATGTTAAAAAGCAGAGACATTACTTTGCCAACCAAGGTCCGTCTAGTCAAGGCTATGGTTTTTCCCATAGTCATGTATGGATGTGAGAGTTGGACTGTGAAGAAGGCTGATCGCCGAAGAATTGATGCTTTTGAACTGTGGTGTTGGAGAAGACTCTTGAGAGTCCCTTGTACAGCAAGGAGATCCAACCAGTCCATTCTAAGGGAGATCGATCCTGGGTGTTCATTGGAAGGACTGATGCTAAAGCTGAAACTGCAATACTTTGGCCACCTCATGCGACGAGTTGACTCACTGGAAAAGACTCTGATGCTGGGAAGGGTTGGGGGCGGGAGGAGATGGGGACGACAGAGAATGAGATGGCTGGATGGCATCACCGACTCTGTGGACATGAGTTTGAGTGTACTCTGGGAGTTGGTGATGGACAGGGAGGCCTGGCGTGCTGTGATTCATGGGGTCGCGGAGAGTCGGACACGACTGAGCGACTGAACTGAACTGAACTGAACTCCCGGGGATCATCCCAACCCAGGGATTGAACCCAGGTCTCTCGTATCTCCTATATCGGCAGGTGGATTTTTACCACTGCACCACCTATTGTGCTCTATTTATATATAATATTATATGCAAATATATATGTAAATGTATATCTCCATGTATATGATATAGTCTTTCTAGAAAATAACCCTGAAGCTAAAGATAATTACCAGCTAAACCATTAGATTATCTTTGGACTCTGATAATGCAGAGATGCCATGAATTTTAGTTCAGTCTTTGGACAATTTGTGAAATCTCTAAGAATCTGCTTTTCTAAATTGGAATCAAGCAGTGAGAAAAGAATGATTCAAAATGTGCAAAATGTAAAAAGAGAATGAGTGTATATACACTGGATAAAAACTATTGACTTGACATTCATTTCTGACCAAGTAGGAGTAATAGGGATTAGACTTATTTTTAGGTATGAAGTAATTAAAAATTCAAATAAAATATTATATGAAACAATAGTTTTTAAGACACTACACATCAGGAAATGAAGGACAATCATGCCCGAGATACAGAAAATGATTGAAATGAGTCCTAAATGATGGCACTCGTTCACCTTGAGGGAGTTTCCAGTCACACGTCAGAAAGGAACACCTAAGCCCGGGAACCACAATGAGTTGAAGAGAGGAATCTGAATGTCCAGGGAGGCCATAGCAGTGCGGGCTCACATCAGAGAGGGAGAGCCTTGCAGAGTGAGATGCTGGAGAGCTTTGTGGGGGTCCCCCAGCCCTCCTCAGTTGATCACTGATCCATGATGTGTTAGAGAAAATCATCAGAGGCTGGGGAAACAGCCAACTAAAAGGAATGGAAGAGAGAGCTCAGAAATCATTTGACATAGTTTGTTCCTCCAGTCAGAGAGGAAAACCTCGTAATTTATGGGGCATCAATAGAGCACTCAGAGAGGTTAGCTCTAGGAGTTAGACAAAATTAGCCTAGAATAAATGCTCTTATAGTTCCACCTCACAAAGACTGGCTAAAGAATTAGGATACAGTATATTTCTCAATTGATTGCAGCCATGAAATTAAAAGACGCTTACTCCTTGGAAGGAAAGTTATGACCAACCTAGATAGCATATTAAAAAGCAGAGACATTACTTTGCCAACCAAGGTCCGTCTAGTCAAGGCTATGGTTTTTCCCGTGGTCAAGAATGGATGTGAGAGTTGGACTGTGAAGAAAGCTGATCGCCGAAGAATTGATGCTTTTGAACTGTGGTGTTGGAGAAGACTCTTGAGAGTCCCTTGGACTGCAAGGAGATCCAACCAGTCCATTCTAAAGGAGATCAATCCTGGGTGTTCATTGGAAGGACTGATGCTAAAGCTGAAACTCCAATACTTTGGCCACCTCATGCGACGAGTTGACTCATTGGAAAAGAGTCTGATGCTGGGAGGGATTGGGGGCGGGAGGAGAAGGGGACGACAGAGAATGAGATGGCTGGATGGCATCACCGACTCGATGGAATTGAGTTTGAGTGAACTCTGGGAGTTGGTGATGGACAGGGAGGCCTGGCGTGCTGTGATTCATGGAGTGGCAAAGAGTCGGACACGACTGAGTGACCTAACTAACTAACTAGTATCCCTAATATGGCAGGCTATGGAATTTGTTGATAGTACCCAAGCCACTAAAAGTGAAAACAGAATTTAAGTTCACCACATTCTGCTAACTTTCTCAAAAAGAAAACTGGCTCAGTGTGCTCTATATCACCTTGGTTCATGCCTTCACTTAATTTTCAGTCTCACGGTCTTTATCTTTTAGTCAGTTAATTCATATATTTAAAGAAGTGTTTCTCAGACGTCATCCAGCATTTCGTGTTCAGTGTAAGGGTCAGCCAGTGTACCAGTCTGTCACCTTGCCAGGAATTAAAGATCTTTTTAATTATTACCATTAATACAACTGATACTTTTTTTTTCCTTTCAAGCATTTAGTTATATCAGACCATTTGATGACAAATTACATGCACATTAGGCCATACACATATTAGATCACACTCTGGGTGATCCATTCTGGTGTTTGTTTTCCTCCACTTTTCCTTCCTTTCGTGTTTTAGTTTGGATAATTTTTATTGACCTTTTGTCAAGGTCGTTGACTCTGTCCTCAGCCGTATCCAGTCTGCTGATGAGCCCAAAAAGGAAATTACCCATCTCTGATGCTGTATATTTTATTTCAGTATTTGCATTTGATGCTGTTTTATAGTTTTCATCTTTCTGCTGAAATTCTCCTTCTGTTCGTGTATATGGTCCCATTTTCTTACTATATTTTAACATATTAACCATAGTTATGTTAAAGTTGCTCTCTGATATTTCCAACATCTGGAAATACGATGCTGCTTTGTCTGGTTTTCTTAATTGCTTTAACTCTTGACAATGTGTTTTTCTTGTATTTTGGGGTGTGTCGTAATTTTTTAAATTGAATACTGGACATTGTGTGTGAAAGAATAGAAGAGATTATTCTCAGACTAGATGAGGGTAAGTGTTTTGCTCTGTGAATATTATTTAGCTTCTATGAGCCTCAATATTTTTCGTTTTTGACCATGCTGCACTGCATACGGGATCTTAGTTCCTTGACCAGGGGTTGAACCTATACACTCTGCAGTGGAAGCACAGTCTTCCCCCATGAGCCTCAGTTTTGCTATCAGCAAAATATGAATAAGCCCCAACTTCATAGATATACTATGTGAAATATATAAAACATAAATGTAAAATAGTATTATCACTTGCTCATGGTAGATCTTTAATAAAGAAATTGGACTTTACATACTTTTTTCCTCAAGTGGTGACATTTTTTTCTATTAATTAAAAATTTTCATACCTCATTAAAAATTCTAATAATATCAAAGTGTATAAATTAGAAAGTCAGATGTCTGCATATGTTCAATTAAGACCATTCTACAATTGTGTATTCCTCTATCTTTCAATGAATAACTTAGAACAAAAAATTGGTGTCACTATATTTGATTTAATGTTCATAAATACATGCATAAAAGCCAGAGGTCTTCCAAAGCTTTATCCAGTATTTACTTCTGAAATAGAAACAATATTTTTAGTAAGTGGTATAAAGGAAATGCCCCTACTGGGATCTCTACCATATTTTGATTCTATGTGGGGGTGGGATTTGATTTAATTCTATGTGGGATTATTCTTTACACTAGGAAAACAGAATTTGGAAAGTATCTAGAAAGATAATGTCAGAAAGTATGAAAAAGTGTTGTGCTTTGTAAATGATCAATAAAGTTGTCAGGTGAAGAGGGGCTTCCTAAAGCTGCAGACCCAGGATCCTGGCCAGGGAGGACAAAAGTGTCCTCTCTCTTGTTCTTGCTAAGACCTGGGCAGCATTTCTTCCAAGTCTGCAACGACGTAAGAGACAACGGCCCAAACAGCGGCAGCAACGTTCATCTGCTTTGGATCCATGACGGTCATGGTGTCTCCATGGGAGTGATGGAAGGAGAAATATTTATACAGGTCATCGAGTAGACTGGCTCCTGGGGAGAAAAGAGGAAGAACTCGTAATGAAGTATTTTGACAGACATTGCGGAATAGCTGTTTAGATACCACTGGCCCTCTGCCTTGCTCCTATTGGACAGGCTGTGATGGCAAAATAATGACATTCCCAGCCTCCCTTGCAGCAGGAAATGGCCATGTGGCATCGTTCTGACGACTATGAGATGAGTGGCAGGTGTGGGAGGGTTCTAGGAAAGCCTTAACTTGGTTGACAAGAGTCAGGAAATGCCCTTGTGCTGAATTAAGAGAGATGAGAAGTTTAGAACTGCAGGGGGCAAAAAGCCTCCCCACTAAAAATGGCAGGGTGGAAACCCAGAAAGAGGCTGGGTTTAGAAAATATTGCAAGCCCACCGAGTAAGCTCTGCACGGCCTGACTGAACTTCCTGCTATGGGGAGGAAAATAAACTTTATTTGAAAAGCAAGTGATACAAATGTCCCCTCTATTTATAAAAGGACAATATATGTGTATATATATATATATTTTTTTTTTTTGATCAGCAGAGTGCAAATTATGTACATCCCTGGATAAAAAAGAAAGTCAGTACTCCTTTGCTCAAGATTAGTTTTCTCAAGTCATTTAGTCACTTCCCATGAAATTTCCCAGCAAGCCCCACCAACAGAAGTCTCCACCACCCTTAAGAACTTTCTTCTTACTCTAGTGAGGTCTGGTCCAGTGAGTCTGGACATGGATCAGAGCCTCAGGGAATGGTGGCTCAGCTGGTAAAGAATCTGCCTAAGATGCGGGAGACCTGGGTTTGATCCGTGAGTTGGGAAGACCCCCTGGAGAAGGGAAAGGCTACCCGCTCCAGTACTCTGGCCTGGAGAAGTCCACGGGGTCACAGAGAGTTGGACACGGCTGAGCGGCTTTCACTTTCTCACTCTAGTGAGGCTTTCACCGACTTTCGTTATGGATCAGAGCTTCAGGGAATCTTCACACCTCCGAGTCATCCTTCAGAACCTACTGGGCCCACTCTGCGGGTTCTTTCGCCTCAGGCCTAATTATTTATTTACTTCCCATTTTATTAAGATATATACTATACATATATAAGCTTGTAGAGAACAAAAATGTATATTATAAAGGGTGACACATGCCCATGATTCAATGCAAGAAAGGCATCACCAGTACCTTTAGAGCCCATTTTATGAGCTCCTTCTCACAACCCCATGGATCCTTCCTCTCTCCAGAGGGACCCACTATCCTATTCTGCTTGTGTGTTAGCCACTCCTTGCTTTTCTTCATAGTTTTTCCAAATAAATATAATCAACACTCTCCAGGCTCTAAATGTAAGGGTGGAATTGTTGGGCTACAGAGCATGTTATGTTTAATTTCATCATGTATTTCCAAAGTGTATTCCTTTTTGGTTTATCCTCCCATCGTTAGTATACGAGTCTTCCTCTTGCTTCACATCTTCTTTAGCACTCAGCGTTGTTAAGCTAGCTTTTGCTCATCTAGTGGATGTGAAATACTATCTCATATGATTTTAATTTTTAAAATTATTAATGAGATTATGTTTTCATATATGCATTTTTGTCATTTCTTTCCCATGAAATGCCTGTTCATGCCCCTTGCCTATTTTCAATCGATTTGCCTTTTCTTATTGATTTGTGGGCGTTCCAATATATTTTAGATACTAACCTTTTGTTGGTGGTCAGTTTATACAAATCATTTCCCAGCTTGTGACTCTTTTCATTCTGTTTAGCATGCATTTAGATGAATAGGTGTTCTTACTCTTAATGTAGTTGAATTTATGAACACTTTCTTTTATGATTTTTACTTTTCTCTGTTGTTTAAGAAATCCTTCCTTACCTTTATATAACAAAAATAGTTCCTAGGGCCCTAGTCTAAAACTTTTAAAGTTTTGCTTTTCATTTTTAAATTCTTCACCCACTTAGAACTGGAATTGATTTTGCTGTAGGGTTGGCTTCTATATTTATTTTTCAGTTGTTCCAGCAAAATTTGACTAGTACGTCCTTTTTCACCACTGTTTATGTCTGCAGCATTTATAGGGAGTGCTCTTTTTCACTCCTGATACTGGTTATTGAAGTCTTCTCTCTTTTGGTTCACTAATCTTGCCAGCAGTTTGTCGGTTGTATTATTCTTTAAAAAAAATAAATAAAGAGATAATTTTGGGGGCATAATATTTTCTAATGTGTAGTAGTTTTCTTTCATTGATTTTTACTCATACTTATTTCCCTTCTTATTCTTGTTTGGGTTGATTCACTCTTTGTTTTTTTAATTTTTTGAGTTGAATGCTCAGTTTATTCCTTTGTACACTTTCCTTCTGGAGGCTCAGTGGTAAAGAACCCGCCTGCCAATGAAGGAGATACAGGTTTGATCCCAGGGTCGGGAAGATCCCCTGCAGAAGGAAATGGCACCCATTTCACTTGGGGAATTATTATTGCCTGGAAAATCCCATGGGTCGAGAAGCCTGGTGGGCTACAGTCCATGGGGTCACAAAAGAGCTGGACATGACTGAGCGACTAAACAACGACACTTTCCTTACATAAGCAGTGAGGCCACGTCTCCCCTGCTACTGTTTTAGCTCTCTATATCCCGTCAGCTGTGATGAGTGTTTTCATGATCACTTAGTTCTAAATATTTACTAATTCCTAGTTTGATTTTTTTCTTTGATGTAGGAGTTAGAAGGTGTTTTTTTAATTTTCAAAGGTATGGGGTTTCCTTAGTTATTTTTTCATTATTGACTTCCAATGTAACTATTAGAGAATGTGGGCTATATGATACAAATTCTTCGAGTTTTGCTGAGATGTTTCTTCCTAGCTTATTGGATGATCAATTTTATCAATGTTGCATGTGTCGAAAAGAATGTGCTTTCAGTGTGCTGTGCATGCAAGCATTAAAACAAGGTTGTTAATTGTATTCTTCAAATCTTTTATCGACTTATTGATTTATTGCCTTATCAATTTTGAGAGAAATGTGAGAAAATGACCTATGATTTTGGATCTTTTCTTGGTAATTCTAACAGTGTTTTTTTTTTTAAAGGTTATGCTTGTAGGAGTGCACAAACTTGGAATCACATCTTTCTGGTATTAATAAATTGAGTCCAATTTAATAATAATTGTAATCTACATTAATGTGGTCATCCTTGCCATTTGTAGTAATGCTTTTTGTCTTGAAGTCTAGTTTTCCTAATATTTAATAAAAACCTCCTTTCCTTACCTCATTCTTCGTGTGTCTTTTCCCATCAATTTGTTTGCAGTCTGCCTCTGTCCTTATATTTTTAAGGAATTCTCTTATGAATAAAGTTCAATTTTAAAAACTAATCTAACAATCTTTGGGTTTTAACTGGAGGTTATAATTCATTAATGTAGATTCCGATTATTATTAAATTGGACTCATTTATACCATCCCAATTTTTGCTTTCTATTTGTTTATTTGTTTTCTGTTGTTTTTTTCCTTTTCTTTCTTGCTCTCCTTGTGTAGATTTTTGTTTTCCTCCTATTATTCCTCCACCACCTCCCCAACTCTTCTTGTTTGGAAGTTACACAGTTTATATCAGTTCTCTCACTGGAGATCTCAAATGATTGATATCTCAATAGTTTACATATTTATCTAAAGTTAATCAATAAAGGACATTAGGATCCTCAGTTTTGACTCCTGTCCCAGATGCACTCACTTCTCTTTAAAATCCGTGCTCAAGGAAAACAAGGATGGGCAAAGACACCCTAAGACAAAGGCTCTGGAGTCTCTTACTTCTCACGGAGTCTCACTTCATCATCTTTCACCTCTGAGGAATTCCCTTACTTGGCCTTACTAAGCCATGATTATAGAAAGACAGTCATTGTTTTATCCACAATTATTTTTTGGGAGGGGTGGGGGTGGCATGATGTGTCTAGGAGCTTCTGGTCTACCACATTGCCAGCGTTCTCTTCTCCCACTCCTCTGCTTCCTGGTCTGTGCAGAGGACAGTCTCATTGTTCTTGAGCCCTCTATTGCCTCAGAATGCTATCCAGCTTTTCTTTCCACCAACCCAAGTTTTAAAAACTTTGTACCAAGGTTTTCCCGTACTTATCTTCCCAAACTCCTTGCTCTGGACTAAGATACGAATTTCTCTCCATTCATATTTCACACTGAGTTCAACTATGGTGCTATCAAACGTAACACAAGCCACTGAAGCAAAGTAAATACATAAAGAAAGCTCAGCTCTCAACTCTGACAATTAAAGATTCCAATACCTGTTGACAAATATCCAAAACAGGGTGTATTAAGCTGATAACACCTATCGAACCCTTCACCTGCGTTGAGGAGGTTTCTTCCTGTTCAGTGATTTTTTCTTTCTAAACTAATAAAATATCTTTTCTGTTTCTCAAACAGCTCTGAAAGGGTGGGGTCTCACCATTATCCAGCCTAATGATGTACAACCTTCAGTGGGTGGGCTGGAGCTGAGGTTCTTAAGTGTTCAGAAGGTTCTATCCAATTCAACTGGACAAGCACTTGAGTTTCTACAACATTCTAGCAGTAGGCTAAAATATAAAGGTGAAAAAGACAGTCTCTGATCTCAAGAGCTTATTCTGCAGTAGAGGCAGCAAAAATGCGTCCACAAGTAATAATAACACAATCAGAAAGTACCGAATGCTGTGGGGAAAGGACTCTTGGAGTAGTTGAATGACCGTTTCTGAGCCCTGTGTTAGGTCCCCTTGCTGTGCGCTCTCCATACTTCTTCTGTCGGAATCTTCACCATTCTTTCTTATAATTGCCTGTTTCACATTTGTTTTCTCCACTATATGGTAAGCTCCCTGAAGGCAAGGCCACAGTTTTGTTCTCTACTCTGTCACCGGCTGAAGCTGAAGCTCCAATACTCTGGCCACCTGATGTGAACTGCTGGCTCACTGGAACAGACCCCATTGCTGGGAAAGAGTGAGGGCAACAGGAGAAGGGGTTAGCAGAAGGTGGGATGGGTGGGTGGCGTCACTGACTCGGTGGACATGAACTTGGGCAGACTTCGGGAGTGGTTAGGGACAGGCAGGCCTGACGGGCTTCAGTCCATGGGCTCGCAAAGAGTTGGACATGACTTAGCAACTAAACAACCACAGAAAGCCTAAAATGTAACAGCAAATAGATGATGAATGTCTATTTGCAAAGGGAATGAATGAAATCAGCAAATTTTATACGTGAACTGAGGCTTGAGGGTGCTGTGTCAGTTAGATCCTTTGTAGGAAACAGATGGGACATTCCAAGGAGAAAACTGGGAAAATTTAATGAAAGGAATATTTACCAAGAGTGGTCAGGGTTAATTAAAACTAATAAGGGATGCTATAGGAGCTGCAAGGAAGGCCGTTACCACCTCTCAGCCTCAGAGGGCACAGAGGAAAGCAGCGACAGCTACAGCTCTGTCTGCGGGAGAGGGTCACCAGAGGAGCTGTGCTTGTCTGTAGAAGCCAGGGAATTAGTCCCTGCTGGTGCCTCCCATATCCGACTGGGCTCCCTTGGCCAAACCCAATCATAAGCCAGAGGGTGGACGTAAGAGTTGGCCTCCCCGGGCACAGTACGGGGTAGAGAAAGGTGAGGATTAATATGGAGTAGTAAGAGAGTATCTAGCACAAGTACGTAGGATGCCAACAGACAGAGATATTCCAGGTGAGCAGAGCATGTGAGCATCCCACTTTGGGTGATGTGGGTTAATTTCAGGCAGATAAAGTTGGCAACTGATTTATCCATGAAAAGTCCTAAATAAGGCTGAAAACAGACTGAAAGCAGTCCTTAAATGGGGAGCCACTAGGGGGCCAACAGGCAAGAAGATGCGGAGACTGGGGCTGCACCTTAGGGAGACATCCCAGAAAAACGTGGAGCTGGAACTGTGCAAATGACTGTGGTGGGGAGGAGGTACAGTCTGGGGGACAAGTGACAAAGATCAGGGCCAGACGATGATAGCCCAGCCTTTGAAATTCTCTGAATAGCGTGCGGACAAAGATCGCCAAAGCCCCAAACAGTGAAAACGGCAGCAGTCCAGTTTTAAACTAAAAGACTACTTATGCCATGAACTCACAGCACAACCCAGGAGAGACAAATCGGTGTGTTTACGCTGGTAGGAAAAAGAAGCAGTTTAACAGAAATCATGACATTTTGGATCTAGTTAAAGCTGGTGAGAAGCACGTGCTCTCTGGATCCCAGTTAGCTTGGGGTGGATGTCTTATTCATGGACGTGTTAAGGGTGGCATCAAGGATTTCAAAGAATGGAAGTCACTGAAGCTAGATAGCAGGTCAATCAAAATTGTGAACCTGCAGAAACAGGAAAGGACATTTAATTCCAACTGACAGAGTATGGCTTGCTCAGGGCTGGTTTGCTCCCATTTAGTTTCCCAAAGACTCAGCATGGTGGCTGACAGACTAAGGCTCCAAATTCCTTATTGAAAAAATAGGTGCAAGAAATATTTGTGCATGCCCTCTGAAATTCCATTTCTGTCTCAGACTGAAAGAAACTGACTGCCAGATGGCTGGGAACTTGGCTGCCTCCCTTTAGAAACTGGTGACTTAAGGAAAGCATTTCCTCAGAGACCACCGACGTTCCCATGAACATTTTACAAAACTGAAACAGTTCCAGAAGATCTGGTACCACCAGTGAGAACACTGATAACCACAGGAGATATGAGAGCCGGCCTGCTGGCAGCCTTGCAGCTTTGTCTCTGTGGTTCCAAGGAGACGTTTTATCAGTGACAGCCACTGATTGGAGAGACCCGCATGGAGGGACAGCCTGCATTTCAGTTTCTGAGAGTGCCTGACAATGCAGGGTGGGGGCGGTGGGGAAAATCTGAACTATCCTTAGGGGTAAATGGCCCAGTGTCTTTGACAGGTATGTGATTTCTGAACAGGGGAATCATCAAATGATTTTCTTTTCTTTTTTTTTTCAAATGATTTTTTTAATACTTAAATTTATTTTTAGCTGAAGGATAATTGAAACGATGGAAACAGTGACAGACTTTATTTTCTTGGGCTCCAAAATCACTGTGGACAGTGACTGCAGCCATGAAATTGAAAGATTCTTGCTCCTTGGAAGAAAATCTGTGATAAACCTAGATAGCATATTAAAAAGCAGGGACATTACTGTGCCAACAAGGTCCATATAGTCAAAACTATGGCTTTTCCTGTAGTCATGTATGGATGTGAGAGTTGGACCATAAAGAAGGCTGAGCGCCGAAGAATAGATGCTTTTTAACTGTGGTGCTGGAGAAGACTCTTGAGAGTCCGTTGAACTGCAAGGAGATCTAACCAGTCGGTCCTAAAGGAAATCAGTCCTGAATATTCATTGGAAGGACTGATGCTGAAGCTGAACCTTTAATACTTTGGCCACCTGATGCAAGGAGCCAACTCACTGGAAAAGACTCTAATGCTGGGAAAGACTGAAGGCAGGAGGAGAAGGGGACGACAGAGGACAAGATGGTTGGATGGCATCACCGACTCAATGGACATGAGTTTGAGCAAATTCTGGGAGATGGTGATGGACAGGGAAGCCTGGTGTGCTGCAGTCCGTGGGGTTGCAGAGCTGGACACGGCTGAGCGACTGAACAAACTATTGTGTTGGTTTCTGCCAAACATCAACCTGAATCAGCCGTAGGTACACCTATGTCCCCTCCCTCTTGAACCTCCCTTCCACCACCCTCCCCATCCAACCCCTCTAGGCTGTCACAGAGCCCGCTCTGAATCCCCCGTGTCACACAGCAAATTTGCATTGGCTATCTATTTTACATATGGTAATATACATGTTTCCATTTCACTCTCTCCATATATCCTACCCTTGTCCTCCCCCCCATGTCCATTCGTCTGTTCTCTGTGTTTGTCCCCATTGCTGCCTCCAAATAGGTTCATCAGCACCGTCTTTCTAGATTCCATATGTTAGGAGTTAATAGACGATATCTGTTTTCCTCTTTCTGACTGACTTCACTCTGTGTAGGTTCATCCCCTTCACTGGAACTGACTCAAATGCAAACATTCACTTCACTGGAACTGACTCAAGGCTCTAGGTTCATCCCCTTCACTGGAACTGACTCAAGTGCATTTCTTTTTAAGTCTGAGTCATATTCCAAAGTATATGATTTTTAGAAGTAGAAAGCTGGTAGGAAGGAGCCTGCTCTGAAGGCCAACATTCACCCCTTGGAAATAAACTACAGCAGGCTCAGGGCAGTTTGCCTTCAGGAAGTTAGTCCTAATGGAGGTTTGGAATTTAAGGATGTGAAGATATGTCCTTGGCCTTGTCAGTCAAGGAACTGGAGTTAGACAGGGAGATGCAGCTGAGAGAACACAGGGGTTAGCATCAGACATGACTGAGTTCAAATTCAAACTTGGGTGAATTCAGGCAAATCACGCAAGGCCACCCAGCCTCAGTTTTCCTCATTCATGAATGAATCAGGGCTGATGATACCCAATTCAAGATGCCGGTGAGGATGACTAGGCACTCAATGAATACTTTGTTATAGGTATTACGTATTCACAAGGTTGACCCAACATATCCACAACAGCATGACCGATTAAATACAACTTGAAGGATTTAAATTTCTCGTTTAATAAATCAAGGTTCTGATGATTTTTTAAAAATTTTTATCTACTTAGTTTTGGCTGCACTGGGTCTTTGTTGCTGAGTGGGCTTTTCTCTAGTTGCAGCGAAGCGGGGTTGCGGGGGCTGTGCCACTCCCTACTTGTGATGAGTGTGCTCCTCGTCGTGGTGGCTTCCCTTGTTGCAGAGCATGGGCTCTAGGGCGCATAGGCTCCGGAATGTTGGCTCCTCGACTCTAGAGCACAGACTCAACAGCTGTGGCTCATGGGCTCAGGTGCTTTGTGGCATATGGCATCTTTCCGGTCCAGGAATCAAACCCGTGTCTTCTGCATAAGTCTATCAGCAGAGCCACCAGGGAAGCCTGATGATCATTCTTAAAAAAGAACCAGTTGGGCTGTGAGGTCTAGTCTATCTGACCCCGCCTTGACCCGGGTTTGGATTATTTTCCCTTCTTCTCCAGCTCTCCCCACTTCTCTCTCCTCTCTGAATCCCTTTCTGTAAACATTCATCTCACTAAATATTTTCCAGCTGTGTGACTGGGTGAAGCTGGTCCAGTGAATATTGTAAGAAATACCTGACCTGCCCCTCATTGCTCACAGCAGATTCCAGTCTTCACAGAGCGATCCCATTAATGACCGTGGTCCAGGCAGGATATTGGAACAAGATTAAATGAATACCTGCTAATTTCTGAAGAGATGGGTGGTAAATACACAAAGATTCTCATGGCCCCCTCTTATCATAGGTTGACTCATTCATATGTAATCAGTGGGTTTTCATGTACACAAATCAAGCAATTCATGTTATGAGAAGTTTTTGAAAGACATTTGAAAGCTTTCAGAGTTTCAATTCAAGTCTGTTATTTCCGGGCATGTATTGACTGCCGAAATGTTTCATGAAGGATGCACTCACAGGCAAGCAGCTGTGGAAAATCCTTTTCTCCTTTATAAACAGATCTTGAACAGTCTGGGGTATGCAATTTAATTACAATGTAATGTATTACAGACATTTCCTGATCATAATAATTATGGGGTTAGAGAAGAATGTTATGGCCTTAACTTATTCCTTGCAAGAAAACTTAGTCTCTTGTATAAAATACAAAATTACATTTCAAGTTTAATTAAAATTATTTCTTTCAGCAACATTATCAGATGAAGAAACATTGTTACCAAAACAATTAGAAAATCAGTTTGTGAAATTTGCAGACATTTAATCTCTTTTTTCGAAAGGGGCAGTTTTATCCTTAATATATTAAATTTCATTGAAAATTAGAGTGAGGTGCAGGTAATTAATAGCTTCCTAATTCCTAGCACTACAGAAAAGAAGCAACTTATAAGAGAAAAGAACAGTAAAACAAAGGACAGGACAGGAGAGGAACTGGAAAAACATCTCAGACCAAAACTCCATGAAAAGGATTATAATTTTTCTTTTTAAATTCTCACCCAGGAATTTCCAAGCATGTGCTAAAAAGTTTCGAGTGTCACTAAGACCTTCCTCCTTCCAGCTCTTTGGAAAACTTGGATTGGTGGCTGGGATAATTTTGATCAAAGATCAAAGGTCAACACCCACATATCTGGAGGACCTACGGTTCATAGGTACCTAAACTCTGCGATAATGGTTCATCTTCCCAGAAAGCTGAAGAACTGGATGGCTATAATAAGACTAATTAATTACTGCTACATGAAGATAGCACTACAGGCGCTCCAAAACTGTAGGAATGACAGGACAATACTATTTGTTGAGGACTTCCAGTGTGCCTGGGGCTTTCTGGAGTATATTTCATTTAATTTTCCCAGTGACCCCACGAGGGAGTGGCCATCATGCTTCATCGACACGTAGAAAATTGACTTAAATAACTGGGGTCACATGGTAGAAAGCTATAGAGAGACGACTCAAGTCCAGGTGTCTCTGGCCTGAAAGCTCTGCTCCTGACCGGCTTTCTGCGCCTCGTCTCCCTGCCCTGTCCCAGAACACCTGTACAAGTTTTTATTTTCCCTGGTGGAGAACTGTGTGTGTGTGGTTTGCTCCACTCTCAGCACTAGCCCCCCATCCCTATTCTGCTTCATGACAAGAAGATGGAAATTCAAGCTGGAGGTATCTTGGGCCACGAACTAGAGTGAAGATTCAATCACGTTCTGACAATGGGCGCAGGCAGCCTGGGACTACTTTTCAGAAGACGGATGGCAGAACCCCTCCTGACACCGCGTCCTCTGTTCCTGCTGGGCCACACCCTGCAGGGCCTGCCAGTCCTCCCAGGAGCTAAAAGCCATCCCATCTAAAACCCACCCCTCCCCTCTGATCATTCATTATCCCCTTACCCTGCTTCTTCCCCCTCACTTTTCATAGCAATTTCTACTACCTAAATCCATGTTAGTCTTATGATGATTTCATTATTTGCTGCCTGATTTTCCCATTAGAAAGTAAGAGCAAGGGCTTTGTCTTTTTCACTCTAATCCCCGATGCCTGGCAGGTAGTAAGCGCTCAGGAACGGTCTGTTGGATCACGGAGTGGATAAATGAGTGAATTATTAAATATCTAATGCAAAAGCAGAGACATACACCGACTGCATTCTCTGACTCTACAGCAGTTTTGCTAAGCAAATCCTATTTTTCTGGGGATTCTCCTCTCACTTGCTGCCTTGATGAAAGACAAGAAGATTCTTGTTACCAAAAACATGGGATATTTCACGTACAAGCTGAGATCTAAACACTCTATTCTGTACTACTCAATATGTTCCTTTACTTTTCTCCACTGTATGGAAATTATCCACAATTTGAAAATAAAGCAAAAAGGTGTTCCAATGTCATTCAGGGGCAAAGTCCACGCGAAGATCATCTAGGACGACGTACTAGTTTGACTCGTTGCTTACTACTGATTAAAGGTCCCAGACTTAGTGATGTTTTATCTTAACTCATAGATATTTAGTCTAGTACAGATGAGAATTATTTCTGTCCCATAGAACAGTTAGTTCCAAAGGTTACAGTTTATTGGCCTCTAAAACATTAACCAGTTAACCAGTTTTTATCTAACTTGGCAATCTTAGGTTAATATTTATTAAATCACACACACACAGTTTCTCAAATGCTCTTTGAATTAGTGCAAATACCTTACTGATTCTCATATGAATGAATGAATTGAATAAAATTTTTGACATGGCACGCGTTCATTTTTCATTTGCATGTGAACCATGATTTTACCTTTTAGAAAGTTATAATTTAATACCACCCATCTACAACCTTAAAGGAATAATCACATTCATGTTTCTTCTCCAAAGTTCAGTGACTCATGAATCCCGTCTACGATTTTATCCATGATTTCTCTAAAAGCACGGGGCAAAGTGGTCACCAACATAAGGGCTGGTCTTCTGCCTTCTCCCTGTATGGTCCCCAGTTATGAGGACTGTTGTGGGGGAAAGAAAAACCAACTTTATACACAGACACACACACATTAATGTAAATGTATGTGTGTATATCTATATGTGTATCTCTCTATAGAAAAACATACGTGTGTGTGTGTGCAAAATTGGACTTGTCTTCAGCATCTACCACTCACCTCTTAATATCCTAATTTCTCTCCTGACTTGCCTTGCACCTTCCCCATGAGTCATGATTTTGCCATTCAGAAAACTATAATACCACTTGCCTAGAAACCTTAAAAGTACAACCACATTCATATATGATTCGTTCCTCATCTTGGAGTTCGCAATGTTAAATGTGCGCATGTGCAGTCACAGCTTCCGTGTGTCGCTATAAAGAACATCTCCACCACTCTCTCCATCTACCTTGTTTTGCAACTCAAACTAATACTGACACTTCTTCTGAGAGGTGGAAGTTTGAATCTTACTCATGTTTACACGTCAGTCCTAATTTATTAATCCCCCTTTGAAATGATTGCCCATTCTTCTTTCATGGCCTGATGTCAATAAAGCTCCCACCTATCTGAGTCAGTGCGACTCTTGTTAATGCCTTTCTGTAGTTCTCTCCACACCTGAGAACGATGCTCCGAAGAAAACATCAGTAAAAACTGTCTCTGACAGAGTACACTGTGAGAACGTTCAATGCACACGGGTCTTCAGACTTGGAAAGACTCTAAAAATTGATGCCAGGGTGGAGTTTATAATGAAAGTCTTAAAATCATCCTGGTTTTCTACAATTGTGTTCAAATGGAAAGATTTTGATTTCTGGATAGAGATACATAAAGGTTACAAAGCTGCTGTCGGTAGATATAAACCTTTGTTTCTGCTTGCCACCTCCATTCTGCTGGCAAGTAGACACAAAGGGATGGGAGAAGTTGGGAGTCTTGCATGGACATGTGCTAGACGTACTGGCTGTACTGAATATGAGTGATTCTGGGAGGCTGGCTGGCAGGGGTACTGCAGGAATGCTGGGGACATGGGGCAGCTGGAGAGAGACATTGTAAATGACTACTGTTTTGGAGGGCAACAGGTCGATAGGAAGATATCCATTCATGAGAGAGGCTGCAAGGGAGACTCTACGAACCTCTGATTAGTGATACTCACTGCCACGTGGCCAGGTTGGTGGATCTGTAAAATTTACTTAAAAAAAAGTTTGTTATTAATATTAAAGCACTAAAGCACTTCCTATAGTCTATCGGGGAAAAGAGGTCATAGTTTTCATAAAAGGAAGAGTTGTTTTGTTTTTACAATCTTTAAAAAGGTTTTTAAAGAGTTACAAACAGGAGAAGGGAGGTATTTTACCTATTCAAAGAAACTGTGATAAAACTATGCTGACAATCAAAAGGTCACGCTTGCTGTAGGACTGAAGGGGATGTTTTGCTGTGCACAGGGATCTAACCGGCTATGAGACGAAGAACAGAAGCAGCTGGGCATTTCTCACTGCTGAAGGCAGCCCACCTGAAGATTGGTATCGCTATTGGGAACTGGAATTAGTTTTGAGAACCCACACTGGCCCTTCCAGTTACACTGTGGATCTCCATTTCCCCTCTCCTGCCTGCCCTTTAAAGGGATCTGACTAAATTCAGAGCTGATCAAGCCATATTGGGTTAGAAAGAGTTATGACATTATTTTAGAGTGTGCATTCCAAATTTTAGGGGTCATGGCAAGTTGCGCAGCCAAGTCCTCCACAAAATGGCTTTGCGGGCTATTGTCCGCAGTAGAATTCTGGGCTAGAGGGACCAAGAATCTGTACCAAGATGGGCTGTTTCATTTTTGGATATCATAGTGTGAAGGTCATGGGAAGTTGTACAACAGAAAATAGGAAATATACAGAAGAAAGCTTTACTACTAAATAAAATCTCATCTGAAAAGATAGCAGCATCAAAAATAATAAAAAGTAACACTAAATGTGGTGCTGGAGAAGACTCCTGAGAGTCGCTTGGGCAGCAAGGAGATCAAACCAGTCAATCTTAAGGGAAATCAACCTTGAATACTCGTTGGAGGTACTGATGCTGAAGCTGAAACTCCAGTTTTTTGGTCATCTGATGTGAACAGCCGACTCATCGGAAATGTCCCTGATGTCAGGAAAGATTGAGGGCAGAAGGAGAAGAGGGTGGCAGAGGATGAGATTGCTGGAAGGCATCACCAATGAAATGGACATAAACTTGGGCAAACTTTGAGAGATGGTGAGGGACAGAGAGGCCTGGCGGGCTGCAGTCCATGGGGTCACAAACAGTAGGACATGACTGGGAAACAACAACAACCTTAGCGAAAAATATGCAATCAAAATCCAGAAAAATGAGAATGGTACCTTGTGAATCAATTTACAGGCAGCCCAGGCAAATGAAGAAAATTGATCTGGGAGGGAGCACCTCTAGACTTCTTTCGATTCTTTATTGTTTGTTTATATGTCAGATAGCATGGATTTATACAAAATAAGTATGTCCACACTTTTGTGTAAGTCAATTGGCTTCAAAAAGATCACAGACTCCTTGAATAAAGCTGCAAAATATAGTCAGATTTTCTCCACACCAGCTTCTGGGGAAAGAACTACAAGGAAAATAGAAACGTGGTGAACAGTCCTACCTCAAATCATAACCCATCTTCAAGATGGAGCAAGTAAACTTAGAGGTTGACACTGGTGAAAAATTTGGTGAATATTGGCTCAGTTATTCTAATACACTCTTTTATTTACACCAATAGGCTTTTTATTTCTTGGTCACCTGCCTGGCTCCCATTTGGCAGTAAAATGCAGCCCCATTAATTGACTATCTGCTAGAGGGATGCCATTTTTAAAAAACACAAAACCTTTTAAAGTATAACCTTCTAAAAATCATTATGCAGTGAGGGGGAAAAATGAGCTAAACATAAAAAGCGTTGTGGATTCCAAAACAAAGGAAACAAATGTATAAGAAGGAGACTGGGAAATGAATATACTTTTCATGCAAACACGTTTCACTTGAAGTAAAGCATTAATTCAAGGAATATCCATTAAACGCCAATGCTCATGAAAAGATCCTGGCCCATAGTAATCAATTTATAGGGAATCTACAAGGCTGAGATGTAAATTTAACATTTAAATGTAGCTGAATTCCCAATGCTATTATGGTTCACCCTCATTAATGTAATTCTTAGGACCATTCTTATCATGAAGAAACAGTGAATATTCTCAGTAGCCACCCAACACATAATTACAGTACATTTGATTAAATGCTTCTGTTGTGAGATAAACCACAATTTATACATTTCTGTGTGTTCTTTTAAAAAAGGCTGATGATGAAAAAGGAAGCTAATGCTACTTTGTGAGACAACATGTCCTTAGCTGTCCCATCCTTTCTACTCAGACTCCAGCTTTATGGGCAAGGTGGATGGTGCTGGAGATTTGCTGCTGCTGCTGCTAAGTCACTTCAGTCGTGTCCGACTCTGTGTGACCCCATAGACGGAAGCCCACCAGGCTCCCCCATCCCTGGGATTCTCCAGGCAAGAACACTGGAGTGGGTTGCCATTTCCTTCTCCAATGTGTGAAAGGAGATTTGCTGCTACAGACCCTGAAATAATTTCCAGGGCAGAGTTTATAAGTAACACCAGGAGTCCAGTTGGTTTATCTTTTGAGTCACTTTTCTTAGAGTCTTCAGAATTCTTGACAAAAGGTGGAAAGGAAAGAATGCTGTCCTTTACTAATTAAGCTGGTAAGAAGACCTCATTATTAAGAGGGACTTGGAACACGAAGCATGAATTATTTCCTGTTAATTTCATACAGCTGAAGAAGCATCTTCCAGTTGCTGTAGACAGGTTAAATGACTGCTCAGTATGATTAGAATGACACTTACAAAGTAGGAATCTTGACTTTATTGCTGCATAACCCCAAACCACTTAGGTTTGTGTCAGATATGATGGTATGTAAGGCTTTTGGAAAGGAGATCATATTCATTCATCCGATACCTGTTGAGCACCTACTAAGTGCCAAGTATCTTGCTAGGCCCTGGGCAAACACTGAGGGACATAACTTACAGGTGTCTGCTCACATGGAATTTCATAGAACTTTTAATTTAGTAGAATACATCTCTGTAGAAATGAGGTCGACTGGAAAATAAAGTAAATCACATCCAAAACTGCTTAGGATTCTGCGATGAATCTTCCTAGATGTCTGATTTTAATGCAGAAAGGATTAGAGGACGTTAGAAGGCGGCACAGGCTGGTTCGCTCTGGGCATGGTACAGACTGGACATGGTACTCCTACTTATCGTCTCTGGAGTATTGGCAGGGCACAATGACATATTATTTAATGATGAGAAAGATAATAAATCATAACCATTTTCATAGCCAGGACTTACTAAGTACTTTCTATGTGCAATGCACTTCACTAAACATGCAAGGTCTTATCAAATCTTCATGAAGATTCTATAATTATTTTTATAGAATTTTTGCAGATGAATAAACTTAAAGATTTTAATGACAATTTTAAGCAAAGCAGTATGATGAGAGGATGTGCAGAACTTTTTACATTGTGCTGAATCCATTCCTTCATCTTAAGGATGAAGGTCCATAGGAGTGAGGAGTCTTGCCCTCACAGAGTGGGGTGAAACGGCAATTCTATAAATCCGCCATCCTCCCCATCTTCAGGTGATCCATGCCCACATCAGCACCATCTTTTCCTTCCAGGGAACTTCTCACACGAATCTGTGTTTTTTGAAATTCCTTCTATTAGATTTCATAATTGAATATCGGGTTTGTACACTTCAGAATTAGATCCTTTTCTTGTTTATAATTAAACCTCACTTGCTTGGTAACAGACACCGAATCTCACTCTGTTGTCTCAGGGTGAACCCCACTCTACCTGTGGTCAGTGGATTGTCAGGATGGCTACTATTCCTCTTAATTTTTAGAATCTCTTCTCTCTGTGGGAAAACACCTCATCCTGGAAGCTTTGTTTTTACAAAAATCAGAGATGGGAGAGAACCTCTCTAGTCCAAACACCATCTGATGTTTGAGTTGCCTTGCGGCATTTTTACTGTATAGTCACTCAGTCTTCTCTTAAACTCCTCTGTCGACAGGGAACTTGGGACCTTCCAAAGTGGCCCAACCCAGTTGGTCTCCAGTAATGCATTCATTCAGCATTAACTACATTCATAAAATGAGCTTCGGGGCAAGTTTTAAGCAAAGAACTGTTACAATTCTACCAAGCCCCTGTGCTTTATGAGGCCCAACTATGGGAGCTAAGACATGCACACCACGAACTAAAACATGGATCCCAAGTTCTGTAGGAGCTCAGTGGATAAACAGGCCAACTTCAATTATAATATTCAATCAGACCGAGACAATCCATGCTAATCTCCTACTTCTCAGATCAACTAAAGGAATTCAATGAATTGTTTAACTTTGGGAAAGAGACAACAGTAAGTGCTAATATTGCTTATGCAACATATTTAGAACAGTCCTGGGTGTTCATTGGAAGGACTGATCTAAAGCTGAAACTCCAATACTTTGGCCACCTCATGCGATGAGTTGACTCACTGGAAAAGACTCTGATGCTGGGAAGGATTGGGGGCAGGAGGAGAAGGGGACGACAGAGAATGAGATGGCTAGATGGCATCACCGACTCAATGGACATGAGTTTGAGTGAACTCCGGGAGCTGGTGATGGACAGGGAGGCCTGGCGTGCTGTGATTCATGAGGTCACAAAGAGTCGGACACGACTGAGCGACTGAACTGACTGACTGATACATAATCTGTGCATTATAAAATGTACCCATTTTAAGTAGACATTCTTCAAATTCTGACAAATGTACACACCTGTGTAACTCCCACCACAATCAAGCTGTAGAACATTTACACTGCTACTAAAAGTTCCCCTTTGAGTTCATTCCTTCCTACCTTTAGCATCAGGCAGCCACTGATTTGTTTCCAGGCACTATAGATTTCATATGTCTTTCCTAAAATGTTACATGAATGGAATTATACAGTACACAGCCTTTAGTGTTTGGCTTCTTTTATTTAACATGATGATTTTGGAGTTCACCTAAACTGTTGCATAGTTTGTTCTTTTTTTTTTTTAATTGGCCATTGAATATGTAGGAAAGTCTCAACTTTGTTTGAATTTAGATTTCTAAGATGACTAATAATGTCAAGCACCTTTTGATGTAATTATTGGGCATTTATGTATACTCTTTGTGAATGTAGTGTTTTTAAAATGTATGTGATAATGCATATATGTATCTATTTTTGGATTCTCTGCTCTCTGCTATTGATCTGTTTGTCTTATGCCAATTCTTATTCTTATGCCAATATACCACACTGCTCTGATTGTAGACAGGACAATTTAAAAATCAGATAGAGTAAGTCCTCCAATATTTTTCTTCCTTTTCAAAATTGTTTTGCAGTCTAGGCCCGCAGCATTTCTGTGTAGATTTTAGAATCAGCTTATCATTTTGTACAATAAAGCACTACTTTAGCTTCACCCCACACATTTTGATATGTTGTATTATTATCAAGAAGATCCTAAACAATTTCTAATTTTCCATGTGATTTCTTCTTTGACCCATGTATGCTCTTTAATTTTCATAGATTTGGCCATTTTCTTAACACCTTACTGCTTTTGACTTATTTAATTCCATGGTGGTCAGCAAATATGATTTCAGTGGTGTTGGAGAAGACTCTTGAGAGTCCCTTGTACCGCAAGGAGATCCAACCAGTCCATTCTAAGGGAGATCGATCCTGGGTGTTCATTGGAAGGACTGATGCTAAAGCTGAAACTGCAATACTTTGGCCACCTCATGCGACGAGTTGACTCACTGGAAAAGACTCTGATGCTGGGAAAGGTTGGGGGCTGGAGGAGAAGGGGACGACCAAGAATGAGATGGCTAGATGGCATCACCGACTCTGTGGACATGAGTTTGAGTGAACTCCGGGAGTTGGTGATGGACAGGGAGGCCTGGCGTGCTGTGATTCATGGGGTCGCGGAGAGTCGGACACATTGAGATTGCTTTTAATGACTCAACATACACTCTATCATGGTACATGCTCCATGTGCAATTTAAAATAAGAACGTGCTTCTGTTATTACTGAATTTGTTATCCCATAATATCAACTTGATCATGTGGGTTGATGGTGTGTTTGAGTCTTCCATACCCATACTGCTGCTGCTGCTGCTAAGTCACTTCAGTCGTGTCCGACTCTGTGAGACCCCATAGACGGAAGCCCACCAGGCTCCCCCATCCCTGGGATTCTCCAGGCAAGAACACTGGAGTGGGTTGCCATTTCCTTCTCCAATGTGTGAAAGTGGAAAGTGAAAAGTGAAAGTGAAGTCGCTCACTCACGTCCGACACTTAGCGACCCCACGGACTGCAGCCCACCAGGCTGCTCCATCCATGGGATTTTCTAGGCAAGAGTACTGGAGTGGCTTGCCATTGCCTTCTCCATACCCATACTGACTTCCTATCTAATTTTTCTAATCATTAAAAAATGAGCCATCTACTTGGCTCTTCTTTCAGTTCTGTTGTCTTTTTCTTTCTTGTATTTTTGAAGCTCTGTAATTGAGTGCATTCACATTTAAGACCTGTATGACTTACTGATGAATAGACTATTTTATGATTACAAGATGTCCCTTTTCTATAATAACATTCTTTATTTTGACAGTTATTTTTATGGATAGTACAGTTACTATGGTCTTCACATGTTCAGAATGTGTTGTGTATCTTTTATTCATCCCCTTACTTTTAACCTACTTGCGTCTTTAAAGTGTGCTTTTTGCAAATAGCGTATATGTAAGTCTAATTTTTTGTTCAGTTTGACAATCTCTGTCTTCTAATTAAAGGGTTTGGTCTGCTTATGTTTATGTAATTATTGATATGCTTGAATTTTAGTCTACAATCTTGTTGTTTTGCATTTGTGTCACTTCTTCTTTGTTCTTCCATTGAATGTACCACATTTTCAACAAGCTTGATACAGTTTTTGGCTAATCAAAATGTAAAATTTTCCCAGCCCTGTGGTCTCCGGGAATTGTTCAGCCTTCAGCTTCCTGATAGGTGTTCTCTGCTGATTCTTGTGGAATTTTGTTCTATACATGCTCAGCTTAGTACGCAGCAAAAGACTCAGGGGGACCCTTATGCAGATTTCTGGAGCCAATTTTCTGTGTAGCTTTTTGCTTTGGTACTCTGTCCTATAAAACACAGCTCCCCTAGACTCCCTGAGCTCCTATCTCTGTAACTCGGTGAGTCCATTGGCTTGTGCTTGGGTGTTCCTTCCCTGCCTCATGACAGAAAACTAGGGCAATTACAGAGGTCATCTTTTGCTTTCTTTAATCCTGGGATCACAGTCCTCACCATCTTGTTGTATAGTGGATGAACTAGTTGTCTGATATATCTGTCTAGTTTTCCAGTTTCTTCTTTTTTTTAATGGCAAGGGCAAGTCTAAGTTTCTCTCCTATGGCTTGAAGTAGATATACTTACAGCTTCTTGAAGGTATGAAATATGTCATAGGCTCCTACAGTTCAGCATCTGAGAGTTACTTTACTTGTCAATATAGCACAGTGATCAATAGCACAAGTTATAAAGCCAGTCTCACTGAGTGCGAATCTTGACTGCATGTATCAGCCTGTGAGACGGGGAAGGGTATTTTACTTCTCTGTGCCTTAATCTTCCCATCTATAATATAGGAATGGTAATAGCCTAGCTTTTGGGTTTCTTCGAGTTTCAGTGAGCTAACGAGTTAGAAGACTCTACACATGGACATCACCAGATGGTCAATACCGAAATCAGATTGATTATATTCTTTATAGCCCAAGATGGAGAAGCTCTATACAGTCAGCAAAAACAAGACTGGGAGCAGACTGTGGCTCAGATCATGAACTCCTCATTGCCAAATTTAAACTTAAATTGAAGAAAGTAGGGAAAACCACTAGACCATTCAGGTATGACCTAAATCAAATCCCTTAAGATTATACAGTGGAAGTGACAAATAGATTCAAGGGATTAGATCTGGTAGAGTGCCTGAAGAACTATGGATGGAGATTCATGACATTGTACAGGAGGCAGTGATCAAGACCATCCCCAAGAAAAAGAATTGCAAAAAGGCAAAATGGTTATCTGAGGAGGCCTTACAAATAGCTGAGAAAAGAAAAGAAGCTAAACGCAAAGGAGAAAAGGAAAGATATACCCTTGTGAATGCAGAGTTCCAAAGAATACCAAGGAGAGATAAGAAAGCCTTCCTCAGCGATCAATGCAAAGAAATAGAGGAAAACAATAGAATGGGAAAAACTAGAGATCTCTTCAAGAAAATTGGAGATACCAAGGGAAATTTTCAAGCAAAGTTGGGTACAATAAAGGGCAGAAATGGTAGAGATCTAACAGAGGCAGAAGGTATTAAGAAGAGGTGGCAAGAATACACAGAACTGTACAAAAAAGATCTTCATGACCCATATAACCACAATGGTGTGGTCACTCGCCTAGAGTCAGACACCCTGCAATGTGAAGTCAAGTGGGCCTTAGGGAGCATCAGTACGGACAAAGCTAGTGGAGGTGATGGAATTCCAGGTGAGCTATTTCAAATCCTGCAAGATGATGCTGTGAAAGTGCTGCACTCAATATGACAGCAAATTTGGAAAACTCAGCAGTGGCCACAGGACTGGAAAAGGTCAGTTTTCATTCCAATCCCATAGGCAATGCCAAAGAATGCTCAAACTACAACACAATTACACTCTTCTCACACGCTAGCAAAGTAATGCTCAAAATTCTCCAAGCCAGGTTTCAGTAATACGTGAACTGTGAAATTCCAGATGTTCAAGCTGGTTTTAGAAAAGGCAGAGGAGCCAGAGATCAAATTGCCAGCATCTGTTGGATCATTGAAAAAGCAAGAGTTCCAGAAAAATATATATTTCAGCTTTATTGACTATGCCAAAGCCTTTGTGTGGATCACAACAAACTGTGGAAAATTCTGAAAGAAATGGGAATACCATATCATTTGACCTGCCTCTTGAGAAATCTGTATGCAGGTCAAGAAGCAACAGTTAGAACTGGACATGGAACAACAGACTGGCTCCAAATTGGGAAAGGAGTACATCAAGGCTGTATATTGTCACCCTACTTATTTAACTTACGTGCAGAATACATCATGTGAAATGCTGGGCTAGATGAAGCACAAGCTGGGATCAAGATTGCTGGGAGAGAAACAAAAGATTGCTGGGAGAAATATCAATAAACTTAGATATGCAGATGACACCACCCTTATGGCAGAAAGTGAAGAAGAACTAAAGAGCCTCTTGATGAAAGTGAAAGAGAAGAGTGAAAAAGTTGGCTTAAAACTCAACATTCAGAAAGCTAAGATCATGGCAACTGGTCCCATCACTTCATGGCAAATAGATGGGGAAACAGTGGAAACAGTGGATGACTTTATTTTTGGGGCTCCAAAATCACTGCAGATGGTGACTGCCATGAAATTAAAAGACGCTTGCTCCTTGGAAGAAAAGCTATGACCAATCTAGACAGCATATTAAAAAGCAGAGACATTACTTTGCCGACAAAGGTCCATCAAGTCAAAGCTACAGTTTTTCCAGTAGTCATGTATGGATGTAAGAGTTGGACTATACAGAAAGCTGAGTGCTGAAGAATTGAAGCTTTTTAACTGTGGTGTTGTGGAAGGCTCTTGAGAGTGCCTTGGATTGCAAGATCAAACCAGTCAACCCTAAAGGAAATCAGGCCTGAATATTGGAAGGACTGATGCTGAAGCGAAACTCCAATACTTTGGTCACCTGATGCAAGGAACTGACTCATTGGAGAAGACCCTGATGCTAGGAAAGATTGAGAGTGGGAGGAGAAGGGGATGACAGAAGATGAGATGGTTGGATGCCATCACCAACTCAATGGACATGAGTTTGAATAAGCTCTGGGAGTTGGTGATAGACAGGGAGGCCTGGCGTGCTGCAGTTCATGGAGTCGCAGGAAGTTGGATACGACTGAGTGACTGAACTGAACTGAACTGAATGATTTAAAATGCTGCTTGGCATATGATAATATTCAATGCTAGTGCTATTTCTAATATTATGATGACTTGTCTTCAAAGGGCTAGGTAGCTTATTCCTGTATGACTGATCCTTCACTTTTTTGGAATCTCATGCAGATAATCAGAGTAGTTAATCAGTGAAAGCACATGATATTGTTTCATTATTGTTGTATTAAAGAATCACGGACCTCCATCTCTCCCAGCCTACTGTAAGTAATAAGTAACAGTAAGCTCCTAGCCTGAGAACAAAGGACCTTGACAAAAGCCGCATTAAGATCTAAGGGGACTTAAGTGCGCCCTGCTCTTCATATTTCCGTCCAGATTGGCAATGAAAAAGCACATGTGTGCTGCTGTTCTTACAAAGAGATTTTATTAGAACTGCACCACTGGCCATACATCAGTTAAAGGAGCACAGCAGTGAATCTGCTTGTAAAGTGAAGACTTCTTTTATAGAGCATATGATTGCCCACTAATTTATCTCTGCCATAAATCTAGAGATTTGTATGTAGGGTGTGTAAATGGGCTGCACCTGAGCCAATGGTACTTTCAAAGAGTAGGGCTGACTTAGCTAAGACTTAGCTGGCTGCTTTGAGACATATTAAGAGTTATTCCTTTAGGGAGCTCCTCTCTGGGTCTTTGAGGGGATTCTTGAGAAAGAGGAGGTCTTAATATTTACATGTGTTAGGCAAAGGTTTGTTACTAACTTGTGTATGTGTTTAACCAGCCTTGTTATCAGTCATGTGTCTAAGAATCAAATATGAATTAACATTTTAACACAGACAAATATCTTTGGTATTTGCTCAGCAAACCAGCCCATCTATTACCCCACCACCACTGTTCTGTTTTGGAAATAGTCCTTTTTCTTTTTTGGTCCTGGATTAAAATGGCCAGCTCTCAAGTGGCCTCACAGAGATGCTGGCATGATCTGAAGTTCATGTCTTGTAAATGTTTAATGAAAGTCTTCAGTGAATAAAGGATAAAGAAGCAATTAAAACTCCCTCTCTTGACAGGATACTGTTGATTAAGAGTATCAACCAGATTCTGGTGTGTTACTGTAGCTTTTGATGTGGTACAATGGTACAGAGGTTTGTATGCTATCACTGATCTAAGTTCCCCCCACTGATGTACATGAGACAACTAATATCACTGAGTGAAAACACACTAGTTATTGCTTCTGAATAATCTAACGGCATCTGCCCTATGAACAATAGTAAGTAAGGAAGTGTTAGTCGCTCAGTCGTGCCCGACTCTTTGCGATCCCATGGACTTCAGCCCACCAGGCTCCTGTGTCCATGAGATTTTCCAGGCGAGGTTACTGGAGTGGATTGCCATTTCCTTCTCCAGGAAGTCTTCCCAACCCAGGGATCCAACCCGGGTCTCCTGACTGAGCTAC
This sequence comes from Moschus berezovskii, assembly GCF_049115385.1. NCBI lineage: Eukaryota > Metazoa > Chordata > Mammalia > Artiodactyla > Moschidae > Moschus > Moschus berezovskii. The sequence goes on along the minus strand of NC_142475.1, from coordinate 14,778,799 downwards.
AAGGGAAACCCATCCTCTGAAGAATACTTGAATTTAAATCATATTTCCTTCATAAAAAATCAACACACTTGTTCTCTTATCTACCTTAACAACACTTCTAAGAGGAAAAATGTGGTTGGATCTGTATTTCCCTCTTTTGAAGAGTTGGTTTCCCAGATGGTGTTAGTGGTAAAGAACCTGCTTGCCAATGCAGAAGATAGGAGACAAGAGAGGCACTGGGTTGATCCCTGGGTTGGAAAGATCCACTGGAGGAGGGCATGGCAATCCACTCCAGTATCCTTGCTGGAGAATCCCATGGACAGAGGAGCCTGGAGGGCCACAGTCCATAGGGTTGCAAAGAGTCAGACATGACTGAAGCAGCTTGGCACCCACACATGCACTTTTGAAGAGTATGAGAACCAGAGAACCAGAGAATAAATCACTTGCATGATATCCTACAGTGACATGGAACCCAAAAGAATCCTGGACCTTGGAATACCAATCTTGATACCTTTCTGCTAAATTAGGGGTGATGGACAGGGAGGCCTGGCGTGCTGTGATTCATGGGGTCGCGGAGAGTCGGACACGACTGAGCGACTGAACTGAACTGAAGTATTCTTGTAAAGAGCTAGGGGCTGAATATTTTAGATTGGGTGGGTGATACTGTTTCTGTGGCAACACAACTATTCAACTCTGCTGTTGTATCATGAAATCAACCACAGAGTATAAATGTACATGAACGAGCATGGCTGGTTATTATGATTGACTCCCTCTCTCTCTCTCCACACACACACACACACACACACACACACAAAGCAGGTGAGGGGCCACACTGAGCCCACATTTCAAAGTTTAACAACACTTGCTCCACACTGTGACCCACGTTAGATGCTGCCTTAGGATCAAAGGGATACTACGCAATAACACAATGTGACATTTGTCCTTGCTTTTGCATTATCACTTGGTCGTCACAAGAACCCTACTATATAGGTTATTAATGATTTTCCATTTTATATATGATAAAACTGAGGCTAGCTCATTGTCTAAGGTGGTGTGTGTGCTTAGTTGCTCAGTCCTGTCCAACTCTTTACAACCCATTGGACTGTAGCCCACCAGGCTCCTCTGTCCATGGGGATTCTCCAGGCAAGGGTACTGGAGTGGGTTTCCATGCCCTTCTCCAGGGGATCTCCCCAACCCAGGGATCAAACCCATGTCTCCCACATTGCAGATGAATTCTTTAAGGTCTGAGCCTCCAAGGAAGGCCACATGATTGTAAATGCAGTGTGAAGACTGTAATGCAAGTCTCCTGACTTCTAATACTTCTCTTCTGCTAGCTATTCCATAAAGAGTTCTTATCCACACTTTCATTTTGAAGTGTGAAAATGCTTGACTCGGGGGAGGCATGATTTGTCTGGGGTCAGTGATCCTTCAGTGACTTGCACCAGGATTAGAGCCTCATCTGCTGGCTTCCAGGCTGGTCTTCATTCCCTTCACATTATTGAGAACATTTTCCAGAAAAGAAAAGGTGTAACTGGATAGAATGATGGCATGTTCACTGCATTTCATTCTTTAAACTTCCTGAAATCATATCATTTTAGAAATAATCTCTTTGAGGTACCAGAAAGTATCCAGATGGAGAATAATGATTTGTGATTCACTTTATGTCTTTGACTAGTTTTCAAAATCCCATTCTGGATTATAAAATTCTTTTAATAAAACTAAACAGCAGTACCTTTTGTTTAATTTTATTCTTGAGTGCTGACGATTACATCTTTGGTCATAGTATTTAATTATGTCCTCCGATCCAAGGAATGTGTGAATCAGAAAGAAAGTAAATTGGTAAAGAGGACTCCGTTTTAACCAGCCCTTCAAAAGGAATCATTGAGCAGGAATCACTGTGATTTCTAGGGTCTCTTCAGGCTCTGTCAGAATATGGAAGATGATCGGGTGATCAATCGTCCTGGTTTGCCTGGGACTGAGGGGTTTCTTGAAATGCAAGGCTTCCAGTGCTCAAGCCAGAAAAGTCCCAGGCAAATGGTCACCCTGACTGCTAAATCATATGTGTTCAATGAATTGACCACTAACCATAACTCTGCATGCCTGGAGGTAATGATGTTCCTCGGGAAAGGGACTGGGGGACAAGAACTGGACAAGAACAGCTTCTCAGCAACACTTGAGCATGGCAGGGCTTCATGACTTTGTAGAGAAATCTGACTACATAACCCCAACGATATTAAAATATCAGAGGGTATCGAGAGACTAGCTTACTGACAAATACAAAGCAGTCTCGATTATTGTTGCTACTTTTCCCACTCGCTGGTGGAAATCGTGGAATCAGACACTTAACCTGAGAACCACATAAACAAAGAGGGCTTTTAGCTCTAGCTATAACAGAAGGTGTCTGCTCAATATGGAAAACTATCCACAGGCTACTGGAAAGCATCAGTTCTTAGACTCAACAGAATATCCAGTTGCCAACATGGGCTCCACAACAAGGCCAAGAGGTGAGGCCAAGTTTCCAGACCCTGGATCTGAAGCCATCGGCCAAACGACACCTTCCTGAGATTTTTCTCAGGCCTCCTGCCATTTCTCCCTCCTCTGACAGTTCTGTTTTGCAAATGTGGGCTGGCTGAGAAGACCTGCTCTGGATTTCCCAACTTTGGGGAAAGGAGTTTCTGGTGGTCCCATTATAACCCAAGTCTCTCAAAGGTCCCTTTGTTACTGGTGGAGTTAACTTTTCTGTCAAGGGGCTTCTCTAGCCACCACAGGTGTTGGCCACTCTCCCTACCCTGGAGGATGTTAAAAGAAAACACCAGAAGGATCCACACAGTCCAGCATTGGAACAGTTGCTACCATACTAGCCAGGGTTAAAAACCACAAATGACTAAAAACTTCGGAAAAAGCAACACAGAGGATTTTCAGATTTTCCTATAGAAATGCTCACTATCGAAAGCCTTATTCTGCTTTTTCAGCTACATCTGGTGACTGTTTATTTAAGAACTTGGTTAGAAAATTCAGTTGAAATATGCATCAGTAAATTCTGCTGCCCATCACAGGCTGGCCAAACACAGTTAACGAGTCTGCCTGGCTCTTATTTCCGAGTCTGAGTTAGCATCGGCAGGGGGCGGTCTCCCTGACCATCACGTGTCCTAAGGCATTCAGACACCTAACCCACTAGGCCTCCTAGCCCTGCCCACATCCTCCCAGTAACCTGCAGGTCTAGAGTCCTCACTGGCTCTGATGTTTTTCTCCTTAATCCTTACTTCGGCCTTCACTTTTCCCGTTCCTTTGCTGAGTCCATTCCTCAGGTCCACAGCATGTCTTTTCCTGTCTCCCATCTTCCCTTCTGCTCCTTCCTTGACGCTTCCTCCCTTTCTGATGGATCCCCATCAACCTCTCCCACTTTTCTTTGCTATTTGCCTCTCTCTTTTGAACTGTCCTTGTTTCTGTGCCCTGATTTTTCTTCCTCTTTTGCAACTTGTTTCTTGCTTTCCACTTGGAATTTCTTTAACTATTAAAAAAAAGAACAATTATTGCCGTGCTGCTTCATTTTTAGTAAACCTGATTTCGAAAGTGGAAACTCTATTTCCTTAGCGTGCTGTGGCAGAGAGGTAGAGACATAAATTAGCTAGAGCCGGCTGAGATGCGGAAGAGAGCCAATTTGCAGCTCTGTGCCAGAACGAATACGAAGCAGGTGGCGAGGGGATGAATACACACCTCCACCCAGCTCAGCACACTCTGTGCTCACCGAGTATCTACAGCCTGTGTGGGCCCGGAGCAAAATCAATTTCTCCTTATCGAATGCCAAATGAAGGCTGTCGAAGTCAGGTTCTGATCCACTATTTAGAGAGAAAAAATTCAAAACTGGCACAGAGCTCTCTGAAATTGCTGCAAAGTCCAGTTTCAAAAACATGAGTCCTTGACTCAGCTGAGGACACTCCTCCAGGGGGACTGATGTCTGTGTGTTGGCAGAAGCGCCCTGGTATATTCCCAGATCCCCTAACTTTCACTAACACAAAGGCTGAGCAACACAGGCCCACTGGCTAGAATAAAATTGCTTCAGGTTGGTAAGCGTTCAGTAGTTTCCCTGAGTTTTCAGCAGGCTCAGATTCACACCTGCCAGTATTGCTTTTGATTACGAAACACAACAGTTGGGCAGTCCAGGTAACCGTAATTATCTCTGTAATTAGATTCTGTCAGGCACGGTGTACTCAGGCCTTGGGCTTCTGTGGAAACAGAAGAGGCACCTGGAGTATCTTTAGAGCACTTGGTCTCTTCTAGAGAGCAGGTCGCTAATAAGCTCTTCCTGCAACAAGGAGAAGGCGGGTTGCCTCTCCTTCCACATCTCCTTCCACCCTTCTCTGGTTCAGCAAATTTCAGATGTGCTGCAGAATGAAAAGCAAGGGAGAAAGCTGTAAACGAGGAGAAGGGACGGAAACTGTCCAGGAAGAAATCCAATTTCTGTCTTGGGTTCTGTGCATTTCAAAATGGAAACGCTACACTCCTTAAAGTGCCCATTAAGCAAACAATACAGGGAAGCGAGGTGGGGTTTAGGAGGCTGGGAGGGAGAACAGGCAGGTCAGGGAGAGGAGGGCATTGTTTTTAAAGGCTATTGTGAAATGTTCAGTAAGGGGGAAGGAATGCCTGCAGACATTTCACTGGAGGGTGAAGGAGAGCATCATTTCACTACTGACAACGGGCAATAATGTCTCTATTGCAGTCACACAAAGGTCTGTCTGTGTGTAACAAGACAATGGCGGGTCTAGTGATGGCATGAACTCCACGCCCTGAGATCTAGGCATCAAGAGGCAGAATGACTAAATACTTGATATATTGAGTAGATGTGAGGAAATACATCAGATCTGTGAGAGTAAACATGTTTACCCAGCAGTTCAAACAGCCACACAAGGAAGAGCAAAGGAAAGACACAGCTTACTGTGTGCCAGGCACTTCCACCTCCTGTCTCTACCCCAAACTCACACTGATGCAGTGGGTATTACCAATCCTCATTCCCAGATGGGCAAAAAAGCTCAAGAAGATGTAAATAACCCAAGTTCATTTAGCTGCTCAACAGTAGAGTCAAAATTTGAGGGTGAATCCCACTGCAGATGGTGACTGCAGCCATGAAATTACAAGACACTTACTCCTTGGAAGAAAAGCTATGACCAACCTAGACAGCATATTAAAAAGCAGAGACATTACTTTGCCAACAAAGTTCTGTCTAGTCAAGGCTATGGTATTCCAGTATTCATGTATGGATGTGACAGCTGGACTATAAAGAAAGCTGAGCACCAAAGAACTGATGTTTTTGAACTGTGGTGCTGGAGAAAACTCTTGAGAGTCCCTTGGACTGCAAGGAGAACCAACTAGTCCATCCTAAAGGCAATCAGTCCTGGGTGTTCACTGGAAGGACAGATGCTGAAGCTGAAACTCCAATACTTTGGCCACATGATGCGAAGAGTTGACTCACTGGGAAAGACCCTGATGCTGGGAAAGATTGAAGGTGGGAGGAGAAGGGGACGACAGAGGATGAGATGGTTGGATGGCATCACCGACTCAGTGGACATGAGTTTGAGCAAACTCCAGGAATTGGTGATGGACAGGGGAGTCTGGCATGCTGCAGTCCATGGGGTCTCAAAGAGTCGAACATAACTGAGTGACTAGACTGAACTGAACCCATCTGACTAATACCTGGTCATGCTGCCCTCCAAGAACACAGTCTCTGCCCCTTCAAGAAAGGAAACCGACACCTAAGAATCACCGGCCGGCCACCCATCGCTCTGGAGCGCACCCTCACAGCCTCATCTCCCACCGTGTCAGTTCCGCCCACACACAGATGACCCGACAGACACACACACGTGGTTTCTTCAAAAAGACAGTTCAGATCTCTGCCACTGCAGTTACACAGCCCTGGTGTCTGGGGTTCGAGTACTATGAGATTCCTGGCATCCCTCCTGAACAGGGAAATCGCATCTGAAAGGCTTTGGAAAGAAACGGTGGGGTCCACAGGAGATTTCTGGGCTATGCTCACACCACCTTCCCAACGGGCACATCTCTTGCTCCTTGGAGTGGAGCCGAGCCTCACAGACTCGAGGGGCCCAGCTCTTCAGGAGTCAGGACGGGTCTGATTTTCTACAGTCTAGAGAACAGGATGTGTTTTTCAGACTCATTAGCAGCCCAGGTGAGAAGCCACTAGGTGAGTCCCTTCCCTGGAAAGCTAGGCTTCCTTAGATGATTCCAGCTGACATTTCATTAGCACTAGTGCCTGCGTGTGCCAGGCACTGTTTTAAGCTCTTCGGCGTCTTAGCTCCTCGCAATTGCGAGGTGGGGATGCTTATCCTGACTTCGGGCTCAGAGATCGGGTAGCCTCAGCTTCGAATGCGCCGCAGGGTCTCGCCCGGGACCAGCCCACCCTGCTGCCGCGTGGAATCACATTCTTCAGCCCTTTGGCAAATTGGGGACTCAGCCCACCCTTGTAGAACTTTGCTGCTATCGCGGGAACACAGGGCCTATATTCTCCCACCTGTTATTTGCTTTATATCCTCCGACTGCTTCTCAGCACAGATTCTGTGCCTTCGTCTCCCCTGCTCGTTCTAAAGCACGTTCCAGTCCTGTTTGGTTGCTCCCACCTCACAATACCGCCCATTCTTTGAGCCCACACCCCGCTCCAGCTACTGCTCTTTCTACCTCCTCCCTTTGTAGCCGGGCCTCTTGAGAGCTCCCTGTCTTGCCCTCTCTCTTTCCTCACTTCCGGCTCACTGCTCAGTCGACATTACCTCCACTGTTCCCCTGAAACTGCAGCCTTTCTGGGCGGTAACTCCGGTGGGTTTAAGGGTTGCTTTCTGGGACATCAGACCTGGTCGACCACCCGTCTCTCTTGAAAGACTCCCCTGCCGCCTCCTGTCAGGGTGACCCGTCTCCAGGTTTGCCCCAGCCCTGGCCGCCACGTTTCGGTCTTCTCTGTATACTCCCCTTCCTCTGCTGTCCTTGCTGTCCTCAGCCCTCCCGTCTCCTGGGCTCTGTAACCCGTTCCTGGCCTCGCCCTTTACCGTTCCTTCTCCCCCAGCTCTCGCAATGTCACTAGCCCACTGCCTTCTCCAGGCCCCCCGCCACTCCTCTGGCTGAGCCCCTGTCCTGCTCGTCTGGCCCACCTGCTGCTCCGGCTTCACCTCTCCAATCCACACTGTCAAAGCTTCTGCCAGAGTGACCCTTGCAGCCACTAAAGGGGTGACCTCTCTCTCCTCCATGAGCTTTTGAATGACTCCCCTTTGCTATGAGACGTCCCTAGTCCTTATCAGAACGTACAGGCAAGGCCTGTTAGGATCGCGCCCACAATTGCCTTTTCAGCTTCACTTTTCATGATCTCTTCTGCATCCTGTGATCCAAACCATCAAACCTCTCAGTTCCGTGCTGTGTCACACTCTCACAGTTTCCACTTGTTCCCACACATGGCCGTTATTACATGAAGCACTCCACTCCCATGCTCACGTCTTCCAGCTGACTTCTAGCTAGGTAAGTGCTACTGGCTTAAAGGTCAGCTCTCTTTCGAAGCCGTCCGAGACCTCCTGGGCCTGGACCCAGTGCTCCTTCCCTGTGTCCCTACAGTGTCCTGGATGCCAGTCAGGACACTTTTTTGTAGTTGTCTCTCTGTGTATCTATGTCTCCTGGTAAACATAAGCTCCAGAAGTAGGCACTGTTTGAATCCTGGCTTTCGTTCGACTTGAACTCCTACCATAATGTTTACTGATGCAAAGAGCAGACTCATTGGAAAAGACCCTGATGCTGGGAAAGATTGAGGGCAGGAGGAGAAGGGGGCAACAGAGGATGAGATGATTGGATGGCATCATCGACTCAACGGACATGAGTTTGAGCAAACTCCAGGAGACGGTGAAGGACAGGGAGGCCTGGCGTGCTGCAGTTCATGCGGTTGCAAAGAGTTGGTGATGACTTAGTGACAGAGCAACAACAATAATAGTGTTTAGTGAAAAAATTAAACAATTTAAAGTAGCCTTAAATATTTTTGAAAGAACAAGCATGCTTTGTAGGAACTAGGAGCTGAGGAGAAAGCAAAGCAGCCTAGCCTGGTGAGGGGATGCCCAGAAGGGCAGAATTAAGGAAGCTTGGGAAGGCAATATTCCTGAGTCCTCCTGCTCACGTTGTCCAATATTTAAAATGAAGGATCTTTCTGGAGTCGAATAAAGACAAAGGGAATTGAAAGAGAAGATTCTTTCGTACAGCCTGTCTTTCAGGAAGATGTCTGGGAGACTACCCAGAGTCTAAGAGGAAACAGACAAGGTGCTGGTTTGTTCTGTGAGAGAGTGAGAGGGAGCAGAGCCAAGAAAACCTGGAGGGTTATAAGGCCCCTCCCCTGTCCTGGTCAGGATATTTGCCAAATTGAAGCCAACTGTTTCTGTGTCTCCCTTGGAAACTGAGCAGCCTGTGTGGGTGGGGTGAGGAGCTGTGTCACTTGGTGCCTCTCCGCGTGCCCGCAGCACTGAATGTGTTAACGTGCGCTCTGAAATGCAGCTCAAGCTCTCGACTGACTGGTGAGTGATGAAACCTGGTCTGAAGCAATTTGTCGTTTCAAGATGATGGCAGCAGGCAGACAGTTCTGGCTAGAAGTGGAGCGGATCCTTTTGAGCAAAGGATATATAAAAGAAGATTCTGCCTAGCAGCTGGCCCCCTGGAATGTCGGCCACAGACATTTGGAGTACACTTGTCATGTAGGGGTCCTGGGATGCCCCTATTAACTTAGAAGCCCCTGGAAGCCAGGATGGGGCTCTCACCCTCCACTGGGAAGGTTATAATAATTCACAAGAGAGAATAGTTACCGAAGGGTAAAGTGGTGGGGAAAGCATCATAGAGATATTGTCATATGCCAGGCACTGAAGATGTAACTTCTAGGAGGGAAAAAGACAGGGCACTCCATGTAAGCATTTCCCCCATAAAGTGGGAAAAGGCAAGGAGCAGGACATGAGCGGGGTGTGCCCAGGGAATACCGATTAGAACAGCTTGGCTGGAGAGGCGAGCTCCTGTCATGGAATATTGGAAGTGAAGACAGGACAAAAATACCCTGCAGTGCTCTACAGGTAAGATCAATGGCTCATTTACCCAGCTTCAAAAGGCTGCAAATAGCTATTTTTTATGTTGGAAAAGAAATCCAATAATTTGTATCACTTGCTGCTATGAATCTGATAAAAAGCCCTTCCTGAAGACTGTAACAAATGGCCACGGGAGCCCTGCATTCAAGATGCAGTATTGTAAGACACAGCCAGGAGAGTCGGATCATATTGATTTTGTTGGGCCTCTTGGGCTGTGTGTACAGAATCCCCAGAGCCCCTGCCTTGCTCACTGGGTGCCATTTTCTCCTGTTTTGTACAGATTTAGAGACAGCCAGCTCTGAGGAAGGCTGCACTGGCGTGTGCAAAGCCCGTCGAGGCACAGCTGAAGTCCTTCAGAAGCTCGAGTGGAACAGAGACAAGATGCTCTAATGATTCAGGGCCATGCGTCAGAGAAACGCAGGGACGAGGACACGAAGAGACGGGTGTGGAGCAACCAGAACTGTCAGCCACAGCTGCCAAGAATGGTGCTCCGTCCGACGTCGTGTCTGACTCCTGACCACCCCACGGACTGCAGCACACCAGGCTTCCCTGTCCTTTATCAGCTCCCAGAATTTGCTCAGTTTCATGTTCACCGAGTCGCTGATGCCAACTGACCGTCTCATCCTCTGCCACCCTCTTCTCCTCCTGCCTTCATCCTTTCCCAGCATCAGGTCTCTTCCAGTGAGTCAGCTCTTCACATCAGGTGCAAATACAAAGAATGGGAAATGGTAAAACCATTTAGGAAAACAGGCGGTTTCTTCCAAAGTTAAACACAGCTCCACTTCTAGATATTTTCCTAAGGAGGAAAACACATGTATCCACATAGAACATTTGCATAAGAATATATTGTAAAGAAACTTTACCCCAATAAAAAATAAAATAAAAAGAATGTACCTAGTAGCTTTATGCATAAATACAAAAAAAAAGCCCTGAAAAAAGCTAAATGTTCACTTAACAAGAAAATGGATAAACAAATTGTGGATGGAAAGTGCTCATCAGTAAAAAAAAATGAATCGCTGACAAATGCAGCAACATGGATGAACCTCAAACACATGACAGTGCTACGTGTGACACAATTCCCTGCGCTTACTCCATTAACACAAAGTTCAGGCACAGGCAAAACTGCGCTTGGATAATAGAAATCAGAATAGTGGCTGCCTCTGGGGAGGAGTGAGGTTGCGAGTTGTCTGGAGAGGAGAATGAAGAACCTATGTGGAAATGCTGTATCTTAACTTTGGGTGGTGCTTACCAAGGTATTCACGATTATCGAAACTTATCAAAGTGAGTGCATTTTACTGTATGTCAATTGTATTTCAGTAAAAAAGGTATGGAACAGGAAAGGAGCGGGGTGGAGGACAGCATGGTTTCATGCAGAGGCTGCCTTGAGCAGCTTCGCGTGAAGCGGTGAGGGCGCAGTGCGTGAGTGCTCCCAGGGGATGTCCTCATGTCTCAGCACAGCTGGAAGAGAGACCCTCAGTGAAGGGGACAAAAAGCGAGGGCTGGGGCTTGAGGAGCAGAGACAAAGCTCAGAACAGGCTGCTACTGAGAATTAGGACGGGGCTCTCCCTGAGATGAATGGACACATTTTGGAGTGACGCATCATGGCTTGCTGATGGAGATCGTCGGCCAGGCTGGGGACTGGCCGGGCATGGAGGAGAAAGCTACAGTGCTCACTGAGAGCACACTCCGAGTGGGTCATGGCTCGAGGACAGGGATGCGATGGCGCAGGGCCGATGGAGATCGCAGAAGGGCCAAGGTTCTGGCTGTCGGGGAGGAGAGGAGCAAGTCCAGGAGGCATAAGACATTTGACTGGTGGCTCAGACAGTAAAGAGTCTGCCTGCCATGCAGGAGACCCAGATTCGATCCCTGAGTCAGGAAGATCCCCTGGAGGAGGAAATGGTAACCCGCGCCAGTATTCTTGCCTGGAAAATCCCACGGACAGAGGAGCCCGGGGTGCTACACGCCACGGGATCACAAAGAGGCAGACACGATTGAGCGACTAAGCACACGAGACAATCAGTGAGGGTGGTTTTCCAACCCACGATGTCTGAAGGGGAGCAGTTCTGAATGACGGGCAGGTTGACTGGTGATGACAGCCTCGGAAGCTGGCAGTCAACAAGGACGGTGGCAGAAGACACGCAGAAGGGGAGACCGAGACAAGGGCTGAAGTCCTCGCAAACGCGGTGGCCTGTCCCCAGCTCTGTTGCTCTCTCTCCCCAGGTGACGGCAGTTGACCTGAGCTTGGATTACAAAGTACTGCTTTAAGTAATACGCAACTGGTTATATTTAACTCTTTCTATTCTATGAAGATGAAAATGCTTCAGGGTATGTTTTAAAGTTGATTTTAATCAAGTCTCTATGAGTAACACAAAGTGGCTTTCATTCTCTTTTTAGAAATGAAGAAAGGAGCCTTACTTCACACAAGGCTCCTCCCCACAGCCTTCCTTCTGATCGGGGTAGGATGTGGGTACACAAAAGCAATTGCTAAAATCACCAGACTATGCAGAAAGGGACTGCCCTTCAGAAAGGGCACAAAATGGCATAGGTTTCAATGTTTGAAAAGAACTGTTCTGTATGTTGTGACACTTCAAAAGTAAAATTTATGGGAAGAAATAAGTTGTTCTGTTCATATTCATTTTTCCAGCTCTTTTATTGATTTTCTTATTGGAATAATTCCTTCAAGCCCTTAAAAATCAAAATTCTTATTTAGAGACTCCCAGACTCCTACATCGAGAAATATATTCCAAAGGCGAGTGGGGGCTTTTTGGTGTATCATGAATCAGAAGGAAATGGCAGCAGAATTGTTTCTACTGCTTATTAACTGTGTAATCTCTTGACAAAATATTGCATCTCTGTGCTCCAGGTTCCTCATGGGGAAATTATGCAAGTAAAAGAGCTATACAAGGTTGGGATTTTTAATACTCTAAGAAAACTGAGTCGGTTAGTGAGGCCTTAAGTAGAATTAGCAACAACAAGAAAGTCAACTTAGACCTGAAACAGCATTCTGGCAAGGTATTGTTAATCCGGGATCTTCTAGAAGTGAGTGCTGACTAATAAGATGAGAACTCCCACCCACTCCCGCCCCACAGCTACCCCCATCAACATCAGTGCCCATGCGCTCCGTCTGCCTGCCTGTTGCCAAAGAAGAACCATCCAGGCTCATGTTGTTGTTCAGCTGCCCAATCATGTCTCACTCCCTGTGACCCCATGGACCTCAGCACGCCAGGCCTCCCTGTCTCTCACCATCTCCCGAAGTTTGCCCAGGTCCATGTTCATTGCATCGGTGATGCCATCCATCCATCTCATCCTCTGACTCCCTCTTCTGCTTCTGCCCTCAATCAAGGGGCGTGGGCTACAGGCCCTTTCCCTGTGCCACCCAGTAATGGTGTAGAACTCCAGAGTCAAGAGTTCTAAACCTGAACCTAGTTTTCCAGGTTCTTACGAAATGTGTATTTGTCAGTATCATGGAAAAAAAACATTTTTATCTATTAGTTTGTTAGCTTGATACAGAAATTTTACATATTGAAAATACATGCTGATTCCTTCTTTGATCTTATCCCAACCTCTTATGAGCTGGGGTTGCCAAGGCTCAGCCTCAGAGCCTCCTCTCTTCTCTACACTCACTCCCTTCTGATCCACCCAACCCATGGCTACACTGCTGATGACTCCCAAATGGCTTCTCCAGCCCACACCTCTTTCTTAGTTTCATACTCTTTACTTACATTTCCACTTGGATGCCTAAGAGGCATCTCAAACGTGCACATGTACCAAAATAAACTTCTGTCTTCGTCCCCAAACCCCTTCTAGTCGCAGCCTTCCACATTCCACTTTATGCCAAGCCCCGCTTCCAACTGCTGAGGCCAGAAACCTTGCAGCCTTTTGGAATCACCTTTTACTCTTGCAATCTGTCCGGAAACCATGCTGGCTTTACATGTAAAATATATCCAAAATATGACCATTTCTCACTACTTCTCCTGCTGCCACACCCTGGTCCAAGCTCCAATCACCTCTTGTCTGGATTACTGCAATCGCCTTCTCATAGGTCTCTCTTTGGGTCTATTCTCAATACAGACACCAGTGCGATACCATCCCAAAATGACAGATTATGTCATTTTGCTCAAGATCCTGCAATGTTTTCCCTATTTCACTCTGAGTAAAAGTGAAAATCGCTAACATTCTTCAAAGCCCTATGTTCCCTAGGCCCTGATACCCTCGGACCACTCCCTTCCTTGCTCATTCAGCCTCAGCCACTCAGGTCTCCGTGAAGGTCCAGGAACATGTTACGTGGGTTCCTGAATCAGCATGTTGCTCTGGCTGTTCAGCCCGCCGGGAGGTTTCCCTCTCAGTTATCTGCTTAATTAGCATTTGCAGCTCTTTCAAGTCTGTGTGAATCTCACCTTCTCAGCAGTACTGACCCTGACCACCATGTTAAACATCACAACCTGTCTCCATCCACCTAATTCCCCACCCTCTTCTCTACTTTTCTTTACCCCAAACCACTTACTATCGTCTAACCTTCTATGGTTTATTTAATATTTCCCTTTCCTACATCATGACGGAAATGTCATACATCTGTACTGTCCAGTACAGTAGCCACCCACCATATGTGGCTACCGAGCACTTCAAATGTACTAGAATTGAATTTTAAATTTTACTTAACTGTAATTAATTTAAATTTATATTTAATTTAAGTAGCCACACGTCGCTTGTGACATCAGGAACAGCTCCAGAATCTGAGTACCACGAGACTGGGAACTTTGCTTCATTCACCAACGTCACCTAAATACCCAGCAGAGTGCATGACACACAGTAGGTCCCCAATAAAAATGTGCTAATGAATGTATGATCAAAGCCCAAGGCCAACTTTTCCAAGACCTGGCAGTTTACCACTGGACAAGAGGTAGAGGCAGGAACTCATCAATAGGAAGCCCACTTTCCTAGCATATCAAAGAAACATCCACAAGTCAAGACAAGGGCTGTCTGTAAGTAAGGGCCTTGTAAGTAAAGTCTAGGCAAGGGTTTTCTGTAAGCAAGGGCCCTCTAAGTAAGCACAGTGCCTCGCACATATAAACTAGGAAAACAAACAGTCCCTCTTGCACAGAATCCAATCTCCAGTCTCTAACAATGTGTAACCAACTCGGCTCATTTGTGGCCATCATCAGAATTCTAGGCAGAGGCTCCCCACAGGCATGGTCTTGCAGAGGAAGGTTAATACGAATGTGTAAAGCACTGCACCATCCCAACAGTGAGGAATATGAAGGCAAGTATCAGCATCACTGATGAAAATGCTGAGGTCATGGAATACAGGGTTTTATGCAATTGCATTCTTGGAAACCAAGCAGAAGTACTGAAGAGTTGTGGAAATTGATGTGAATTTGGTAGAATGAACATACCATGCAGGAAATTAAATAACCATTGTGTGAATGGTATTTTAAAAGCTATTTTGGAGATGAAGTAGAGAATCAGTCTTACAATACCAAATCAAGATTTTCAAACTGTTTCCTTCCAAAATCTTATTTTGAAGATCTGTAAGACCAGTGCTTTCAGTATTACTAAGGCAATGAAGAAGTTAAAAGTGCTTTACTAAGCTACAATAATACTAAGGATTAGGCAATAGTTTTCTTGTGTTGTCTGACTAGCTCCTTAGGTTCCTATTAAAAGCAATAGATTTTTATGTCTCTAGTTTTTACCTTAAAATACTTCAGCATATGTTTATACACCCATGTTCATAGCAGCATCACTTATAGTAGCCAAAAGGTGGGACCAATTCAAATGTTCACTGGGTGAACATTTTGATAAATAAATAAAATATGGTATATACATACAATGGAATATTATTCAGCCTTAAAAAGAAATGAAATTTGGACACATGCTACAACATGAAGACATTATGCTAAGTAAAATAATGCAGGAAAACATTGTATGATTCCACATATATGAGAAATGTAGAATGGTCAAATTCATAGAGACAAAAAGTGAAGTGAGGTTGCTCAGTCGTGTCCGACTCTTTGCGACCCCATGGACTGTAGCCTACAGGCTCCTCCGTCCATGGGATTTTCCAGGCAAGAATACTGGAGTGGATTGCCATTTCCTTCTCCAGGGTATCTTCCCAACCCAGGGACTGAACCTGGGTCTCCCGCATTGTAGGCAGATGCTTTACCATCTGAGCCACCAGGGAAGTCATGGGAATGGTTATTTCCACTTTGGGAAGGGGAATTATTGTTAATATTGTTTTCTGGGTATAGAGCTCAAAGTTTTAGTTTGAGAAGATCAAAAAGTTCCAGAGATGGAGGGCATGGTGATGGGTAACAATGTGAATGTACATAATACCACAGAAGAATACACTTAAAATTGGTTAAAAGGGTGAGCTTTCTGTTAAGTATGTTTCACTACTGAACAAAGACAGACAAAAATGATCAGCATGTGCCATGTGATGCCGTGTGGCCATTTCTCAGGTTAAGCTATGACCGGGTGCTAGAATGTGCTGCATTCTAATAAGGAAAGCACAGTGTGGGATGGTCTTTCCCGTTAGCTCCCACAGGTGTCTGTTTTCTGTGTCTCAGCTCACAAGCAGTGCTGTGCCAATTATTATACCAAAAGTCAGAAATGGTTCTGTTAATTGATGAAATTAGTAGCCGGTGATGCAGCATGGTGAATGTTAGAAATGTGCTCTTATTATTGAAATTTAAATACTACATTATATTCAGATGTGGACTGGCAGAAATTGAGACCATCCCCGTACTTGCTCCATCTGGGTATAAGAATGACCTAGTAGTGAAGCTGTCAGCTAAGTAGGAAACTCTCACCTCAGAATTTCTTCAGGGGCTACCATGATTTACCAAGAAGAACCTAAGGGTCACAGATGGCCAAATCACCCCGGGTCAGGTCACAGTCACACACACAGAGGCCAGAGGGAAGTCCTAGCGTCAAAGGACACAGGAAACCAATCTATGAAGACTTGAATTATTAATCCTGGGAAAACAATAGGTTGCTTAATTTACTCCCCTCCCTGATTTTAGAGACAAAAAATTGGGGCTCAGAAATGTTGAGTGATCTTTGTTAAGTGTTGAGTGATCTTTCCAAGTGTGAATGAATTTCATCTGCAGAAACTAAAAGGGAGATATTTGATGTCATCATTATTGAAGAGCTACCAGTTATTGAGGAATTAACATATGCAGGGCATACTATTAGGAGGTTCACCACGTGATTGCTAATTTTCACAAAATCCCTGCAGAGTGAACTACTGTCCTCCGTTTCAGAGGAGGGGCTGAAGTTCAGAGTGGTCAAGCCAGCAGATCTGGTCAGCACCACATTCACAGCCCCGACGCACACACGCATTTCTCACCAGTTGTGGGCAACCTGAGCAGGCGGGGAGGCTTGGGAACACCTCTGGATCAGCACTTGGTCGATGAAGAATCCTCCTCCCAGGTTAGGTATCTCTGAGTTAAGTTCTGTCTCCCAGAACCCAAAGCGCAGCCAAAGGCCCACAGGAGTAAGCTGCCCGAGCGAGCGTGTGCGGCTTGTTAACTTTCTTCCGTTCTTAGACTCATTTCCTTGCTCCCCAGCGGTGCTTCCGGGATCACCTTTCAAACAAACTACCTGCCTCGAATCCCTGCCTCAGGGATGCTTTGGGGGCAATCGCATAATTTTCCAAGGTAACCCAGCCAGCCACCAGGTTGCAGAGTTGGATGGTGAACCCAAGTCTATCTCTATTTGAGGATCACGTTGCTCTTCTACATATTTACTTACATCTTCCTTCCTAAGTAGAGATAAGGTAGAAGGAGACAACGGATGTTTCAGGAAAAGCTCTTGAGATTTCTAAATGATGCGTTTGGTTAGTATCTCAAGTACTCATGTCCTCCGAATTTCTACTCACCACTTTGCATCATAGAGACATGAAGCAATTATCACAATGTTGTTCACAAATCTGATCCACATGGAAAGTTGAAAAATGGCTCCCAAAGATGTCCACAATTCCAGACCCCCAAACTGGTGAATGTTCTTTTATTTACTGGTTAATTTCGTCTTACTTTGTTTGTTTGGCTGGGTCAGGTCTTGGTTCCAGTATGTGGGATTTTTGCTGTGGCCTGCAAGCTACTCTCTGGTTGTGGCATGCAGGCTCCAGAGTGCAGGCTCAGTAGTTGCTGAACATGGGCTGAGCTGCCCCATGGCGTGTGGGATATTAGTTCCCCAACCAGGGATCAAACCCACGTTCCCTTCATCGGAAGGTGGATGCTTAACTACCGGACCACCAGGGAAGTCCCTGAATGTCTATAGGACAAAAGGGAAATCTGCAGATGTGACTAAATTAAGAATCTTGAGATGGGAAGATCATTCTGGATTATCTGGGCAGATACAATGTAATCACAAAGGTCCTTATAAGAGGGACTAGAAGGAGTCAGAGAAGGTGATAATGGAGTGAGGACGGCAGAGATGGGAATGATGCACCCTGAGAGTGGAGGGCGGGGCCACAGGGTATCAATACTGAGAGGCAAGAAAGATAAGGAAATGGGTTTCCCTCATGCCCTCTAGAAGGAGCCAGCCCTGCTAACAGCTTAACTGTAGCCCCATGAAACTCGTTTCTGACTTGCAACCCCCAGGACTACAAGATAACAAATCTGTGTTGTTTAAGCCAAGTTTGTGGTGGTCTATTACAGGAAACTGACACAGTTAGCTAAACATTACCAGTGATAATGATAATATAATAATAGATAATATTTGGACTTCCCTGGTGGCTCAGTGGTAAAGAACCCACCTGCCAATTCAGAAAATATAAGAGATGTGAGTTTGATCCCTGGGCCAGGAAGATCCTCTGCAGAAGTGCATGGCAGCCCCCTCCAGTATTCTTGAGTGGAGAATTCCATGGGCAGAGGAGCCTGGTGGGCTACAGTCCGTGGGGTCTCCAAGAACTGGACACAACTGAGTGACTAAACCCCCACCAGATGATGTTTATTCCTAGTGACAATAGTTAAATAATAGCAGATAATCTTTATTCAGCCCTGACCATGTCTAGGCATAGTTCTCGGAACTTTATTAGACCATCTAACCTCTGGTCCTCATAAAAATAGTGAGGAACTATTTCTAATTTCTTTATTTTAGAGACAAGGAAGCTGAGACAGGTTCAGAACTTGCCTCAAGTCACAAGCCACTACCTGAACTCAGGCTTTTCTGACCCCAAACCACATTTCTAATAAAATTTCCAAAATCTGAGTCCTCAACACTGAGAGCAAAAGGACGTGAGTGAAAGGCCACTGACTTCAGTGGTGCACAGCGGCTGCCTCGGCCTTCCACTGTTTGATGAACACAAGAGAAGCGGAACATAACAACCTTCCTGTCGGACACAAATCGCTCTGGTCCTCCCCTGCTTCTCCCAGCACAGAACCTCCCTCCTGTCCCTCTCCATGTTTCTGGAAAGGGGCAGCTTAACCCAAACATACTGCTGCTTGGACAAGGGTAATTTAGTAATTAGGTGTTTTGGTTTCTAAGGTATTCTTACCTTCTAGCTTCTATCAGAATTGAGCTAACAAGAAATTATCCTACAGCTTTCTTGAAATCAGGAGTAGCTTTGAAAACCCAGAATGAAACACACCCTTTTTTACTTTTTTTTTTTTTTTCCAGTTTGAGTGCTTTTTCATTTTAAAAACAAACAAAAAGCTCAAGTGATCACATTTTAAAAGGGAGCAGGATCTGTCTGGTTCACATGGCTTGACCTTGTCTAAGTACACAGTACTGTATATGCTTCCAGAGCAGGAAATGGTCTCATTATGCCTTTTCTCTCCTGAGCACTCAGTGTAAGGTAAGTTATAAGTAAACCGAAGAGGATTGGGGGTGGCGGAGTCACTAGTCCAATAAATAAATAAATAAAGAAGAGCCAAATAAATGAAGAAAGCAAGATGTTAGAAGGGAAGTTGAGAGCGGGCTTTCATATCAGTCCTGCATCTGTGCATTTTAATCACATGCGCTTACACACTTCCGGGCCATTAACAGTGATAAGGGGGGTTCTGTATTTGCAACTTTGTGGAGCCATCCCCACTCCAGGATAGTAAGTAGTTTTCCTTTTGTTTGTGTCAACTCTGACCTAGTGGTGTGTTAGCCACTTAGTCATGTCCATCTCTTTGCAACCCCGTGGACCGGGACTGGCGAGGCTCTTCTGTCCATGGGGTTCTCCAGGCAAGAATTCTGGAGCAGACTGCCATCTCCTTCCCCAAGTGGTACTGGTTTCTAAAACCCTAAATGGTAAAAAGAACTAATGGCCAAACCAAGACTCAGCTGGAAAGAATGTGTGATTGATTAGTGATGTCTGCTTTGAACTAAGAATAAGACAGGAGCGCTGTGCATTTGCAGAAAGCTTCCACACAACTCACCGTGGGCAGAGCTTACTGTCCAAATTTGTCTCAAGACAATGCCATCATCTGAAACTGTCTCTACCGTATCCTCGGAAACAATGACTTTAATGTGAAAATGTATTTCAAAAGAAGTTTAAATCAATGTTTGTCAAGTTCTCTAAAGATAAGGAATGATATACATGCCCCAAAACATCAGCAACAATCAAGCTTTGTTTAACATTCTTAAACAATACAAGTGTGCTTGGGTATTATTTTAATCAAGTTCCTTCACTGACTCAGTGAATCAATGGATCTTTACTTCCCACATATAACTTTGTGAAATGAATATATCCAATTCATAGTAATTTAAATTAATTACACAAAGTTAACTTTACAGTCACTTTTAAAGTTTACTTAGGAATCTTAAAAGACTGTTCTCACTTGTCCTATTTTGAAATTATTCAATAAGGTGTCAATAGATTTCATCTTTTTACCTATTTCTTCCCAGGAACACATCCTAGGCCATTCTATGAACCATTTTCCCCATTCTAAGAGAACCTCCACAGTCAAAAGGTCACCCAGAACATTATTTTCATCAATAATAACAAAAATAATGCCATCTCTTAAATAGTTCAAGTTTACAACTTTTCACCTGTTGTATCTTCTTGATTTTTATTTAATATATCTTTTAGTATTATCCCCAAATTATAGATCTTAAATTAGTTTATTGAATAAATGGCAGAACTAGATAGAAACCCAAATGGTGTGACAAAGTCCATACTTGCATGCCTGGCCTGCCTGGTTTCTATCACGTCACCGTGTCTGACCTGAGTGAAGCCCATTTCCCCACTGCACTGCGAGCATTCCCTCTTCTCTGCTTTTCTTTTCTCGTCTCCTGGCTCGGTCTGCCCATCTGACTCTCCTCTATCCACTTGAAGCCTATAGCTCTTCATGGCTCTGCTCAACTCTACCATCTTCATGGATCGCTGCTATTCGTACTGAGCTCCTTCAACTCCCCCTATGTTGTCTCATCTCCATTCACTTAACAAATACGCCTAAAGGAGCCACGACATGCCAAGTCCTACTTAGGCACTAGGGATTCAGCAGTGAATAAGGCTGCTTCTCATGGAGTTCCAGTTGGGGTTCCTGCTTCTAGGGTCCACCTCTGGGTTTTAAGCTTCTTTGTAGCAGTAACCATGCTTGTGTCTTCTCTATGCCTATGAAAGAGCAATGTAACTTCCCTGCTGTACAGCTTATCACTAATAAAGTGTCGTCCTGGTCGTGTGAGTATATAGCCAGCTAATCTCAGAGGACTGGACAAGCAACCTCAGTTGAGATACCAGCTCACTCCATTCTCTAATAATTTTCTAACTCTGGGGAATCTACAATACTGTTGGGTAAGTGACTTTGGAAAATCTTCAGGAGGATATTGCCTGGAGATGCTTCCTTGTCCATGCTAAAGCAAAATCCAAAATATTCATTCCTTAGAGATGTGTATGGGAAGTTTCACCAAACTTGGGAACAACAGTTGAAGAGGTTTTGAATCATTATGCCTCTTTAACATGTTCTTCCCTCCTTTGATCTTTTCCTTGAGGATAACTAGAATTACTCTTATAGCATTTCAGGGGTGGTGAAAACTTAGCACTATGAGAACACTTGCTCAGAAAAAAACCCAAAACCATATTTTAAGATTTATTATAACCAAAATGAACAAGGGTGGAATTGAACCCACCAACCAAATAAACAACAAAAAGCACCACTTTCCCCTCTCAAGTATGATTGGAAGTGATCAAAGAAGTTGTTTTAGGACTTCTTCCAGAGAATTCATCTTAGGAAATCTGGAATGTTTTCAAAACTTGATTTAAAAAGATACTTGCTTGCTGTGTTAAATTAAACTTATATTTAACAGCCTAAGGCAGTCTCCTCCACAAAATTTCCCTCTGAATTTTGTAGACACACACACACACCCACACCCACACACACCCACACCCATGTCTTCCTTGAGGAATCATGAGATATCAGTTGTTGTCTGTGGGAACTGATTTGCATAAAGTCCCCTTTTTCCTTATGGGAGGATATGAGAAGGGGAACTTGGGACTCCTGCCAACTCTTTTGTCTGTCTCAGAGCGAGCTTCCTCCAGAAGCCTGTGAGGCCAGCCTGGGAATCCAGAGCCACATAGAGAAGTGTGAGAGCGCACCTTGCACCTGTGAAACAGAGTGGATTTGTGTCCTGCCTCAGGACACAGTTGTTGAAACAGAATCTTAGCTATAAGCAGGGGAATGGCGCTGGCTTATGCTCCCTACACTTATCTCTCAAAATTAATCCTAGGGATGTTTGTAGAAGTTTGGAAACAGAGAATCCCTGGAAGAACAAGTAGGCCTTCTGTAAAGAGTTGCTGTCTAGAGCTGATGTGGAGAGGCGACTATGCCTTCTCTCTGAAGGACCTAGAAGCAGTCTGAGAAGGAGAATGTCTCTGGAGAAAGCCTTTTGGAGTTGCTGTTAGAACGTGACATGGCAAGGCTGGCCCCCAACAGACTGAGCATCTTAAGAGCAGACACTGTCTTGTTCACGAGGGACTCACTATGACGCAGGACAGGGGCCGACTCACGGTGGAACCTCAGCATGTTTGAACTGAACTAAATCGGAAGCAGCTGCAGAAAGCTATGATCAAGGAAAAAGTAGGGAGGGCAAAGTTGAGAAGACTGTATTATTTGTGTATTCCCAATGTTCTTTATCAACCTATGGATATCTGAGAGTGGGGGAAGGCAACTTTGGAACTTTCAAAATATGCATAATAACTAAGATAATGAAGATGATAAGGACTGTGATAGAGATAATATGACGTGTTCACCAAGCCACTTCATTTCCCTGCTGAACACAGGAAGGGTACATTTCTCAGGTTCCTTGTATCCAGACAGGGCTACATAATGTGCTCTGGGCAATGGGATATAGGGCAGCGGTGATACGTGCTACTTCCAGGACTTTTCTAGTGGTCCAGTGGTTAAGACGCTGTGCTGCCACTGCAGAGGGCGTAGGTTTGATCCCTGATTGGGGAACTAAGATCCCACAAGCCTTGCAGTGTGGCCAAAAAGAAAACCAAAAAAAAAAAACCAAAACAAACCTGTATTACTTCCAGGGCCTGGCTCCAAACTCCTCGCATCTTCCAAATCCTTCCCTCCTTCTTCCCCTCTCCCGTTCTTTCCCTTCCTCATCGCCCTCTCCCTGAACAGACAGAGAGGTTTCAGTGGAGGACTTCAAAGGTTTGAGGGCACAGCGAGGCCAGTAGAGGGGAGGAGTCTGAGAACCTGAAGACTGTGTGGTACACGGCGTCTCCTCCCAAACACTCACCCCCACTGGACCGTGACCTGGGTGAGAGCAAAGCGTTTATTTGTTAAGTCCCTGAGCTGGGGCTGTTCATCGTAGCTGTCAGCATTACAGCTCTGACTGATAAAAGGCCACCGAATTCTATGTCGGTTATAGGGACCTGGCACCCACTGGTTTCTGACAAAGGGTAGGACTAGAAAATGGGGATTACAGTCATGTGCGTATGTGTACACTGAATCACAAATGAAACTTCTTAAGCATTTTCCATATGCAAGGCATCAAATAGCAAGCAAGACATTTCAAAATGACTCTTCGTGTACTCATACATTAAAAGAAGCGAGTCTAAGGCTGACATATTCACCAAGTAGTCATGTCAGAGCTGGCTGCTACCAGCTTCAGGAAATCAATCCTGCATATTCACTGGAAGGACTGATGCTGAAGCTGAAGCTCCAATACTTTGGCCACTTGATGCAAAGAACCGACCCCTTGGAAAAGACCCTGATGCTGGGAAAGATTGAAGGTGGGAGAAGGGGACGGCAGAGGGTGAGATGGTTGGATGGCATCACTGACTCAATGGACATGAGTTTGAGTAAGCTCCAGGAATTGGTGATGGACAGGGAGGCCTGGTGTGCTGCAGTCCATGATGTCACACAGTCAGACATGACTTAGTGACTGAATAACAAAAGCGTTAGGTTTCCTATTACTGTTACCTATTTTCCCTAAGAAAATGCATCAAAAAAAAAAATAGTTCTGTGTTAAACAAAAAAGGGATCAGACTCACTGAGCAAAAATCCTTGCAAGCATCTCCTGAGAAATCCACAGAGTAGAAGAGCCAGGCTCACAGTGCTGCCTTCTAGGAATCAACAACATTTCAAGACTAGAAGCACAAGGTTCAGTTTCAAGGCCTCAGAATAGCTCAGTTTTCTCCTGGGATGTTAAGATACCATTAAAAAAAATAAGCTCACCTTATTGTTCAGGGAAGTGGGTACACTTGGACCAAATAATGTGCGAATGCACTGGTTCTGGGTAGGAAGCATGCATCGGTTTGAAGCTTTGGGGGCGTATTTCCTTGCTTCCAGAGACCCCTGCATGGTAGCGACCAATGGATTCTGAACCAGGAGTGACTGTCTTCTACATCTATGCTTCCTATCTCTGGAGGGAGAAAGACTGCTGAAGCCTCCTGCTTTTGTTTTACTCCTCTGTCATAAAGTCAAGTAATAAGAGGTGGTTGTTCTTTTCCCTGAAACCACTCTTTAAATGCCATACACTCTTCACCCCTGGTCATCTTCACCCACTAGGACCCAACTTTTCAGGAGCATATGAGATGCCACCTCTTCTAAAAAAAGGCTTTCCTGAGTTTTTCCCAACCAGGCTTAAACTTTCTCATTACTTAATTTTCATATCATTTGTAAGTTCCACCATTTATAATATTTTTCCTAGTTGTTGTGGTGTGTCTGTATATTATTTACATGTCTAGGTGATAAACTTGAGAGAAGTATATTTTATTCAAAGACCTATTGGGTTGGTGCAACAGTAATTGCAGTTTTGGATTGCAGTGAATTTTAAATCATTATAACTAGATGCAAACACATCATTATTAATTAAAATAGGAACCATTACAATCAATGCATTTTTGCCAATGAGAAATACGTTTGTGCATTCCTGTAATGTAAAAATCCATGCTTCAAGATTCAGTGAACTCTTGGAAAGCATTTTCTGCCTCCTGCTGGTTGTGGAAGCATTTTCCTTGCAAAACGTTGTTGAGATGCTTGAAGAGGTGGTAGTCAGTTGGCAAGAGGTCAGGTGAATCTGGCTGATCAGGCAAAGCTTGGCAGCCCAGTTTGTTCAACTTGGGAAGCACTGGTGGTGTGATGTGCGGTCCAGTGTAGTCATGGAGAAAAACTGGGCCTTTTCTGTTGACCAAGTCTGGCTGCAGGCATTGCAGTTTTCGGTGCATCTCATCAATTTGTCGAGTGTACTTCCCAGATGTGATGGTTTCACCAGGATTCAGAAAGCTGTAGTGGATCAGACCAGTAGCAGACCACCAATCAGTGACCGTGACCCTCTTTTTGGCGCAAGTTTGGCTTTGGGAAGTGCTTTGGAGCTTCTTCTCAGTCCAACCACTGAGCTGGTCATCACTGGCTGCTGTGTAAAATCCACTTTTGGTTGTGCATCAGAATCTGATCAAGTAATTGTTCGTTGTTGTCGTGTAGAATAAGAGAAGACAATACTTCAAAATGACGATTTTTTTTTTCATAAACTTCACGAGACACCCACTTACTGAGACTTTTTTTTTTGATTTGCAGTCAATTCATGAGACACCCACTTATTGAGATTTTCACTTTTCCTATTTGCTTCAAATGCCTAATTACTGTAGAATGGTCAACACTGAGTTCTTCGGCAACTTCTCGTGTAGTTGTAAGAAGATCAACGTCAAGACCAAGATGATTGCTCTCAGCTGGTCATTGTCAGCTCCTGACAGCCAGCCACTATGTCCCTCATCTTCAAGGCTCTCATCTCCTTTGCAAAACTTCTTGAACCACCACTGCACTGTACGTTCGTTGTCAGTTCCTGGGTCAAATGCATCGTTGATGGTGAGACTTGTCTCTACTGCTTTACTACCCAGTTTGAATTTGAGTAAGAAAATCTCTTGAATCTGCTTTTTGTCTAACATCATCTCCCTAGACTAAAATAAATATAAAATAAACAGCAAGTAAGAAGCCATTAGCAAAAAACATAAGGTGAGAAATGCACATTAAAATGATGTATAACATAACCACATTTATTTAAGAATAGATCCTGATAGCAAACAGCTAACTTCAGCAATGCAAAACTGCAATTACTTTTGCACCAACCTAATAATTCAATTAGAAATTAGATATATAATGAACATTTGAGTTGAGTTTCCAGGCTTTCTTTCTCACAGACTAAGGTTAGTATCAGGACATGAAAAATACTTCTCCTTTCTTTTTGTGCTCTGGACTACTATTCCATGTGTTCAAATCCAAACTTCACTATTTATAAGGTGTATCATTTGGCTAAGGTACTTTCTTCTCTCATCTCTAGTTCCTTCACCCATAAAATGAAATTAACAATATATATAAAACACTTAGAAAGTGCCCAGCATATAATAAGAACTCAATAAATGTAATCATTATCAGCATCACAAGAATTTCACTAGAAAACTATGGATGGTCTTTGTTATTTTAAACAAGGATAGCAAACTCAAATGCTTTAGGGTCCAGGTTGGTAGTGTCAGTGAGTGAAATAAAGTAGAATGGATGAGTAAAGTGAGATGCTTGAAGTTCAGAAGTAGGTGGTGAGGAAAACAAGTAGCTGATTACAACGTACATATAATAGTATGATTAATGCTGTGTTACAGGTTTACTATGAAAAGAATAAACAGGAGGGGCACCAAACAGCCTTACGTACTAAATGGAGGTATAATAACAAAAGCAGCAACTATAATAATTGCCAACATTTCCTGAATGAGCATGTAAAGAAGCTACCTGAGCTGAGCCTAAAATTAGAAATTAGCTGGGAGGATTAAAATGGGAGACAGTTAGAAGCAGAAGGAGGAATTGTGAAATAATTTAGTGTTTTTAAGGAACTCTGTGAGTTTCCCAGGTGGCTCAGACGGTAAAGTGTCGGCCTGCAATGCGGAAGACCCACGTTCAATCCCTGGGTCGGGAAAATCCCCTGGAGAAGGAAATGGCAACCCACTCCAGTACTCTTGCCTGGAAAATTCCACAGATGGAGGAGCCTGGTAGGCTATAGTCCATGGGGTCAAAAAGAGTCATACACGACTGAGCGACTTCACTTTCACTTCAGGAACTTTGGGTAGGATATTATGGCCAGAGTGGAGGTCCACATGGAAAACTGGTAAGAGCCCGGGCTAGAGAATTTGACTGGTGTCAGGTCATGAAAGACCTTATATGTCTTGCTCTAGAGTTTGCCTAGAGAGCAATGGGAAGCGACATTTTAGGAAAATGGGTAGAAACAATGTAATAATAAGGAATTTAAGTACTGTAACTTAAAGCACAATGAACAGAGAAGAGGCTACCTTTAGAAGGTGGAACTGGTGTATCTCAGGGACTGATTGAATGGATACGGCTGGCTGAGGAAGAGAGGGCCAGGTCACTACAAAGCCTGCAGGTCTGAGTGACTAGGATGACTCTCTGCTCTTCCGAGAGACGGGCTGCAGTGAGAGTGAGAAGAGTTCAGCTTCAGACATGTGGCATTAAGAACCTCAGGGCACTGAAAGGCTTCCCTGGTGGCTCAGACGGTAAAGAACCCACCTGCAGCGCGGGAGACCTGGGTCCGAACCCTGGTTTGAGAAGATCCCCTGGAGGAGGGCATGGCAACCCACTCCAGTATTCTTGGCTGGAGAATCCCCATGGACAGAGGAGCTCAGTGGGCTACAACCCATGGGGTCGCAAAGAGTTGGACATGACTGAGCGACTAAGCACACAGGGCACCCACATGGTAACAGTGGCTCCATGGACTTCAGCTCCTGGAGATACAGATTTGGGGATCTATAGAGTTATCTTCTAGGAACAGTGAGTTGAATAAGAGTTTAAGGATGATACCTTATACAAACTAACACTGAAGAAGCCAGTGCAAGGAGAGAAGCTTGAAAAGGAAGAGGGAAAGGGAGGTGCAAAACTGGGAAGAGAAGTGCAAAGAAGTTAAGGGAGTAAAGGGCTGCAAGATGTGGACAGCGTTTGCCGGCGTTTGACAGTGCCAACGCTTCAGAAGAATCAAGTTCAAAAAGGACTAACATGGGCCCATTTGATTTGGGCAAAAGGAAGCCCTTTGAGTCCTGGGAAGGGCAGTCTTGCTGGACTGCTTCAGGTGGGACTCAGTCTGTAGTGTGAAAAGGAATGAACGGGAGGATGTGAGCTGGGATGCAACGACAAGAGAGAGCTGGAAGGTCATGGAGTCACGTAAACGTGTTTATGTTTTTTTCTTAATGCTAAAGACTTGAGGATATTTTATATTCTGAAGGGAAACCTTTCAGGGAAGAAAGAAGACTGAGGCTATAGAATCTGCTGTTGTTGTTTAGTTGCTAATCATGTCTGACTCTTTGAGACCCCATGGACTGCAGCCCGCCAGACTCCTCTGTCCATGGGATTCTCCAGGCAAGAATATTGGAGTGGGTTGCTATGCCACCCTCCAGAGGATCTTCCTGACCCAGGGATCGAAACTGTGACTCCAGCTTGGCAGGAGAATTCTTTACCACTGAGCCACCTGGGAAGCCAAAGCTATGGAATAGAAACTCTAATTTTCAGTTTGAGGTGCTTGAGGGCACACAAGGGTACAGGACCCAGAATGTAGCCCGAGATAAGAAGACACCTACCCTACTGTATCCAAAAGGGAGAACGAGAAAGGATGGATACTGGATGGCTCTTTGCTGAGCGAGGGAGCAAATGGAGCACAGGAGAATGTCAGTGGAGATGGTTTGGGAGAGGAAGTGACTGAGGACACGTTGCCGAAGTATGAGGCCTCATCAAGGGTTTAGCTTAGGTCGGAGGCCTTGAGTCTGCAGGGGCACCAAGTTCGTGTGTACGTGACTTTCTCAAGCAGCCCTTGGTTGTTCAGAGGCAAAGAAGGCACACGAAGGAATTGATCCAAGGTGTCCAGACATCCGGAGAAAAGCTCATGCCCATGAACTGTTTAGTGGTTTCCTCAGCCTGAGATTTCATTATGAGTCAGAACAATTTGCAAACCTGCAAATCATCTGAGATTTTCCCAAAGCTGTGATGAATACTAATTCATCTAGATAGACAGGGTAACCTGCGAGGGAACTGGAGCCTTTAAACTCCATTCTCTCTTGACACTTGAGAAATGAACGGAGAATCATGTGTCCAATTCGTAATCCTTGGAGAGCCAAGCACAAAATGTTTTATAAGAGTTATCAGAAAAGAATTTTGTTCTTTGTGGAATGCTCAATTTGAAACAAGAAAAAAAAAAAAGAACAAGGAGATTTTCACATACTCCAAGAATAGGAGGAGGAGCTTACTAAGGGCGTTCCTTACCTTTATTTATAAAGCCTCAGATATTACAGTGCCACAGGCTCCAGACACTGGCTCTGACAAGGCTTTAAAGTAGAAGGAAAAGAAATCACAGGCCATTTGTTTCCCTTAGAGATTTCAAATTCTGATTGGTGGTTTAACATCTCAGTAGATTAGTCCTTACAAAGAATCCAGAGAGGAAGAGGGACCACTATCCTGCGCCCAGGGTCCTAAACACTGAGTGAGAGCTCAGCCCCTGTGGTCATCTGTACCACGCGTGTGGTGCCACTGGGTTCTTTCGCACATCTCTAAAGGAAGGCTGCCTCTCCACCGAGTGTTTCCACAGAAGTGTCTTTTGCAAAGGAACGCACCCCTCAAACCCTGACTCTCTTCTATGTTTGTATGAAAGGAACATTTCATAGGCTTCAAACTGTATGATGCTGAGGATAACCACAGCCAGCAAGAGACTTCTGACAGATTTCAAAGGTAATAGGGATTAAAATAGGCTTCCCTGATAGCTCAGTTGGTAAAGAATCTGCCTGCAATACAGAAGACCCTGGTTCAATTCCTGGGTCAGGAAGATCCCCTGGAGAGGGGATAGGCTACCCACTAAAGTATTCTTGGGCTTCCCTTCTGGCTCAGCTGGTAAAGAATCAGCCTGCAATGTGGGAGACGTTGCAAATAGTTTCTTTTACTGAGTCTTCATCCTACTTATGTTCCCCTTAGTTAAGATAATCTCCTGGAACATTAGCTGCTTTTTCCCATAATTTTAGTAGCCCATAATTTTAGTATTATGTGTCAATATCATGTGGAATATGTATGTATGGATATGTATACACACATAGACAAATAATAAAATGGGAGGAATCATATGCCTTGTTGGTTATTGGTTCTAGAGGTATTCAGGATAACTGCAACTTGTCTGGGTGGTAAGGAGTTCAGATGGGCTTGGTATTTTATATCCACCCACCCATCTGTCCATTCATCTGTTCCATACTTGAGTAGACTTTGGCCTCAACTGTATCTCTCCTTGCTCCTCCTTATCATTTTCCTACTGATCTACTGCTTAATGGGGAGGAATCTCTCCTGACTCTACGTACTGTTCCTCAGCCCCTAAATGTCCCTAATGCCTAAGTTCCCCCTGTAGGGGCAGACAACTTGAGATCAGACAAACCAATCATAAACAATGGCAAAGCTGAAGATTAATTTTTTTAAAAAAACAAACAACCCAGTATCTACAAAGAGAACTTGAAACATTTACAACAAAATAAATCATGTTGCTCTAAAACCGATTTTTATACTACAAGGACACTTGATCAGAATAAGGAGAAAGCAGCCCCTGACATTCAGAAACTAATGTGACACTTACAGGTATGTGGCAGGGCTGTTAAAGAAGCCAGGCCATCTCGTTCTCCTGCTGGACACATCAAGAACCTTGCAGAATGCCAGCGTCAGGCAAGGTCATTCTGTGACTGACAAAGTGAGTCAAAAACAAGCCACTTCATTGTTCTGTATAAGTCCAGACCAAAACAAAGTTACTGTGCAAACCACAAAATACTAAACATCCCCTTTTCTGAGTAATATGAGTGACTGTTCCTTCTTTACTCATTATGTTAGTCTGCATTTGGTCTGTTTCCAACACATGAGACTGAACATACCCAGTCATTAAAACTGTCCCTCTTCCAGAAAGCTCTGCCTCCTTCAGTTCAGTGGCTCAGTCGTGTCCGACTCTTTACAACCCCATGGACAGAAGCATGCCAGGCTTTTCTGTCCAGTACCAATCCCCAGAGTTTACTCAAACTTCCTTGGACCTTCCCAAACCCACTCCTCACCAAACCCCGAATCTCCCAAGTCCTTTCTAACATCCTTTGACTGAGATGCCTCAAGGTTCCTCGTGGGATGTGCCCTCCCTCATTGCAACGAGTGATAAACTCGCCTGGTTCCATCACAGGCATCTCCCTGG
Source organism: Moschus berezovskii (assembly GCF_049115385.1). Lineage (NCBI taxonomy): Eukaryota > Metazoa > Chordata > Mammalia > Artiodactyla > Moschidae > Moschus > Moschus berezovskii. The sequence continues at coordinate 14,748,092 of NC_142475.1, read as the reverse complement.
GTTGACAAAGCGGAGGCGACAGAACTCTCGCAGCACACTGCTCTGAAGTTCACACAGTGTACGGAAAGGATGAAGCGGGTAAAACGAGAGAGGCTCCTTAGTGAGGAAGCAAGGAGGCTTCCTTGCAAAAATTCCAATTCCAAAGAACCACTTGAGAGCTATCCCTCACTCGGCCCCTTCTCTTCTGCATGAAGTCCTGTATACAGGCACCCATACACTGACTCGCGATTGGGAAGGCTTTGTGGTTTAACCTGACTTTTTATCATACACCATCTCGGGCTAGCTCAGCAGCTCTTTGTTATTTTTGGTGAGTCAAATATGGTTGACCTCTTAGCTTCTGAGCATGGGGAATGTAAGGTTTCTAAGGGGACCAGTCAGACGGTGGTTCAGAAACGTGACCCTTAATCTGGCATCTCAATACCTTTGTAGAAATGAATTGAGACAGGATGAAGGTAAAGTTGAAAGTTATGGGCAAAGTCTCTGAGGAAATAGCTTTACAAACCATCATCTAAAACTGTGGGAAAATATTATAAAACATAAAGAAAAGCATAGGTTTTCCACGGGTGTTTGGTTTCTGGAAATCTGTTACTTATGTAACTACACTGCCACATAGGGATTAGCTTCTTTTCACAAGTTTTGCCTCAGCGTTTGTCAGAGCCTTGGTATTAGGTGGGTAGAATGCAAAGCTAATTATCTCCACTCATCTACTAGAAAACTGAGTCATGATGGTAAGTCGCTGCCAAAGCTTCATCAACAGGGCCCTGGAACTCACCCAGGTCTTCCCACCCCAGGGCACTCTCAGTAGCCACTAAATTGCTTCCAGGCAAAGTAGCCTTTGGTTCTGAACCTGATAACGTCAATAAACCTAGGAAAACACTGCCTGGGTCATCTAATTCTCAGGTGGCCACAGTAGATACTTGCTGTTTTGGACGTGTGGGTAAAAAGTCAGAAACTATCTTCATCAAAGGATGGTTCCCAGACAGCCTATGTTCTACTTATTAATCATCAGGAGAACTTAAAAAAAAAATGAAGATTCCAGGTCCAACAACAGATTTACTACGATACTGTTTCAGACATAAGACTCGGGAATCTGCACTTTTAATAAGCTTTCAGAGAGCTTCCTAATTGCATTGCCTGAATACAACTGGGAGGGATTGGGGGCAGGAGGAGAAGGGGACAACAGAGAATGAGATGGCTGGATGGCACCACCGACTCAATGGATATGGGTTTGAGTGAACTCTGGGAGTTGGTGATGGACAGGGAGGCCTGGCGTGCTGCGATTCATGGGATCGCAAAGAGTCAGACACGACTGAGCGACTGAACTGAACTGAACTGAGGGTAAGCACGTGTTTGCAAAAACCACTCAAAGTTAAAGAAAGGATCAACACCCCGAACCCTTATCCTCTACTTGTTAGGAATAGTGCTGAAAAGGAAAAAGTGGCAAATATTTAATTCAGGAGTCACCAAGCAAAAATGTCGGAAGGGGCCCTCTTAGTTTTTACTGACTACAAAATAAAGAGATCTCCAGCATAAAGGGATCCAGAGGGCTTTCAGATCCTCTTAAAACAAAACTGCTGTTCTTTTGCTCATGGGGCAGGCAGGTAATCCCTGTATTAATAGCAAGAACTAGCAACTATTTTGATGTTAGCAGAATCTGCGGCTTTAGGTCTGGCCTTGATTGAAATGGGGCCTTAGGATATACTCTGGATCATTAAAATCGCTTCTAGGCCTGTGCTTTTAGGAAAGAAGCAAATATACAGCAAGGGGATGCAGAAGCAATGTAATTTACTTATTAGCAATGGCTGCCTAGGAATCTTAGGAGTGTAACATGTAGATTATTATATTTTTTAATAGAAGGCTCACCTATAAAAGTTATTTCAAGCATAGCTTGGACTTTATATTTTTTATAGCTATGCTTTAGGCAACATATTTATTTTCTTCCTGTATATTTAGTTAGTTTTAATCAAGCTTTTTAAGCTATCTGTGGCTAAAACTAATCAAGTGGAATGAAAATAATGTGACAAACCACTCTGTTACCCTAAAGCAGCATTTTTGAAACCAAGCCCTAGGTCCGAATGCAGAGATCTCTCCTGACTAATAAAAGCAACACAAGGGAGAGAGGGGCCTGTGTTAACAGAGCTGGGACCATCATCAGCCTGTCTAGCATTTCAGTCTCAATTATTCTCATTTTCATGGCTGAAACCAGTTAAGTTTCAGTTCTTCAACAATTGTATAACATTTAAAAACTCACAGCAAAATCACATTCTGGTTTTTAAAATGCCATTCTAGGTAACAGAGTTTAAACTAAGGTAATCAACTTGTATAAAATTTCTCTTTACAAAAGTTTCATTTGGGATCTGAATACAGTATAGAGAACCAGAAAACAGGTATTAAGTGAAGTCAGTGAACCTTTTAGCTTCCTTTTCCCAAATGGTCATCTTGAACACAGATGTTTAAAATGTGCTACAGATGTATACATCAAGGTATATAGCCATTTATAAAATTAAAATTCCATTGATCAAAGGCGAAATATTTACTTTTTTTTTTACCCTAATCTCAGCTTGGCAAATAGTTGGGTGAAAATTAACTATACATACCTGAAATTTATTACCACTCCTTTCATCACTACCATTTCCTTTTTGCCATCAGTAATTTTAGAACTGTACATGGAACAACAGACTGGTTCCAAATAGGAAAAGGAGTACGTCAAGGTTGTATATTGTCACCTTGCTTATTTAACTTATATGCAGAGTACATCATGAGGAACGCTGGGCTGGAAGAAGCACAAGCTGGAATCAAGATTGCCGGGAGAAATATCAATAATCTCAGATATGCAGATGACACCATCCTTATGGCAGAAAGTGAAGAGGAACTCAAAAGCCTCTTGATGAAAGTGAAAGAGGAGAGTGAAAAGGTTGGCTTGAAGCTCAACATTCAGAAAACAAAGATCATGGCATCTGGTCCCATCACTTCATGGGAAATAGATGGAAAAACAGTGAAAACAGTGTCAGACTTTATTTTTTTGGGCTCCAAAATCACTGCAGATGCTGATTGCAGCCAGGAAATTAAAAGACGCTTGCTCCTTGGAAGGAAAGTTATGACCAACCTTGATAGTATATTAAAAAGCAGAGACATTACTTTGCCAACCAAGGTCCGTCTAGTCAAGGCAATGGTTTTTCCCATGGTCATGTATGGATGTGAGAGTTGGACTGTGAAGAAAGCTGATGGCCGAAGAATCGATGCCTTTGAACTGTGGTGTTGGAGAAGACTCTTGAGAGTCCCTTATACTGCAAGGAGATCCAACCAGTCCATTCTAAAGGAGATCAATCCTGGGTGTTCATTGGAAGGACTGATGCTAAAGCTGAAACTGCAATACTTTGGCCACCTCATGCGACGAGTTGACTCACTGGAAAAGACTCTGATGCTGGGAAAGGTTGGGGGCGGGAGGAGAAGGGGATGACGGAGAATGAGATGGCTAGATGGCATCACTGACTCTGTGGACATAAGTTTGAGTGAACTCCGGGAGTTGGTGATGGACAGGGAGGCCTGGCGTGCTGTGATTCATGGGGTCGCGGAGAGTCGGACACGACTGAGCGACTGAACTGAACTGAACTGAATTTTAGGGCAAACACAAAGTATGAAATATTGTTAAAGAAATAAGTACTTTCTCTTTTAAAATCATGAAGAAAATAGGTGAAAAAAAGGTAATTTTCTTCCTTTTTATCTCTTTAACTTGTTTGGATGTAAAATGTTTAATAACTGGAAGTCAAATATCCTTTGATGAGAAAAGAAACTTCTGATATTATCTTATAAACTGTGATTGCATCTCACCAGAACAAAATAATAACTATTTCAATTTAAAATTTGATAAAGTGCTCTAAATGTATAACTTCTTTCTCAATCGGGTACTGCAAATAGGTATTTTTAAAACCAGCTACAGACTATGAATATAAAATATCCCGTGTTAGCAATAACCTTTTGTGTTTTTTAGTGAGGTCTTTTCAAATTAATCTTTCAACACTGATATTGAGAAATCCCAGTTCTTGTCAGTTCTCAAATTTAATGACAGCCTCTTGCATTTGTGATGCTGAGGATTAGAATGAGGTAATGGAGGCACAAACTTGGCCAATTTAGCTTGCCTCCCGTCCACAAAATTAATGCAACTGGATTCCTAGAGGAAAAGCTTTCAAAATTTAAAATTCTGTTTTGGATTTCTTAATTTACTATTCAAGATGTAATGCTAATTACCATTATAACAAAAGATTAAAATAAAGAGAAGAGCCTGCTACTTTGCAGGGTGGTGAGGACTTGCCGAGAAAGGACTGTTCGTTAGGCTGAAAACTCATTAGGCTGAGGGTGACCTCAGTTCTCTGGGCCAGGAGAGGTGGACTCCGGAGGCAGCTGCCCACCTAAGCCAGGGGCCAGAGGCTATCTTGATTCCCTCTCATTTTTTCACAGTGCAAGGCCATTCCTTCTGTCCCATGTAATTTGCAGCCATTATCATAGATATTAGATGTGGAAAGACTTGGCAAGTTACCTAATTTCCCAGCCCTTTGCACAGAGTGCCCCTGTTGAATATGTATTAGGCAGTTGTTAGCACGCACGCCTGTGCCTGCTAGCAGTAATGGTCATTTACCACCACCTGGGGGGCAAACAACAGCCAACGAGCTTTAACATATAACCATAAGCGGAAAAATAAGGAATGAAGGAATGCCGTATTTAAGACATTTGACTAATGGTCAAGCAAGGAGGTTTATTAAAAGCTTCCACAGAAACTAGGTTCCTTTTATGTTTGGGGATAATAGTTAAGAGGGCTGGAAACAATACACAGTGGTAGCTTTCTTTTTGTGTAGAAACATCTCAAAATGGGCTCTTCCCATATCAGTTCAAGAGCCAACCTGAAGGATTCTTAATTTAGGTGTCATTCATTTAATGAATATGAGACAGCACAGCATATACTTAGTATAAGATGACAGTCTTCGTGTTCCCTGGGACAATATGAGTCTTGAGACATTTTAAGCTGGCTGCAAAGTAGAAACTAGAGACTGGATACAGCGTTATTTGATCTATGGGATAATTTAGACTCAAATCCAGATCAATCAAGCCTCAAGTTGATTTGTAGGTTTGAAGTTGGGTGTGTGTCTTTGGCAAGTCAGGCTGCACTGATTGCAAAGCCTAAGTGAACTAAGAAGCTGCCACTCTTTGCTGTTTTCAACAAAATCCCAGGGATGTAAAAATAGCAGAGAAGGAAATAGGCTTTGCTGTCATGCAGAGCTGATGTCAGATTGTGCTACACCTCATACCAGTCAGGAGAACGCTCCTAGGCAGTCCTGGCTTGTTTCCTCATCTGTAGGACAGAAACAGCAGTATCTTCTCATGAATATTAAGAGGAGAAGATAAAACAATGAATGTAATATCTTGGAGATCTTCAATAAATATTAGCTTCCTTTTCCCCTCTGAGAATTCTATTGTTGCATTTGAATAATACATTATTTCGGTGTACAGCAAAAATTTATTACAGGTAAATTTGCACATGACTTATAATGAAATCAAATTTTCAAACTATTTCTAACCCACTGAACAGCAGAGCAAGTTTTTGAAGTGCCAAGCAATTAGAATCGCTTCCTTCACAAATCCTTGTGTTTAATAGCAAACTGGTGCAAAATTTAATGCTGGAGAAGAGGCATGCTCTTGCATCCTGCTTTCCCCACTTGAAGGATGTGGTACCTTGGATGTAAGAGCTTTCTCTCTTCTGTAGAATTCTCAAAACTCCTTGAGCTGCTCCTCTAATAAGCACTAAAGAATCTGTGGGTCACTTCCAGCCTTCTCCAATATGGTGGTAATTCATTTATATAACAGCAATAGTTAAGCATTACAACATACTTGATATTTAAAAATTAAGAAACACTGTTATCCACGATGGATGAAACTACCACTGGCTTTAATCTCAGTCTGAACTTCTTTCTCTTCTAATTCTCTTTCAGCCATTAAATAACTCTTTGAGGTACCTCTTCTACTAGAATTCATTTCATTGTTCATAATATTAATAAGAGGTACAATGTCCAAAAGTACCCATGCCTTAAATGAAAAAAAATTAGTATTGTTATAGTCATTCATACCCAATGCTAATTAGTCGAGTGAAAGCAGGAAAAAAGGTCAATACTTTGGACAGTGCCAAATATTCCAGGGGCTAGGCTTAGAGAGATAAAATACCTAGATGGATGACTTGCAAATTCAGCTCCACTTTTCTAGGTTCTAGATACTTCTTGAATAATACAGTTTATAGAATGAAAAAGGTTATACGCTCTCAGGTCAATTAGAGATCCGAAAGAAAGAAAACATAACTCCAGAGGGAATCCCAGTGATTTAAAAACACATGTATTTTGAAAAATCTGACCCAAATCTTGACTAAGAATATAAATGAAATAAAAATTAAGTAGTATTCAAAGAACGGATAAAATCCAAGAAAAGCCAGAAAATGTGGTATTTAACAAAAGAATGAATAAAAAATAAAAGCAGCAGTACACAAGAAAAGTGCGTGGTTATGTAGAAAAAGCTCTTTATACTTATTATATTGCATGGTTCTTTTTTGGTGCAGATACACACACACACACACACACACACACACCCCATAAGGGAAAGCAAAAGGGAATGATTAGTTCCTTTACAAGATACATAAACACGTTATCAGGCAAAATTAAACCCTTTAGTTCCAGGACAGTTAAAAAGCACACACTTGTAAATGTCCCTGAGGGCCCGTGACCCGAGGCACAGGGAAGCACAGGCCGTGACATGAACGGCACCATACGTGCCCCTGTAATTGTCAACAGATGCGACATGCCAGCAGACTAGAAATACAGCTTCCACTTAACAAATGCTTTTTTGGTGACTGACAGGCTGAGAGTCTTGGAAAAATGAAGGTTTGATGAATGAGGCACCCTGCTTAATTGTGCTAAACTGTTTAGTTCCAATTTTCATAAACAGATTCAACAGTTGAAAATAGGAACCCTCTTCTGGCTACTCTCAAGAAGAAAAGAAGCGGGGGAGAGGAAGGAAATGAAAGACAGAAGCACAAGCTCATGTTGCCATGGGATACCTAAGCTGTATAAATCAGGCATTTATATGGTTGTATTAGCAGAAATTGAGATAAAATTGTACCAAGACCAGACGGTAAAAAATATTAAGAAAATACATCTCTTCACTGCCGAGATATCCTCATCAATTTGCTCCCTACGTTTTAGTGATGTTGAAGTACCGTTCTTCTGAACAATTTAAAATCCATAGCTGATCTTTATTTATTCATGTTTGTTTGATATAGGCAATTCTGTGCTATTTAATCTCTTGCTCCTAAAAGGTAGATGTAATCTCAGTTCTCTTTCATTTAAAACACCTCTGTTTTATTATCAAAAGCAATTTTCACTTCTGGAAAATATGGGCTTTAGGTTAAGAAGTCAACACTAGAAGAAGCTTAGAAATGTAATTCTCCCATTTTTAGGTCAGAGAAGACGCACACTGTATATATTTTTTGCTGCATACTATCTGAATATCAATTGTCTGTGATGAGGCTCCTTGCCAACAGAGAATACCTACTCGGTTCACAGTACAGAATCTAGAACTTGATGTTGCCCAAGAGAGTCAGTGAGAGTGCCATCTGTGTCCTTGGCCATGAGCCAGTTGGCTTTTACACATTCACTTATATAATCCTCCCACCAACTTTTATCAACCCATAATCAATTTACTTTGGCCGAATAGAAACGGTAAAGAGGCCTCAAAATCCCAGAAGTATCATTTGCCATAGAAGAGCTACTAACGGTATTAACATGTGGCTTTTTCCTTCCTTCTCCTCAGTGTTCACCATGTTATAATGAAGTGAGTCAGGTGCTTTCCGAGATAATGCTGTTGAAACAGTCAAGTACCAGGGTCGCTTGCGGTGAATGTCAGCAGTTTTCATCCCTCATTTGCGCAACCACAAAGTAAGCATGCTAAGACCCCAAGGTCAGTTAATACCAATAACACTCATGCATCTTTTGCAATATTTCCTAGAATATTCAGGTCATCCTCTCTACGGGGTCTAAACACATAAGAACAAGTTCATAGCAAGGCCTCTTCAGTAATTCTTTAAAGTATAAAACTATCCCCCAGACACTGAAACCACTTATTGAAGATCAACTGTGTAGAGTGTAATTGACTTTCAAATACATCATCACTGATCAAATGCATTTCATTCTCACAATCAGTTCAGTTCAGTTGCTCAGTCGTGTCCTACTCTCTGCGACCCCATGAATCACAGCACGCCAGGCCTCCCTGTCCATCACCAACTCCCGGAGTTCACTCAAACTCATGTCCATCGAGTCGGTGATGCCATCCAGCCATCTCATTCTCTGTCGTCCCCGTCTCCTCCCACCCCCAATCCACAGACCTGTGCAATATTATTGCCCTCACCTTGCAAATCAGGAATCTGAAGCTCACAGAAGTTAAATGACTTGTCAAAGGCACAGAGATGAAAAGCTATGAAGCCTGTTGCTCTACGACACTTGCTGCCTCTCTAACACAAATGTCAGGTAAGTGGTTCAGTTCAGTTCAGTTCAGTTCAGTCGCTCAGTCGTGTCCGACTCTTTGGGAACTCATGAATCACAGCATGCCAGGCCTCCCTGTCCATCACCAACTCCCGGAGTTCACACAAACTCATGTCCATCTAGTCGGTGATGCCATCCAGCCATCTCATTCTCTGTCGTCCCCTTCTTCTCCCACCCCCAATCCCTCCCAGCATCAGAGTCTTTTCCAGTGAGTCAACTCGTCGCATGAGGTGGCCAAAGTATTGGAGCTTCAGCTTTAGCATCAGTCCTTCCAATGAACACCCAGGATTGATCTCCTTTAGAATGGACTGGTTGGATCTCCTTGCAGTCCAAGGGACTCTCAAGAGTCTTCTCCAGCACCACAGTTCAAAAGCATCAATTCTTCGGCGCTCAGCTTTCTTCACAGTTCAACTCTCACATGCATACATGACCACTGGAAAAACCATAGCCTTGACTAGACGGACCTTTGTTGGCAAAGTAATGTCTCTGCTTTTTAATATGCTATCTAGGTTGGTCATAACTTTCCTTCCAAGGAGTAAGCATCTTTTAATTTCATGGCTGCAGTCAGCATCCACAGTGATTTTGGAGCCCCCCAAAAGAAAGTCTGACACTGTTTCCACTGTTTCCCCATCTATTTCCCATGAAGTGATGGGACCAGATGCCATGATCTTTGTTTTCTGAATGGTGAGCTTCAAGCCAACCTTTTCACTCTCCTCTTTCACTTTCATCAAGAGGCTTTTTAGTTCCTCCACTTTCTGCCATAAGGGTGGTGTCATCTGCATATCTGAGGTTATTGATATTTCTCCAGGCAATCTTAATTCCAGCTTGTGCTTCTTCCAGCCCAGTGTTCCTCATGATGTACTCTGCATATAAGTGAAATAAGCAGGGTGACAATATACAACCTGGTAAGTGGTTAGAACAACGCAAATGTTAGAGAGTGTGGCTGTGTCTTTCGGCTGTGTCTTTCTTCCTCATTGCCTTCTTCTTGGATAAATACAGAGAGCGTTTGTAGAGTGTATTTCTATAAACAAGTCTGCTAAATTTTCCCATTTGTGAAAGAAAGGAGAGACCGTGGGGTGGCAGTGGCAGCAGAGAGCACTTCTGGTGTTAGATCACATGGGTTGCTGGGAGTGTGGCATCAATTTATCCAACTTTGCATCTACCTGGTTACCTGAGTGTCTCAGGTAAGCTGAGCCAGAAAAGGCGAAGGGATTCTTTTTATTTTTTGCCCTAAACTCATCTTTGGTCATGAAGAGCTGAGAGATTAGGTGTTATAAATTCAGGGTATTTTTTAAAAAATTTCTTCTGGGACTTCATTGTTGTCCTTCTATCTGCTAATAGATCTTAGATAGCAGAGGCTTTGTGTGTTTTAAATATTTTGAATCAGGTCTTAACAGTGGAAATAAAGGTGGTTTCTGTGTTCATCTACCTGCACATCATTGATTCTCCCTACTTTAAGGATGGCACATCTTGACCACAGGGATGAGCAAAGGAGCCAGGCTGGGCCACTGTGATTTTCCCAGCTGAGTTGGAGGTGATGAGTTACTTGACTCTTCTGTGCTAAAGAGGCTGTAAAGATCTAAGCCTTTGAGCTTTAAGCTGCCTAAGGTCCTAGCTTAGCCCCTAAGGAGACACTTGGCCTGAGAGAATGAAGGCAGCATGAAAGAAGGTGGAAGCACCAGAGAGAGGGTCCATGCGCTCAGAGCTCCCAAAGGCCTGAGTCCTGAGGCTAGACCCAGCCTCCTCTCCCTGTGGAGTGCTCAGGGTCTCCACTTGTATTTCAGGTCTTCGGAGCTGGATTCTGTCACTCAGTACTGAAGGAGTCTGGACTAATACAGAAATTATGGATGTGAGAGTGGGACTGTGAAGAAAGCTGATCGCCGAAGAATTGATGCTTTTGAACTGTGGTGCTGGAGAAGACTCGTGAGATTCCCTTGGACTGCAAGGAGATCCAACCAGTCCATTCTAAAGGAGATCAATCCTGGTTGTTCATTGGAAGGACTGATGCTAAAGCTGAAACTGCAATACTTTGGCCACCTCATGTGACGAGTTGACTCACTGGAAAAGACTCTGATGCTGGGAAAGATTGGGGGCGGGAGGAGAAGGGGACGACAGAGAATGAGATGGCTGGATGGCATCACCGACTCGATGGACACGAGTTTGAGTGAACTCTGGGAGTTGGTGATGGACAGGGAGGCCTGGCGTGCTGTGATTCATGGGGTCGCAAAGAGTTGGACACGACTGAGAGACTGAACTGAACTGAAGTGAAATAATAACAGTGGCTTCTTGAGAGTTAACTTTGTGTCAAGCACTGCTCTTGCATTGTCTTTATTTTTTTCAATATAATCTCACGAGATGGTATCATTATCACCATTTTATTTATGAAGAAGCTGAAGTTTCAAGAGGTGAAATGACTTTCTTAAGGTCACACAGCTAGAGAGTAAAGCAAGATTTTGAATCCATTTCTACATGGCTCCTAAATCCATACTCTTAAGGCCTAGGCTATGCTTTACCTCGAAATGGTTCTGAAGGCTGGCTGCATATTGGAACCTCCTGGGTGGCTTCTGGAAGCAGTGTTCTCCAGCCCTCTCTCTAGGCCCCAAGTCTGTACAAGTACAGCAGACACCTTTCAATGTGGACCACGGTGATGTTCTTGGTCAATGGTTCTCCCTGAACTTGTGCAACTGTGTGGCCCTGCAGCCAGACCAATAAAATCTCAGTCTTTCGGGGTAGGGCCCAAGTGCCGATATGTTTTTAAAAGCCTCCAGGTGATTTTAAAGTTCGGCTGGGGTTGTGAACCACAACTGTAACCTGAACGCATATCTGGGTCTACGCCAACACGAAATGAAGAACTAAAGCAACTGAAGCGAGCACGCCACGTGACCGCAGTCATGTCAGGTAACTGGCTGTCTCGGGTAAAACCCCTATCAGGAGTAGTGGAGGTGGAGCTGCTGAACGTGACCGCAGTCATGTCAGGTAATTGGCTGTCTCAGGTAAAACCCCTATCAGGAATAGTGAAGGTGGAACTACTGACCCGTCCATTTGCGCTTTATAGCATTGACTAAAGATATTAAAATGATATCTGTGAGGACCTTCATGCTTTAAATATGGTATCAATAATACTCGATAAAACATTTCTGCCAGAAATGCGGAGTTTTGTAAATAGGTGTCCAGCAAACATTTTCAGGTAGGTTTAAATTGTTCATAACTGTATCGTTTTGGGTGATGAAAGCCATGCCCATCTTTATATACAGTTCTGTTCTCTCAATTGTCAGGAGGTTATTGCAGCCATTGCAACAAGAAAGAAAGAGAGAGAGAGAGAGAGAAGGAAGGAAGGGAAGGGGAAGGAGGAGGAGGAGGGACGGAGGAAGAGAGGAAGGAGGGGAGGAGAAGGGAGGGGAAGAGAAAAGAGGGAGGAAGGAGGAAGACAGGAAGAAAAGAAAGAATACTGAGGATGCACTTCATAACTAGTCCTATTACAGGCAACAGCTCATCACATCACAAAGATCCACAACTAAGGGATTTCACAGAGCTCACCCATGTTTGACTTATGCAGTACGAACTGGACCGACAATTAAGATAGCAAGTGTCATATTGGAAAAGAAAGTTTAGTTACCTAGAATTAGGCAATCTCACACTTTCTTATAAAAATGAGATAATAGAGACACTTAATTCACTGTTAGAAATCCCCATGAGGGGAATGTACAAAAATATCAGGTTAAGTAGTCATTTTTGAACTTTAATACCGAGCAAAAAAAAAAAAAAAGGAAGGATCTTAAGCCAATGAAATTACATAATCTAAGAAATCTATCATACATAATTGAGATAGAATTCACTTCTATAGTCAGAAGACTTCACTCAGTCAGAAACTCAATTTTACCAATATCTCTTGCATTGTGATGTTTTTATGTTGTTTCCATAATCCTATGCTTATTAAAGTAATTAAATTGATAAGTATATTTTTAATAGAGCTCAAAAGAAATTGATGAGCTGTCACTGTACTCGAAGATTTGTTTGACTCAAAGGAGATTCAACAGGCAGATTATGTCCAATTATAGTCAGACTTCATTGTTAACATCTAAGAACTCCAGCTACCACTGCCAATCATGGTGCAATGTTTTATGGGGCTACTCTCTATGTCTTTCCAATAGGATAGTCCGCCAAGTAGCAAAACATCCAAACAGTGCAATTTTAGCAAGAAATTGCTAGAGGATATGCAGACCAATCCGTGAGATGTGCTGGTTTTTGTTTTGAGTCTCTCAAGGACAATGCTGTGGGTTAGATGGTGCCTTCTCAGGGGCTGGAATTGAGCCCCATCTTGTCTCCTTCCTGTTCTAAAGTTTCAAAACTTTCTGGCTGTCCCAAATTCCTAAATGACAGTCAGGGTCCAACTGGGGTCCCAAGAGACCTTTTTAGTTTTAGCTCTGTTTCCCTATATTAAACTAAACTGTGACCAGATCAGTTGTTGTTGTTAGTCACTAAGTCACGTCTGACTCTTTACAACCTCATGGACTGCAGCATGCCAGGCTACCTCTGTCTTCCACTATCTCCTGAGGTTTGTACAAATTCGTGTCCATTGAGTCAGTAATGCTATCGAACTGTCTCATCTACCACCAGCCCCTTCTCCTTTTGCCTTCAGTCTTTCCCAGCATCAGGTTCTTTTCCAAAGAATTGGCTCTTTGCATCAGGTGGCCAAAGTACTGGAGCTTCAGCTTTAGCATCAGTCCTTTCAATGAATATTCAGGGTTGATTTCCTTTAGAATTGACTGGTTTGATCTCTTTGCTGTCCAACAGACTCTCAAGAGTCTTCTCCAGCACTACAATTCAAAAATATCGGTTGTTAGGGGCTCAGCCTTCTTTATGGTCCAACTCTCATATCCATACACGTCACTGGAAAAACCATTGCTTTGACTATATGGACCTTTGTCAGCAAAGTGGTGTCTCTGCTTTTTGATCCACTTTGTAGATTTGTCAATAGCTTTTCTTCCAAGGGGCAAGTGTCTTCTAATTTCACCGCTGCAGTCACCATCTGCAGAGATTTTGCAGCTGAAGAAAATAAAATCTGTCATTCTTTCCACTTCTTCCCCATCTATATGCCATGGAGTGATGGGATCAGATGCCATGATCTTCGTTTTTTGAATATTGAGTTTCAAGCCAGCTTTTTAACTTTTCTCTTTCACCCTTATCAAGAGGTTCTTTAGTTCCTCTTCAATTTCTGCTATTAGAATGGTATCATCTGCATATCTGAGGTTGTTGATATTTCTCCACACAATCTTGATTCCAGCTTGTGATTCATCCAGCCTAGCATTTTGCATGATGTACTCTGAATATAAGTTGAATAAGCAGGGTATAAGATACAGCCATGACATACTCCTTTCCCAGTTCTGAACTAGTTGTTCCATGTCTGGTTCTAACTGTCGCTTCTTGACCTGTATACGGGTTTCTCAGGGGACACAGGTAAGGTGGTCTGGTATTCCCAACTCTTAAAAGAATTTTCCATAGTTTCTTGTGATCTACACAGTCTAAGGCTTTAGCATAGTCACTGAAGCTGAAGTATATGTTTTTCTGGAATTCCCTTGCTTTTTCTATGATTCAACAAATGTTGACAATTTTATGTCTGGTTCCTCTTCAAAATCCAATTTGTACCTCTGGAAGTTCTTGGTTCACAAACTGCTGAAACCTGGCTTGAAGGATTTTGGGTATAACTTTGCTAGCATATGAAGTGAGTGCACCTGTAGAGTACTTTGAACTTTGTTTGGCATTACCCTTCTTTGGGATTGAAATGAAAACTGACTTTTCCCAGTCCTGCGGCCACTGCTGAGTTTTCCTAATTTGCTGGCATAGTGAGCACAGCACTTGAACAGCATCATCTTTTAGGATTTTAAATAACTCAGCTGGATTTCCATCACCTCCACTAGTTTTGGTCATAGTAATGCTTCCTAAGGCCCACTTAACTTCACACTCCAGGATGTCTAGTTCAAGATGAGTGACCACACCATCATGGTTATCTGGATCATTAAGACCTTTTACGTACAGTTATTTTGTGTATTCTTGCCACCTCTTCTTAATCTTTTTTTTTGCTTCTATTAGGTCATTACCATTTCTGTTCTTTATCAAGCTTATTTTTGCATGAAATGCTTCCTTGAATCTTTAATTTTCTTGACGAGATCTCTAGTCTTCCCCAGTCTATTGTCCTCATCTGTTTCTTTGCATCATTTATTTAAGAAGGCCTTCTCATCGCCCCTTGTCATTCTCTGGAACCCTGCACTCAGTTGGGTTTATTTCTCCCTTTTCCCCTTGCCATTTGCTTCTTTTCTTTCCTCAGCTATTTGTAAAGCCTCCTCAGACAACCTCTTTGTCTTCTCGCATTTCTTTTCCTTTGGGATGTTTTTGGTCACTGCCTCCTGTACAATGCTACAAATCTCTGCTCATAGGTCTTCAGGCACTCTTTCCACCAGATCTAATCCATTGAATCTATTCATCACCTCCACTGTATAATCATAAAGAATTTGATTTAGGTCATACCTGGATGGTCAGGACTTCCTTTAAGGCTCAGCTGGTACAGAATTCACCTGCAATGCAGGAGACCTGGGTTTGATCCCTGGGTTGGGAAGATCCCCTGGAGAAGGGAAAGACACCACAGTATCCTGGACTAGAGAATTCCATGGACTGTATAGTCCCTGTGGTCACAAAAAGTTGGACATGACCGAGAGAATTTCACTTTCACTGGATGGTCTTAGTGGTTTTCTCTACTTTCTTCAGTTTAAGCCTGAGTTTTGCAATAAGGAGCTGATGATCTGAGCCAGTCAGCTCCAAGTCTTGTTTTATAGAGCTTCTCCATCTTTTGCTGCAAAGAACATCTCAATCTGATTTTGGTATTGACCATTTGTTGATGTCCCTGTGTAGAGTCATCGCTTGTGTTGTTGAAAAAGGGTATTTGTTGTGACCAGCATGTTCTCTTGACAAAACTCTGTTAGACTTTTTGTCCTGCTTCATTTTCTATTGGAAGGCCAAACTTGCCTGCAATTCCGTGTACCTCTTGATTACCTACTTTCACATTCCAATTCCCTATGATGAAAAGGACATCTTTTTTGGTGTTAGTTCTAGAAGGTCTTGTAGGTCTTCATAGAACTGGTCAACTTCAGCTTCTTCAGCATTAGTGGTTGGGGCATAGATGTGGATTACTGTGATGTTGAACGGCTTGCCTTTGAAACGAACTGAAACTATTCTGTTATTGAGATTTCACCCAAGTACTGTATTTTGGCCTCTACTGTTGACTGTGAGGGCTACTCCATTTCTTCTGAGGAATTCTTGCCCACAATAGTAGTTACAATAGTCATTTGAATTAAATTCTCTGATTCCCACCCATTTACGATATCAGCGTTCACTCTTAGCTGATATCCTGCTTGACCATATCCAGTTTACCTTGATTCAGTTTACCTAACATTCCAGATTACTATGATGCTCTCTAGAGCATCAGATTTTGCTTTCACCACCAGACACATCCACAACTGAGTATTATTTCTTCTTTCAACCAGTCCCTTCATTCTTGCTAGAGCTGTTAGTAATTGCCCTCTGTTCCTCCCCAGTAGCATCTTGGACACATTTCTACCTGGGGGCTCATCTTCCAGTGTCATATCGTTCTGCCTCTTTATATTATCCATGGGGTTCTCTAGGCAAAAATACTGGAATGGGTTGCCATTTCCTTCCCCAGTGAAGCACGTTTCGTCAGAACTCTTCACTATGACCCATCTGTCCTGGGTGGGCCCCGCATGGTATGGCTCATAGCTTCATTGAGTTATGCAAGACCCTTTGCCGTGACAAGGCTCTGATCCCTGAGTACTAGTAGTGTTAGCTGATCAGTCATGTCTGACTCTTTGCCACCCCATGGACTGTAGCCCACCAGGCTCTTCTGTCATGGAATTCTCCAGGCAAGAATACTGGAGTGGGTTGGCATTTCCTTCTCCAGGGGATCTTCCCGACCCAGGGGTTGAACCCAGGTCTCCCACAGTGCAGGCAGACTTGTTACCATCTGAGCCACCAGGGAAGCCTGTGATCCCTGAAGGGGTGGCCAAATCAGACTACTCATCATTTCAAGAACCCGCTGACCTTTATCACCTCTACAGTCATGTGTATCCTCATCTTTTCACATGGAATGCACGCCCTCTCCATCCCACAAAATTCTATTCTTCCTGGAAAATCAGGGGAATTGTCACTTCTCTTGTGATACCCCTGCTATAATTCTCTGTATTACCCTTATCACTCCCTAATGTTGTTTCTTTTTTTCCATTCTGGATTTCTCTGTTACTCTTCCTACTGCCCTCTCCGAACCCCTCACTACAATGTAAACTCCACAAGGGCAGATAGCTGGTCTTTCTCATGCTCTAGCCTCAGTATCCAGAGTGCCAGGTTTATAGTCGGCACTCAAGACAGGCTTGCTGATGGAATGAAACTGCTGGACTATGTAAATAGGGTTACAGTAACAAACCAGGGAGTGTCCTTTTCATGTTCCCAGTGGTGTGAAGTCTACTCACCATGCGGCATCATTCTCTCACACATCACTAGCGCTTTTTGTTTTTTACTGTAAATTAGGCATCTTTTCATTAGGGACAGCAGGGGACATAGAACTACCATATTGCACTATTCCATCTGGGACTGGAAAACATATGAGCCCTGGGCCCAGAGGCTGAACCTTCAATTTACCGTACATTCCTACTTGTGCCCTGACCTTCCCCTTTCTTGGAAAATTTTAGAAGAAAGGTCTTTGGAAATGTAGAAATAAAACATTTTAATTTAGTTCTGCTTAATGCCATATAATTCTAAAGGAGATCAATCCTGGGGGTTCATTGGAAGGACTGATGCTAAAGCTGAAACTCCAATACTTTGGCCACCTCATGCGATGAGTTGACTCACTGGAAAAGACTCTGATGCTGGGAGGGATTGGGGGTGGGAGGAGATGGGGACGACAGAGAATGAGATGGCTGGATGGCATCACCGACTCGATGGACATGAGTTTGAGTGAACTCCGGGAGTTGGTGATGGACAGGAAGGCCTGGCGTGCTGTGATTCATGGGGTCGCAAAGAGTTGGACACGACTGAGCGACTGAACTGAACTGAACTGAATGCCATATAAGGTATCAGAAAGAAGCAAAATGGAAAATATGAGAAATTCTGAGTAATCTGAATATTTGGTACTACACTAGAGTCTGAACTCGGAGAAGGCACTGGCAAGCCACTCCAGTACTCTTGCCTAGAAAATCCCATGGATAGAGGAGCCTGGTAGGCTGCAGTCCACGGGGTCGCTAAGGGTCGGACACGACTGAGCGACTTCACTTTCCCTTTTCACTTTCACACATTGGAGAAGGAAATGGCAACCCACTCCAGTGTTCTTGCCTGGAGAATCCCAGGGATGGGGGAGCCTGGTGGGCTTCCGTCTATGGGGTCACACAGAGTTGGACACGACTGAAGTGACTTAGCAGCAGCAGCAGCAGAGTCTGAACTATTCTTAAAAAAATGAAAGAAATTAAAATGTGATTTTAAGAACAATACGTAACAGGACAGCTTGATGAAGCAAAGTTATCACTACAGTAATCACAACTTACAGCATTTCAGTTTACAAACCTCTCGAACAACATCTCATTCTTCCTACAAACCTAGATGCTACTGATTCAGCATTTGATTCAGGCCATTTTGTCAAGGGCCAGGCCCTCCTTAGGTGCTGCAAATGACGAGGAATTCGCAATCACAGCTCTAAAAGGGTAACTGCCACGAGGGGAGGTGAACAGGGGGTTACGAGAACACATCCAAGGTTTGCTCCCCCAGCCAGCTAGGGATTAGAGAAGGTTTGTGAGAAGGGACTAGGGTGCCGAATGATGGACGAGTAGGACTCAGCTGGTGAAGCAGACAGAACGAGGCAGCCCCGTGACAAGGAAAAGGAGAGCACAGGGTGCACCGGGGTCTCAGTGAACGAGACTTGCGTGAATAAGAGACGGACAGGAAAACGGGATGGCCGTGAGAGGGGAGGCTGCACAGCAGCCCAGGGTGAGACCAGGAGGGCCTTGAATTTCAGGCTAAGCAGAGAACTGACATGGAAAACAGTGGGGAGACAATGAACGATTTTAAGCAAGGAGGAGAGATGATTAAATATGCTGCTACTCTTCGCTGCTCACAAGTGGGAACCTCATCTTCCTAAAGAATCCCAGTTATTCTCACGCATCAGGAGACTACATTTTCAGGGGAGACTGGGCTCCACCCTAGACCCAGGAAGTAAAATTTAATCAATATAATCCAACTTTGGTGCCACAAACATGTTACAATTTTGGCCGATGAAACTGAAGAACAATTTGCTTTAAAGCTTCTGATGAGATGAGACTGCCTCACTGTTTAAAGGGCCAGTCATGGACATTCACTCTTCCATTACGGTACAATGTGTGAGAATCTGTTGCCTGGAACAACTGCAGCCATCTTGGGACCACGAGGGGACAAGCCTGAAGACAGAATTCATGTTGATGATAGAGCAGTGGAAAGATGTAAAGAACCAAGCTCTTCGGTATGATTGATGACTAAATTAAGCATTCTGTAACCACCTACTCCTGAGTTCTTTTTTAAAGTAAATTAAAAAAATCCCTTTACTACTGTTCTAAGTTGCAGCTTCTGATTTTTAATCTAGAAAGTTCACTTTGGAAGAAGTGAGCCAATTAGATGGAAGGGAAATAGTCTGATTTTTTATCTAGAAAGTTCACTTTGGAAGAAGTGAGACAATTAGATGGAAGGGAACAAAGAATGCAGGCTGAGATGCTAGCAGCAGGCTGCCACAGGAAAATCAGTGAGTACTGCTGGGATAAGGGTTGTGGGGTAGAGAGGAGAGAATGGGCTTTAAAAATAAGAGGAATTTGGAGTAAACAGGACTTGAGAGCGTTTGGTTCCGTGTCCTGGATG
Source organism: Moschus berezovskii (assembly GCF_049115385.1). Classification (NCBI taxonomy): domain Eukaryota; kingdom Metazoa; phylum Chordata; class Mammalia; order Artiodactyla; family Moschidae; genus Moschus; species Moschus berezovskii. Next base: position 14,728,578 of record NC_142475.1, on the reverse strand, counting down.
ATTGTGTGGTGGTCCTGGTCAGTGAGAGAGAGGACAGAGAAGGAGGAAGAGCATATGTGGGGGCTTGGTGGTGACCATACCCATTTTACATATGAGATGATCAAGTCTCACTCACTAGACTGTAGGGACTGTGGATCTTGTCGGTCTCCTTTACTATTGATTCCCAAGTGCCACACAGCAGGATAAAAATCGTTTGGGTTTCTCCGGTGGTCCCATGGTTAAGAATCTGCCTTACAGTGCAGGGGACACCAGTTCAGCCCCTGGTCGGGGAAGATTCCACATGCTGTGGAGCAACTAAACCCAGGCACCACAATGACTTTGCTGACGGCCTGCAACTACTGAAACCTGTGCGCCCTGGAGTCTGTGCTCTGTAATAAGAGAAGCCACTGCATGGAGAAGCCAGTACATTGCGACTTGAGAGTAGCCCCCACTTGCCACAACTAGGGAAAGCCTGCAGCAGCAACGAAGACCCAGCGCAGCCAAAAATAATAAATAAATAATTAAAAAAGTTATATAAAAAGAACGCTTAATAATAACTGTGCGAGGCTGAGAAAACTTACATCATTTGCCCAAGATGGCACAGGCAGTTCAAAGTTGTGAACCCAGAACACACTCTCTAATCCTTCCCAGCGCACTGTCTACTACTCGCCAAGATCATCAGCAGAAGACTGCTTCTCAGATTCTGAAGCAGAGGAAGAAACTCTTATTGGAAGATGTGCAGTCATGATGGGCTCACTCCCTCAGGTCACCTTAACAGAGTATTTAACTTTTTCATTAATGTATATTTTATAGAAGAGTTTCTAAAGAAAAGTGTTCAAGCAGGATGCATTTATGGACATCTGAGCACCATGAATTATATCTTATTACTGACATGTTCAGAATGAAATAGATTCCTGTCACTCTAACTCAGACCTCATAATTGGAAAATCAGGCAAAAATGTAAGATTGAAAGCATCTCTGCTATCTGGAATCAATAGAGACTAACCTAAATGCATCTTGGACACTTTCGATGCTCTTATATCATCTTTCGAAGAGAGTCAGGGAACAACTGTTTACCATTTTAGGTATAAGAATCACTAATGTACTAGAAAATACTAATCAACATCCTCTCTCAGTCTTTACTCCTTTAAGGTAAATAATCCTGATTACTCTAACCTCCTTAATTTATGTCACCTTTCCATCTGTCGTTCCTTCCATCTGTATGTCTTTTTTTCCCAGCATCTTTTAATTTAGCCACATTCTTAAGCTGAAGGACCCAAAGCTTGTTGAGAAAACAATTGCTTCTATGTTTTTTTTTCTCTTGTGATATTTATAAGAATTTAAATGTTTCCCAAAGTTAAACTAAGAGCTAAAGAGGACACAATTCTAGAAATAGAAACCCTTGACCTCAAAGAACTGATCATTGAGTATAGGAGGCAGGATGAAGGGAAATTTCTAGTAACCCAAGGACAATGTTAGTGTGTGACTCGAGTGCCATACTCGGGGCTACAGAAGTGTTTTAGAAATTCAGAAAAGCAATAGAGCACCAGGCTGTGTTAAAGAAGGATTCCCAGACACGGATAAATATGGAGTGAGCCTTAAAGAGCATTTAGGATTTGGAGAGAAAATAGGAAGAAGTATGGAAGAGGGTGGAAGTGGGTGGTGGCTTGAGTATGAAGATGTCTAGAACACAGAGTTTATGTGAGACACACATCTAAGATTTTTTAAAAAACTTTCCTCCCACCCAAAGCTTTATATTTATGTTTATAGTTATTCTGTTCATCATGGACATCACCTAGATGGATGAAGAATATCCTATCTCCTCTCCAAAGATGATCGTTTCATAAATTTATCCATTTGACTTCTATAATTAATGAAAATCATGTTGAATTTTAATCCTATCTGTGCTCTTAATTAGTATTTTGATACAGAGTATACAAAAACCATTAAAAAATGGGGCTCAGTCATCACACTACAGAAATGTGATAGGCCAATGACTTGAAAGGGCTCAATAAATATTTATTAGTTCAAGGAAAGAAAGGGAAGAAAAAGAGAAAGAAGAAAGGATGAATGGAATTTGGAAATATTTCTCATTAGTTTTTCAAAAGTGAGCTGAACAGTTATTTAAATCATAACTAAATTAGTATTTTGAGTCCTATTTTTAGGTTTAACTCACTGTTACTTGCCATGTCTTCAAGAATTCTGAGTACACAACTAGTATATTTTAATTTTCTTTTTCAGATTAACTATGGTTCTCCATCTTTTTTCTGAAGTTCCAAAATTTTTTGATGGGTAACAAGAGTTATAAACAGTTCCATTATTTCTTCCAGGAAGAGCTCAAACTTGAAATACCAGGAGAGAGCTCAATAATAATAAGAAGGGAAAACAGCAATAATTTGGTTCCATCTCACAATAAACGGAATGAAAAAGAATTCCAGGAAAGATAAGTTGCAGTCTAAATGAGCTACCAAGTTTACACAAACCTTCCTGATAGAGAGGGGAGTGGGACAAAGAATGTGAGAAGAAATAAGCAGTTATTTACAATAACAGACTCCTTTCCCCAGGGGTAAATTATTCTGGAGCAGGAATGAACTGAAATCCTTTGTATAAGCAAGAGCCGAGCAAGATAAACATTTCAGACACTGTCATAGATCTGGAAGACCATCTCAGCATTCCAGATGCCCCGTGCTGTTGCATATTGTGGGAAAGGGGCCACCAGCCTTGAAACCAAAGTGGCCTGTTCTCAGGGTGACTTCCGCACTTAAGAGTCAGATAGACTTGGGCGAGTCATTCAGTCCCTCTGAGTCTGCTTCTTCACCTTCAGAACAGGAGTAATGGTACCTAACTCTCAGGTGGTCATCGAGAGCAAAAAGACAGTGTCTGCAGAGAGCCTGACCGGGTGTCTGGTAGCTAGCAGGAGTCAGGTAAATTATATTGTTTTTGTTCAGTCGCTAAGCCATTCAGTCACTCAGTTCTGTCCCACTCTTTGCGACCCCATGAACTCAGCACACCAGGCCTCTCTGTCCTTCACTGTGTCCTTGGGTTTGCTCAAATTCATGTCCATTGAGCCGTGAATCTATATAACCATTTAGATAGATTGATGCTATCTAACCATCTTTCATGGGGTCGCGGAGAGGCGGACACGACTGAGCGACTGAACTGAACTGAACTGAACCATCTTCATCCTCTGCTGCCTCCTTCTTTTGGCTTCAATCTTTCCCAGCATAAGGATCTTTTCCAATGAGTCAGCTCTTCGCATCAGGTGGCCAAAGTATTGGAGTTTCAGCTTCAGCAACTGTTCTTCCAATGAATATTCAGGGTTGATGTCCTTTAGGACTGACTGGTTTGATCTCCTTGCGGTCCAAGGGACCCAAGAGTCTTCTCCAGCACTGCTGTCGGAAAGCATCAATTCTTTGGCACTCAGCCTTATGACTACTGGAAAAACCATAGCTTTGATTAGATGGATCTTTGTTGGCAAAGTGATGTCTCTGCTTTTTAATATGCTGTCTAGGGGCTTCCCTCGTGGCTCAGACAGTAAAGAATCTGCCTGTAATGCAGGAATCTGCCTGTAATGCAGGAAATCCAGCCAGTCCTAAAGTTCAATCCCTGGTTCAGGAAGATCCCCTGGAGAAGGGAATGGCTGCTCATTCCAGTATTCTTGCCTAAAGAATCCCATGGACAGAGGAGCCTGGCAGGCTACAGCACATGGGGTCACAAAGAGTTGAATACAACTGAGCAATTAACACTGTCACTTTCTTTTTCAGGTTTGTCATAACTTTCCTTCCAAGGAGCAAGTGTCTTCATTTCATGTCTGCAGTCACCATCAGCAGGGGCTGTGGAGCCCAAGATAATAAAATCTGTCACTTCTTCTACTTTTTCCCTTTCTATTTGTTGTGAAGTGATGGGACTGGATGCCATGATCTTAGTTTTTTAAATGTTGAGTAAATTATAACTCACATGAGCTCTTAAGTAATTACAATGGGGTTCAAATTCCTCACTGTGGCAAGAGGGGAAGCCCTCCTTACCTTTGTGAAGACAATCAAATCAACTTGTTAATTCCAAATAGAACCATTCTTATCCACATGGAAGGAATAAAGCTAGAGCTGATTCTCAAGTGTCCAGTGCAACAAAAGCAGAAACCACCTGGCAGGAGGGAGCACACGTGTTTTTGTTCTCCTCCTGTCCTTGGTTTCAGCTCCTCCCCTCCCCTTTCACCACCTCCAGTCTTCAGGCTAATTCACCCACAACCTGGCAGGTATTTTTTCTCACTTCTTACCACCCAGCAAACTTACTGGGCTGTTCTGAAATTTTAAGAAGATTCTTTCTGGAAAATTTATGGGTCAAGAAAAATCTAAAATTCAAGCAAAAACATTTTATACAATTCAGAGGGCAAACGCCCTTCCGCTAGACCTTGATCATGATTAAAAGCACATATATGTAGAGAGTTTCAGTTCTGTATTGACGAACCACAGCCCTGAAAATGGAAATGTTGTTTTAAGTTATTTCAAAATATAGTTAAAGTATACACAAACCACTGGAGAGAATTTAGGTCCTTGTCTTACAATAAAGAAAAGCTCCTTCTCTTTTTAGTTATAAAAGACTGTTACCAACCTTAACATCTAAAATATGCTTTAATCTATAATATCTAAAGAATGAACTTAAAAAAACCTTAAATCCATACAGTAAGTTATTGATAAAGCCTATTTTTCAGGCTGAAAAAAAAAGACTAGAGTGGGGTAGATCTAGAGAGACTTAAAAAAAGTTTGTGAAATATTTTGTAGCTATAAAAATGCTTCTTGAAACTGTAATTTTTAGGACTATTCAAAAGCTAGACTTCCTGTTTGCATAATACAAGTACAGAATAATATGCAAATAGATTTTTTTAACAGTGTTTTTGGTTATGGATATAATGGTGTCGAAGGAACAACCTCTGTTTACAGAGGTCTAATATCATCAATAGCCCTCTCCCATGGCCAGTCTCAGTAAATTTACAAAAGAAATTTGTCTTCTTTCTTAGCCTGTAAATATTCCATGCCTAGTTCTACTACATAATTTCATACCTGTCCAGGACTTGTCTTAAAAATATCAACCTGATGAATCACTGATCAGGATAAACTAGTTTATGTCCAACCTCTTAAAGCAGTCTTTGCATTAGGAAAAAATGACTAACAAAATGTTCCCAACCTCAAATAATAAATCTCTAATGGTAAAATTTCAGATACTTTGGTTTTGGGTAGGGGATTATTTGGGTCAGAGAAGTTTCTGCAGCACAGGACTAGAACTAGAAGGATATCAGTATGAGTAAATATCAATAACCTCACATATGCAGATGACACCACCCTTATGGCAGAAAGTGAAGAGGAACTGAAGAGCCTCTTGATGAAAGTAAAAGAGGAGAGTGAAAAAGTTGGCTTAAAGCTCAACATTAAGAAAACTAAGATCATGGCATCTTGTCCCATCACTTCATGGCAAATAGATGGGGAATCAGTGGAAACAGTGTTAGACTTTATTTTTGGGGGGCTCCAAAATCACTGCAGATGGTGACTGAAGCCATGAAATTAAAAGACACTTACTCCTTGGAAGAAAAGTTATGACCAACCTGGACAGCATATTAAAAAGCAGAGATATTACTTTGCCAACAAAGGTCTATCTAGTCAAGGCCATGGTTTTTCCAGTAGCCATGTATGGATGTGAGAGTTGGACTGTAAAGAAATCTGAGTGCCAAGGAATTGATGCTTTAGAACTGTGGTATGGGAGAAGACTCTTGAGAGTCCCTTGGACTGGATGGAGATCCAACCAGTCCATTCTAAAGGAGATCAGTCCTGGGTGTTCATTGGAAGGACTGATGTTGAAGCTGAAACTCCAATACTTTGGCTACCTGATGCGAAGAACTAACTCATTGAAAAAGACCCTGGTGCTGGGAAAGATTGAGGGCAGGAGGAGAAGGGGATGACAGTGGATGAGATGGTTGGATGGCATCACCAACTCAATGGAGATGAGTTTGAGTAAACTCCGGGAGTTAGTGATGGACAGGGAGGCCTGGCGTGCTGCAGTCCATGGGGTCGCAAAGAGTCAGACACGACTGAGCAACTGAACTGAACTGAATTGTCTTCTACTCTATTTCATAAATTTTGGTCAGGAGATCATTTGTGCTATAATCGCCATATACCTGTTTTTAAAAACACCAAACCAACTTCTAGGCCCAATCCCGGAATCATTAAATCAGAATTTCTTGGAGAGAGGAACTTGTACTTTAGAAAGAGAAGACAGATGGATAAACAAATATAAAGAAGTATTATTATCCCAGTATTGGAAATCATCAGATTATATCTTGTAGACAAAAGAAATATAAAGAAGTATTATTATCCCAGTATTGGAAATCATCAGATTATATCTTGTAGACAAAAGCTAAGGGTTTCCATGTATTAATTGACCTACCAGTATCTGTTGTGGAGAGTTAGAACAGAAACTTTGTTTTAAATCGCTGGCAGTATGTAAAGAACCCCAACTTCATCTTCTGCTCTTACCAGGCACTCCATCTTGGATCCAGAAGTTAATGTCCGTCCCATCTCCAGCCTTCAGGACCTGTGTGACGTTGATGGGCTGCAGCAGGCTCATGATCTCCTCCATGATGATCCTGGCCGTGTCAGAGCCAGTGAACTTCAGCCCAGAGGGTAAGAAGGTTCCCAGATCAGACTCCATCACGAGGCTGTAGTTGGAACTATTTGCCTAAACAAAAGAGATAAGTGTTTGGTTCATATCTGCAGCATCTCTGCTTTCTCTTTGAAAAAACAACAATCAGAGACTTTATCTCCTTACTAGTTGTTGCCAAAACACAGGAGGCTCTGCTGGACTTGGGGTCTGGTCTGCATATTACTAACAGTTCGGAGATGCAAACTTACTCATCCTGGGATCTGCCAAACTTGAGTTGACTTGGAAAGATTTTCTTTAAATTCAACGAAAATAAATATAAAGCTCCATATTAAAATCACTCAATTATTGCTATTATCAATACTATTCTTTCAATCAATTTTCTTAACAGCTTAACTTGTACCAGATACAATTCCTTTTCTACAGTGGGGATCTCCAGATAGCATGAACCACGTTCAGGCCAAAACAAGGTATGCTCTGTGGGCCTGTTTCACTGTACCTCTTTCCTCCTGATGGACATTCTGCCTTATTTTAATTGTGGCTTCTGCAAAGGCTTAAAAGCATCCAACCGACAGGTTTGTCTTGGGTTTCTGGTTCTGTTGTTGTGCCATCTGTTGAGTCCCCAGGGAGGGAGGTAATAGAACGCCAGTGAAATGCTGCTCTCTCTGGGGTACAACTGTAGAACTCTAAACCCCAGCAGCTCTGCCAGGCTGCTAGTGTGTAAACTTTTCCCAAATAAAGTCTGGTGAGAAAGCACAGTGATTTCATGTAGCCAATATTGTCACAGCAAGAGCCTAAAAGGGGCCCTCACCAGACTGCACAGCTCAATTGCCACCCAGCCCAAAGGCTTTCAAAGTTTAAGGTTCTTTCAAGTTTAAACTGGCCTGGCCATCTATTTCTCAGGAACCATTCTTTTCTTCAAGACTGACCAAATACTACCTTGGTCGAGTTATTCTTAAGCTGGCATCGTCATTACTCACCTAGTAAAAATCAATAATGACATTTTTACATTGCTTTCAGAGGGCTTTCATGTTTACAATCTCCTTTGATCTTCTTCCATAACCCATAAAGTAGACAGGGCAGTTTTATCATTGCTAGTGGTTTATAGAAAAGGAACTGAGGATCAGAGAGGTTAAGTGACTTGCTCAAAGTCACACAGCTGGCAAATGAGAGAGCTGGGTCTGAAATACTATGATTTCCAAAACTCCACACTGCTATAGCTAGCATGGAGTTACACCTGTTCTGAATTAGCATGATTTTTCACTTGCATAACAATTTCAGGGTTGCATAACTATTGTTTTCTTTTGTGAAACAGATACTTTTTATAATGATTTCCTATTGCCGTGGATGGGCATTGTTACAACAGCAAGAACAGTGGTGGGTTCTAAAGAAGGACGTTTCTAACACTTATAGGCCTGGACTCTGTGCTCTTGAACTTTGTGGCCCATTCTGTTGTCATTGATAATGAGAAGGTTGACAAAATAGAAGTCTGTTGGTATTTCCACTTTCACTTCTAAGGAATTTCTGTCTTCAAGGTGATTTTTCAGAGAAAGACCCAAGGCAATTATGATTAAAAACAAAATGAAACACTTTTCTGTGCTTTCAGCTGTGGCTACTGCAAGAAGGTAGCATCATTAGAGTTAATAACATGTAAAAATATTTGCATTAATGCCTTACATTCAGGGCTCATTCAGCTAGCACACTGGTGCTGGTCAACAAGTTGACATGAATTTGTCAGGGTTAACCCTGTCCCCTTATGTGCCCACTGCTCCCACCCCAAATTCTTTTCCTCCCCTATAAAAATGAGAAAAGAAATAGCACAATATATCTTCAAATAAAGACAGAGTTAGGTAATGTCTGTGAGGGTTCCTATACTTCTCACAGACTCCCATCCTTCCAATAAGAAAATTACCCAATTTGATCCTGACTATATATTTTTTAGTTGAAAGCAGAGCTAGGTAGTGATTTGGGCATCAGCCTGGTGAGGCATGCCCAGCCCTGGACCCACTCAACTGTACTCCTGGCTCAACAACCGACATTCTGGACTGCTGAGAGGAGTATCTGGCCTCTCTCTCTGTTCCCAAGTCATGATGCCTTGACCTTAGCATTTCCATCTGTAGGCTGGAACAAATGCTTTTTTCTAGGCTTAGACAGTGGTAAAGAACATGCCTGCCAGTGCAGGAGATGTAAGAGGTTCCGGTTCAATCCCTGGGTTGAGAAGATCTCCTGGAGGAGCACAGTAACCCACTCTAGTATTCTTACTTGGAGAATCCCATTCACAGAGGAGCCTGGTGGGCTACAGTCCATGGGGTCACAAAGAGTCAGACACAACTGAAGTGACGGAGCATGCACCCAGGCTTGAATAATGAGCCCGGGCACATGGAACTTTAAGGGTCTTCGAAGAAAAGATCTTTGTGGACCACAGTGCAAGTCGTTGTGTGAGATGAACTTGTCCAAGCTCCTTAAAAAATATGCATGAAGGGCTTCCTGACCCTCTACATCTGCAAATGAACAAGGGCCAGGGTATCCCACCATCTATGAATGGTACCATGCAACGCCAGGATGCTGATAGGAATATTGAGAATAATTTAAATAAGGGCACTTTCAAAGGTGTCAGATACTATGTGTTACTAGGTTTAGCACAGTGATAACAAGTATGGGCCCTGGGACTATTCGGTCTGAGTTTAATCCTCAGACTGACCAGTCATAAGCTCTGTGACCCTGGGCAGTCTGTGTGACTTCTCAGTTTCTTCTGCCGTGAAATGGGGATAATGATGGCACCCCAGTTCATTGAGTTGTAAGAAAGAGGGCATTGTAGAGCCTGGCGCATAATGAGTACTTCATCAGTAGTTGCTGTTACTGGTCTTACCACTTAAGAGCCATACCTCTCAGGTTTTCAAGAAAGGACTCCATATATACCATCCTGTTAGCTGCATATAATGATAACAGGTATCATCTTTGCAGTGATTCCAACGTGCCAGACACTGTGTGACATGACTTATAGCTTAGCCCAGGTAATGCTTATAATCATTTTATAAGTGCTATTATATTTCTCATTTCACAGATGAAGCAATTGAAGTCTGGTCAGGTTGACTAACTTCCCCAAGCTTACCTAGCTAGTGAGTGGAGTGGTCAGATTTCAAGCTCAGAGGTCTGCCTCCCCAGGCCCATGGGCTCAGCCCCTCCAATACTCTGTCTGCTCATGCTTACTTCCAATTGTCAGGCCATGGGTCCTTGTTTTTAATTAAAAAATACAAAGACTGTAGTCAAACAAATGTATAGAGTTTAAAATTTTCTTGCATGATCACAATACAAAATCTGTTTGGACAGAATTTATTGTCCCTGCTAACAAAGTAATTTGATTAGGCAAAGAGAAGATTGAAAACAAAAACAAAACCAAACCCTTGCTCCACCACTTCCTACCAACTAGGAATAAAAAGCCTAAAATAATAAAATATCTTTTTCAACCCGAATTAGACAGGATGTGCAGATTTCAGTAAATCAGAATTCTGTCGTAGGTAGAGATGTGCTAGATTTCTATTCATGTAGAATTTTATTAGCTGTTGCTAACATGACGGCAGCAGTCTATTGTTGTCTATTTATATATAAACATTTCCATATGTTTTCAACATGGAACTAAGAAAACAAACCACCCACCATCCATGACACTGCTTTTCCTCCTCACTGATGGCATCATTGTCTAATCGTTAGCACATGGCCAAAGAGCTGGGAAAACAAAATCTCTCTGCACAAAGAAACTGGGGTGAATAAGCCGGGTCACAGGGCCGTTACAACTGCTGCTTCTCAGGAATGTGTTGTCACAGACATCCGTGTCCCTCGCTGCGCTGTGGGCCAGTGGGACACAGTGTCGGTTTGGAAAGCTGCTTATAGCCAGTGACAGTGCAGCAGACCCATGCTGGTTTCGCTCAACCCATTTCTGCACACAGAACAAAACATCCACCCTCCTACTTACAGGACGTAGGGAGAAACCTCCCTTCTGGAGACTGAATGCTTTACCGCTGAGATAACCAGCACCAGTTGAGGCAAACATATAGATGGGGAGGCTGAGAAGCTCAGTGACAAGCTCAGACACTACGGGTAAACTCCTCGCCCTGCTCCCTTAATGAGGAGAAACACCTCTTTCTTAAACAGTCGTGGAAACTGTCCTTCGTTGCCCTGTAATGGACATAATGCAATGCAGAGAAAAGCTGCTGGCTAACCTCCTAGGTTGGGGTTGCTGGAGTAGCTAATATCTGCTTAGGGTTGAAGATTCATACGTTTGTTTTGTGCTCAAATCACATCCTGTCACTTCTTTTCTTTTTTAAGGGTCAGCTTACTCTGCCAAAGAACAATTTGGTAACCATTAGCATTCTTTGGGTGCAACGCAAGATTAAAAAGTAGAACAGTGTTTAAAATACATATTGCATATTTTCAAATGCTTACTTCCTAACATAAACACAAGGGTGATGTTTGTGTTCTTTGCTTTTATAAAACTCCAGATAATTCTTCTTCAGAAATATAGACCCAAGCTCAACATCTCCTCTCCTCCCAAACTTGGCATCTTTTTTTTTGTTTGTTTTAAAGCTTTTATTTTCTCATAACCTAGGCAACCTGTCTTTAGAACGAAAATTGCAATCCCCAAAATCAAATGATGAGAAAAAAGACTCCTAATTATTTGAATTAATCATTCAGCCTCCTTAGTTCAATCTTCAAAGAAGTAAACGCACCCCCTCCCCCGCTGCCCCCAACACAGGGCAATCAGTCTCAGTACCATGTCCCTGCTCCAGTAAAAGTCAATATTTTACAGATGATGGTGGTGACGCTGTTTGGTCAGGTGGTAAGCTCAAAACAAGTTCTCAGAAGGAATCAGCCTAAGAGACCATGCACTGAGTTGCTACAGTCATTTTCTCCAGTGCGGCTAGAGACCCTGGGATTCCCATTTCCAAGGGTATATAAATGGGGTAGGGGAGTGCTTCACGGAGCTTTAGGTCAAACACCTGTCAAGACGGGGTGAGAGGAAAAGAGGTTTCTCCCTGCTGGGCAAAACCAAGAACAGGTTTTCCTTTCTGATCATGTCTACCCTGAGGTTCAGACTTTCATTTCTGGCAGTCGCCAGCATTCAGTTTTGAACAACCTTGGGGACCCGGGGGGAGAGTCAGGAAAGAGAGGATGACAAGGTGGAGGGCCATACGTTGTTTTTATTTGACAGGTAAACTGGCTGTGGCTCGGGAGAAGGGGCAGTCTTGGGTAAGTTACACTGGTACTAAAATCGCAGACACCTATTGTGGTTTAGCCACCATGCTGCCTGGAGACAGCCCGGAATAAATGGCTTCCGGAGACCCCTTTCCAACCCTATCATTCTCTGTGTGTGCACAGAAGGTTTCTCTTGTGAGTCAAACCTGTGTTTTCAGGCAATCCAATTTTCACAATGTTGCTCCAAGCACTCTAGATCTCAGTGAATTCTCTTGAGCTGGTTAAGGCCCACGGATAGCCCTTAAACTTATGGAAAACACACGATCCCTCTTATAAATGTCACTATGGTAACGACAGTGAGTCGGAAGGCTGAAAGATATAGCATAAACATAGGCTAAAAGAAATAAGAATTCTATTTATATTATACTGGAACTATGACTGTATTCACATTTCTTTGAGGGACAAAAATGACCCAGTAGCCAGAGTATCTGGTAGACAGGCTTCAGAGCTTACATGGAAGCTTGTTGTCTATCTCAGCTTTTAATTTTATTCCTGCATGTTGAAGCAACATAATCAATAGTTGAAATCAGTGGGACTCATAGTCTCTACAATTAAATTTTGATTCCTTTAACATAATACACTGTCCAAGTGTTTTGTGTTGCTGGTTTCATACACATTTCAATAAGCAGCTGTAAAGAGAAATTTCCAACACAGCTGGCTTTGTGAAAGCAGCTGCTTCTGCCTCTTTCATTCTCCATCCCTCTCTCAACCTCCTCCCTCGCGTGGATTTTCCCTGCCTTTCTCCTCTTGTACCTGCCATGCTGCCATCAAAGTGTAAGAACCAAATTGTTTAAAAGAGGATCCCTTCCTTCGTCTGACCTTTCTTCTCTGACACTGTTGCATGCTTAGTAGGCACAGAGATGGGTTTCTTGTTTTTGACAGTGGGGTCTTATCAGCCAAGGCAGAGCTTTTGAGTTGACTTCAAACCAGTCCCCTTCTCTTGGCTGGAAAGCCCATGGCAGCTTCTTTAAATCCCTATTCAAGGTTACAACTGATAAGGAGTTCCTTTTCTTATGTGTAGACAGGTTATTTCTTTCAAAAATAATACTGCTTATTTTCATGTCCTGCAAAAATAGGCTACTTTATAATCTGGAACTGAAATATTTATTCGCTCCAACGGCGTACCATATTAAAGCACTGTTAATCACTAATTCTCCTTTTTCCACAGCCAGTGGATAAGCACTCAGAGCATGTTTGGATTATGATAATATCCTTAAATGCTTTATTTGATCAAGCACTCTTTACTAATATTAGCAAAGATGCTAAACACAGCTTAAAAAGTAATTTTATTTTCTTAAACTTGACTTCTTTTCTCTCAGAAGCACAACAGTGGGTCTGAAACCTCATGAAAGACAACTGTACCCAAATATGAACTTCAAGGCTCTAGCTCTCCCCTTGCCTTCCATTCCTAACACACCAGACCCCTACCTAATGCGCTGCACTGTTACGTTTGATTCAATTTGTTCTTTATACGCACCTTGCTCCTGAAAGAATTCAAGTCTTCCTATAAGATACTAATTGACAGAATTGATGCTTTTGAACTATGGTGTTGGAGAAGACTCTTGAGAGTCCCTTGGACTTCAAAGAGATCCAACCAGTCCATCCTAAAGGAAATCAGTTCTGAATATTCATTGGAAGGACTGAGGCTGAAGCTGAAACTCTAATAGTTTGGCCACCTGATGCGAAAAACTGACTCACTGGAAAAGACCCTGATGCTGGGAAAGATTGAAGGCGGGAAGAGAAGGAGACGATGGAGGATGAGATGGTTAGATGGCATCACCGACTCTATGGACATGAATTTGAGTAAGCTCCGGGAGTTGGTGATGGACAAGGAAGCCTGGTGTGCTGCAGTCCATGGGGTCGCATAGAGTTGGACACAACTGAGCAACTGAATTCAGAACTTATAAGACACTAATACCATATTTTAAAAGTACTGTAAACTTGAGAACCCCAAAAATGCCCTGAAGGCAAGGATTGATGCTGTGTGGATCTCTACCACACCTCTAGCTTAAATAACAGAGCTCAGTACATGGTGGGTGCTCAAGAAACATGTGAGGAGAAAAAAGGTCACAACTGGGAAAATCTGACACGATACCCCAGCAGCAACTTGGAGATGTAACTTAGCTAGTGCTGCCAGGGTAAGAGGAAAAAACAAAGTGCTACGAAGCTCTAATTACTTAGGAAAAGAAAGGATATCACCAGCTCCTTGGAAAACTTATTTCAGCTCCAGATTATCCTCTTTTTAACAGCTTTGCCAGCAATCAATACTGAGAGGAATTGCCACATGGTTCTTTCTGTGAGGAACATTGAACAAAATTATGAAAGAGTCTCTAACAGCAGTTTTTATAAAAGAGGCAGAAACTCCTTTCATAACACTGTTTCCTAAATATTGATCCTCAATTAAATCCAAAAGCAAAATATTAAGTCACACTCCAGTAAAGCTGTTTCTTTAGGAAGCAAACTGTATTTATTTAACAGTTACTGAGACAGAAACCAAATTGGATGACCATACATCCCTGTTTGCTCTGGACAGTCTGTCTGTCATGGTATGATTATTAATTGTGCCTCCTTTTTCTAACCCACTCTCAAATATCAATTGTCCCTCCTAGAATTTTTGTAGAAGTTAGTGAAAATTCCAAGATTGAGACCACTTAGCATTAAATTGCAAATATTTTGTGGAGCTGAACTGGTCACTTGCTGGTTCCTGCAAACACTTTCTTCCCTTGGCTTCTGGGACTCTTTGTTCTCCTCACACATCATTGGATGTACCTCCTCATTTTCCTTGGCTGGCTTCCTCATCCTTCTGATCTTTAGATGTTGAAGTGGTCAAAAATAGTCAGTTCAGTTCAGTTCAGTCGCTCAGTCGTGTCCGACTCTCCGCGAAGGGCTTTTTTTCCTAGTCTCTTCTTAGAATAGTGTTTGGACCCTGATGGCAGGGACTTGGATGGCATCACTGACTCAATGGTCATGAGTTTGAGTAAACTCCGGGAGTTGGTGATGGACAGGGAGTCCTGGCGTGCTGCCGTCCATGGGGTCACAAACAGTCGGACACGACTGAGTGACTGAACTGAACCGAGACTCCCTAATTACAGGGAACTCCTTAATGACAGGGTACCTGAAACACCAGGAACACGTAACAGTTTCTCAATAAATACTTGTTGAATGAGTGGATATTCTGTATTATTGATTCAAAGAAGATACATATGTTTATATATAATTTGGATATGTGGAAAAGTTTGAATTTTTATCATTAAAAAATTAAAAAGTCTGGTTGTAATCTTGCCCATATGTTAGACCATCCCTCCTCTGCTGACATGGGTTTAGGAGCAAGTCTAAAAAAACATTCTCAAAAAGCACCTTCAGATATGCTGAAATGCCCAATTACTTGCTTAGTTGAATTAAAAGAATGAAAGAAATGATCTTGGCCAGGAAGAATCTTGGGGCAAGAGTTACTAGTTATTTGGTTTTATGATTAAAGTAACTTCGGAAATGGCAACCCACTCCGGTGTTTTTGCCTGGAGAATCCCAGGGAAGGGGGAGCCCGGTGGGCTTCCGTCTATGGGGTCACACAGAGTCGGACACGACTGAAGTGACTTAGCAGCAGCAGCAGCAGCAGCCTCAAGTTGTCCATAGACGATTGAATTGAACCTCAGAGAAGGCTGAACAAAACCATCTCAATCAAACAAAATCAACTGACTTGTTGAACGGAATGGTGGAGCATCCAATGCCTTATGGGGCCGCTGACTATAAGGCCCTTGGGGGAGGAAAGGAGAGATGAAAACTGAATTAGGAATAGGGAGAGAACAGCCCAGACAGAGTGACTTCCAATGAGTCTCATAAGGAGGGGTGAAGGAGGCCTGTGCAGAGTGCTAACTCAAGAGACTTGTTCAGGCACTCAGTGTTCCACTCTTTGAGACCCCACGGACTGTAGCCCACCAGGCTCCTCTGACTATGCGATTTTCCAGGCAAGAATACTGGAGTGGGTTGCCATTTCCTACTCCAGGGGAACTTTCTCACCCAGGGATCGAACCCACGTCTCCTGCATTGGCAGGTTATTTTTTATGGCTGAGCCACCAGGGAAGCCCATGGCCCTGGGGACTGGAGGCTCTTATATCCGCTGGAGGGAAAGATAGCAGTCCCTCTGTTGAAAGCATGGAAGCTGGGCTTCCAGTGGACAGGAGGCAGAGGTACCGAGAGAAGGAAAGTAGTCCTGTTGATACAGATGGAGCATTTATATGGAGAAAACTCCATAACCATGACTACTTTTAGACTTCTCCCCTAAACTCTAGTCTTTTTTTACTGAGCTGTGTATTTGACTTCTCCAAGTGGATGTCTGATAGCTCAAACTTAACATGTCCAAAACTGAGCTCCTTATCACCTCCTCAGACCCTTCTAACCAACTCCTCCCATTCGAGTTGCTCAGGCTTCCAACTGTGCGGTCACACTGGTCGCCTTTCTCTCACACTCTACATACAATTCACCATCAGATCCTATTGGCTCTTCCCTTAAAATATCCCCGAAGGCTAACAACTTCTCACCCCATCCACTGGTCCATGTTATTATTATCTCTCTCCTGGATTATTCAGCCTTGTTCAGTGAACCCAGGGACTGCAACATGCCAGACTCCTCTGTCCTCTACTATCTTCCAGAGTTTGTAAAAATTCATGTCCGCTGAGTCCCTGATGCTATTTAACCATCTTATCCTCTGCTGCCCACTTCTCCTTTTGCCCTCAATCTTTCCCAGCATCAGGGTCTTTTCCAGTGAGTTTGCTCTTCCCATCAGGTAGCCAAAGTACTGGAACTTCAGCTTCAGCATCAGTCCTAATAATGAATATTTAGGGTCAATTTCCTTTAGGATTGACAGGTTTGATCTCCTTGCAGTCCAAGGGACTCTCAAGAGTCTTCTCCAACACCACAATTCAAAAGCATCAATTCTTCAGCATTCAACCTTCTTTCTGGTCCAACTCCCATATCTGTACATGACTACTGGAAAAACCATAGCTTTGACTATATGGACCTTTGTCAGCAAAGTGATGTCTCTGCTTTTTAACATGCTGTCTAGGTTTTGTCATAGCTTTCCTTCCAAGGAACAAATGTCTTGATTTCATGGCTGCAGTCACTGTCCGAAGCGATTTTGGAGCCCAAGAAAATAAAATCTGTCACTTCTTCCACTTTCCCCACTTCTATTTGTTATGAAGTGATGGGACCAGACCATGATCTCAGTTTTCTGAATGCTGAGTTTCAAGCCAGATTTTTCACTCTTCTCTTTCACCCTCATCAAGAGGTTCTTTAGTTTCTCTTCACTTTCTACCACTGGAGTGGTACCATTGAGGTTGTTGATGTTACTCCTGGAACTCTTGATTCTGGCTTGTGATTCATCCAGTCTGGTCTTTCGCATGATGTACTCTGCATATAAGTCATACTTCTTTCCCAATTTTGAACCAGCCAATTGTTCCATGTCTGGAACTGTTTGTTTCTTGACCTGCATATAGGTTTTTCAGGAGGCAGGTAAGGTAGTCTGGTACTCACATCTCTTAAAGAATTTTCCACAGTTGTGATCCACACAAAGGCTTTAGCTTAATCAATGAAGCAGAAGATGTTTTTCTGGAACTCTCCTGCTTTCTTCAAGATCCTACAAGTGTTGGCAATTTGATCTCTGGTTCCTCTGACTCTTCAAAACCCAGCAGGTACATCTGGAATTTGTCAGTTCATGTACCACTGAAGCCTAGCTTGAAGGATTTTGAGCATAACCGTACTGGCATGTGAAATGAGTGCAATCGTATGGCAGTCTCAACACTCTTTGGCATTGCCCTTCTTTTGGATTGGAATGAAAATTTTTTTTCCAGTCCTGTGTCCACTGCTGAGTTTTACTAACTTTCTGACATTCGTGTAGCATTTGAACAACATCTTCTTTTAGGATTTGAGATAGCTCAGCTGGAATTTGGTCACCTCCACTAGCTTTGTTTGCAGTGATGCTCCCTAAGGCCCACTTGACTTCACCTCCAGGATGTCCAGCTCTAGGTGAGTGATCACACCATTACGATTATCTGGGTCATTAAGATTCTTTTTATAAAGTTCTTCTGTGTATTCTTGCCACCTCTTCTTAATCTTTTCTGCTTCTGTTAGGTCGTTACCATTTCTGTCCTTTATCGTGCCCATCCTTGCATGAAATGTTCCCTAGATATCTCTAACTTTCTTGAAGAGATCTCTAGTCTTCCCCAGTCTACCGTTTTTCTCTATTTCTTCGCATTGTTCATTTAAGCAGGCCTTCTGATCTCCCCTTGCTGTTCTCTGGATCTCTGCACTCAGCTGTCTGTATCTCTCCCTTTCTCGCTTGCCTTTTACTTCTCTTCTTTACTCAGCTGTTTGTAAAGCTTCCTCAGACAACCACTTTGCCTTCTTGCATTTCTTTTTCTTTCAGATGGTTTTGATCACTACCTCCTATACAGTGTTACAAACCTACCTTCATAGTTCTTCAGGCACTCTCTCGACCAGATCTAATCCCTTGGATCTATTTGTCATCTTCACTGTATAATCATAAGGGATTTGATTTAGGTCACACCTGAATGGTCTAGTTGTTTCCCCTGTGTATGCGTGCATGCTAAGTTGCTTCAGTTGTGTCTGACTCTTTGTGACCCTACGGATTATAGCCCACCAGGGTCCCCTGTCCATGGGGATTCTACTTTATTCAATTTAACCTTGAATTTTGCAATAAGAAGCTCATGATTTGAGCCACAGTCAGTTCTAGGTCTTGTTTTTGCTGACTGTATAGAGTTTCTCCATCTCTGGCTGCAAAGAACACAGTCAATCTGATTTTGGTATTGACCATTTGGTCAATTTGGTCATTGACATTTGGTGATGTCCATATGTAGAGTCATCTCTTGGGTTATTGAAAAGGGTGTTTGCTGTGACCAGCATGTTCTCCTGAAAAAATTCTGTTAGACTTTGCCCTGCTTCATTTTGTACTGGAAGGTCAAAGTTGTCTATGATTCTGAGTGCCTCTTGACTTCCTACTTTCGCATTCCAATCCCCTATGATTAAAAGGACATCTTTTTTGGTGTTAGCTCTAGAAGATATTGCAGGTCTTCATGCTGCTGCTTCTGCTGCTGCTAAGCCGCTTCAGTTGTGTCCAACTCTGTGCAACCCCATAGACGGCAGCCTACCAGGCTCCTCCGTCCATGGGATTTTCAAGGCAAGAGTACGAGAGTGGGTTGCCATTGCCTTCTCCGTGTAGGTCTTCATAGAACTGGTCAATTTCAGCTTCTTAGGCATTGGTGGTTGGGGCATAGAGTTGGATTACTGTTATGCTGAATGGCTTGCCTTGGAAATGAATCAATATCATTCTACAGTTTTTGACATTACACCCAAGTATTGCATTTTGGACTCTTTTGTTGACTCTGAGGGTTACTCCATTTCTTCTAAGAGATTCTTGTCCACAGTAATAGTTATAATGGTCACCTGAATTAAAATCCCCCATTCCTATCCATTTTCGTTCACTGATTCCTAAAATGTTGATCTTCACTCTTGCCATCTCCTGCTTGACCACATCCAATTTACCTTGATTCATGGACCTAACATTCCAGGCTTCTTTGCAACATGGTTCTTTTCAGTATTGGGCACTTCAATAGCTGAGCATCATTTCCACTTTGGCCCAGAGGCTTCATTCTTTCTGAAGCTATTAGTAATTGCCCTCTACTTTTCCCCAGCAGCACATTGGACACCTTCTGACCAGGGGGCTCATCTTCCAGTGTCATATCTCTTTCTTTTTCATACTGTCCACGGGGTTCTCTAGTCAAGAATACTGGAGTCATTTGCCACTTCTTTCTCCCGTGGACCACATTTTGCCAGAACTCTTCACTATGATCCATCTGTCTTGGGTGGCCCTGCACAGCATGACTTATAGCTTGAGTTACGCAAGCTCCTTCACCATGACAAGGCTGTGATCCATGAAGGGGTATATTTTATAAAGCTCTTCAAATATATAAAGTTTTGCAACATCTGTTATAAGGGCTAAAAATAAATCCTTCCTATAAGGCTATATAAACTGATAGCAATAAAAAAATGCTCTTCAATTACCTAACTGCAAGTGAAAGTTCTAAGATTCCTTCAATAATGGAATACTAAGATATTCTCATTCACAAAGCTGTGCGGCCAAAGTAATCTCTCTCTCAGGTGAAAACAGTGCTAGAAGACATCCTTAGCAGCCCCTGTGTCATGGTCATTTCACAATCAAAGATGAGAAATCCTAATGTGCAAGCTGTGTCAAAATAAAATGGCCACCATGAACAGGAAGAGGAAGAATGAGCAATTACCAGCTGAACTGCCAAGGGGGCATGTACATAGAATTTTAAAAATATTAAATGATTTTAAAAAGAAATCTTAAGGCTTGTTATGCTTGAGTTAGTACAACGTGAGGACAATAATACATGGTGTAATCGGTAAGACTCAATTACAGAAACTAATAAATGCATCCTGGGACTACTTAGAGCTCTAACAATTGCCTCACATACTTTGTAAGTTTTAAGGTATTCAGAGAAAATGAAGGAAAAATAATAAACAGATGAGGCAATTTAGCTTTGAGAAGAGTTAAGATAATTTAATAGGTATAGTTTAGATAAAAAGAGGCTAAGGAATTACAGCAATTACAGAAAAAAAATCCAAATAAGTATCTATATTGAGCTAGGGGAGGTATAGAGAAACAATTTCCCTCATCTGAGAATAGTAATAAGCAACAGCAGTAATCACCTAAAGGTAGAAGAGGAAAACAGCTACGGTAGAAAATAGCATCAAATACATCGGAAATAATGATCATTCTGAAAAGCCACCTGAGGACCACTCAGGGGGAGACTGAACACTAACAACGCTTGGAGGAAAGTTGAATAAAAACAGTCAGGCACAGAGACCTTGCCCCAAACTTCTCTTTGGTTATCTGCGATCTTCACCAGGATATCACTGGTGTTTGAAGAAGGTGCAAGCGATTTTAATCCTGATGGGGTCATCTGTCTCAGAGAGGGGTGGATGCTACTGAGTTCCCATCTCAATAGTGATTGCCACTGGGGAGTCACAGGAGGTGATACACAGATGCTAATATCACCCTTCTTGGCTATTGGGTGAAAAATATTAGGCACATTACTGAATATTCTGGGCCTCAGTTTATTCAGTTGTATGATGGGGATAATAATAGTTATTTTGCCAGTTTATTCAAACTAAGAGTTCTTAACCTAGAATCCCTTGGGAGTTCATAAATTTGGAGGTGGTCCCACTTGAGTGGGAAAAAAGTACATTTTTATTTTCAATATCCTCTAACTGAAATTTAGAATTTCCTTCAATTATGAATGAAAGTAACAAATCACAGTAGCATTAGCAGAACCTGCCACTTTGTCACCAGGAGATGTCACAGATATTTTCGTATCATGTTAGACTTATAGACATCTCAAAATAATGCTTATGCTCACCACTTCTTTGAAATTACAATAATAGATAATAGTGCAAGATCCTTATTTTATGCATTTAAAAATATAAAAATATCACATATTTAGTTTAAAATTTTGGTAACTGTATTTTAATAAAATTCATATCCTTGCAATACTATGCATTTTATTTTATGCTTTAAAAAACAGTACTTGAAAAGATGTCCATGGCCTTCACCAGATTGCCAAGTGGTCAGTGAAACAAACAATAGTCACCAACCTCCACTGGGTAAGTGATAGCTTTACTATTAAGGTGATGATGATGATGGCAATCACTCCTCCTGTTATTATTATTAAAATCACTAGAATTCATTGCCCCTGGACATCTGGATTGGAGTCTTGGTTCTGTAACATAAAGGTGAATGAGCTTGGCAGGACATTTAATCTCACTGAGCTTTGTATCCTCTTCAGCAAAGGAACGACTGATTTAACAAGGTTTTCCTGAAGATTTTATGAATTTATTGTATGTATTTAATGATATATTGTATATCAAACTATTCAGTTCTCTTGAGACTTGTCACCGTTAGTATCACCAACAAGTGTCCAATACATGGAACAGTCATATAAATGATCACCCAAACCAATGACTCCTTTAAGAGCATAAGGTCAATAATTATGGCAGGACAATGGGTGGAAATTGGACTATCTAAGGTAAATTAGGAACCAAGAAGCTACTTGAATATTAGCTTTCTGATTTTTTTTTGTACCTCTTATTTCTACCACTGTAAAAGTCAACAGATAAACACCAAATTTCCTTGATTATAAGAATCACATTTTTCTCCTATTTTAGCATTTTGGAAATTGGAATGCCCCTTGTTATTGATTGTTGGGGCTTCCCTGGTGGCTCAGATGGCAAAGAATCTGCCTGCCATGCAGGAGACCCAGTTTGACCCCTGGGTTGGGAAGATCCCCTGGAGAAGGGGATGGCAACCCATTCCAGTATTCTTGCTTGGAGAATTCCAAGTCAGAGGAATACAGTCTGTGGGGTCTGTGGGGTCACAAACAGTCAGACACTACTGAGTGACTAACAGTTTGTTATTGATACATTCCATAAGATACTTGCCAAATTCCAGGCAAATAAACAAATTATGCCATTTATTGTCATTATCTATGAACAAACATCATCACACACAAAGGGTCTCTGAGATTTCATTTTATGCTTTGGTTATTTGCATTAGTATCAACACAGATCCCTAAATTTTAAATTTTAGCTCCTCATTATTGACTAAAATTCCTCATAAGTATCATTGATTTCTATGTATGAGGCAAACCAATGAAAGGCAGTAGAAACTGCCAGATAAATCCTAGAGTGTTCAGGGTTAGCGAAGACGGGTGTCACCAAACATGCATCACGGAGGCCTCTACTCGGGTATGGAACAATTTGTTGACAACTTCCTTAGACTTTCAAAAGAAGTTGTATGACTTTCAGAAATATTAAAATTCTTAAATTGAAGAAAAAAACCTTAGCCCAACTGAAAATACAGAGGAGAACCTATATTCAATATGCCTCATAATTGAACTATCAACCGTAAGAGGCTGTCCTTAGCCCCTCATCAAGATGAGTAGCACAGGTTACGTCACGTGGCCTTTCACCAGACTTGAGGCCTCATTGCTCAGGGCCGAAATGTATCCAGAGCCATCTTTAGACTTGGCAAGAACCACAAAAGTGTGAGATACTGTACTCTATTGTCAGTTTTTGAAAACTGTACATTTAATGTAGTTTCACTTTTCCTGAGGGGTTTCCCAGGTAGCGCAGTAAAGAATCTGCCTGCCAATGCAAAAGAAGTGGGTTTGATCCCTGGGTCAGGAAGATCCCATGGAGGAGGAAATGGCAATGCACTCCAGTATTCTTGCCTACAGAATCCCATGAACAGAGGAGCCTGGCGGGCTACAGTCCATGGGGTTACAATGAGTTGGAAAGGACTGAGAACACACACATATACATATATTTTTTTCCTGAAAAAGCTTTATTATTTCTAATTGCACTCCTTGAAACTGATAACCCTTAAATCAAAAAAATGGAGAATCAAATTTCTTCCAATCAACCCCACCAAGTCCCTCTCCAGTTTTCTCTCCCCTCTCTCAGGCCCCACCATTATTTTACAGCTTAAATTTGAGACTACAGTATTTGATATTCTGCTGTTCTAGCTGAAGAGGTGTGAGTGGTTGAAGGTTTTTTTTGCTGTTGTTTTTATGTAAAAGGACCTCTCTTCCACCACTATTCGTACACCAACTGCTGGAGCCGTGTTTTGAAAAAGAAGAATAGTCCAGATTCTTGCAGCTGTTGGTAGCCATATCCCTTTACATTCCTTGGGTTTCACTGTCAGTAATAATTTACTCACATAAACCTCACTACCCTACTTTAATGATAAATATTTGCTAAAATAAGGTAGTACTATACACATAAATATAGAAGGTACTTTTTACTTAATCACTGTTCAGTTCAGTTCAGTTCAGTTGCTTATCGTGTCCGACTCTGCGACCCCATGAATCACAGCACGCCAGGCCTCCCTGTCCATCACCAACTCTCAGAGTTCACTCAAACTCATGTCCATCGAGTTGGTGATGCCATCCAGCCATCTCATTCTCTGTCGTCCCCTTCTCCTCCTGCCCACAATCCCTCCCAGCATCAGAGTCTTTTCCAGTGAGTCAACTCGTCGCATGAGGTAGCCAAAGTATTGGAGTTTCAGCTTTAGCATCAGTCCTTCCAATGAACAACCAGGATCGATCTCCTTGAGAATGGACTGGTTGGATCTCCTTGCAGTCCAAAGGACTCTCAAGAGTCTTCTCCAGCACCACAGTTCAAAAGCATCAATTCTTCAGCGATCAGCTTTCTTCACAGTCCAACTCTCACATCCATACATGAGCACGGGAAAAACCATAGCCTTGACTAGACGGACCTTGGTTGGCAAAGTAATGTCTCTGCTTTTTAATATGCTATCTAGGCTGGTCATAACTTTCCTTCCAAGGAGTAAGCGTCTTTTAATTTCATGGCTGCAATCAGCATCTGCAGTGATTTTGGAGCCCAAAAAAAGAAAGTCTGACACTGTTTCCACTGCTTCCCTATCTATTTCCCATGAAGTAATGGGACCAGATGCCATGATCTTTGTCTTCTGAATGTTGAGCTTCAAGCCAACTTTTTCACTCTCCTCTTTCACTTTCATCAAGAGGCTTTTGAGTTCCTCTTCACTTTCTGCCATAAGGGTGGTGTCATCTGCATATCTGAAGATATTGATATTTCTCCTGGCAATCTTGATTCCAGCTTGTGCTTCTTCTAGCCCAGCGTTCCTTATGATGTACTCTGCATATAAGTTAAATAAGCAGGGTGCACTCATCTCACACGCTAGTAAAGTCATGCTCAAAATTCTCCAAGCCAGGCTTCAGCAATATGTGAACCGTGAACTTCCAGATGTTCAAGCAGGTTTTAGAAAAGGCAGAGGCACCAGAGATCAAATTGCCAACATCCGCTGGATCATGGAGAAAGCAAGAGAGTTCCAGAAAAACATCTATTTCTGCTTCATTGACTATGCCAAAGCCTTTGACTGTGTGCGTCACAATAATCACTGTAGTCATGAGAAAAGTGCATTTCATTCCACTTGAAAATTTTAAGTGAAAGTCCACAATTGCTGGTTCTCATGAAAACCACATTAAGTTATCACTTCACATGTGTCACTTCAATATAATGAAATAATTAGCTGAGAAATTGTATTTGCATTCTCAATATTTTTGTACAATAGGAATGTCATTAATTAGACATTAACACAGTTTAAAAGAACTGGAAGTAGAAACCTTATATACCAGCGATTATTTTTTCCATCTTCATTTGCTCCATTCTTATCTCTGTGATTCAGAAAAAAAGATGTTTAAATAGAGACTTTCAATGGAAACCATCACTACTGTGTCCCATGTCAAGGTAATTGCCTAAATGAGTGTGAAGATAAAAATCACACGGGTGGTCAGTATTTCTGTCAAGCTCTAGTGCAAGCCAATAGACTTAGTATTTTAGATTCCAAAGATGTGATACTCTTGAACGTATCCTTCCTTTCACTTTCCTTTCCACTTCTGTTGTATTAGACTTTGGCAGACTGAACTACTCAAGAGAGGCAGCTCTTGGTCAGGCACCTTTTGGTGAAGAAGAGCAAACACCAATCAATTCTGGCAGGTACAATTTGCCTCATGTTCAGAAAACAGTTTGCTAAAGGCAGTAACAAACTGAGATTTCAATTATGAAGAAAAGAACATACTGAAGGTATAAATTATTTTATCTCCCCACCAAGGAAAGAATAAACTAGATCCCCCTTACTTAAAAACAAAACAAATGAACAAACAAACAGAACAAATGCTAAAGAGTTTGTTCTTTGAGTTTAGTTTGTAAATAATGTTTAAATTCCTCTTTTGCAATGCACAATTCATCCCCCACCCCACAATTTGTCTTTCCTTCCTTAGTGTTTTACACAGAGATTACTAAGGCAGGGAAGGCTTAAGGCACACTAACTTCTGGAGACCTAATGGAGATCTCATGGCTAACTCTATTATAAGTGCTCCTCTGGTATTCTAAGTTATATCCTTAAACCAAGACATTGCTAAGTGGACACAGCCTGCAATATGCTTATTGTCTGGTAATGCTAAAAAAAAACACTGACACAGTGAAATCTCTGTCCTTGGAAATCTGTAAAAATAACATAAGCAGGGATCCATCCTGCTGTATCCTCCTTACTTAATGTACCAGGCACAGCTATTTTGGAGCAAGTAAGCTGAACTCCGTTTGTGGAGAGTTTCAGTGTATTTTCCTAGGTGCCTAAGCTCAACACATATACAAAAGATGTAAACAGATAAATATACTATATCCATCTTTCAAGGATCAGAGTTTTCATCTCATTTTCCTTTTCTTTCAAGATTAGAGGCAGATTCCACATATATGTGCTAAAATACGATAATTGTTTTTCTCTTTCAAGTTTACTTTACACTGTATGACAGATTCTAGGTCCATTCCCATCTCTACAAATGACCCCAAGTGAAGTTGCTCAGTCATGTCCGACTCACAGCAGCCCCATGGACTGCAACCTACCAGGCTCCTCCGTCCATGGGATTTTCCAGGCAAGAGTACTGGGGTGGGTTGCCATTTCCTTCTCCAGGGGATCTTCCCGACCCAGGGATCGAACCCTGGTCTCCCGCATTGTAGACAGATGCTTTACCATCTGAGCCACCAGGGAAGCCACAAATGACCCAGTTTTGTTTATTTTTATGGTCGAGTAATATTCCACTGTATATGTGCACCCCATCTTCTTCATCACTCCCCCGGTGATGGACATTTAGGTTGTTTCCATGTCCTGGCTACTGTAAACAGCGCTGCAGTGAACACTGGGGTGCATGTGTCATTTTGAATTAGGGTTTTCTCTGGGTATATGCTCAGGAGTGGGATTTCTGGGTCACACAGTAGTTCTATTTTTTGTTTTTTAAGGAAACGCCATACTGTTCTCCATAGTGGCTGCAATTACATTCCTACCAACAGTGCAAGAGTTCCCTTTTCTCCATATCCTTTCCAGCATTTTACTGTTTTTAGATTTTATGGTGATGAAAATTCTGACCAGTATGAGGTGATACCTCATTGCAGTTTTGATTTGCATTTCTATAATAGTTAGTGATGTCAGGCATCTTTTCATGTGTTTGTTGGCCATCTGCATGTCTTCTTTGGAGAAATGTTTGGAAGATGTCCTAAGGCAGTACCCAGGACAGCCTCTGATCTGAACTTAATCTTTTAAACAGGGAAACGATTTTAACTTTTATTAGTGTGAAGAGTTTCGTATCACTAAGAGTTCTTTTTGTATGATATTTTTAAAATTTTATCTGTTGTCTAGCTAAAAAACTACTTAGAAAATGCCCCAAACTAAAAGCAAATTACAATGAATATTAAAAAAAAATTTTTTTTATCATTGTAACAGGATTTACTTTGCCAACAAAGGTCCGTCTAGTCAAGGCTATGGTTTTTCCAGTGGTCATGAATGGATGTGAGAGTTGGACTGTGAAGAAGGCTGATCGCCGAAGAATTGATGACTTTGAATTGTGTTGCTGGAGAAGACTCTTGAGAGTCCCTTGGACTGCAAGGAGATCCAACCAGTCCATTCTAGAGGAGATCAATCCTGGGTGTTCATTGGAAGGACTGATGCTAAAGGTGAAACTCCAATACTTTGGCCACCTTATGCGACGAGTTGACTCACTGGAAAAGAGTCTGATGCTGGGAGGGATTGGGGGTGGGAGGAGACGGGGATGACAGAGAATGAGATGGCTAGATGGCATCACCGACTTGATGGACATGAGTTTGAGTGAACTCCAGGAGTTGGTGATGGACAGGGAGGCCTGGCGTGCTGTGATTCATGGGGTCACAAAGAGTCGGACACGACTGAGCTACTGAAATGAACTGAACTGAACTGAACATATAAGTCAGATAAACAGGGTGACAATATACAGCCTTGTCGTATTCCTTATGGGAAAGACTAGAGATCTGTTCAAGAAAATTTGAGACACAAAGGGAACATTTCATGCAAGGATGGGCATGATAAAGGACAGAAATGTTAAGGACTCAACTGAAGCAGAAGAGATTAAGAAAAGATGGCAAGAATACATAGAATTATACAAAAACTGTCTTAAAGACCCAGATAACCATGATGGTGTGGTCACTCACCTAGAGCCAGACATCCTGGAGTGTGAAGTCAAGTGGGCCTTCTGAAGCACTATTATGAACAAAGCTAGTGGATATGATGGAATTCCAGCTGAGCTATTTCAAATCCTAAAAGATTATGCTGTTAAAGTGCTGCAGTCAATATATCAGAAAGTTTGGGAAAGTCAGCAGTGGGCACAGGACTGGAAAAGGTCAGTTTGCATTCCAGTCCCAAAGAAGGGCAATGCTAAAGAATGTTCAAACTACTGTACAATTTTGCTCATTTCACATGTTAGCAAGGTTATACTCAAAATCCTTCAAGCTAGGCCTCAGCAGTACATTAGCTGAGAACATTCAGATGTATAAGCAATGTTTAGAAAAGGCAGAGGAACCAGAGATCAAATTCCCAACTTTTGTTGGATCATAGAGCCAGCAAGGGAATTCCAGAAAAGCATCTACTTTTGCTTCACTGACTACGCTAAAACTTTTGTGTGCAGCATGCCTGAATAAATTGATATGTATATGCTTCAGACCATGATAAGCAGATAAATGTACACATAAATGTATGTAAATCCTATATATAAGTATATAGAGAAATACATGGTCAGAGAGATCATTATGGCTCAAGTCTGGAGACAGAAAAGCTAGGTTCAGGTTCAGGCTCTGTAGCACATATCTGTGCTGTGTAACATGTTTTTTTTTTTTTAATCTCTTGAGCCTTATTTTTTCAAATATCAAATAAGGAATGCAGAACATGGCCTGGCAACTACCAGGGTCATTACTATTACCAGTGTCTATGAAAAAGTTTTCAGATTTATAAATGATCATACAGATGCAAATGATTATAATAACATCTTGTAAATAGTAAGAACATAGTACATATTTGTTTGGGAAATAGGATCTCTCAAAATTCTTGATTGTTTCTTTTCTCTCTATAATTCTAACCAAAAAATCTCTAGTGTTGCGTTTCCAGATCTATTAAAAGGAACAAAGTAGTTTCCCTTATATGGAAAAATTGAACAATTTTCACAAAGCACTTTTCTCCTCTGTCTACTATTGCATTCTTTTCCCTTTGACCTTTCCTGTTCAATTCAAAGGATAAAACAGTTTCATTGTCTGCTATTTAGTTCTGTGGGGCATAATAAAGTCTTCCAGAGCTTTGGAGGGGAAAATACCATCCAGTCATGCCAGTGACGGACTTGGAGGTGCGCCATACAACCCCTAGGTATTAGTGAATACCTGCAGAGTTTTCTGAAACTCAAATTTACAAGTATTTAACATAGGATCATCTGTGCTTTCATGAGGATGAGTTTCATTAAATGAAGCTATAGAAATTTCCAAAAGTAAATTACACTCGTTTTAACTAGTAATGAATATTCTTTCTAGCCTCAAAATAACTGTTATGAAACCAATTTAAACCTCCATTTAAAGGTCTTGCTAAGCTTTTAAAATTTGAATTGTTGTCTATATACGTTGTGCTGTGAGGGGTATAAAAGCTCTTGAGCAATTGATTCTGAGAATCCTCTTTTAAGAGAACTTTGAAACCAAAGCAGTTTAGGCAAACTGCTGGTTGCTAGGGGTAACCTCAGGTTCCAGAATGAATAATTTTAAATGCGGTACAAGCATTTGATAAGAGGATGCAAGAGTGAGATCTTCTGAAAGAAAATAAGGAATGAGAGTTCTAATCATTTGGTTTGGAAAAAATTATACCTTTATGCTTTTAACAGAAATAGATGAGTCAGAAGGAATGATAGCTGTGTCCTAACTGATGCTGCTGCTGCTAAGTCACTTCAGTCGTGTCCGACTCTGTGTGACCCCATAGATGGAAGCCCACCGGGCTCCCCCTTCCCTGGGATTCTCCAGGCAAGAACACTGGAGTGGGTTGCCATTTCCTTCTCCAATGTGTGAAAGTGAAGTCACTCAGTCGTGTCCGACCCTTAGCGACCCCATGGACTGCAGCCTACCAGGCTCCTCCATCCATGGGATTTTCTGGGCAAGAGTACTGGAGTGGCTTGCCATTGCCTATCAGTCCTAACTGATAGGCAAGCTAGAAAGCCAGACCATAATCTACTATCAGGGGACAAGTGGTATCTTTAAGACAACACAGGACGTGGGTTAATACTTATGGGAATGGCCTACTGGGATGAGTTCCAGAGAGAGAGACAAAGGACTATGGCAACTCTCAGCTGTGCCCCACGATTCTGCTTCTCAGCTCCCTGTCTGAGCTCTAGTCCTGAAAGTAAAGCAGTTTCAGCACTACCTACTGTGACTTCTGGACCCTCCTCAGAGTACCAAGTAAACTCACCATTCAGTATCTGCCTTCTAGCACTGACCTTGCTGGCAGCCCTGCTAGCTTGATTCTGCCTATTCATTCCTCAAACCATCATTGACAGACAATTTTTCAATGGTTACGTATTATTCTGGAAGAAGTACACAGAAACCCGCGGCAGCCAGAGTAGAGAACAAACTTCTAGAAGGACTTGGTGGTGTTGTTCAGTCACTAAGTCGTGTTCATCTCTTTGTGACTCCATGCACTGCAGCACGCCAGGCTTCCTTGACCTTCACTATCTCTTGGAGTTTGCGCCAACTCCTGTCTGTTGAGTCTGTGATGCCATCCAACCATCTCATCCTCTGTCACCCCCTTCTCCTCCTGCCCTCAATCTTTCCCAGCATCAGGGGCTTTTCCAATGAGTCTGCTCTTCACATCAGGTGACCAAACTATTGGAGCTTCCACTTTAGCATCAGTCCTTCCAATGAATATTCAGGTTGATTTCCTTTAGGATTGACTGGTTGATCTCCTTGCAGTCCAAGGCACTCTTAAGAGTCTTCTCCAACACCACAATTCAAAAACATCAATTCTTTGGTGTTCAGCTTTCTTTACGGTCCAGCTCTCACATGCGTACATGACTACTGGAAAAACCATAGCTTTGACTGTATGGACCTTTGTTAACAAAGTTATGTTCCTGATTTTTAATATGCTGTCTCTGTTTTTCCTAGCTTCTAGAAGGGCTGCTGATTATCAAAAGACATGAGGTTCTTGGGGTCTCCTGGGAAGAGCCTCTCTCTCACATAATAATTCAGATTTAAAAAGACACAGCAGGCAAATCTATGGATAAAACTAGGATGTGGTTAAACAGTGAATGACAGTTGTTATGGATTAGTAGGAAATTGCCAAGATATTATACGTTAGAGTGTTCATTTCTTTCAAAGACGCTTCTACGTTTTAAAAATGCCATTTGAAATATATTTTCAAATGTTATCATATTTCGTTATCTTAATAAAAGCTTCTGCTCTTCCTTAGGAAATGTTGAGGAAGTACATTAACCCTGTAATCCAATCAACTTACTATACTTGTTGTGTGCCTCACCGGGCTATGACTGAGACAGCCTGACCCGGCAATGCTGTATTCTGTTGGCCAAATATCTAACGGGAAGAAACTGCAACCTCTTGAGTGCTGAGCATACAAATAACAGTCATATTAAAATCTAAATGTTAGCTAAAGATACTCTAAATGTTAGAATACCATCATGCGCTACAAACCTCTTTCTCCAAAAGGTTTATAAAATTGAAGAAAGATTTGGAAGAGAGTTCTCTAAACTTCTTCCCAATAACAGGAATCATCACACTATGGCCAGCGCATCATATCTGGCCGCCCCCTTCTCCTCCCTGCCTTCTGCCCTTTCTCCTACCCTCTTCTCTTCTTCCTCCTCTCCTTCTCCTCATTCTTATATTTTATTGCAAAAGTCCGGCTCATTTGTCTAGTATTGTCCATGACTACTTTGGATCTATAAAGACTGAGTTGAATAGAGAGGTCATATGACCTGAAAACCTAAAATATTTACTACTTGATCCTTAAGAAAAGCTGACCAACCCTCACTTTAGAAGACAAAGGGAAGATGACATTCCTAGGTGAATTAAAATAGTGTGGTGGTTCAAAAGTGGTTTGTTGACTCTGTAACTTGTTCATGGGATGTGACAATTTAATCCCAAAGGCTCTTGTGATGCATAAGTCACTTGGGAGCCTAAGTGTGACACCTCACGTCAGATTTGTGCATCCTTGTGTGCCAACCTGATTTCTTAGGAAGTTCATGCACTAAATATGCTATGGGTTCTTCCGGGTCAGATCACGACCTGGTTAGCAATAGAGGCAGAAGAAGCCGTTTGTGCCTACTAGGCAACCTCTAGTAAGCTAGAAAAACAGGCTGGGTACAAAGTGAAGTCAGTCATGGTTTTACAAATGGAGAACAAATGAGGTAAGATGCCAACCACAAGAATTCACAATAAACCTCCAGGCTTTGGCGTAGTGTTCTTGGAACCAACTTTGAAAGGTGGTTGCCTTATTTGGATTAGTAACGGGAGTAAAGAAGTCAGGATGTGGTTCTTCACATGTTTGGGCTAAAACCAATACTCAAGCCAGACTTCACAGTGACCTGAGACATAAGGTCATATGATAAATATGATAAAAATTGCCCCACAACTGTAGGCAAGATCAGTGGTTCCATTCTAGTTGTCACAGGTCGTCTTTTTACTTCAAACGACTTCTTTTCTCCTATATGGAAAAAAAGTATTTAAAAACTGAGCTAAGAAGTATACCTTGTAAAGAGTTAAAAGAAAGAGGTGAGTCCGAGCCTACTCATGTTCTTTGACAAGGTGGCGTACTGTGATTGTCCTAAAACCAAAGGAAATATTTTGACATCTCTGCCCAGGCTGACATAACATCTATATAAATATAATACAGAATATTCTAAAGTCCCATAGTCATAATGGAATTCTCAGGAGAAAGCAAACAAATGCAAAAGACAGCACTTTCCTTAAAATATAAAATAAAATTCACAAATTCGAATAAGACCCCAAAGAGCTCCCAGGCGTGCTGTAGAAATTATGTGAATGTTGGAACTACATGGGACTCCAGACCAAGAAGACAGTAAGAGGAATGAAATTTAAACCAATTCTGTGATGTGCTTGACAGACGAATGCGAATACCCAGGCACTGAAAGAGAAACACGGATGCATCGAAGCCCAGCAGTAATGACTGAAACCATAACCTCTGGTTAGTACACCTATACTGCGCGGAGCATTAACGGTATAAGAAATGCCATTCTGGAGACCCAGTCCAGACACAATCAGGCTGAATGAGCCTATCAGGATGATTATTTTTATAACCAGAGCTGCAGATGAGTACAACACTGTTTTCTCTCTAGCAGTGTCACCCTAGCTAAATCAACATTACATGGAAGCAATAGGGTTGGTGAAATAAAAATGCCAAAGTAAATCCATTTGCCCAAATAACATTGAAGAATTCTCAAAAGCATTTCCAAGTATCTTTTATTTTAGAGTGAAACATGAACCCAGCGTGGGTTGGGAAGTTGGCAAGAACTTTACTACTAAAAGAAGCTGGCATTTTTATATATTTACATAAGTAAAGAGGAAATTTTGTTCCTCAGCGTGGCAACACCAGAAATTCTGACAAAATATTATACATATTCATTTTAACTTTTTCTGTTTTAGAGTTGGCTACAGTTAGGATAAACTAATGCATTTAGAATGATCATACATCCCATCCCTCATTTAATAAAGCCTGTTTAAAATATTGCCCTTATTAATGACTACCAGAACACAGCAGTGTTCATAATCCCAGTAATTCAATTGCCAGTAGTTTGTGCAATAAATCAGGAAAAGGTTAAAATATTTTTCATGCCAGAATAGAACATATCAATCTATTTTATTTGATTACTTTGTGTAATGAGGCTTTCTCAAGGCCAGATTACCTTACTCATTATAATTATGCCAGATCATATTTTTGCTTAAAATGGAAAAGATTTAAAAATGCCAGCAATAGAGTTGAAACTAGTCTAGGGTGTTTTTTTTTTTTTTTGCCTTTGTATGTTTCAGGACATGAGAAATGACATCCTGCGCTCCTTCTTCCTTCTAAGAGTAGAGAAGAAAGTAACATTGTTCCCATGAAACGCAGATTAGGCAAATGGCATCTGGACAACACTCATTTGACTCACTGACATGAAAATTCAATAAAATCATCTGCAATTTTTTAAATTCCAAAGTTAAATTCCACTCTGATAAGTAAACTCTTAAAAATCACTAGAGCACAATAATATCCTCTACATGTGGTGACATTCCTTTCTCAGTGAATGCAAACTGAATTCAACCAAAAAAAAAAAACTGCTCATATTTTTTAAAAATAATAATTTTATCAACAAAGGATAACACAAAGGATTTTCTGACATCCCTTTCCCACTTTCTAGAATAACCTCTTTTGGGGACATAAGGGAAATCTCCCTCCCCAAACCTGAGGGAGCCTCAGGCCCCCTTTGGCTCCAGCTGAGTTCCAGCAGCCCCACCCTGCTGTGAGGTCTGTCTCTAGGGAGTCGGCTGTGGTCGCGAGAGGAGGGCATTTCTGTAACCTGCTCTCCCGTGTTCCCCCAAATTGAAATAAGGTCACTGCAACCATGAATAGCTCCACAAACCTCATGCTGGGTAAAAAGGCCTTTGATCTTGGTAAATCATAAGACAGAGCAAAGAATGAAGGCAAGGAAGCAGGAAAGGGTGAAACAATGATGGCCATTAGAAGTAGAGTCAGAACTTCTCCTGGGACTTTTCAGAACTGTATCTCGTAAAATTATTATTCCCACAAGAATGGTCAGAAACAAAAAGTCTAACAAATACTACTACATATTGGGTAGGATGGGGGAGCAGTTAGAACTCTCATATGTTGCTGGTGGGAATGTCAAATGGTATAACCTCCTGCCACTTTGACAGTCTCTAACAAAGGTAGACATTCATCTCTTACATGAGCCACCAATTCTACTCCTAGAAGAGAAAAGAAATGCATATCCTCACCTAAAGATTTGTTCAAAAATTTCGTATCAGCCTTATTTACAACAGCTAAAGCTAGGAGCAACCCAAATGACCGTAAGTAGGAGAATGGATGAAGAAGTTGTGGTATATACCACTCACACAATAGGAAACTTGGACACGATCAAGCGGGAGACGGCAAGAGTGAACATCAGCATTCTAGTAACCACTGAACTAAAATGCATGGGAATGGGCGAATTTAATTCAGATGACCATTCTATCTACTACTGTAGGCAAGAATTCTTTAGAAATGCAGCAGCCCTCACAGTCAACAAAAGAGTCTGAAATGAAGTTCAGTTCAGTTCATTTCAGTTCAGTCGCTCAGTCATGTCCGACTCTCCGCGACCCCATGAATCACAGCACGCCAGGCCTCCCTGTCCATCACCAACTCCCGGAGTTCACTCAAACTCATGTCCACAGAGTCGGTGATGCCATCCAGCCATCTCATTCTCTGTCGTCCCCTTCTCCTCCCGCCCCCAACCTTTCCCAGCATCAGAGTCTTTTCCAGTGAGTCAGTACTTGGGTGCAATCTCAAAAACGACAGAATGATCTCTGTTCATTTCCAAGGCAAACCATTCAACATCACAGTAATCCAAGTCTATGCTCCAATCACTAATGCTGAAGAAGCCGAAGTCAAATCGTTCTAAGAAGACCTACAAGATCTTCTAGAACCAATACCAAAAATAGATATCCATTTCATCATAGGGGATTGGAATGCAAAAGTAGGAAGTAAAGAGATACCTGGAGTAATGGGCAAGTTTGGCCTTGGAGTGCAAAATGAAGCAGGGCAAAGGCTAACAGAGTTTTGCCAAGAGAACACACTGGTCATTGCAAACACTCTTCCAACAATGCAAGATACAACTCTACACATGAACATCACCAGATGGTCAATACCAAAATCAGGTTAATTATATTCTTTGCAGCCAAAGATGAAAAAGCTCTATACAGACAGCAAAGACAAGATCTGGATCTGATTGAGGCTCAGATCATGAGCTCCTTATTGCAAAATTCAGGCTTAAATTGAAGAAAGAAGAGAAAACCACTAGACCTTTCAGATATGACCTAAATAAAATTCCTCATGATTATACAGTGGAGGTGATGAATAGATTCAAGGGATTAGATTTGGCAGACAGAGTGTTCAAAGAACTATGGATGGAGGTTTGTAACACTGTACAGGAAGTGGTGACCAAAACCATCCCCAAGAAAGAGAAATACAAGAAAGCAAAGTGGCTGTCTGAGGAGGCCTTACAAATAGCTGAAGAAAAAAAGGAAGCAAAAGGCAAAGGAGAAAGGGAAAGATATATACAACTGGATGCACAGTCCCAGCAAACAGCAGGGAGAGATAAGAAAGCCTTCTTGAGTAAACAATGCAAAGGAATAGACGAAAACAACAGAATGGGAAGGACTAGAGACACTTCAAGAAAACTGGAGATGCCAAGGGAATATTTCATGCAAAGATGGGCACAATAGAGGGCAGAAATGGCAAGGACCTAACAGAAGCAGACAAGATTAAGAAGAGGTGGCAAGAATATACAGAAGAACTATACAAAAAGGTCTTAATAACCCAGAAAACCATGAAGGTGTGGTCACTTACCTAGAGCCCGACATCTTGGAGTGTGAAGTCAAGTGGGCCTTAGGAAGAACTACTATGAATAAAGCTAGTGGATGTGATGGAATTCCAGCTGAGTTATTTCAAACTCTAAAAGATGATGTTGTTAAAGTGCTGCACTTAATATGTCAGCAAATTTGGAAAAATCAGCAGTGGCAATAGGACCAGAAGCAAGGTAATGTTCAAAATCCTTCAAGCCAGGCTTCAACAGTATGTGAATTGAGAAATTCTAGATGTACAAATTGGATTCAGAAAAGGCAGAGAAACCAGAGATTAAATTGCCAGCATATACTGGATCATAGAAAAAGCAAGGGAATTCCAGAAAAATGTCTACTTCTACCTCATTGACTACACTAAAGCCTTTGATTTTGTGGATCATAACAAACTGTGGAAACTTCTTAAAGAGATGGGAATACCAGACCACCTTACCTGCCTCCTGAGAAATCTGTTTACAGATCAAGGAGCAACAGTTAGAACCAACCATGGAACAAAGGCCTGGTACAAAACTGGGAAAGGAGTATGTCAAGGCTGTATATTGTCACCCTGCTTATTTAACTTATATGCAGAGTATATTATGAGAAACGCTGGTCTGGATGAAGCACAAGCTGCAATCAAGACTGCTGGGAGAAATATAAATAACCTCAGCTATGTGGATGATACCACTCTAATGGCAGAAAGTGAAGAGGAACTAAAAGAGCCTCTTGATGAGGGTGAAAGAGGAAAGTGAAAAAGCTGGCTTAATACTCAACATTTAAAAAGCAAGATCACAGCATCTGGTCCCATCATTTCATAGCAAATAGATGGAGAAAAAGTGGAAGCAGTGACAGAATTTATTTTCTTGGGCTCCAAAATCACTGTGGACAGTGACTGCAGCCACAAAACTAAAAGATGCTTGAACGTTGGAAGAAAAGATATGAAAAATCTAGACAAAATATTAAAAAGGAGAGAAATCATTTTGCTGAAAAAGGTCCATATAGTAAAAGCTGTGGTTTTTCTAGTAGTCATGTATGGATATGAGAGTTGGACCATAAAGAAAGCTGAGCACTAAAGAGCTGATGCTTTTGAACTGTGGTGATGGAGAAGACTCTTGAGAGTCCCTTGGACTGCAAGGAGATCCAACCAGTCCATCCTAAAGGAAATCAGTCCTGAATATTCATTGGAAGGACTGATGCTGAAGCTCCAATAGTTTGGCCACCTGATGCGAAGAGCTGACTCACTGGAAAAGACCCTGATTCTGGGAAGGATTGAGGGAAAGAGGAGAAGAGTACGGCAGAGGATGAGACAGCTAGATAGCATAACTGCGCATTTTATCACTGAGTGTTAATTATTCCTCAATGAAACAACAGGAAAAATGTATTGTTATTGTTTAGTTGCTAAGTCCCATCTGCCTCTTTTGTGAAGCCACGCAGTAAGCAGGAAGTTAGCTGAGGGTAAGGAGAAGTGGCCCCTTCACCTAAACATCCAATGGCCCCCTAATCCCACTAAGAAATTCACCAGCCTCACTCCTAATATGCCCCCATCAGAACTCCAAAATAGTTAGGGGACCTGGAAAAATTCCCCACTGGCCGACTGATGGGACTTTACTACTCTCACGCGAGCACACCTCACACTGTGTGGGTGCTCAGTCACAGTCACGTTCAGCTCCTTGCGGCCCGATGGACTGTAGCCCACCAGGCTCCTCTGTCCGTGGAGTTTTCCAGGCAAGAATACTGGAGCAGGATCTCCATTTCCCTCTCCAAGGAATCTCCCCAAACCAGGGATAGAACCTGTGTCTCTTGAGTCTTCTTGCATTGGCCAGCGGATTCTTTACCACTGGGCCACCAGGGAAGCTCCTGGAAAATGTGTTACTTTTAAATGAATCAATAAAGTACAAACAATATGTATTTAAATAATTCTCAAGTTCATGTGATAATGTAAGGAGCCTGTGGAAAGGATTTCCACACTGGGAGAGAACGCTTACAGTTTATCAAAATACATGAAATAACTTTTTAAAATTAATTCATTTATTTTAATTGGAGGCTAATTACTTTATAATACTGTGGAGGCTTTTGCCATTAAAAAAAAAAGAGAGAGAATATTATGTACACTGCTCTATAGCCCTTATGGGACTTTATGCTATGACTTGTTATGGGCATGCTGGATGGACACCAGGAATGATTTCTATTCAAGTTGACTCCAAAATATAGTGAAAAACTCAGTATTTCCTGTTTGAATTATTTATTAGTAATGCTTGCTAAAATGCTCATAGACCTTTTTCAGTTGGAATTTGCTTCCTTGTAAAGTGTTTTAGATATCACAATAAAGTTCAATTTTCATTTCAAAATTTATATGCAAACCACAAATAGCCTCACATATTTCATGACAATTAAGTAAGGCTAGCAATTATTATAATAATTGAACTAATACTTTATAAGAAAGCATAATTATGAAGTAAAGGCAGCTATTAATCTGAATACAATTTTGAAAATTAGGTAATAAGTTTAAGCATATGATTTTAAATCATTTTAATTTTATATATTTTTCTATGAATATATTAATTGTAAACAAATATATATTTCCTAAGAAAAGGATAATAAATGGTAATATTAATTTTATTCCCATGAAAGTTTAGCTTATATACAGATCCATTAAAGTAATATTTATAGAACTTTTACTGTTGAAAAGATTCTATAATGAAGAAAAAAGAATATATTCAGGGCAACAAAAAAGAAGAAATAATAATTTTTTACAAACATACAAAAAGAAGAAATTTTTTCCATACTGGTTTTCTCTATAATGAATGCTATGAAAGTCTAGCTAACTTTATGGTAAAACTCTATACCAAATAAGAATGCATTAAAAAAGAGTGGTAATGTAATTTATGTTATTGAAATAATATCTTTCTGAAAAACACTTAACTGGCTCCAAACAAAATCTATAAAATTATCATTTAGGTCATACAAAGTTATAAATAAATTATTGTATGGAAATAACATGAAAATGTTTTATGATTTTTATCATATAAATTAAAGATCAATGCACCGTTTCTATAAAGGGCCAGATACTTATTATTTTGGGACTTGCAGGCCACATACAATCTGTGTCACATAATCAGTTAAAACATATAAAAACGTTCTTGTCTTGAGGTCAGTACAAAACATATAGATTTAGTCCACAGGCCATAACTTACTGATCTTTGATATACATCATGAATCAGTTCAGTTCAGTTCAGTCGCTCAATCGTGTCCGACTCTTTGCGACCCCATGAATCACAGCACGCCAGGCCTCCCTGTCCATCACCAACTCCCGGAGTTCACTCAAACTCATGTCCATCGAGTTGGTGATGCCATCCATCCATCTCATTCTCTGTCGTCCCCGTCTCCTCCCGCCCCCAATCCCTCCCAGCATCAGAGTCTTTTCCAGTGAGTCAACTCGTCACATGAGGTGGCCAAAGTATTGGAGTTTCAGCTTTAGCATCAGTCCTTCCAATGAACACCCAGGATCAATCTCCTTTAGAATGGACTGGTTGGATCTCCTTGCAGTCCAAGGGACTCTCAAGAGTCTTCTCCAGCACCACAGTTCAAAAGCATCAATTCTTTGGCGATTAGCTTTTGTTTAAAATCAAGTAATTTCTAATTTCATCCATGCAGGAGAAGGCAATGGCAACCCACTCCAGTGTTCTTGCCTGGAGAATCCCAGGGACGGTGGAGCCTGGTGGGGTGCCGTCTATGGGGTCGCGCAGAGTCAGACATGACTGAAGTGACTTAGCATCAGTAGCAGCAGTAGACTACAGCAAAAGTCAAAATCTTCAGAGAAATAATTTTTTTTTTCAGATCTAAGGAATTTCAATGGTTGAGGAGATTTCAAGCTGGAGCCATTGCAGTTTTATTAATAAATCCTTTTTTTTCCCCTTGAAGTAGAGAATGACAGCACTTCAAAAGAGTTCCTTTAGGTGTTTTGTTTTTAATAGAAGCCAAGATGTATAGATTCTAAACGCTCCTTCTTAAAAATAGTTTAATTACTCTCGTCCTCTGGATAAAATGCAGACTTCTAACCACGGTTTGCACCTTCTCATCCAGGCTCCTTTTCCCTCTCCTCTTCGCCCCCTTCGTGGTGCACCTTGCATCCGACGCGGTGGCCACTCTGAATGCCGCTCAGCTTCTGCTGTCCTCAGTGGCCCCTGTACCTCCAGCCTTGGAGGTCCCAGTGCTCCGGACTCGCTTCCTCTCTGCCAGCACCTTTCCCTTACCTGGCTTATGCTTAGTCCTCAGTCTCTGCTTAGATGTCATTTCTTTTACGTAGTCTATTGTGACTGCTCCCGAAGCCCAGGTTACGTGAATTTTCTGTCTCTGCCATCGCTGATTTATTTTTTTATCAGAACACTCTTAACACATTGTATTGTGATTGAAGTTCAGTGGTCGGTGCCCTTCTTTTGACAGCTGTCTCAGTAAGGTCAGGGTGAGGCTTCTTAATGACAGTAAACCTAATGCCTAATATGGTGCCTGAGACGGTAGATTCTCAGAGAATAATAACTGAATGTTGCTGGATTTAGGATGACTCCTGCCAGATCTTGTCCACTACAACGTACAGAAGATGATGCTACTGACCCATCAACCAAAGGACATAATCTGAAATAATCTTACTCTCCACGAACACTTGAGGCCTTAAGAGCTGAAGTAGAGAAAGAGTTGGGCGAAAGGCATGGTCTTCCTTTGTACAGAAAGTAACAACAGTTAGTGACCAAATTTGTGACCCTGAACTTACTCTTAAGCTCTGCATAACTGAAATAGGGTAACAGACTGACCTTGTCAAATGATCAAAACGGATATAAACACAACTCGGAAAGCAACAGACCTCTCTCTGCTTTAGACAACTGAAATTTACGGACGTGTTCCTTTTAGCCTGGAGAGGCAGGGAGAACGATCCAGCAGACGGGATTCCGCTCCTCTGCCCAGCCGTTTCCCCTCAGCAGAGTCACTGGCTGGGGAACTCCCCTTTAAACTGACATTTGATTTCAGCTTGTACATTCTGCCCCTTCTCTCCTTTCTCAAAGGCTGTTCTTGATACTAATCTCCCTGCCCCTCATTTTTTTTTTTTTAAATTAAGTTTAGTTGATTTATAATATTGTTTTAATTTTAGGTGTACAGCAAAGTGATTCAGTTATATATACATAATTTTTCAGAATATTTTCCATTATAGGTTATTAAAAGATTCTGTACATCTTCTGTTATATAGTAAATTCTCATTGCTTATCTATTTTATACAGTAGTTTGTATCTGATAATGCCATACTCCTAATTTATCCCCCACCACCCTGACTCCCTTTCCCCTTTGGTAACCGTAAATTTGTTTTCTATATCTGTGGCTCTGTTTCTGTTTTGTATATACATTCATTTGTATTATTTCAGATTTCACATATAAGTGATATCATAAAATGTTTATTCTTTTATGTGTAACCTACTTCACTTAGTATGATATTCTCTAGGTCCATCATGTTGCTGCAAATGTCAATTTTTTATGACTGAGTAATAATACCTCACTGTATATATGTATGTATATATACATGTATATATCTACCACATCATAAGTCTGTTGACTGGCACTTGGGTTCTTTTCATGTCTTGGCTACTGTAAATTATTGCTGACATGGACACTGGGATGCATGTATCTTCAGATTAAGGGTTTTCATCCTTTCCAGATACATGCCCAGGTGTGGGATTGCTGGGTCATATGGTAGTTCTAGTTTTCATTTTTTAAGGAACTTCCATACTGTTTTCCATAGTGGCTGCACCAATTCACATTCCCACCAACAGGGTATGAGGGGTCCCTTTTCTTTCAGAATGTATTGTCTGCAGGCATTTTGATGATGTCCATTCTGACTGCTGTGAAGTGATACCTCAGTGTGGGTTTGCTCTGCATTTCTCTAATAATTAGTGATGTTGAGCATTTTTTCATGTGCCTCTTGGCCATCTGTATGTCTTCTTTAGAGAAATGTCTTATAAGGTCTTCTGCTCATTTTTGACTGGGTTGTTTGTACATTTCGGATGTTAAATCTCTGTTGATCAAGTCATTGGCAAACATTTTCTCCCATTCCATTGATTGCCTTTTTGTTTTCTTTATGGTTTCCTTTGCTATGCAAAAGCTTTTAAGCTTAATTAGGTCTCATTTGTTTATTTTTGCTTTTATTTCTTTTGCCTTGAGAGCCCCTGTTCCCTGTCTTAAACGTGGTCTTGTATTTCTATATATGATTTTCCACTATCACCTTCTTGCCTCAAGCTTCACTTTTGCCTTATTTTGGTCAGTGTCAAACCACACTGCCCTCCACATTCCCAGGTCTGAGACCTTTGGTTGCTGCCATTCCCACGGCCATTATCAATGCTCCTGGCTAACTCAAGATCTCAGGATGTGGCTTTCAAATACCAGCACTTGGGACCTTGGGGCTTGGGGGTGGGCTCAGTAGGAAAAGGGACTGTGAACGTATTATTGCTTCTCTGGCACATGAGCATAGCCGAACTGGAGAGTCAATGAAAATGGCTACATAGATAGTGGAATTGCCCTAATGCCACAGACTAACACAGAAATAGAAGATTCCTCCGCTCACCAGGGTGTTTGCCAGGGTCAGCCTACCACAGAATACTGTTGAGTCTTCAGGTCAATAGAGGGAATTTTCAGACCAAAAGCGTCAGTGCTTTTGGTGTGTTTACCCTGATGTTACATGCGCAAATGCCCAGCAGTTCATGGCTGCTCTCCTACCTTGTGCAGCTGATAATACTGGGAGGAACCGATTCCACCTTGCTCCTCCGCAGTCCAGAGCACCAAACGCAGGGTTCTCTTTGGACGCAGCCCTGGGAATAATAATAAAACAAGTGATTCTTCAGTTGATTTTGAATTAAAAAAAAAATGGCAGGGCCTCTCATCTGAATTCTGCAGGAGGGAAGAGATATGCCCTTTCGTCTCTTGCTGGTGTGGCTGCGATTCACGGTGTGGCTGACCCAGCAAAGGAGGACCCTCAGGGCCAATCTCCAGGGCAGGTTAATGATGAAACGGATTGTGACGAATGCTGTCTGCAGCCCAGGGAGTGAGAGCCTCTATTCATATTTTTAGCTGGACAATGTACCCAGTAGGACACAATTGATGGCCAAGTTCACTGGGCTTCTAGAGTTCATCCAGAAGATGTAGTTAGGAAGACTCTAGGCAGATCCTGAGGCCTTCCTTTCTATGATTAACTGAAACCCAGTGATTAGTCTCCACTTCAAGATAAAGTATGTAAGGGGTTGCTTCTTAGTCTAAATCCAAAAGTATAACCAACTGCCCATGCTATTCTTAGTAATGAATGATCATGAAGAAAACACAATGCTGCATTCATTGACTTGGGAAATACAAACTTACATCCTGCAGTCATTGAAGTTACTGGCAGATCTGGCATATTTAGAATCATTTTTGAGTGATGGTGTCAGCTC
Organism: Moschus berezovskii; assembly: GCF_049115385.1. Lineage (NCBI taxonomy): Eukaryota > Metazoa > Chordata > Mammalia > Artiodactyla > Moschidae > Moschus > Moschus berezovskii. Next base: position 14,684,650 of record NC_142475.1, on the reverse strand, counting down.
CATAAAAGTTAACTACAAGGGTCAAACAGTACGCTGGGAGTTCCACTTTTTGACCAAGACTTGAAACTTGTTTCTGATTTGGACCTGATGATGTTGTTTCTGATAAATAATAAGTGCAGAAAAACATGAAGCGGGGCCTGAACCTTATTAAGAAGACCTTTTCTCTTGCCTCACTGCAGGGAAGCCGTAGGGAAGGACTATGAATGGCTCCGAGACGGACACACAACAAACATCAAGTATAACTACCCAGTGCTGCCACCCAGGCACGTGGCCTTCTTGAAGGGAGCAGGCTGGTTGACTGCAGCCTGGATGATAAGCACTCTTGGGAAATGGAGCTCTGTTCTTCCTCCTCTGGACAACGACAAGTATTCTCTCCTTGCACAAGTCTAGTGCTAAGGCACTGAAAAGGAGCTAAGTGAAACACTGTGAAATGACTTTACACTGGGGCAGTTTTGACGTCAAACAGCACAGGCTGTTGAGTTCCAACTGTTGAGTTGAGTGGAGTGGAGGCAGGCTGACCTGAGTTCCAACTGAAGTCCAGAGAAGCAATTTCCACATCCAGCTGTTCAGCAGATCCCATTGGTGTTTCCTGATAAGTCTATCTAGAATCCAACTTTTCACCTCTGCTCCCATGCTGGTGCAAGCTCCACCCATTTTTGTCTGGACTGTTGCAGTCGCCTCCAAGCTGGTCTCCCTGCCACAGTCCATGCCCCTCTGCAGGTGATGGTCTGCATTGCAGTCAGCAGACCCCTTCAAAAACATATGCCAGAGCATGTCATTTCTCTGTTCAAGACCTCCAAGAGCCACAGTGTAAGCTTCTGGTTCAATGTGATGCCCCCAGTGCCTAGACTGTTCGGCACACATATTTGGTGCCCAATAAATAGGTACCAAACTACTGTACAATTGCACTCATCTCACACGCTAGTAAAGTCATGCTTAAAATTCTCCAAGCCAGGCTTCAGCAATACGTGAACTGTGAACTTCCACATGTTCAAGCTGGTTTTAGAAAAGGAAGAGGAACCAGAGATCAAACTGCCAAAATCCGCTGGATCATTGAAAAATTAAGAGAGTTCCATAAAAACATCTATTTCTGCTTCATTGACTATGCCAAAGCCTTTGACTGTGTGGATCACAATAAACTGTGGAACATTCTGAAAGAGATGGGAATACCAGACCACCTGACCTGCCTCTTGAGAAACCTATATGCAGGTCAGGAAGCAACAGTTAGAACTGGACATGGAACAACAGACTGGTTCCAAATAGGAAAAAGGAGTACGTCAAGGCTGTATATTGTCACCCTGCTTATTTAACTTATATGCAGAGTACATCATGAGAAACGCTGGGCTGGAAGAAGCACAAGCTGGAATCAAGATTGCTGGGAGAAACATCAATAACCTCAGATATGCAGATGACACCACCCTTATGACAGAAAGTGAAGAAGAACTAAAGAGCCTCTTGATGAAAGTGAAAGAGGAGAGTGAAAAAGTTGGCTTAAAGCTCAACATTCAGAAAACTAAGATCATGGCACCTTGTCCCATCACTTCATGGCAAATAGATGGGGAAACAGTGGACACAGTGGCTGACTTTATTTTTCTGGACTCCAAAATCACTGCAGATGGTGATTGCAGCCATGAAATTAAAAGACGCTTGCTCCTTGGAAGGAAAGTTATGACCAACCTAGACAGCATATTAAAAAGCAGAGACATTACTTTGCCAACAAAGGTCTATCTAGTCAAAGCTATGGTTTATCCAGTGGTCATGTATGCATGTGAGAGTTGGACTATAAAGAAGGCTGAGCACCGAAGAATTGATGCTTTTGAACTGTAGTGTTGGAGAAGACTCTTGAGAGTCCCTGAACTTCAAGGAGATCCAACCAGTCCATCCTTAAGGAGATCAGTCCTGGGTGTTCATTGGTAGGACTGATGTTGAAGCTGAAACTCCAATACTTTGGCCACCTGATGAGAAGGAGCTGACTCATTTGAAAAGACCCTGATGCTGGAAAATACTGAGGGCAGGAGGAGAAGGGGACGACAGAGGATGAGATGGTTGGATGGCATCACCGACTCTGTGGACATGAGTTTGAGTGAACTCCGGGAGTTGGTGATGGACAGGGAGGCCTGGCGTGCTGTGATTCATGGGGTCACAAAGAGTCGGACACAACTGAGCAACTGAACTGAACTGAACTGAAATAGGTACCAAATGAATAAATAAATCCAAGGTGTGGTGTCTTAGAGTAAAATTCAAAGCTGTCTAACACTATCCCAGCCTCATCTCCTAAAACTTTCCTGCTAGTTCATTTTCTAGGCAAAGTATTACAGTTGAGAAACGTGGACAGATATGCTGATCCCAGCTATCAACAGGCACCAGCAGTGTAACCACTGAGACGGTTTTCCACCTGAACTTCAGCTTCCTTATTTGAAGAGTGGAGGCAATAGTACATGGTCACAACATAACAATTTCCCACGGTGGCTGTAAGGATGAAATGAGATGCGATGATGTATGTAAGACTCTGTGTCTGGCATGTGGCAGACACTCAATGAACGAATTATAAAACTACATAATGGATAGCCAGGCACAGAGCATATGCTCTTACCCATAGAGAGAAGGGGCATCTCAATACTCAATACAGACGATCTTCCAAAGTCATTCGAGTCCCTGCTGAAAAAGAATCCTGAAGGGCCCACTGCCTGCTCCACAGAGTCAAACTGCCCACTCACCTTCATAGCACAAACTGTTGTTGCAGAAAGAAACCTAATCAGTCTATCTAAAGATCACAGTCATTGGCTCCTCAAACAGAAATGTGCTTAATGTCAGTTTAAACCAAATGACATTTTGCTTGCAATATAGAAAACAGTAAAAGAAAAAAGGATAAAGTGCTGCAAATGAAAATTCTGAACATTTTTTTAAACCCATAAAAGAGGGGGAGAAACCTTTCTGTTTACATATCTCTGCCTTTACCAGCAAAACAGTGCCAAATTATTAAAATGATGGAATTCCCTAAATAAGGATCAAGTGACAATTTAGCACGAATTAGAGAAAAATTAATTTTTCAAAGCAATGTTCTGAATATCCCCATAGACTTGGTGTTATAACTTGCAAATCATTGCTGTACAGGATTAGTCTCCCTCACATTTCAAATCAGCCAGGTGGCCAATGATGTTCCATTAAGATAACAAAGAAGTGACCGGTTTGAAGTGAGGAATGCTAAAATCTGCAAACAACAGCATAGCTAGTGCACAGCTGGCCCTGAGGAGACAAAGAGACCCCCTGCCGCCCACTCAGTCCTGGGGAAATTCAGTCCCCATTCTACTCCACAATCAAGGTGAAGGCCCAACAGAAGAGCTTAGGAAACCGGCGGTTAAGCACATACCGACTGAGCTGCAAGTCTCTTTTCTGCTCTGACCTTCTGATTGCTCCTAGAACCTAGGAGAAAGGGCCTTCACTCAGCCCTAGACCCTGACTCTAGCCTGGAGTTCGAGCTCCAGGCCACCTGAGTCCACAGACGGGCAGTGCGGGGCACAGGGAGGTGTTGGCCCTGGGATCTCAATAAACTCGGTGTCCCTGCTCTGCCCCTTCTGGCTCTGACTTTAGGGGAGGTGTCTAATCTCTCTGAACCTCAATTTCTTCATCTACACAGTAAGGAAAAGGGTAGCTGCCTCACGGCCTTGTTAAGTAAACGTGAAGCACAGTTCCCGGCACACAGCAGGCCTTCAAGAATCGTGTGCTAGCTTCCCTTTACACCACTCCACGAATGTCAGCCTGTGCCAGAGATTTCCAGGAGCCGCCTGAGAGAGCCAGGAGAGAGGCATCTTCCTGGTTCCCCTTCCCTAGGAGCCGCAGAACATCTTTGTTTACGCAGAATGCGCTCGCAGCCAAGGGAAGATTAAGTTTCATCTAGCCTGTGGAAAAACACATAATCTCTTTCAGCGTGGAATATGTCCTCATTCCAACACAGAGCATGTCTACCTCCAAATAAACAGAAGTTGTTTCCTCACTTTAAAAACTGAAGACAATCAGGATTTTTAGTTTCTGGATAAAGTAAACACACACACACAATAAATCTGAAAGCTGAGTGAAGTTGATATAAGGGATGTCTATATTTATCATTTTTAAATAACATAATTTATTGTGTATCTCACATTCAAACTGGTTTTAAAAGCTGGGAATTTTAAATACATGAAGTAATAAAAATAACAACAACAATAATAAAGCAATAATATTGACAGCAACACAACAAAGTGATTCAAGGTCAAGGCAGGGCTCTCTTCTTGTATCAAAACTAGGGTCAAGGAATGGCTCCGTAGGAGTCTTAGCTCACAGCTCTGGCCCTGGCTCAGTGGTTCACAGCACGGGACTAAGGCAAGCACAGGAAATAAGTCTTTGAGCTGATAGGAAGGACTCTGGACTGAGCAGGCTTGGAGTCATGTCTGATTGAGGTTTTGTCAGAAGATAAGCAGTCAGTTCCCCCATAAATGTCACAAAACTGCCCAGAGATCTCTTGACCTTCTGGAATTTTTAATTAGAACTTTAGAGAGTACAAGAAACATTATATGGCATTACAGTTCCTTTAAAAGAACACAGACTATGGATAATATGTCAGAATTTTGCCTTTGTTTATGAAATATGACATACATGCACTTCACTTTCATTTTATTGAGGAGAGTAACTCACTGGAAAAGACTCTGATGCTGGGAGGGATTGGGGGCAGGAGGAGAAGGTGATGACAGAGAATGAGATGGCTGGATGGCATCACCAACTCGATGGAGGTAGGTTTGAGTGAACTCCGGGAGTTGGTGATGGACAGGGAGGCCTGGCGTGCTGTGTTTCATGGCGTCGCAGAGAGTAGGACACGACTGAGCGACTGAACTGAACTGAACTGAATAACGCTATTGGGAAAACAGTGTCTATGAGAAAGAGTGAAAATAATCTGGTAGGAGTTTATTTTTTGTTGTTATCAAATTTAAAGATAAGAAGGCTGAGAGTAAAACTGATAAACTGGAAAGGTTAACTGACTGTCCTACACTTGGATGAGGAGTGAGCCAAAATTAGATTAATCTACCCCTGTAGAGAGATTTTCCAAATTATGATTTCTAAAGAACACTACTTATAAACAAACTGTATTAACCCAAATGCCTGTTTACTACTCCTCTTCAATCCTACCAAAACTATATAAGTACTCTTCTCTGTTCTGAGACCTAATTTTGCAGCATGCATGCATGCTAAGTCACTTCAGTCGTGTCCAACTCTGTGATCCCATGGACTGTAGCCCCCCAGACTCCTCTGTCCATAGGATTCTTCAGGCCTGAGTACTAGAGTGCTTTGCCATTTCCTCCTCCAGGGGGTCTTCCCCACCCAGGGATCATACCTGTGTCTCTTATGTCTCCTGCATTGGCAGGCAGGTTCTTTACCACTAACAGCACCTGGGAAGCCCAAATTTTGCAGAGAAAACACAATTTTCTCTTATAGTAAATATACTCAATTTCTACATATATGCAGCTTTAGATAATAAAAACACTTATCCAGCTCCTCTTTATCAACAATTCAATATCTGGATTTAGAGATGTCTAATTCTCAGTGATAAAGAATAAGTCTGCCAGTGCAAGAGACTCGGGTTTGATCCTTGGGTCAAGAAGATTCTTTGGAGGTGGAAATGGCAACCCATTCCAGTATTCTTGCCTGGAAAATCCCATGGATGGAAGAGCCTAGTGGGCTGCAATCCATGGGGCTGCAAAGAGTCAGCCATAATTGCATCTATTACGCAATTCTGTAATAAACTTGACTAGTATAAGTGCAGTATCTAAATTAAACAGTAAATAATGACATGTGCTGTGCTTAGTCCCTCAGTTATGTCTGACTCTTTGCGACCCCATGGACTGTAGCCCACCAGGCTCTTCTGTCCATGGGGATTCTCCAGGCAAGAATCCTGGAGTGGGTTGCCATGCCCTCCTCCAGGGGATTTTCCCAACCCAGGGACTGAACCCAGGTCTCCTGCACTGCAGGTGGGTTCTTACCATCTGAGCCACCAGGGAAGCCTGTAATGGTGTATTAGTACATAAGGTGAATGAGATGAGACAGTGAAAATAGTGGTCAAGCACGTAGGTTTGGGGGTTGAGACCTATTCCAATTTTGGACAACTTACTTAGCTCATTATATATGAAAACATCACACTGATTTTTTAAAACAGGGGGCGTGGTTACATAAAGATTAATTATTTTTGTGAAGTAAATTGTGACTACTCTTTATAGGTAGGAACAGAAAATCACTTGGAGGAAGATCTTTTGTTCTCAGAAGAATCACTTGGTATCTTTCATAGTCTTGTAAATATAAAGCAATTAGCCACTTTTGGTGGGCACTGGGGCAAGGCAACAAACTTGTAAAACTCCATCTTGCTGGTTACTACCTCTTGAGCTCTCTGACGGAACAACCTGGATAGCAGGCAGGAGATAAATCAGAGTGTAAAAGGAGCCTTCCAGGAGAAAACCCAGTGTTCTGACTGCTGCTTCCTTGGATGGAGGACTGGGGATGCGAGAACTGTTCAGTCAGAGTGCTGTTGCTCTTCAGTCACTAAGTCATGTCCGAATCCTTGCAACCCCATGGACTTCCCTGTCCTTCACTGTCTTCTGGAGCTTGCTCAAACTCATGTCCATTGAGTCGGTGATGCCATCCAACCCTCTCATCCTCTGTCACCCCCTTCTCCTCTTGCCCTCAGTCTTTCCCAGCGTCAAGGTCTTTTCCAATGAGTAGGCTCTTCGCATCAGGTGACCAAAGTACCTTCTAATGAATGAACAGTCAGGGCTGATTTCCTTTTGGATTGACTGGTTTGACAGCCTGGCTGTCCAAGGGACTCTCAAGGGTCTTCTCCAGCAACACAGTCTGAAACCATCAATTCTTCAGCGCTCTGCCTTCTTTACGGTCCAGCTCTCACATCCATACATGACCACTGGGAAAACCATAGCTTTGGTCAGGGTGACCACGACTAAAGGCCCCAGGGCAGGGAAGGTGCTGGAAACCGCTGAAACAAAATGACCTTGATGAAAAGCGGAGTCTGGGTTATTACTGCCCTGGGCTCAACACAGTGGAGTAAGAGTGAGGGGAAAGGTGAATTTTAGACTAGCGTGTGGCCAAGTCCAGAAGCTCCTCCAGACCCAGCCACTCTAGCAGAGGTTATGATTTAGAGAACAACTGAGGATGGGAATACCAGCAAGGGGAGTTGTAATCTTGTTCCCCAAAGTGGGCACCAGTGTAACTTGAGACTGTGAACAGTGCCATGCAGCAGATAGACAGAACAGCAGACACAAGTGGATCCAGCCACAGGTTTCTGGAGGAGAAATGACCCATTTGACTTGAGTCAAGTCCCAGGAACCTCTGGAGGAGATAATAGACTTCCTGCTAATAAGGTCTATGGAGGCTTGGATGATTAATGGTAAAGAAGATTGGAGGATGTGATCATATTTATAACCTGTGTTTCTGGAGCAGGTCATAATAGTTATAATTTCCATAATTCAAGGGAACAGCGCTACCTTATTATAAAGATTATATTCTATTAGCCAGGAAAATCATGATTAATCACTGCTGAAGGAGAAACGCGGTGACCACCAGGGTGTGAAGGCTGTTTCTGGCCCTTATCCAGTTTTCCACTCTTTTCATCCTGGTTTTACCTCTCACCCTAAGCTCCAGCCACATCACATTTCCTACTTGTCCCTGACCCAACATGCCATGCTATCTCAGATTTCTGGTCCTTTGTAGACTGATGCTCTTCTTCCCATCTAGAATGCTCCTTCAACTTTTCCACCGGGCAAGCTCCTATTCACTTGACAAAGTCCATTGCCGAAATTTACTTTATCTAAGAAGGAGCTCCTAATGCTAGGTAAAGCTGGCTGTTCCTTTCTCAGTGTTCTTCTAGAACTTCCTACAGACTTCTCTGTCCATTTTCAACCACACTTACCTAGATCATTAATTTTCTGAGACTTACTAGTTTCTCTTTTTCATAATTGTGACCCAACACCTGACATGCAACAAGTGCTGAATAATTGTTTACTGACTGACTGAATGAGTGAATAAACAAATTTACATAAGTGCATATACAGCTACTGTCTTTTCATTTACTCTAAAGCATACTGGCTACGCCTTAGTTCAGAAAGTTAAGATGTACTTTTACTGTGAAACCAAAGTCCAAATAACACAGCTGAAACCACCCCAGTAGCCTGGTTAACATGTGCTTCAACTTCTGCATCTGCTTCAGTCACTAACACATTTACCTACTTTTGTACCACAGGTGGATCTATTAATAGTCAAAATTATTAATCAACAGCTCTTCAAGTCACTAAATACAGAATAAATATATTATGGTCACAGAAATCATTCCATCAGCTAGTTGTATTAAATTATAGGTATTTACATTTTAGACTTTGATAACTCTAATTTTTACTTCAATTTCTTTATGATTATAAACAATATATCCTTAAAATATGAAAAACAATAAAAATTAGAAAACAGAACCTATAGGCTCGGGTATTTCCTTATAACTTTTGTATGCTTGTATTTGTATACATATACAAAGAGTGATTTTTATATTTAATTTTATTCTACTTTTTCCAGTTAAAAATCTTGACATATATAGCTTTTATTATAATTAATAATTTTCAAGAAAATAATTCTTAAACTTTTTACCTAATCTCTTATAGTTGCATATTTAAGTTTTCCTTCAGGGCAAGTTCTTAAAAGTAGAAATAATGAGTCTAAATATTATAAATATTTTTAATATTTAAGGCTCTTGAAACATGTCTGCAATGCCCTAAGGAAAGCTTATCAATATATATTCCCACCAGCAGTGTATGAGAATATTCTACTTAATGTGGAACTTTTAATCTTACCTCTTTAATTTTTATGTCTGTCAATATGTTATATATATATTTTCTATACTACATTCTACTCATTTACAGCCAAAATAATTACACACAGACACACAGACACACACACACAATCTGTAGTGGAGTTTAACTTGACTGAGACAAATATTAAGTTTATATCTGATGCCTGACTAGAGTTAAAATGTATGAATTTGTTTTTCTTGTTTAAAATGCCTGATCATACAGCTCTTTCATCAAAATATTTCTAAGATAATGTTTTGTCTTGTAGGGATCACAAGCCTGATCTAGCTGGCATTTTAAAACATACAATTTCTTTTTCCCTATCATTATTTAGAGGGTTTTTATCTGCAAGGAGAAATCGAGAAGCCTGCTTAATGATAGATATGAACTCTGAATCACACTTTTGTTAAGAGTTCTACCTTGCAACAACATCAAATGGGGAAGTTAAACAAATAGTGCAATTTTAAAAAAATTATGGTAAATAAAGTTCAGTTCAGTTCAGTTCAGTCGCTCAGTCATGTCCGACTCTCCGCAACCCCATGAATCACAGCACGCTAGGCCTCCCTGTCCATCACCAACTCCCGGAGTTCACTCAAACTCATGTCCATCGAGTCGGTGATGCCATCCAGCCATCTCATTCTCTGTTGTCCCCCTCTCCTCCCGCCCCCAACCTTTCCCAGCATCAGAGTCTTTTCCAGTGAGTCAAGTCAAAGTACAAGTACCCAAACCTACCTCTCCTACAAATTTACATTTGCCAATATGGTTCTCTAAATTATATTTCTTGTGAAGATGGCACTGTGTGAGGAAGCATGAAAGTATTTGTATTTCAATCAAGGATTATCAACAAATAATGCATCTCCAACAAACAACTGAGAGGGAAGATTTCTGGAATCCTTTTTCAACACCAAACAGCAGATATAAAGCATAGACGTTTTATAAATATAATGAAGGCGTCATCATTAAGCTGCTCCTGTTTACTCTTCCAAATGCTCATTTTTAGGATTATGGTGGAGAGGAGAGGATGCTACCTACATTTTTAAAGATTTTCTTTGTGTATAAAATGATCTGTAAAGTTATCTAAACTTGTTTTTGGCCAATAATTAACCATAATTCTTATTCTTGTTTCTATTTAAGTTTCAGTTTTCAGACCACAGTATGTTTGGTCGTATCAATAAATTTCTGCAATCCATTTTGAACAAAAAAAACTCATCTTCTTCAGCACTACTCCATTCTTGGCTCCCAAAGTGACTGCTGACTGCTCTTGCTAAGGGAAAACCTCACTGTGAAAGGAACAAGATTATCAATGTGTCACTGGTACTCCCCCGCTTCTTTCCATTCCCACCATAGCCACCATGATTTAAGTCCTCTGAATTGCTGTGGTCGCCTCTTCTCTCTGTAGAACTGCTGCCAGATTGATCTTCTTAAAATATTGCTTTGAATATGTCACGGATTAAATGAAAATCTTTAATCATTCGTCATCTAAAGGAGTCTGCCTCCACATTTTTTGAACATGCATCGCTTCCAGTAAAACATTTGAGCATGCATCACCACATATGTATATTTATGAATAAATGACACATATAATATTGTCTACATGTGCAGTAAATATTAGCAAGAAATTAATGTCTTGTTTTAGACGAGAATACATACTTTCCTGAACCCAAATGACGGTCCTACACAGCACCCTGCTCTGATGGCCACGGGTTTACAGTGCAGTCTGTCCGGTTAGTTAGCATGGCATTCAAGAGCTGCACAGATGGCTCCAACCTGCGCCTCCAGACTTGCCTCTACTTCTCCCCTTCCCAAAGTCTCATTTCCAGTAAACTGGTCTCTTCATGTTCTTCCTACTTCTGTGCTTTTCCTCACATCATTTATCCCATCCCCTTTGCCCTTTCTTTTCCTTCGTAATTTACCCATATCCCAACCATCTTTTAAAATTCAGTTCTAAGACCTCCGGTTCCACTCTTCTTCCTCTGAGCTCCAAAGCAGTGCTTTTCTGTTTCACCCGTTTGGCAATTAATCATGACTAATGTATTAACACTTCCTGCTCTTGATCTCCACAAACCAGTCCCTGGTCAACTGAAGAGCCCTACACGTACTTCTGATGAATGGATTAGCACATCTAATGAAAACTGTTTTAAACTGAAACAGGCAGATACAGACTAGGTCTGCAAAAAGAACTTTTGGACACAAGACATTTTTAAACATTAAATCAGTTATCAGTTACATTTGCCTAAGGGAGAGTAAAGCCTGGAGAAAAGGCTGGGCTTGGACAGGTTTGGAACATGGAAACAGACTGGAATCTTTGCCATCTCTGTTAGATCTAGAATATTACGAATGATGACTTTGCAAATACCGAGCTCCACCCACAGGGATGTGAGGCTGACATTTTCTCAAGAGAAGTATTTGGCCTTACAGAAGATGCGTTGTTTATCTCAAACACTTTCATTTCTCAATTATGAAAAGTGTGAACCCATTTATATTCTCCAGATGAAAGAAAACTTAGAGAAAACTCAGGGTGTTTCCATGAAATCAATGCTGCAAAATGTATGCATGCCACGTTGCCAAGGTAATGGATTATCTGACCCTGTGGGCCTCTTGCTTTTCTAGGTCATTATGTCACATCTTACATATAAAAGCCACTAGGGTAAGGGAGAGATTTTATATACTCTGTTAAAGTATTTATAGGCACTTGTAAAAATGTACTTTAGATCAGGGGATTGTTGTCTTAGAAAGACTCCAAATTTAGTAGCTCCATCCCAGGGCCCAGCGCCCAGGGCATGTTCAGAGTCTGTGGACACTTTGCTTCTGAAATGAAACCAAACCAATGCAGAGTTATGTGCTTAGTGTGGGAAGGAATGTGATGCCTCCAGTCTCGGAACTTTTCCCAGGACCCCTTGTCCTCAAACCTTAAAATCAACCTACTAGAATTCTTTTTCCCTATGTAGACACTGACATTTCAAGAACATTATTTCCTGCCATTGATATTTAATGTGTACATATAATGCTTACTAAAACCCAGCAAGGTCCATCTTTGGATGTACAAGCATGTGTTTAAGAATTTCATGCCATAAAAGAGGAAACTAATTCTGTGCTAGAACAGGTGAACACACAAATCAACAAATACTCATCTGGACTAACTGTGCAGAAATCAAGAAGATTAAACAGCATAGTCAAAGCTACTTGAAATATCAGACTCTTTAATTCAATAACTATTCCTGGTCCAGAAACAAGGAGTTTAGGACTGAAAAAGACAGTCATGCTCTTTGAAACTTACAATCAAAAAGACAAAGTGAGTAAGAAATTCCCACTTTACTCTTATCATCATTGCCATCACAATCAATCATTGTTGCAGGTACTTTGAATCTGTTTAAAGAAAACCGATTTTTAAAAATTAAGTTATCATTGCTCTGGACGGTGACTTAACTAGGTTCAAGGGTAGAACTGGGAGATAAGGCAGAAAGGTAATGAAGAAAAGACCTGGGGGAGAGCAATGATGGAGTAGCAGAAGCTATGACAGCATCACCGATGTGATTACAGAGATGGCCAACATTCAGCACAAGATGCGGGAAGAAGGGCCAGGATGGATGGGCGCACAGTACTCTACCAGACACTGCCGAGACGTCGTCAGACGCTGCGTCGCATAATTTCAGAAACATGATTTCATTTAGTAATGCAAAGCAAGTAATAGTGCCTTCCTCTTTTACAAATAATGAAACCGAGAGACAAAAATTGTCACTTGCCCAATACTACACAGTCGGTAAGCAGCAGAGCTGGGAGTCTAAGGTGGGGCTGTCTGATGCCCATGCTATGCTCTTAACCACATCACGCTACTGCCTTCCCAAGCAGTTAGCTGCACGGAAAGAGCTGACCCATCCTGTGCAACCTCTGCCTTCGGTCTTTATTAGCTGAAGCTCTCATGTCAGAAAATAATATACTCTAACAAGGCTATTTTATCTGTCCTGTTACTCAGAGGTCCATGTTAAGGGTCTTCAAATTCCATCTAAAACCATTCAGTTTCAAGAGACAGAATGGCAAGAATATGACTATAGATAGTTGGCTGGGTAAATGTGTTTGTTCAGGAGGGGTGAGGGCTGGGACCAGTGCACAGAAGGACCCTTTCTAGGCCAGTAGAGATAAGCAAGACACTGAGACGTGCAGAAACTGAACAACACTTGAGTACTGAGATTTACAGCAACAGGAGTGACAAAAGTCTTTTAGTGTTGGGTTCAAAAACCATCACCGACTCAAAATAAATAGGTGGCAAAGAGAGTACTTAACTTCTGTGTGGGGTGCTGAAGAGTTTCTTGCATTTTGGGGACCTGAGCTCCTGAAATATTCAAATGAAATCTAAAAAATTAGAAGCCTAGCTTAGATAAGTTAGACAAGATCCTTTCTCTGCACACAAAAATCAGAGGGTTCTGCAAAAATCAGAAAATACTACTGCCAAGACTATTGTGAAAAATAAACTCCAAATTTAAATACATTTTTACTGTCAGTAATAAAACCTATTGGAAAAGAAACACTCACAAGGTATTCTAGGAGCTTTAAGTTCTTCGCAAGAAAAATGATTTCTTTAAACACCAAGATTTCACCGTCTTTGTCAAGGAGATTTCATTAGAGGGAGAGGCACAGTGTGTATTTACCGCGCGGTCGGTAACTCGCAGAGCTGGGATTCCAGTGTGGGGCTGTCTGGTGCCCACTCCATGCTCTTAACCACATCATGCTGCTGCCTTCCCTTGAGTTTAGGACCTGGTCCTTGAGTCTAGGACCACTTGGAGGGGAGGCAGAAAGTGATCAAAGAGTGGAGTGGCGGAGAGTGATTTTATCAGAGTGAAAGTATTTTCAGCTCTACTGCTCCTGTCTTAGAAACGGCTGACTCGCTGTGGGGCGGTGAAACGGGGAGGTGAGGAGAGGAGAGCAGGGTAGACTGGACATCGTGCTAAGTTCTTTCCAGACAGGATCTCACTTCATTTTCACAGCAATCCTACAGTGCCTGGGAGTATGATGATACCTGGGGCTGTTATCCCCAAGTAACAGATAAGAAATAAAGGTGAAAAGAACACAAATGACTTGCACTATGTCCCAGGGCAGGTGAGAGCTAGAGGCTAGATATGAACCCCGTGTCCGTGCCTTACCTACTAGACCACCCGACTCAGGCTCTCCTACAGCAGGAATATTCTCTGACAAACAAGACAAAAACAACTTAGGACAAATACCGAAGCCACAGGGAAACCACAGGGACCTGAACTTCAGTACGATGTGGAGGTAACCGACCTGCTCCCTGTGTTTCACTGAGTCCACCGAGTATGGCTTCATCCGTGTTAGGTTACCGGCATCACCACTGTGGAGGACAGGGCCGGCTTACATGTCTTCATGGCTCAGATGGTAAAGAATCTGTCTGCAATGCAGAACACCTGGGTTCAACCCCTGGGTCAGGAAGATCCGCTGGAGAAGACAGAATGGCAACCCACTCCAGTATTCTCGCCTGGACAATCCCAAGGACAGAGGAGCCTGGCGGGCTACAGCCCACGGGGTCACAAAGTGTCGGACAGGACTGAGTGATTAACACTTCACTCCATTCACTTCCATTAGGTCTCCACCTTCAAACCCCTCAAGTTTCCAGAGCCACCTTCCTCAGGAAAACAAAGACTGAGATAAATGCAAAGCGCAGGGAAGGACAGGAGTGGTACAAAGACAGACACAAAGCATAACAGCCGGTTAAACACCACCAACCTGCTGCCTGCAGAAATCATAGAGACGATATAGAGAGGTCACGTTGTGAGCTGTAGGCTCGGAGCCGTCACATCGCTGTTCTCCACTACACACTGTACAGGGCGCTCTGAGAAAAGTCGTCACCTTCTGTTATCATTCAGTGGGGCCAGACCTCTCACCTGGTTTAATGGGTGGATGGGCAGATGAATGAATGAACAAACAGAAGAATAAAAGAAAAGAAGGAAAACTAACCGGGATTTAAGGAAATCAAGAAAGCAAATGACTAGGATATGGTGATGTAGACATGATACACACATTCATTCTCAAGTCCCATTTCAAGAGATGAAAATCAAATGGTAACCTGTGTTTCTTTTTATACAGAATAAAGAACATCTCCCCCACCCAGTAGATAAATAATTCCTTAAATAAAAACTGCTGACCATAAACAACACTGTCACAAACTCAAGATGTGGATGCCTTCCTCCGTCCCTCCCAGCCTCTCCTGCCAACACCACCCTGGCTGGAGTGGCTGTCAGCAAGCCACAGTCACTCCTGAGACTCGGCATCCATCCTCTAAGATAAGGAAAAATCAGATGTGACATGGAGGAGATGAGGCAGAAAGTGTCGGGACCGGGTAGAAAGAATGCTGGAATTTGTCAAACAGAGGTTCCAAGAGTCCTGACGTGCAGGTGCCATCTGGCCTGGCTCTCTGAGGCCTGGAAGGTGTGCTGTGGTTGCTGTAGGCCAGCATGGAGCCTTGCAGATGGTGAACAAGTGCCCCGGGGCTGATCAGTGGGGGCCCGAGCAGTTGGCTGACTGAGGCTCCCACCCTGTACAGTCAAGAGACCTTGTGCACAGAACTGGCTGCACCCCAAGCCAGGGCCACAGCCCGGACGTTAGAGCCACCAAGCCAGCATGTGAAGAAGTAAATAAGTTATGAGGCTATAATGGACCAATAAGGCTGGTGGGCTGCAGTCCATGGGGTTGCAGAGTCAGACATGACCGAGCGACTGCGTGCACACATGTGCACACACGCACGTGCACACACACACACACACACACACACACACACACTGCACAGCTCAGGGAATATCGTCAATATTGTATAGTAACTTTTTTGGAGTGTATTCTATAAAAGTTTAAAATTACTATGTTTGTCCACCTGAAATCAAACCAGGCAGTCTTCCATGGTGTCACATTCCCCCTGATGTGGGCCAGAGACAACTAACTAGAGGACAGAGATGTTTGCTAATGGAGTCAAGTCAAAAGGAAGCTACCATTTACTGAGTACTTACGAGGGACTAAGGCAGTTTTACAGTCTGTTAAGCATTGTATGTGTTCCTTTAATTCTTCTCAACTGAAACTCAGAGTAACACAAGGATACAGGTATTACCATTATTCCTAGTTTACGGACTAGGAAACTGAGGCTGAGGAAGATGAATTAAAGCAACTCACTCATGGTCATATATATAATACTGGAAGAAGCAACACTTGAACCCAGGCCCTTCTGACCCCAGAGCCCATGGATTTAGCCTGCCCCAGGGGCCCTCAATGAGCCTGGTGGGCCAGGGCTGACTCACATGGGGATTAGTCCTTAGGGAAGGGGCATAGATATCTGATGAAGATGATAACATGATATCATTGATACACCCTCACAAGACTCCAATAAGAAAACTATGCTCTCATCCAGTCACCAAACTGGAAAGCGGGGAACCCAGTCAAGGCCAAGAGCTAATCTCTAGGCATTAGGCCCATGCCGGCTGCAAGCTGAAGGTACATGTATACACATTTGTGTAAGCAGACAGTCTAAAATGCCCAAGTGTAAACCAACACATTATTACAGAGTCTGCTGGGCCATTGATCTGGCTTCCCAGTTCTCCTCGGCCTGACTCACTACTTGCTTAAATCTATTTCTGTGTGCTGGGCAATCAGGGCACAAGGCATCAATTTGCTCTGGGCACATAATTTTGTCTTTAAATTCTTCAAATGACAACTGGCAATAGAGGAATTTTTTTAAAACATAGAGATGCTAGGCCACTTCCTCAAGGCCCAGACTTCACAAGGACCTAAGGAGGGAGTATGACTCACCGCCCCATCACCCAGCCACATGTTGGTTCAAACACTCGGTGTGCTAACCATGTTGATGTATTCATTTTTGAGCCTTGGACCTGGATTACTTTGAGTCAACTGCCTAATCTAAGTCAGACTGTTTAGTGTTCCAGCATTAAATAACAGCACTTCAGTGACTCTGCCCAGCACCTAACAGACCACGGGCATTAAATGTTAAATAAACAAGACTTATCCCAGTGTTTCACAGCCCACTTCCTTATGGTATTAAAACTTGCTTCATCCCCCTGAGGTTCCCAAATAAGAAAAACAGCCTGTTCTTTATTATAAGCAGTAACATTTTTCCTCCCATCTAGAAAATGCATGTCATTGCCAAGAATGAAGCTTATTTCAAGAATTAGATCACCTTAGACTGTAAAGCATAACTATGTTCTGGCTGCCTGATAAATCACAATCCCTTTTGAAAATGTATACACATTTGTCATTAGAAATAGTTCTTTGCCTTGGCTGTTGAGCAGGAGAAGGATTTTTCTAAGGACAGTGCCAGACAGCCTCATGGTGACTCCCAGTTTGGTATGCTAATCGTTATCTTCCATGACCTGGCTGCAGACACAGTAGGCTCTGAAAACAGCCTCTGCAAGGAAAATAACACATGAGTCAGGAGGCAAGCAAGTTCTCAGTAGCCTTTGTGTATCATTTTATCCTAGGCAATACCTGTGGCATTTCTGCAGGGTGGGCCTGCTTTCATCAGCTGCCAGGGCATCGTGGGAAGACACTAGCTCTCAAAGATCTGGCTGAAAAAACACCACACAGCTTCTGTCAAAACAGTTGGATGCCAAAAGTGAAGCCACACAGAAAACCGTTGTGTCCAAACTCCAAATGAAACAGAAGATCTGCCTCTCTTGAGAGAAGGCCCTCTCATTCCAGAACCAGCTGTTACAGATATTGGGGTACTTGGGGTGCATCTGTTCTTCTATAGAAGAAACTCTTCAAACCAACTTTGGTGCTGGGAGTGGGGGGAGGCGGGAGACAGGGTTGGGCTCAGGAGTATGCTTTTTAATGACCAAGGCTGAATAAGCTTTCCTCTGGTTTTCTTTTATGTTTCTCCATAAAGTATTTTTCATGCTTTCCTGCTATTTTGCAGTGGCTTTTTTTTTTCTAATTTACTTAGGTTGCCAAAGGGAAAAAGATTCTCTCTGC
Source organism: Moschus berezovskii (assembly GCF_049115385.1). NCBI lineage: Eukaryota > Metazoa > Chordata > Mammalia > Artiodactyla > Moschidae > Moschus > Moschus berezovskii. The sequence goes on along the minus strand of NC_142475.1, from coordinate 14,666,798 downwards.
CCCCACGTACTCTGGTTAGTTGAAAGGCAAGTTTCAACTATTCCATGCAGGAGAATGAGCTGGCAACCTGTCTCTGAGGTCAGGTAACAAAAGGCTCCCTTCAGAGCCTGGCAGTTTCCAGGCGCTGCTGCTCTGCGACCAGATAAGCTGGTTCCCTGTGCACCTGAGTCCTCCCAGGCTGCCTTGCATCAAGGAACCCTTCACGATATTTGCATTTTAATAAATATTTTGTTATTACTTTTTCTTGTTTGTTCCCAGGGGTTCTAAGAAAGGGAGAGACACAGTTATAATTGACGCATGTAGGGTAGAAGCAGCTACATTGGGCTGAGCTGCCATTTGGTCTAAGAAATCTGAGCTGGAATTTTTTCCCAACAAGACAAATGTTTCAGTTCAGTTCAGTTGCTCAGCCGTGTCTGACTCTTTGCGTTTAGAAGGCAACAAATGTACGTTGCATAAAGTCCTTTCATGTCCCTTGCAGAACAGTTCCCTGCCGCCCTAGTCACGGACGGTAACAGGTGTGATAGAGTAACAGAGCCTATGAGACTGCGGGAGTCCAGCTCCTGACACCTTTTTCTGGGTCAGGTTTGAATAAATCTAAGGAACAGCAGGACAGGTACACAAATGAGATGCAGAAAAGGCAGCTCTACTTTTAGAAACTTTCACTCCTATTCGATCTTACTTCTGTCCCTTCTGAAAACTGTTTTCTTGGTTTCAAAATTGCTTCCTCACTTTTATTCAAATTCTGAGAGCCACCTTCTGATAATTACAAATAATCCCTCAAAACCCCACAGGTATAAGGATTTCAGACCAGGTGACAGACTCAGTTGCCTGAAACTAAAGGCCTCTGTTAGGGCACCACTGGGCTTGTTTAGACTATACTTCCCTCATCATACACTTTTGAGGACTTTTTTAGGATTCTAAACTGAGGAGGGTACTTGGGATATTGGTGGTTATTTATGGAGCATATGGAACAGGCAATTTTTAGAATTTTACGGTTCCCAGTATTCAGTGCAACACTGTATGCACATGGAGACCAATACTTCCAGAGTGGGAAGATTAGCCTTCAAGGACTACAAACTGAGATTTTATAGTCAGAACAGACAAACAAACAAAACACAACTCTATTTAAGTAGACATTTAGTTTTCACCCTACTAAACTGATAACCTCTTCAATGAATAGATAAGGTTCATTTGTAATCAGTACCATTCATATGTAGTGATATGCAGTTATATAGCAAAGACATCACTTTGCTGACAAAGGTCTTTATAGGCAAAGCTATGGCTTTTCCAGTAGTCATGTGTAGATGTGAGAGTTGGTCCATAAAGAAGGCTGGGCACCAAAGAATTCATGCTTTCAAATTGTGGTGCTGGAGAAGACTCTTGAGAAGTCCCTTGGACTGCAAGGAGTTCAAATCAGTCAATCCTAAATAAAATTAGCCCTGAGTACTCATTGAGAGGACTCATGCTGATTCACTGAGAGGACTGAGCTGAAGCTCCAATACTTTGGCACCTGATGCAAAGAGTTGACTCACTGGAAAATACCTTGATGCTGGTAAAGATTGAAGGCAAAAGGAAAAGAGGGCGGCAGAAGATGAGATGGTTAGATAGCATCACCGACTCAATGGACATGAGTTTGAGCAAACTCCAGGAGATAGTGAAGGACAGGGATGCCTGGCGTGCTGCAGTCCATGGGGTCGCAGAGAGTCAGACACGACAGCAACTGAACAACCACGACAGGAACTTTTATGTATTTATTTGGCTGTGCTGGGTCTTGGTTGCAGCACGCAGGATCTTCATTCTTTGTTGCCGCATGGGGGATCTTCGAGTTGTGGCATGAGAACTCTCACTTGCGGCATGTGGGATCTAGTTCCCTGACCAGGGATCAAACCCGGGCCCCCTGCACTGAGAACCTGGAGTCTTAGCCACAGACCTTAGGGAAGTCCCTTCCATGCTTTTAAATTGCTTTAAGTTGATCCATTACACATGTAGATTTTTCACTTTACATTACAACCTGGATGTTAATCTGTGTTATCTCTGTAAATTTCTATTTCTATTTCAAAATATTTCATTGTAAGGTGAAGCATAAGTTAATTGTTCTTCACTTGTTATACTTTTCATTTATTTCCAACTTTTAATATTATACATAATATTGTAATGACTAGTTTCAACATAAAACTTTTTCAGATATTTGAATTTTTTGAGGATAGATAATGAGAAGCAGAATTAGTCAAAGGGTAATTTTCTTGAGATATATTGCCAAATTGCTTTCCAACCAGTTAGTATCAAATTATACTCCTATCAGCTCAGTTCAGTTCAGTTCAGTCGCTCAGTCGTGTCTGACTCTTTGCGACCCCATGAATCACAGCATGCCAGGCCTCCCTGTCCATCACCAACTCCTGGAGTTCACTCAAACTCACTTCCATCGAGTCGGTGATGCCATCCAGCCATCTCATTCTCTGTCGTCCCCTTCTCCTCCCACCCCCAATCCCTCCCAGGCATCAGAGTCTTTTCCAGTGAGTCAACTCTTTGCATGAGGTGGCCAAAGTATTGGAGCTTCAGCTTTAGCATCAGTCCTTCCAATGAACACCCAGGACTGATCTCTTTTAGAATGGACTGGTTGGATCTTCTTGCAGTCCAAGGGACTCTCAAGAGTCTTCTCCAACACCACAGTTCAGAAGCATCAATTCTTCGGCGATCAGCTTTCTTCACAGTCCAACTCTCACATCCATACATGACCACGGGAAAAACCATAGCCTTGACTAGATGGACCTTGGTTGGCAAAGTGATGTCTCTGCTTTTTAACATGCTATCTAGGTTGGTCATACACAGTGTATAAAAATGTCTTTTTGTTGTGTTCTTACCAGTACTCTTTTTTAAAATATAACCTTATTTATTTTTGGTTGTGTTGGGTCTTTGTTGCAGTGAGGGCTTTTCTCTAGGTGCAGAGATGGAGGACTACTCTCTAGTTGCAGTGAGCAGGCTTCTCATGGCGGTGGCTTCTCTCGTGGAGGAGGACGGGCTCTAGGCACATGGGCTGAGTAGCTGTGGCACGTGGGCTTAGTTGCTTTGTGGCATGTGGGATCTTCCCAAATCAGGGATCGAACCCGTGTCTCCTGCATTGGCGGCTGGATTCTTACTGCTGAGCCAACAGAGAAGCCCCAGGATTCTTTTTTTAAAATAACTAATTTAAAAGGCAAAAATGTTATTTCATTATTTTGAATTACATGTATTTGATTGCTACTACATTTTTGTGAATTATATATTATGGTTCTTGGCTCATTTATTTATTGTGAACACTTTATATTAGGGATGTTACTGGCTATAATTTTATTGGAATTCTTTCATGTATTGTGAGTTCAATTCTGTGATTTTACTCTGTCCTTCTTAATCCTCAGTCTTCCTGTTAACATTTCAAAGGATGGTTTTGGATATCATATAATAAAAATGAATTAGGAGATTTAAACAAAGAGATGTCAGAATAGTTAAATCCAAAATGTAATTCTCTCTCTAATATTATAAATTCAGTGTTGCTCAACATGCCAAAATTCCTTCCTAAGTCTGAGTAATAGAGATAGGCGCACATATCTGAGATAACAGTGATGATGATCATCAACAAAATAACATATCTCACCAGGTGATAAGGTTTAAGGTAAATGCTCCATGTATATCCCTGCTAACAACTAGAATTATTTCCCCCCTGCTTGGTTTGGCATCATGAGGAAGAGTGTAATTTTAAAGGCCCCTACCAAGCAGAAGTTATCAATATGCACCCAGGTCCTTACCAAATACTTTAGTTACCAAGTTCACTTGACAAAGCACACAGATAACTTCAGACCAAGTTATACAGCCCGAGGCCACCTGGGAAATGAGAGAGGTAAGCCATAGGTGGGAATCTAGTGCTGGGGTCTCAAAGTACAGCAAAGCTGGTTACCACTGAAGAAAAGGCCAAGGCTCTCAGGCTTCAAGGAGTATACCTGAAGGAGTGTATAGGTCTGTACAGTGGATAGAGTTATAGGGAGTAAAGTCAAAGAATTGCAGACAAATATATTCACTAAAACAAAAACTTCAGGTTAATAACAGCTAAACTGTATACAGTGCTCTGAGGTGGCTCAAATGGTTTTAACATTAATTTCTCAGTTGATCCTTCCAAAAATTCAGTGCCTAAATGATTACATTAATTTTACTGATACAATAGCTAAGATAAGAGAATTTCATTGAGGAGTCTACAATCATAGAACTTTTAGCTTGCAGAGCTAAGAATCAAAGACAGAGCTATTAAACTAGAAGACCAGTCAACTCTTTGACTTATTAATGATTCCTAGCCTTGCTGGCCTTCTGTGGGTACCTCTCCTCCAACCTGAAAGGAAAGCTCAACTTGTCTTCTCACCTAAACTTTATAAAACTCAGAAGTAGAACCAGTGCCTGCTTTCAGGAGAAATACAAAAGAGTAGAGAGGAAATGCCCTTTTGCTAGAATCTGCAAAAGGCAAGTAAGTGTTATGCCTCATGAAACTAAAGGGTTCCCCAGAAATATATACCACAGGGATAACTAGACTGGCTGAGACAGTACTTATGACTATGTAGCCTGGATGATCTTGGCCATATGTGGATCTGAAAAAGTGAACCATCTAAAAACCAACCAATTACTTGTCTGGAGATCAGAAGTCATCAATGTCAATGTTCTAGAATACAACCCCCACAGGAGAAAAGCTGCTGAGAGAGACAGCCAGTAGTTTTCCTAAAGGCTTCTCTTTTTCATAAAAATAGGGACTTAGTATTAGACTGACTCTGTTACAATCTTGGGTATATCACTGACCGTACTAGTCAAAGCTACACGGCCTTAGACAAGTGACTCAGCTTCTGTAACTAAAACCCAGGGTTCTCATCTGGAGAATGAGTATGATACAGTAGTACTAGCTTCACGTGGATCTCAGGAATGGAGATTATATGAGAAAGGTCTTGTAAAAGTGTCTCATAAATAGTAAACATTCTATAAATAGAAGCTATCGTTACTCTAGTATGATTATGTGCTGCTTTAAGCCTATCCTTTGTTCCATGGAGTACTCTTCTTTACTAACTATTGAAAGTTTCTTAATAAAAACCGTTTTTGGGTTGTCTAATAAACAGCAAAGAACAGCAGCAAACTGAAAGAGCTGGAGGAGAGCACAATGAGTACACGACAGTAAGCAAACGACTAAGTAAATTAAAAGAAAGCTTTATCACAGGAGAACGCCAGCAGAAACCTTCAGGAACAAGGCAAGCTTCAGAATTAGTTCACATCTCCTCACTCAGAAAAGTAAACATTTCGTCCTTGACGTTCTTTAGCTTCACTATACTATAAACACAAGAAGTTTGAAAAATGTAATATTGCTCGGCATTCTTTGAAATTTTGTGTGTGACTGCGAATACTCATATCTTGCCTTAATTTCAGAAAATATTCAGCCATTTGCTGTCTGTTCTCTCCTACTGGGACTATTTACTAATGTACACTAGAATTTGTTCTATTTTAAAATCTTTAATATTTTCCATTTTCTTTTTTCTCTTTTATTCAATTTGATTATTTTCTAATTTACCTGTTCCAAACCATAGTCTCTCTTTGACTATTCCTTCTGTTGAGATTTAAAAAAAAAAAAAATCTGAATGACTATACATTTTATTTCCAATAATTATAATTCATTCTGTTTTGTATCTGGACATCTAGTTTCACTCTAGTTTCTACTATTTAGTTATTATTTCATAAACTATTTGTTCTTTTTTTAATGGATGCTATTCATTCTTTTATTTTCTGAAGATTTAAACATACTTGTTTCTTACTTTCAAATCTTTTCCACCATAACGTTGCCACCCTGTGATGACTAGGGTAGCATGGCATGCTGCATATGGATATAAACTCAGGTTGCTAGACAATAAAAGACCATATAAGATTGAAGGAAAGGTATAAGCAGAAGAATGGAGGTGATGGAGATAACGTGAGAAAGCCACCATATAATTTCTACTCTTCTCAATTTGGATTTTAAAAGATTGAGAGAAAGGTGTTGAATACACTTTTAAGAAATATAAAAGCTTAAGACCTATGGTAATGACTTTACTTGACAAATTCAAAACTCTAATTATCCCCAGGTAGCATTCATCATCCATTGCTTGGCCAGAGCTTAAGACCCAAATGCGCTCAGTAACTGCAGGTGGAACGGATGCATGAAGAGTAGATGGGTGAATATCAAGCAATGATGAGTCCCTCGGATGGAAAGTCTCGGTCAAGTGAAACGATCATTAATACCAGAGCTTTTCAATTACAAGAGCATACTGGTTAACATTTAATGTTTTTAAAATAGAATTATGATCAACATACACATTCAAAGAGTTTTTTTTTTTCTCATGAAAATTTCTTACTGCAAAGATGTATCTTTCAACTAATGTTATTTGGAGTTGAAGAAATAGAATATTTTAATACCATAATTATGAAAAGGCATTACACACCTGCATGAAAAATAAAATGACAAAACAGTTTGGAAATTTCTAATTAAATGGGAAGAACAGAGACCAGTCCCCAACTGAAATGCATAGGCTGCGTTACGTACGTCAGTCCAGCTCAGTCGCTCAGTCTGTCCAGCTCTTTGCGACCACACGGACTGCAGCACGCCAGGCCTCCCTGTCCATCACCAACTCACGGAGCTTGCTCAAACTAATGACCATTGAGTCAGTGATGCCATCCAACCATCTCATCCTCTGTCACTCCCTTCTCCTCTTGCCTTCAATCTTTCTCAGCATCAGGGTCTTTCCCAATGAGTCAGTTCTTCACATCAGGTGGTCAAAGTATTGGAGTTTCAGCTTCAGCATCAGTCCTGCCAATGAATATTCGGGGCTGATTTCCTTTAGGATTGACTGGTTGATCTCTGCTGTCCAAGGGACTCTCAAGAGTCTTCTCCAACACCATAGTTCAAAAGCATCAATTCTTCAGCACTCAGCTTTCTTTATAGTCAGACATCCTGGAATGAGAGTGGGCCTTACGAAGCATCACTACGAACAAAGCTAGTGGAGGTGATGGAATTCCAGATGAGATATTTCAAATCCTAAAAGATGATGCTGTGGAAGTGACGCACTCAATATGCCAGCAAATTTGGAAAACTCAGCAGTGGCCACAGGACTGGAAAAGGTCAATTTTCATTCCAATCCCAAAGCAGGACAATGCCAAAGAATGCTCAAACTACCACACAATCGCACTCATCTCACACGCTCGCAAAGTAATGCTCAAAATTCTCCAAGTCAAGCTTCAACAATATGTGAACTGTGAATTTCCAGATGTTCAAGATGGATTTAGAAAAGGCAGAGGAACCAGAGATCAAATTGCCAACATCCGTTGGGTCATCAAAAAAGCAGGAGAGTTCCAGATAAACATCTCCTTCTGCTTTATGGACTACTCCAAAGCCTTTGACTGTGTGGATCACAACAAACTGTGGAAAATTCTGAAAGAGATGGGATTACCAGACCACCTGACCTGCCTCTTGAGAAATCTGTATGCAGGTCAGGAAGCAACAGTTAGAACTGGACATGGAACAACAGACTGGTTCCAAATTGGGAAAGGAGTACGTCAAGGCTGTATATTGTCACCCTGCTTATTTAACTTATATGCAGAGTACATCATGCAAAATGCCAGGCTTGATGAAGCACAAGCTGGAATCAAGATTGCTGGGAGAAACAGCAATAACTTCAAATATGCAGATGACACCACCCTTGTGGTAGAAAGCGAAGAACTAAAGAACCTTTTGATGAAAGTGAAAGAGGAGAGTGAAAAAGTTGGCTTAAAGCTCAACATTCAGAAAAATAAGATCATGGCATCCAGTCCTATCACTTTAGGGCAAATAGATGGGGAAACAATGGAAACAGTGATAGACTTTATTTGGGGGGGCTCCAAAATTACTGCAGATGGTGACTGCAGTCACAAAATTAAAAGAGTGCCTGAAGAGCTATGGATGGAGATTTGTGACATTGTTACATATGAAGTCAGCAAAAATATGAGCTTGGTCAAAACCAGAGGAAAATTAAATTATATGTCTTGAACTCTTCAGAGGAAAATAATCTTTCCCTAGCTCCCTAGGGTCTGTCCATACGAGCAACTTCGACTCTTCAAACTAACATGAGCTTTCTAATAAACCAGTGGAACCGTGTTTATGAGTTTAAGAGGAACTTAATTGGTAAAGAAAAGACTAAAAGGGGATTTCTGAATGCTCTTGATCAAAACTGAGGTATCTCTGGGAGAAATTTTTCCCCTGAGGCTAAGAAACATTTTGAAGGGACTTTCCAAACAGAGTATCTCAGATAAAAGGCAGCAGTCCTGAATAATGATGCAGTCATAAATTCTGATTCTCTTATGCCCTAGCAAGACTGGAGGTGAGTGATGGGAGACCTGGGACCTTTTAAAAACAAGGCCATTGGCTCCTCCTGGTAGAACATTTCCAGATGCTTAGTCTACCTTATCCCACTAGTAGCAAACTAACTGCTTTACTCTAGTCAATAATCCAACTGAAGCTCTGGGGGAAAATGTTAAAGTCTTTGAAAAGAATTATCATCCAGTAAACCTCATCCAGTGTTATGATCTAATGATTCAATAATTATTCTTTGCAAAAAGCTGGAAACATACGCATGAAAAAATAAGTCAAAAAGATAAGCTGCAAAGAAGCATAAGCAACTGGTTGAAAAAAGTAACCAATTAAAGAGGTAGGTTGTAAAGGAATTAAATGATGTGATGCTAAAAAATTGAGAGCCCTATTAATAAATATACTAGGTATGGATTTATGTTTGAAGATATATATCCCAAAAGACTCATAAGATCAAATTGAATCCTAACTTAAATTTGTTAAGATAAGACAGATTTTATGATTTGTGTACAGGTATCACCCTGTGAAAATAAAAGCTGAACCTTGGAAATTATTAAGTAGAGAATCATGGAATAATAAACACTGAGGTGGAAAGAACTTTGAAGGTCATGTAATTTAAAACCTTTCCTGGTCTGCAAATTCTTTGCAACCTGGGGGCCAAATGATCCCATAAGCTCTGATTTTGAAGAGGCTCCAGCCACCACCTGACACTTTTTTCTCCTTCACAGTCAAGTGTCCTGAGGAAAAGAATGTTTCATTATTTCCACATTCTCTCTTCTCATCCTCACTGCTACTCTTTGTGATCAGACTTCTACTTTCCCTACTCCATTGAACGTACTGTTTTCTAAAATCACAAACAGACCCTTCTTTTTGTATCCATAGAACTCATTTCTGTTCTTATCCTCTTGAGTTGTGTTTGGCACTCAATACTGTCACCCACCTTGCTCTTCCTTCACACCCATCACTGATTCTCTTCTACCTATCTGGCTGTATTCCTTCTTGTCTTTTTCAAGGGTCTTTATCCTCTGACCTTCAAATATTGGCTTATCCCAGATATCAAGTAATGGCTCTTTCTTTTCTCACTCTGAATACACTGTTTGATCTCCCATATTTCCTTGGTTCCAGCCACCATCTAAGATCCTAAAAACTCACAAATCTAGGTTCCAACTCAGAACTCTATCTAAGCCCAGACTTAGATATTCAGCTTCCTATTAGACACTGTCATTTGGATACCCAGTAGGTGCCTCAAACTCAACACAAACTTTTATTTCCCTCCACTTAAATTGGCTTTTCCTGTGTCAACCCTTTTAGTAATATATCCAAACTGTATGCATTATTTCCCCCACATAAATGTTTCCCCTGGATTTACTATTTTTAAGAGCTTGTATTCTTTCATTTATTTATTTGCTTTTATATTCTACATATAAGAAAGGCCATACGGTATTTATCTTTCTATGTCTGACTGTTTTCACTTAGCATAATGCCCTCAAGATCCATCCATGCTGCTGCAAATGGCAAGATTTCATTCTATTTTGTGTGTTATTTGCTCAGTCATGTCCGACTCTTTGCGACCCCATGGACTGCAGCCCACCAGGTGCCTCTGTTTGTGGGATTCTCCAGGCAAGACTACTGGAGTGGGTTGCCATGCCCTTCTCCCTTCTTCTCTATTTTATGGTTGGATAATATTTCACTGTGTGTGTAATACACACACGTATATATGCATGTATATATGTAGCAGATTTTGTTGTTATTGTTTAGTGTGTATAGATAGATTTTGTTGTTGTTTAGTCACTAGGTCATGTCTGACTCTTTTGGCAACCCCATGGACTATAGCCTGCAAGGCTCCTTCCATCCATGGGATTTCCAAGGAAAGAATATTGGAGTGGGTTGGCATTTCCTCCCCAAGGGGATCTTCCCAACCAAGGAATAGAACTCACATCTCCTGAATTTCAGATGGATTCTTTACCATTGAGCCACCAAGGAAGTGTATGCATATATGTCATACACACACACACACACACACACACACACACACACACATATGTAACAGTCTCTATTTTTATCTGTCCATCAGGGAAGTGAACATTTAGGTTGTTTCCATATCTTGACAATGCTGCAAGGAACATGGTATGCATGTATATTTTCAAGTTAAGTGTTTTCATTGTCTTTGGACAAATACCCAGAAGTGTAACTGCTGGATCATATGGGATTTCCAGTTTTAATTTTTTGGCAGAATCTCCATACCATTTTCCACAGTGACTTGTATCAACTTATATTCCCACCAGCATGCATGAGAGTTCCATTTTCTCTACATCATTGCCAATATTTATTATTTCTAGTCTTTTTGAGAAGAGCCATTCTAACAGTTGTGGGGTGAAATCTTTGGGGTACTGATTTGTATGTCCCTGATGATCATGTATCTATTGGCAATCTATTGTCTTCTTCAGAAAAAAAGCCTATTTGGGTCTTCTGTCCATTTTTAATTGGGTTGTTTGGTTTTTTTTTTTAGCTATTGAGTTGTATAAATGTTTTATCTATTTTGAATATTAGCCCCCAACAGATAGATTGCCAGGAGAAATATCAATAACCTCAGATAGGCAGATGACATCACCCTTATGGCAGAAAGTGAAGAGGAACTAAAGAGCTTCTTGATGAAGGTGAAAGAGGAGAGTGAAAAAGCTGGTTTAAAACTCAACATTCAAAAAATGAAGGCCATGGCATCTGGTCCCATCACTTCATGGCAAATAGATGGGGAAACAGTGGCAGACTTTTATTTTCTTGGGCTCCAAAATCACTGCAGATGGTGACTGCAGCCATGGAATTAAAAGGTGCTTGCTCCTTGGGAAAAAAGCTATGACAAACCTAGACAGTGTATTAAAACGCAGACACTACCTTGCCAACAAAGGTCTATATCATCAAAGCAGAAGTGTTTCCAGTAGTCATGTATAGATGTGAGAGTTGGACCATAAAGAAGGCTGAGCACTGAAGAATTGATGCTTTTAAACTGTGGTGTTGGAAATGGCTCTTGAGAGTCCCTTGGACTGCAGGGAGATCAAACCAGTCAATCTTAAAGGAAATCAATCCTGAATATTCATTGAAAGGACTGATCTGAATTTGAAGCTCCAATACTTTGGCCACCTGATGCGAAAAGCCAGTTCATTAGCAAAGACCTTGATGCTGGGTAAGATTGAAGGCAGGACGAGAAGGGGACGACAGAGGACCAGATGGATGGATGGCATTACTGACTCAATGGACATGAGTTTGAGCAAACTCCAGGAGACGATGAAGGACAGGGAAGCTTGCTGTGCTGCAGCCCATGGGGTCACAGAGTTGAATGTGACTGAGCGACTGAACAACAATCAGATAGATGATTTAAAAATATTTTCTCCCTTTAAGTAGGCAGCTTTTTCATTTTGATGATAGTTTCCTTTACTGTGCAGAAGCTTTCCAGGTTGATATAGTCCCACTTGTGTATTTTTGCTTTTGTTTTTTTGCTTTGGTATCAGAGTCCAAAAATCATTGCCAAGACCTATGCCAAGCAGTTACTACTGGTATTTTCTCCTAGGTATTTTATGGTTTCAGGGCTTTTATTCAAGTCTTTAGTCCATTTCAACCTAAATTTTGAATACGAAACTGTAAGATAGTGATCAGTTTTATTCTTTTTCATTTGACCGTCCAGTTTTCCTAATAAGAAATTGTCCTTTTTCCATTGTATATTCTTGGCACTGCTGTCATAATTTAATTGATCATATGTATGTGGGTTTATTTCTAGGCTCTCTATTCTGTTCCATTGATCTATGTACCTGTTTTTATGCCAAAACCATTCTATTTTAATTACTATAGCTTTGTAATATTGTTTTAAACCAGGAAGCATGATGTCACCAGCTTTGTTCTTCTTTCTTAAGATTGCTTTGGCTATTTGGGGTCTTCTTGTGATTTCATTCAAATTTTAGAATTGCTTGTTCTATTTCTGTGAAAACTGCCATTGGAATTTTGATAGGGATTGTACTGAATCTGTAGATTGCTTTAGGTAGTATGGACATTTTAACAATTTTAATTCTTCCATCACTTAAGCATGGAATATCTTTCCATTTATTTGTGTCCTCTTCAATATCTTTCATTAATGTCTTGTAATTTTTGATATACAGGTCTTTCATTTCATTGGTTAAATTTATTCCGAGGTACTTTATTCTTCTTGATGCAATTATAGATTTATAAATTAGAATCTTAGCTTTTCTTGATAGTTAATTATTAGTGTATAAAAATGAAACAGATTTTTGAGAATTGATATTATATTTCACAACTTGTTGAATTTGTTAGTTTTAACAGTTTTTTTTTATTTGATGGTCTTTAGGGTTTTCATATATAATACCGTGTTATCTGCAAATAGTGACAGTTTTATTTCTCCCTTTTCAATCTGAATATCTTTTATCTTTTCAGTCTGAATGCTGTGAATGGGAATTCCAATAAAAATAAAATTTTCAATAGAAGTGATAAGAGTGAGCATCCTTATTTTTTTTCCTGATCTTAGAAGGGAAGTGTTCAACTGTTCAGTGATATTAGTTGTGGGTTTGTAATATATGGCCTTCATTATATTGAAGTTTTTTTCCTCTGTACTCCCTTCGTTGAGAGAGTTTTTATCACAAATAGATGCTGAATTTTGTTAAACAATTTTTATGCACCTACTGAGGTGATCATATAACGTTTATCCTCATTTTATTAATGTGGCCTAACACATCGACTGATTTCTGGATATTGACTCATCCTTACATCCCTAAAATAAATCCCATTTGATCACAGTGTATAATTATTTTAGTGTATTGTTGAATTCTGTTAATATTTTGTTGAAGATTTTTGCATCTGTGTTTATCAAGAATGAATGTGTGCTAATTTTTGCTACCAGGGTAATGTTGACCTCATAAAATGCATTTGGAAGAGTTCCCTTCTGTTCTGTTTTTGGAAGATTTTTAGAAGGATTGGTATTAATTCTTCTTTGAATGTTTGGTAGAATTCAATAGTGAAGCCAGTTGATCCTGGAATTTTGTTTGTTGGGAGGTTTTTAATTACTGATTCAATCTCCTTCTTAGTAATTGATATGTTTAGATTTTCTGTTTCATCATGATTCAGTCTTGGTAGGTTGTATGCATCTAGATTTTTATCCACTTCTTCTGGGTTTCCAATTTGTTGGTGAATAATTGTTCATGTTAGTCTATAATGATCCTTTGTATTTTTGTGGTATTAATTATAACATCTCTTTCATTTCTGATTTTATTTATTTGAGTCTTCTCTTTTTCTCTTGATGTGTCTAGCTAAAGGTTTGTCAAATAAAAATAAAAATGCAACATACCAAATTTATGGAATGCAACAAAAGTCATTATAAGGGAGAAGTTCACAGCAAGAAACAAGAGAAGTCTCAAACAACCTAACTTTCTACCTTACAGAGCTATAAAAAGAAGAACAAATGAACCCTAAAGTTAATATAAAGAAGGAAACAACAAATATTAGATTAGAAATAAATGAAATAGAGATTTAAAAGACATGAGAAAATATCAAGGAAACTAGGAGCTGGTTCTTCACATTTTCTGTTTGACACAACCATCTATCAAGACTCCAAAGTCAAAAACCTGTGAGTTTCTCAGATACTTCTGTCATATTCACTCATTACAGAAGAACCTACTCCTCCACTGCCCCCTCCTCCTCCTTTATTATTGTGATCATAACAAATATTATGGAATGTTTACTGTATGATAAATACTCTTAAGCTTTATAAGTTGTCTCATTTAGTTTTCACAATTTATTATTAATCCCATTTTACAGATTAGCCAATTGAGGCCAAGATTAGTTGGTTAACTTCTCAAGTTAAAATAGCTAATAAGTGGTGGAGTTGGTTTTAAAATACAGACAGTCTGACTCAAGAGCCTATGCAGATTAGTTATCAAGACTGCAGAGTTTAATTTCTCAGCCTCTTTCAAATATATCCACTCTGCTCCAGCCTGTAAGGCTGTTTACACCTGTATCATTCACCAAATCAGATTCCAATTTCAGGAAGATCAGAATCACGCGTGCCTTTCTTTATCCATGTCCCCAGTGTTTAGTACGATGATTAGCACTTAGCAGATCTTCAATAAGTGTAGAGGATACAAAATATTTTCACCATGTTAATAATAGGAAGATAGCCATGTATCCTCGTAGTTCAGTAGGTAAAGAATCTATGATGCAAGAGACCCGTGTTTGATTCCTGAGTCAGAAAGATCCCCTGGAGAAGGAAATGGTAACCCACTCCAGTATTCTTGTCTGGAGAATTCCATGGACAGTGGAGCCTGGCAGGCTCCAGTCCACGAGGTCGCAAGAGTCAGACGTGACTTAGTGACTAAGCCACCACCAGCCATGTACTTTAGTGTCCAAACTGGGAAAGTTTTGTGATTGAAACAGGGCACTATCAATAGTTACTCTGCATCAACAGGAACAGGTTGGGACTGTTCCAGACAAACTTAGACCTATCATCGCCCTGATAACTGGGTTACCTGTGTATGCCGAATTGTTTTCTGCCACTCAACACCGTTTTCTCCTTCACTACTTTCCCTGGCATTAGCGGGATGGGAAACCCAGGAGCTACAGTTCCAGGAATCCATGCCACCAGTGTTATGAGCTGAGAGGAAAACAGTGAGCTTCATTCACGTGATATTTCAAAGACAAAAGAGAAATAGAAACCACTATTATTCTTTTGAGCTGGACAGTCACTTAGGCCTTGGTAGATAGAATATGCGAGCTTTTGCCAACAGCTTCATAGCATCTTCTTAAAAGCCACTCACTTTAGGGCTGGGGACAACTGAAATCATCGCTGAAAGTGTCCTGAAGTTCCTGTGCTTCAGGGTTTTCTGAAGATCCGTAGATGCATCCCTGACATTCCCTCCCCCAGGCCGCCTTGGGGGAAAAGTCCCTTTATTTGTAAGGCAATCATGGTAGATACCTCACAGGCAACACTCTCAAATCTCTGCATGTCAGTCTGGTGAAAGTTGACTTAGGCTTATGCAAAGTCTAAACACAATTTGATAAGGGCTCTCTTCCGTCTGGTGACTCAGACAACCAGGATTCTTCCATCTTTTTATATAGCTTCCAGGGTTGCTCCCAGGGACAGTAAGTGTTGGAAGAGGCACACAAGCTCTTAACTATTTTTGCCCTGGGAAATTAATTCACTCTCCTCCAAAGTCCTTTGACCATCATAAGTTCCCAACCTCGCAGCAAAAGAGGATGAGAGAAATCTACAAAGTTTGGTAAACATTAACTTTCTGTCATTGGCTCAGATTTCCTAAATCAAATCCCTTCCTGCTGGAAATATCTGAGGTAGTTTCTGCTCTTCTTCTGGATATGCAATGAAACAATACTTAATCGTAGAAACTAAATATATTAACTTTATGAAGAGGCATTTATCATTTGTTTCCACACATAAATGTGCAATTATTAGTTTTTTTATGTATACAAATATATTCAGTTCAGTTCAGTTCAGTTGCTCAGTCGTGTCCGACTCTCTGCGACCCCATGAATCACAGCACGCCAGGCCTCCCTGTCCATCACCAACTCCCGGAGTTCACTCAAACTCATGTCCACAGAGTTGGTGATGCCATCCAGACATCTCATTCTCTGTTGTCCCCTTCTCCTCCCGCCCCCAACCTTTCCCAGCATCAGAGTCTTTTCCAGTGAGTCAACTCGTCGCATGAGGTAGCCAGAGTATTGCAGTTTCAGCTTCAGCATCAGTCCTTCCAATGAACACCCAGGATTGATCTCCTCTAGAATGGACTGGTTGGATCTCCTTGCAGTCCAAGGGACTCTCAAGAGTCTTCTCCAGCACCACAGTTCAAAAGCATCGATTCTTCGGCGATCAGCTTTCTTCACAGTCCAACTCTCATATCCATACATGACCATGGGAAAAACCATAGCCTTGACTAGACGGACCTTGGTTGGCAAAGTAATGTCTCTGCTTTTTAATATACTATCTAGGTTGGTCATATCTTTCCTTCCAAGGAGTAAGCGTCTTTTAATTTCATGGTTGCAATCGGCATCTGCAGTGATTTTGGAGCCCCAAAAAATAAAGTCTGACACTGTTTCCACTGTTTTTCCATCTATTTCCCATGAAGTGATGGGACCAGATGCCACGATCTTTGTTTTCTGAATGTTGAGCTTCAAGCCAACCTTTTCACTCTCCTCTTTCACTTTCATCAAGAGGCTTTTGAGTTCCTCTTCACTTTCTGCCATAAGGGTGGTGTCATCTGCATATCTGAGTTTATTGATATTTCTCCCAGCAATCTTGATTCCAGCTTGTGCTTTGAGCTAAGCCATAGCATGCATGTAAAATTTTATGTAAGATAATACAAATATATTATCTTACATAAAATTTTACATGCATGCTATGGCTTAGCTCACATACCTACTGATAGATATTGTTTGAATAATAGATTCAACAGGAAAGACTAAACTGTCTTTACTGTTTGAGGTATTACTGCCTTAAAGAAAGAGAACAAAACTTTGTCGATACGGTTTTTCCAGTGGTCATGAATGGATGTGAGAATTGGACTGTGAAGAAAGCTGATCGCCGAAGAATTGATGCTTTTGAACTGTGGTGCTGGAGAAGACTCTTGAGAATCCCTTGTACTGCAAGGAGATCCAACCAGTCCATTCTAAAGGAGATAAGTCCTGGGTGTTCACTGGAAGGACTGATGCTAAAGCTGAAACTGCAATACTTTGGCCACCTCATGTGATGAGTTGACTCACTGGAAAAGACTCTGATGCTGGGAAAGGTTGGGGGCGGGAGGAGAAGGGGACGACCGAGAATGAGATGGCTGGATGGCATCACCGACTCTGTGGACATGAGTTTGAGTGAACTCCGGGAGTTGGTGATGGACAGCGAGGCCTGGCATGCTGCAGTTCATGGGGTCGCAAAGAGTCGAACATGACTGAGTGACTGAACTGAACTGAACCGAACCTGTTTCTACATATAGCTACCATTCCTTTGAATTAAAATTGTCTATTTTTTGTGATTAATAATGCTTTTGAAATTTATAAAGGACTACATCTGTTGTGCCTGTAAAGACCAGGGTCCGTATTATTATCTTTTTATACCAACAAGCCTGATGATGCGTAAGGTTGTAATAAAGTAAGCAAGAGTGGATGGGAAACAGGACATTGACTCCTGAACTTAGTAATCACTATATGTTCAGAGGAAACTACTAGCTTCTATTCGACTCTTATCAAGAAACATAATAATACATATACAAACCCACTCATGCAACAGAATATCTTAAAACATTTGTGTTAGTGTGATTGCAGATGTAGATGCATCATATATATCCTGTGCTAGATATTTGTCCTTTCCATTTGAAGGTGACTCTCAATGGACAGGCCCTTGTTTCCACCTCAGTGACTGTGGTGAAGACGGGTTAAATTCCAGGGATGATGTACAGTCAATGCAGGTGCCAGAGCCAGCTTGCCCCACAGGCAGCATTCAATTCCTGCCCGAAGTGAGATATTCATCATTGTGTTCTGCCTGTTTGTGTCTCTGTCAGCACATGAAGGTCAGGTTACTCCCTGCAATTTGTGTTAACAGGAAACATGGGTTCCCAAGCAATCTGAAAGATAAATATAAGTTGAGAGTAAGCGCTCTAGGTGAGCCACTCCAGGATGAAGTCTAATTCTGCCACTTTTCATTCAGGTTAGTTTATAGAAAAGAAGATGAAGGGAAAGGAAGTGGGTGGAAACTCAGCTTCACTAAATATTTACTCTGGACCAGATTCTGGGCTCACTAATTTCAGACATATTTCCTTACTGAGTCATCACAACATCTCTGTTCAAGGCACGGCTGTTATGTTATAGTAAGGAGGCCGGACTGCATTATTTACTGTCTCAAAAATTTTGAGCCAAGCTTCTTGTCTCTCTCAGCCTCAGTTTTCCCATCTGCTAATACCTACCCTACAACTGGGTCTTCTTTACACATGGAATTGTTTCTTTAACATTTCCCTTCTTTACCAGATTATCAGCTACATGAAACTTTCACATGCAGACCTGTCTGGTGCCAGAGGCCCTCAGAGCCCACCTGTAGGGAGGCTTTAAAATAAGAGCTCGCTTGGATAAGCTACAGCCTCCTCAGACACGTGTACACCCTCAGGCAGGAACTGCATTTAGTGCAGCACTATGAGAAGCTTATCTCTGCCACTAAAAATACTCATCATCAAAGACCAAAGAAGTGAACTGCAGGAGAGCCGGGCAGTGGTGATAAGCAGAGAAGGTCACCCCGCTGTCGATGATCACCGGCACCCATGCATCACAGGACTCAGAACAGACCTGAGAGAAGGTCAAACGCCTCCACTTTGTGTGCCAGGTACTGTGAGACCAGGGAAGACTACAAAGAAATATCATGAACTTTCGATAGGCCTCGCTTACAGCCGAGGGTCAGTGTGGGTCGGCGGATTTGCTGAGTCTTTGCCTTCTTAGTCATGGAGAGTGGAAAATGGGAACTCAAACTAAAAACTACCATTCTCTACAGAGCCAGGACAGGAACGTCATAGATAAAAGGAATCATATAACAGCTTGTAATTGCTTTTCACTCTTCCCTGTCACTTCATCAACCACTGACTATGGCACATACCCAACTGTGGACCAAGTTCTGGAGGTACAGCGGTAAACAAGACACATACAGACCCTGCCCTCATGTAGTTGATAATCTGGCAGTGAAGAAAATGTCAGGAAATTCTATGTGTGGAGAATATCTAGATGTAGGCAGGGATTCTTACTCATATTTAACAGGCAAGACTGAAGCTGGGATTGGTAAGAGGCTTTTTTTGAGTATTGTTTTTTTTAAACCGGTAAGTGGTACAGTCAGGCCTTAAACGTGGGTCTTTGTATTTGTCATCCAGGGCTCCTTCCATGTTGCTACATATCTGGCTGCCTGCCTCTGAGGACCCCTTTCTATCAAGGCCCCATGCTTTGAGTCTACCAAAAGCTGAACATGGTGAACACAGACTAGAATGGGAAAAGATTAAATAGATGACAGGAGATCCTGGAGTTGACCTTGTGTCCTTCCCTTTCTTGGCTTTCAACTGCAGAGGTCTTGTTTTCAGACCGGTTTTAAACAGGAGGTAGAAAGCAAGTCTCTGAATTGCACTATGATTCACAGGACTTTTGCTTAGGATAACTATGGCCTTTATTAGTTTCCATGCAAAATCTTTCTATCATCAGGATCCTGCAACTTTCCGAGGGCTCACCAGTTACCTGTCAGTAGATACCTGTGTTGAGCATCTACCATAATAGCCCTCCCGTGGTTTCCATCCCTTCTCAAAGAAGAGCTTTAGATGAAACTATGGACTGCATGACTATACTACTGGCAAGGTTGTTGGGAGACTTCCATCTCAACAATAATAGGAATTAGCTCTTTTTGGAACTGTCTCTGGAGGGAAGGGATACATAAAAATGACTGCTGATGCACTAGTTACAATAGCTAGGACATGAAAGCAACCCAGATGTCCACTGGCAGATAAATGGCTAAGGAAGTTGTGGTACAAATATACAGTGGGATATTACTCAGCTATAAAAGGAACGTGTTGGAGTCAGTTCTAATGAGGTGGATGAACCCAGAGCCTATTATACAGTGTGAAGTAAGTCAGAAAGAGAAAGACAAATACTGTATAATAACACATATATATGGAATTTAGAAAGATGGTATTGGTGAGCCTACATGCAGGACAGCAAAGTAGAAACAGATGTAAAGAACAGACTTTTGGACTCAGTGGGAGAAGGAGAGGGTGGGATGATTTGACAGAATAGCACTGAAACATAGACATTTACCATATGGAAAATAGATGACCAGAGCAAGTTTGATGCATGAAGCAGGGCACCCAAAGCCAGTGCTCTGGGACAACCAGATGGGGTTGGTGGGGGGAGGTGGAAGGGGTATTCAGGATGGGGGGAATACATGTATACCTATGGCCAATTCATGTTGATGCATGGCAGAAATCATCATAATGTTATAAAGCAATTATCCTCCAATTAAAATGAATAAATAAATAATGACTGCTGATACAGATGCTAGAAATGTTTGACCAGTGGAGACTGAGTCTGAAGAGGACCTGAACTTGAGCGCAAGTGACTTCTGTGTGGCTGTGTTTCTCCCTGCCTCTACCTGCCTGACAGGAGACTGTTCAATCCACCCACTAACAGGCAGGGAGTCCACTGTGTTCTCAGCCTAGTAGGAGGAGTGGGAGGACTACAGTGCAGAAGACAAAAACTTAGACATTGAAGAGTATGGTCTGATTAGGACGTTGAGAGCAAATACGCTGCTGCTGCTGCTAAATCGCTTCAGTTATGTCCAACTCTGTGCGACCCCGTAGACGGCAGCCCACCAGGCTCCCCCGACCCTGGGATTCTTCAGGCAAGAATACTGGAGTAGGGTGCCATTGCCTTCTCCGAGAGCAAACATGAAACAGAGGATAAAAATGGGCTGAAGGAGTTCAGGGAGAGGAGAGGTTCATTTAGATGGGAAGAGCTGTAGAGCCTTCATTTCAGAAATGGGATGGACTGTGTGCTTCGGGAGGAGGTGAGTTTGACTAGAGGAGCAGAGGAGAGGACACAGGGCGTCAGCAGAGGCACCCAGGTGGGAGTGAGGAGGGCTCCTGGGGGCCACAGTGGCCCATTCCAAGAAGTAGAACATGTGTCCTGGAGAGCAATGAGATTCAGCTGGTGGGTGTACAACAACCTGCCCAGGGCCACAAGTCAGAAAACCTGGCCTGCGACACACACTGTGTTCTGTACCCCTGCACAAGCACATTCTCTCCGGGCTCTGCTTTATCTCCACGAACGGATTGTTCCACTGGATGATCTCTGAGATCCGCTTCCAGCTCTAGCAACTATGATCATCCCATGATTCTCAAAGATATGGGGGCTCCACTTCTGGCTAAAAGGTCCAGGGGGAAACAGAGAACCAAGACCCACAGGTAGGAAAATGTCCGATATGGTTTAGCATAGTTGAGACCGCTGGGACCCCTTTAACAGAAGGAAGAAGTCTGGGTGGTTTCACAAGGAGGTGCTGAGGCTCCCTGTTCCTCTCCTCCCAGGACCCACTGTCCATGATTGCTGGGCTTTGAGGCAATCCAGCTCCCACGTTGCTTTCTTTGCTTTTCTGTGGTGCTCGCTTTTGACAGGAAGACATGCTTCACTAGTCACACCCTGTAAAACTGGCCATGCCCACTGCTTCTTCAGAATCATTTCCCCTTGAAGAAGATGCTTCCTCACAAATAATGTGTTCAATGGCCACTGTGGCAGTTTTCATTTGGTGCCTCAGAACTGGGGTCTGCAGAGGGCCGGCTCTCCTATGCGGTGTCACCGTGATGGGAGTCACCTCTGCCACCTGGCAGCACAGGGGCCTGAGGGGATGGCTGTGGGAGAGGTGCGGCTGGGCCCTATCTGCAGGGGGAGTTCACACAGCGGATAAAAATCTTGTCTTCATCTCGACACAGCCGGGGCAAACAGGACATCTTTAGTGGGCTCTTATATAAAACAAGCATTTTACAAGAAAACCAGTTTGATCTAGATGTGTTTATCTTAAAGAGGATAAATACATGAGAAAAATACATTTTTGAAGACCAAATAAAAATAAGCACCAAATAAAAATATACAGACACTCATCAAGGGAAAGCCTCTAAGACTTTGATTTTATTACTACTATGCAGTATCCTCAGTTCATACTTAACTGAAGGAGGAGGCGTTTCTGTTTGATCATTTTTATCTCCTCCTCCTTAGTGAGGAATTGCTTTTTTAAATTGCCAGCTTTTCTTAACAAGAAGCAGAATGACCAAAGTTTCCTTTTCTTGATGATGTCTCATAAGATTTTAACTGCGAATATGACTACTTCCACCACCGAGTCACAAGAGGCAAATCTCCCCAAGTTTGTCAGGTCAGCAACCAAGGTTTGGTCAGAACTGGGAAACAGCATCTGTACTTGCATGTTTCTCACGGTTTCAAGCAATAAATCGTGGGGAGAGAGAAATAAAAAGGCATTTATTGAAATTAAATCATCTGCTCACAAACAGCACATTTTTTTCCCAGTCTGAAAGATTTGAAAAGAGAACAGAAACCCTGGAGGTGTACGCAGCAGACAGAAGCAAATGCTAATCAGTCTTAAATAATACATATAATACCATTTTAGAAATAAGACTTGTGTAGAATAGTAGGTATATGAATTATTTGAAAAAGTGAATGCAATGAAGTTAGTATCACTGAGGAAAGATAAACGATCCCCTCTCTTCTCTGGGCATCTTTCAGTAAATGAAGTCGGGGAGGGGGAAGAGCATGTAAAAACCGCATATTCACATAAAATTTCAGGACAGCTAAACATAACAAAACTACCCCACAACTGAACTAGTGAACAGCAACCAGATCCAAAAACAAAAACCAAAAATGTTTGAATCTCTTGGATGTAGATCAACTCATCTCACACATTTTTGAGTCTAAAACAAACTCTACATAGTTGCTGACAGACAGTGTGGAAAGAAAAATTACTTCAAAGATGATCACTGCAATTCACAATGACAGGACAACTCCCATCATGGGAATTCACTTCATGCCATTAAGTTACTTTTTATAGCATTTGGAGAATTATGAAGAATTTTCCACTGTGACCACAACTAATCTCTCCACTTAAAAAAATTATTCAATAAAATCTATCTTCTTCCATAAGAGGAAATAACTTTCACTTCATTTTCTTAATTAAAAAATACTGCCGTATTTAAAATTTTTTCAATGTGTATATTTTATCCCAAACTCTGTTTAAAAATATCTACAAACTTTATTGGCCATACTACTTTACTAACTATACTTAAAAGTGTTTGTAAAAAGAGTGTCTACAAGAGAAAATTTATTTAATAGATATTCAGATATATATAAAAAAATATTTTATTGCCAAAAAACACTAACCATGATCTAGACCTTCAATGAGCCATAATGTTTTTTGCTGGTGAGAGTCTTGCTCTTGGTTGTAGAATATCAACTTGATAACTGGAATTAGAAGTGGAGCCTGAAGATATGACTGAATTGCTATAATCTCATGATAAAACTTGAACAGACAAAGAGTTGCTTCTTATGAATGGGCAAAGAAAGTACTGAACAGCTTTCTTGAGATGAAATCAACTCCTGATAAAGATTCTGGGAAGATTGTTGCAATGACAACAAAGGATTTAGAATATGACATAAACTGAGTTGATAAAGCAGTGGCAGGGTTTGAGAGACTGATTCCAATTTTGAAAGAAGTTCTACTGTGAGTAAAATCCTATCAAATAATATTGCATGCTCTAGGGCTTTCCTTATGGCTCAGCTGGTGAAGAATATGCCTGCACTGTGGGACACCTGGGTTCGATCCCTGGGTTGGGAAGATCCCCTGGAGAAGGGAAAGGCTACCTACTCCGGTATTCTGTCCTAGAGAATTCCATGAGCTGTATAAGTCCATGGAGTTGCAAAGAGTTGGACGCGACTGAGCAACTTTCACTTTCAGAGGACTCATTCATGAAAGGGAAAGGATGAGTCGATCAATGAGGCAAATTTGATTGTTATTTTAAGAAATTGCCAAAGCCAACCCAGCCTCCAGTAACCATCACCTGATAAGTCAGCAGTAACCACCACCCTGACGTGTACAGCAAAAGGACTGCATGTGGCTCACCTGGGAGACTGCTGAGGTTAGAAGAAGTGTTCTGAGTTCATACCAATGTGATGGTTAAGATGTGGCTTAGGAAGGATGAAAGAAAACATGACAAAACGATCAAATAAAGGCTAAGTGACTACCAAAAGGCTAAAATCCAGAGACAGTGTAATGATGGCACGCGGATCAACCAGACTCAGATGTGGACTTCCCATCTGACTTTACAGTATGCACCCAAACATCATTCCTTCAATCTGCAGTGCCTCCCTCAACCAGGGTATGCTTCTACCGGGTTGTGCCTCTACCATCTTCTCTTCTTTTTTATCACTTTAGTCACAGCTGGCTTACTTACCTGCCCTGTGTTTCTGTAAGAGACCCAGGGCCTCTACGGATTGACTCCTACACCCGCCAAATCAAGCTTCCCTTCTCACTTTCCTGGCCCAAAATATTTCAGTGGATCAGTTCTGCTGAATCTGACAAACACTACTATTGATATTATCTTGTGTTGGGGGCTGAACATGCAAAGATTAAAAGTCATGCTTAAGGAGCCCAAACCTGACTATGGAAACAAGAGGCACATGTAATGTATTGGAGATGGGGTGAAGGAGAAGAGAGGAAACAGTATGGCAGATGTAGGGACCTGCCGTAGATGTCACATAGAATACTCTTGAAGACACACAGCAGGTGGCAGCCCCCGTGGAAGGGTTTGAAGGATGAATATGAACCCGCTTCCCATGTGATTCCCTCCTGTGCCCACTCTGAGACCTACGCCCACTCCTTCCAGGACATTGACCAACAGTGACCAACATCACTTTCTATTGTATGTTTTTTATTCATGTTCCCTAGATTTAAATATGTACTCCTAAGTGTCCTCAATGGGCTTCCCTGGTGGCTCAGATGGTAAAGAATCCACCTGCAATGTGGGAAACCTGGGTTCAATCCCTGGCTTGGGAAGACCCTCTGGAGGAGGGCACAGCAGCCCACTTTAGTATTCTTTCCTGGAGAATCCCCAGGGCCAGAGGAGCCTGGTGGGCCATAGTCCTTGGGGCCGCAAAGAGTTAGACACGGCTGAGTGACTAAGCACACACACAAAGTGAAAGTCGCTCAGTCGTGTCTGACTCTTTGCGACCCCAAGGACTATACAGTCCATGGAATGCTCCAGGCTAGAATACTCGAGTGGGTAGCCATTCCCTTCTCTAGGGGATCTTCCCAACCCAGGGATCGAACCCAGGTCTCCCTCATGGCAGGCGGATTCTTTTGTCTTCACTAATGTACCCTTCCCTCACTTAATGACCTTTCTTCATTATGAAAAGAAAGAACAGGACACAGAAGTAAATCAGGCAAATTACGAGGCTAGAAGTGTGCTTCACCAGTTTGGATAATAGAGCTGTATTGTTTATCCCTCTAGCAAGTCCATTCCAAAACGATGCTCTCTAACTACAGAAAGCAACAAAGAAATGGCTGCTCCTCCTGGCGGCTTCCCGATTCACCCTCCCACTGTCGCCTCAGGCTCTCCAGTGACCAGGGCTTTGCCCACCGCCCTTCAATAACAGGACAGCTTCTGAGTAAGCTCAGTTGTAAGTGTCATGCATGGCTTAGATTTGGAATGAGCAATTTGTTTCTTCTTCAGTGATGGGTGTTGGGGGCTGCAAGATGCGGGGATGGAGGAGACTGCTTAATAATTGCCAAGAAAAATCAAATAGATTTTTCTAAGGTACTATTCTGAAAAAATAAACAAAAACCCACAGTGAAAATCTTTAAGTGAGGGTGATTTATGTAAGTTGCATTTATAAAAGCTGGCAGAATCACTGATAAGAACACATTAACTTGGATGGCCCAGGACTTTATAATCTGATATGAAAATTGGGGTCATTTATCAAGGGTGGCAATGAGAGGATTTTGCATGATAGTCTTCCTGCTAGTCCAAATAGCATCCTCTGAAAACTAATAAAAACCTGTGCTCAGACCTTTTAGAAGCTGTATCTCCAACCTCTGTAGATGCTGAGAAGAGGGTTAGCAGTGACTGCAGATGCAGTTTCTGGACCAGCCAGCAACAGCCAGACCTTGGGAGAGAAGGAGGTAAGCAAGATGACTGTTCTCTTTTTAGGGCTCTATCAGTGCCTTTATGTCAGTGTTTCCATGAGAAGGTCTATAAACCAATTTCTAAAAACACAGAACAAAAAATTGCACCTTTATATGTGAAATGGTTCCTTGTATAAATTAAATTGACATTTAACTTTTTGCTCTTGGTTGGAAGAATATCAACTCGATAAGAGTAACACTGGTCAGCCCACGATAAAAGTGTTGTTGTTAAAAAATTTCATGAAAAACAAAATTTGAAAATAAATTATTATTAGTTAAGAGGTTTGTTTTCAAGATCTTGCAAAGCATGCAAATAAAGATGAAAACACAAAGGAAGCTGAATGGTAAAACGATAGGGGACTTGGGCCTTGGCCCTCCATGCTTTTCTCCTGTCCCTTTCTCATTATGCCATGACAGTAAATGCCACAGACGGCTCACCATCCTGGTTTTCCAGTTCTTCTCCTTTCCAGATGCCAAGCATCAGGATGAATGAAAAGGGTTCTGCTTTCTTTGAAAAGGACTAGAGAACTTCTGGTTGCTCAAGGTGATGCCAAAGGGACCCTTTCTCATATAAATATGTATCAGTTCAGTTCAGTCGCTCAGTCATGTCCATTTCTTTGTGACCCCATGAACCGCAGCACCCCAAGCCTCGCTGTCCATCGCCAACTCCTGGACTTTACTCAAACTCATGTCCATTGAGTCAGTGATGCCATCCAACCATCTCATCCTCTGTCGTCCCCTTCTCTTCCTGCCTTCAATCTTTCCCAGCATCAGGGTCTTTTCAAAAGAGTCATCTCTTTGCATCAGGTGGCCAAAGCATTGGAGTTTCAGCTTCAACATCAGTCCTTCCAATGAACACTCAGGACTGATTTCCTTTAGGATGGACTGGTTGGATCTCCTTTCAGTCCAAGGGACTCTCCAGAGTCTTCTCCAGCACCACAGTTCAAAAGCATCAATTCTTTGGCGCTCAGCTTTCTTTATAGTCCAACTTTCACATCCACACATGACCACTGGAAAACATAGCTTTGACTATTTGACTAGATGGATCTTTGTTGACAAAGTAATGTCTCTGCTTTTTAGTATGCTGTCTAGGTTGGTCATAACTTTCAATAAATATGTATAAATGCTTAGAAACTATGCATTTTAAGACCATTTTTAATTCATAGCATTAACTCATAAAAAGAGAAATGGAGGAAGAATTGAAAATTATAACGCTGACATGACTTAGCAACTGAGCGACAACAGCAAAATCGGTATCCACAATAAAGACAGGCAGCATACACATCCCTGTTGACTGACAGGGGCTGTGAGGCTGAGTATTTAAAAATCGAACTGTGTGCTGCTCACAACAGAGTCAACTGAAACGCAATGACCTCGATTAATCAAGATTAAAAACAGAAAAAGAGTAGCCAAAAGAAAGGCAGTCATGATACAGTACTAATACAAAACACTGACAGGGAAAAAACATCATTAAGCATGGGAGGATCTTTAGACTCAACCAGATACAGCAACAAAGCTTCAAACTGTACAAAGCTAGTTAAGCTGATAGAAATTCAAGGAGAAATTCATAAAATCACAATCTTAGTGGGAGATTTTAATATATTGCTCCCAAAAACTGATAATGCAATCAGATGAAAAACTAGTAATGATACAGCAAAGAGCACAATTGATACAATTTCTCTAATGAATGCATATGTAGAATGCTGTTCTCAGGAAAATGAGGAAACATATTCCGTGCAAGTCAAAAGAACACTGGTTTTAAAATTTGACCAAATAATAAACCAATATTTTGTCTCAAAAAATACTAAAGAATCAGGATTACATAATCCATGTTTAACAACCTCTTTCTAACAAAATTAGAACTCTATAACTAATATTTTTAGAAACTTAAAGCTGTAATGATTAAGTAGTCAAAGAAGAAATCATAATGAACATTCTGACATGTTTAGATTTCATGGCCATTAAGATACTATTTCAAAACTTGTGGAGAGTAGCTAAACCAGAGCTTAGCAAGAGATGTGTGGCCTTAAATGTAAATATTATAAGAAAGACTCAATATTAGTGGACTAAACAGTCACCTGAAGAAGATAGGAGAAATAAATAAAACACAATAAATCCGCACATGGAAGAGAATACCATTTACGTAAATTCAAAATCACAAGAACTGTATGATACTGATTTTGGATAAACACATTTACAGAATAATGTTATAACAATCAGAGCATGACAACTGCAAGGGGGGAAGGGGTGGATTGTGGAGAGGTGCAAAACAGGCTTCTACTATACTGGTAATCGTTAACTTCTTTTAAACTAAGGTCCGGAAACAAATATTTGAAATTGTTAACGTTTATGAGATCTGGGTGGAGGATTGTTGGTGTTTATTATCCCATGTCGGTTTCCAAATATTTGAATTATTTGTTTAAAAACGAGGGGGCAAAGAAAAAAAGAAAAACATTAAGAAAAAGAAATAAGAGATTTTCTACTTTTGCAGAAATTGTAGCCAGCTTCAGCTTTAGGCCCCTCATCTGTAAAAGGAATAATAGTAATTTCCACCTTCCAGACTCAGTGAGAACTGCATATCCCGCACGTCGCTCAGAGCTTGGGACACTGTGCTTTAGCAAGCTAAATGACATTATTATTTTATCCTGAACTCAAGGAGCATCTCCTCTCTTCTTCACATCAATCTAAGGAGACCTGGATGAGAAATCTCACTTGATTCTCCTTCATTTAAGTCCCTAAAGCAAGAATATTCACTGCTACTGTTGACTCTTAGAGGAATGTTATACATTTGTAATTAGTAAATGATGCTACCGTTGTAAAACGTAGGACATCATTGAAGCTTTTTCTTCCTATTACAGCTTTAAGGTTGCCTTGTCTCCCTACCTCCCAAATCACTTCTCCACCGAAGCGCTCCATTTGAATTCTGGGTCGGTGAGATGGCCACCATCAGTGGCCGCATTGCCACTATACTGTTCTTCAACGTCTGTGTCACAGGTTTTCCATCTTTACAAGGCTGATAGATATGCATTGGCTTACATTATGTTTGATTCACGTAACAGTCCTGCAAGCACGTTGTCATCTATTTTACTGCTAAGGAACTAAAGGCTAGATAGGTCCAGTGTACCTTCCAGGCATAATGATATATACATCAAAGGGCTCTTTTGAGGATTAAAAAAGGTCATGTGATGTAACTGGTACATAGGAAATATTCTTCATATATTAATTCTCCTCTTTTCTCCTAGATGTTCAATTAATGTTTGCTGATATGTTGTTTAATTTATGTCTGCTTATTATATTAAGTGAAAACATCTGGGCGTCTTTTGATATATGTTTTCCATTTTTACCAAAAACCCATGTTTTATTAATTTAACCACTGGTTTCTTTTGCACCACATAAAGTTCAAAAATTCCGCTCTTTATTTGTGGCTGATATTCAAATGAGTCCATCTAAAATTACTCAAACATAAAGGATGGATTCACACTTATATCTTTCATAAAAAGAGTAATTCTAGTATGAATCACTACATAAAATCTTCCCTTTTTCTAAAGTGCTGCCTGAAACAACTGAATATGGGATGGCTAAGTGGATATATGGTCTATGGTGATGAGAACAAAAACACAGCCTTTGAATCAGCTCCTGACATGTTTTCCTATACATGTTAATCAAAGTCATAACTTGGAGCACTTTCAATTACACTTGAAATATATTTCTTTTGAAAGATGCCGTTATTGCAGAGAAAGAACAATAATACAAGCATTAGTGGTTACTGTCCTCAGATTTCTATGCATGCTGATCTGAGAATGACCGGAAACTGCAGGATTTTTTTTTTATTATATTAAAAAGCAGAAAGATTTCTTGAGAACTTAGTTATAAGACTAAAATGTAAGAGTAAGAACGAGATTTGATTCTTTGTTTTCGCTGCTTTCAGTTTTTTCTATATTTCAATTTACTTTGTAGTAAATTATGCTGCTCTCAACAGCTATTTCCTGATTTTATTTTATTTTTTTCTTCAGGGATAATACACAGGGCTTCCCTGGTAGCTATTATAATTCTTTGTAAATACAGTATTACTAGCTTAAGGATATTGGCAGAAAGATAAAAGGACACAGAAAAAGATGGAGCTCTTTCCATCCCCATATGCTGTGTGTGTTACTTTAATTCTGTGTCACATTTTTGAAGCATCTGTTTAGTGCCCTTCTCTACAGCAATGAGGAGAGAATCAGTCTTATATATTAGCCTTATATATGCTCATGGATGGAGGCTACTCTGGGGGGATAGTACGTGAGTTGGGCTCATTGGAACCAGCTACTGTTCTTTCATTATGAGGCTTCTCTGCTTTAGGGATGACCCCAGCCAACCCCAACTGTGCAAAGAATACAGACACCAAGCCTTGAGAGACAAAGTCAATCCTGAGATTATACCCTCTGCTAGAATATCCACCCTTGCTTTGGCAATTAGCATCGAATAATAGTTATTATTACTGATGATCTAGTTGGGGGGGGCAGATCCTATCTAAATTATTTCAAATTATCCTCTAACAATTCAAGATAAGCTGTTACCGTGGTAAGGAAGAGGAAATGGAGATTTAAAGGTTAAACAAATTTGTCCAACATAATACAGCTACTAAGTAGCATAGAAGGATTTGAACCCTCGATACTCTACCAAGGAGGGTATACGTATTCTACTCTCCATGCTGCCTCTCATTTGCCTACAGACTCTGAGCTATTTGTGGGTTAAGGAAGGAGGATTTCATGGGCGAAAAAGTTCATGAGATCTGGGTCACATGGTACAGTCTGGAGATGTTGAGGTCAAACAAGAACATGGATTGGGCATCAGTTCGTCAGGATGATTTATCCAATATGAGGATGGCATTAGCAGGACCACAAACAAGCAATCTTATCAACTTCATCTAATGCTTATCATTTCTGGCACACACCCAGTAGAAACTCTCCATCCCTAGAGCTTGATTTTGAGGATGTTCACAGGATTGGTGGTGCCTAAAAATGAACTAAACTAAATCCTTATCTCCCAAGACCACTGAAAAAACCCAGTTAATCATAAAGGTCCAAACAGATGTTCATAATATATTTCCTTGTTTCTTGGTCTGCAGACTTCTGTTTTTAGGCACACTTACTGGAATGGAATTCATTCTAAGCTCAGCAGACCTCAGCTTTCGCAAAATGCATCATTAAGCATGATGCAGAGAAGTGTGTAGGCAAAGAACACAGCATCCTTGGAAACCCCAGCACTTCCTCTTTGGTGTATTTAGCATAGAGGTAGAAGCTGGCTTGTTAGCTACATGGCAAATAAAATTTGCTTAGTAACTCCCAAACTGTGGTTTTCCAGGCTCTATATAGCTGGAATCTCCCCCACTCTACTTTCCTGTGTCTCCAATCTATTCATCCCACTTCCCTATAAGTTAAAAGATACCCAGTATCTTTAGAAGTCAATCCCATGCTTAAAACCTTCAATGGCTCCTACTGCCTGGAACACCAACTCCAAAGTTGAGCTTTGTCTCCAAAGCCTTTTTACAAACTGACCCTAATTTCCCACCACTCCACACTCACCTATTGCTCTAGATTTACAAAAGCGTCCTCCACTCCTCAAAACCATGGAGTTGCCTGAGCTCTAACTTTGTCTTTTCTTTTCCTGTCTCCCACCCATTCAAGGCTTGGCTCAAATCTCTGTGCATGTGAAGCTACCAGTTCCTGACTGTGAGCTCTTTGATGGAAGGATCTGTGTCCTATCCCTTTTATTTGTTGACCATGAAGTGGGTGTTCAACATTTATTACTGAAGGAGGAGATCTCCTTGTGAGCCAAGTTGTGCAACACTGTGATGATACTGTTTTAATGAGGTAGACTCCATTTCTGAGACAGCCCTGCCCTGGGCTTATATGGAGCCCATTCTTGAGTGGGAAGAAATTCACTGGGGCGCTAAGGATACCACTATTAAGTTTTTCCATAGCTGTTCTTCTCCAGGATAAATAGTAGCAACATTTAAAGCTTCCATTTCCTTTACCAACACCACATTTCTTAGCTTTCTAAGGCATACAGGCCAAATCAAACTAGATGTGGGAGAAGAAGCTGAGTATGCTCCAGACAGAGGGACCCCCGAGACCCTTCCTCTCACAGCACTCATCTGCCACCCCTCCAGACTCTGTCAGACAGTGAGGAATTAGTCATGATGCTGAATGCCACTGGCTCAAGGTCTTGTCTATTTTTACAAAGAAATGGTATATTTTAGCTAACCGATAAAATAATAACAGCAATATTAATGTAGTCTACAAGGGCTTCCTGTGTAGCTCAGCTGGTAAAGAATCTGCCAGCAATGCTGGAGACCTGGGTTAGAACCTTGGGTTGGGAAGATCCCCTGGAGAAGGGAAAGGCTACCCACTCCAGTATTCTGGCCTGGAGAATTCCATGGACTGTATAGTCCACGGGGTCGCAAAGAGTCGGATACGACTGAGTGACTTTCACTTCACTTCGATGTAGTCTAAGGCTTGAAAAGGACTATAGAGTCTCCCCTATCACATCCAAACTAAAAGGTAGGACACCTTCTAAGTGATTCATTTTTAATAAATCTTATTTGTCTCATGACACATTTGGAAGATCAATCTACACAGTTACGTCTCTTTATACACACCAGTGGAAATGTCTATGTTATCTGAATGAGATGAAGATGCAAAGTGTTTTACTGAGTTTTATCAATGTGTTCAAACCTTAAGAAAAGTTCTCAGCAATTCCCAGCTGCAAAAATATGTATCTGCCACAAGTGTTAAGGTAAAGCCAGACATTACATAACCTGCCACTAGAGGAATAACCTATCTGAATAAAAATGAGAGTACCATCCTCTAAAGATCATGAGAATGATCCATAAATGTCCCCTTGCTATAAATCTTTTAGATTTTAGAAAGAAGAGAAAATGCAAGCAAATCAGTTTTTACTTCTTCCACTGTTCTAGGTATTTGCATCACTAAATATAATCATAAACTATCAAGACCAAAAGTTGTTCAGAAAAAAAAGGCAAACAACCATCTATACATTAAAATTCAAATTAATAAAGTTTAATGTGGGGGAAAACATTTTTTCTAAGTTAATTTTTTTCCAAGTTAATTTCTTGGACAGTTCCAGAAGCAGACATATTATTTCCTAAAGGGATTGAGATATAATAGGAAATCTTTCCCAGGGCCATAAATTTCCTAAATAATTGTGTTCACAAAATAATTGCAGGGGAACAGCATCTAAAATGGGAGGAGGGAAGTTTGTGGAATGTTTTAAGATAAAAATTCCTCCGATAAAATAAATCCTACCAAATTCTAATGCACTTGGGGCCACAGAAAAACCTGGCAGAGAGAGCTGTCAGCATATGTTAAACATTTCCAATAATACTACATTCATCTTAATAAAACAGGCTCAGATAGTACAGAAATAAAGTTATGTATTGGGTTAAGTTTGCACTTGGGTGGGTACAAATGCTCTTCAAGACATAATAAAAGAATAATCTCTCCCATGCCAATTAAGGAACCGTTACATGGTTATCTTGTCAATATTCTGGCAAACGCAAGAGCCCAAAGACAACCCACAAAATCTAGAATGAAAATAAATCCAAGGCCACTTGTACTCGGTTCCATGAACTGTACCTCAGCAAGCATTCCTGGATTCTTCCTTACTTATGCCAACACCGGTAATGGCCCAGAGCAATGCTTCCAAAGCACACTTGAGTCATGGAAGACTCTCCCAACAAATGTGTTTTAATGAATAATGAAATTACCAAGAGAGAGTTTCCCAAACTTATTTGACCATAAGAGAAGATTCTTTCCAATGGGTTCTTCTTTCTAGATGTGGGCTAGTCCTGAGCTGGCTTCAGGCTTTCTCCGTCACTGGCTCTACCCTTCAGGTTTCCCTCTTTTGGAAGTTTTTCATATCTCTAACTCAGGTATTCTGGATTGAACTTCCTGAGACTTTTCCAAGGGAGGCTTGACCAGGGCCTGGGAAAAACCCTTTTCCTGGATGGGTCCCCACCTTTAAGAGGCAACCCATTGCATTAGAAATGATTCCATAAAGCTCTAACTACACCAAAGCCTTGGCATGCCTTTGGCTGTGTACACTTCTGGGCCTAGAAGGCTTGGTGACTCACGTGTGATTCTTCCTACTTCATACCTCTGCTTTGTAGCTCCTGTTAGCAGACTATTTATAGCAATGACAATACCAAGAATTGTTTTGTTTTTTTTTAATTTTGAGGCCTTTTTCCTTAATAAAGTAACACAACCTTACTACTAAAATATCTAATGGTATATATATATAGGAGGTAAAAAGAGCAATTCTGAAAATCCTCCCTTCTCCCTACAGTCCCATGACTGTTACCTGTCAACAGTCTTCTCCTCATTTTTAATGATGCATAGCACTGGAAGCTCTATAATCTGCTGGGAATCCTTCATTGTGCCCCCTTTGCTTCAAGAATTTCTATTTATCTTTATAAAAGAAAGCTCAAATATCACCTTTGTGAAGGTGCCTTGACCCAGACAAGGCATGCTGGTCCCTCTCTTTACCAGCTGCCTGAAGTAATTTGCACATATTTCAGTTAAAGGGTTTATAACAATTTCATTGCAATTTTTAAACTAAATGTCTCTCTTACTTCAAAGACTTCAAGGATTGTGTCTCATTCCTCTTTGTTGCAAGGTATCTGGCACACTGACATTCAATCAGTATAGTAAATATTTGTTGACTCAATGAAATATGAATAAAATATTTTCTAACACACAGACTTCAAACTCTATAAAAATTACAGTCAAGATGCTCATGTTAAAATTTCTCTAAAAAGATGTTTCACATATATCCAACATTTCAACAACCAGGTAGGAAAGTAAACTATTTTTTTTCCCCTTTGTTTAGGCCTGAAAATTAAAAATTCTAACTTAATGGAAAATGGTAAAGTTGGAAGAATTTGGGGATGTATGGTGGTCTATTATTCAAGTGCCAAATGAACATTTGAAGCATAACTTCTTTGGCCATAGGCTTTGTCCACTGACACCAGAACATTCCAGGAAATGACATTTCAAATAAACATTGAGTTTCAAGTCCAGTAAACCACAAACACAAAAAGCATTCAATAGCATTTCACAGCAAATAGCCTTTTGTTGACAGTTCCTCAGAAATGACTGATTACATTTGCAAAGTACAAATATCTCTTCTGTTAGATTAACTGAACCGGGTTTTAGCTGATGGCTTGGGCAAAAGAGTGAATCTATAAAAGTAGGGAGAGAAGGGAATAAAGGAGAAGAGACACGAAGAATGAATCTTAGGACAATATGCCTAAATATCAGGAAGTCCCACTAGACCAACACTTCAAATTAACAAGCCCCACTGAGGGACTTTGACATGCATTCTGCATGACATATTGTCCAAGGGACAGCAGCCAAAAGAAGTCTCACTTTTCTTGGAAAAATAGATTGTCATAGAGCTTTCATATTTCACCAACTAAATAGCCTGGACTCAATGTAATTAAGTAACATAATTATGAACCCATTTCTTGGCCTCTAGCCCGAAGTGCTAGCTCTTGTTCAAGTAAATCAGTAATTTTCATCTAGAAGGCATCAGTCACATGTTAGACCTAGTTCTTCATATTAAAACACATAGGTAATCTACAAACAGAAAGCCACAGTCTAATTTTAATTTTAAAATTAAAGAGTAAGACTCAGTAGGTACAATTGCAGAATATGAGATGTAGTGTGGATTCTGGGCATTCAACTTAAGCAGAAAGTGGAAGCAAGAAATGACCAGGAGAAATTTAGACTCTTGAAAATTTAGTATGAAAGTGGAAAACAGTGCAGGGGTCAGTGGATTTCCATAATACAATGGGTGGTGACTCTAATAGTAAATGAAAAGGATATTTAGGGATATCATAGCATCTGGCCCTAGAGTTACAATTAACGTATTAAGTTAGGAGGCAAAGCAATCACTAAGCAGATGAGAGGTTAAAGACAAAAAAAAAAAAAATCCCTTAAGTAAAAAATACAGTACTGTCAGATCATGCTTATTAAATAATAAAAGTTAACTTATTGAGTTTTGGGGATGGGTTAGGCTCTGTTTTAAGTACATTATATAAACAGATTATTTAATTTTCAGAGCAACCTTGTGAGATAGGAGTTATTATTATTTCCATTTCACAGATAAGAAAATAAGCACAGAAAGGGAAAGTAACTTACTTAAGGCCACATGTTAGTGAGTTGCTGAGACGGGATTTCAACCCAGGCAGTCTGGCTCCACGGTGCTGTTTGAACAGTATAGCATGCTGTCTCTTAACACCTACTCAAAAGAAATGTTATTCTCTGTAGAGTTGTATTCATGTTTACATAGGTTTTCAGAAATCTATAGAAGAGTTAAGACCTGAATTGAAGGAGCTTACTACTACTTTCAAAAGCAAATGAAGTCAGTGTAGTTTCAAAGCTGGAAAAAGATAACTCAATTCACCACTGCATGCATTTATTCATGCAACTGAATTCAACTCAATTAACAGTGATTTAGGGTCCCATGATGAAAGAAGTAAGATTCAAAGTCTAGAAAAGACACTAATAGGAGATGGCAAGAGTGAACATTGACATTTTAGTAATCAATAAACTAAAACGGATAGGAAGGGGCAAATTTAATTCAGATGACCATTATGTCTACTACTGGGGGCAAGAATCCCTTAGAAGAAATGGAATAGCCCTCATACTCAACAGAAGAGTCTGAAATGCAGTACTTGGGTGCAATCTCAAAAACAACTGTATGATCTCAGTTCACTTCCAAAGCAAACTATTCAACATCACAGTAATCCAAGTCTATGCCCCCACCACTGATTCCAAAGAAGCTGAACAGTTCTATGAAGACTGACAAGACTTTCTACAACTAACACCAAAAAAAGATGTCCTTTTCATTATAGCAGACTGCAATGCAAAAGCAGGAAGTCATGAGCTATCTGGAGTACCAAGTAAGTTTGGTCTTGGAGTATAAAATGAAGTAGGACAAAGGCTAACAGAGTTTTGCCAAAAGAACACACTGCGGTAGCAAACACCCTCTTCCAACTACCCAAGGGATGACTCTACACATGAACATTATAAGATGGTCAATACCAAAATCAGATCGATTATATTCTTTGCAGTTGAAGACGGAGAAGCTCTATACAGTCAGCAAAAACAAAACCTGGAGCTGACTGTGGCTCAAATCATGAGCTCCTTATTGCATAATTCAGACTTAAACTGAAGAAAGTAGGAAAAATCACTAGGCCATTCAGGTATGACCAAAATCAAATCCCTTACTTATAATTATACAGTGGAAGTGACAAATAGATTCAAAGGATTAGATCTGATGGAGTGCCTGAAGAACCATGGATGGAAGTTCATAACATTGTACAGGGACAGGGACCAAAATCATTGCAAAGAAAGAGAAAAGCAAGAAGGCAAACTTGTTGACTGAGGTGACCTTACAAATAGCTGAGAAAAGAAGGGAAGCAAAAGGCAAAGGAGAAAGGGAAAGATACAGCCAACTGAATTCAGAGTTCCAAAGAAGAGCCAGGAGAGAAAAGGAAACCTTTTTAAGTGAACAATGCAAAGAAATAGAGGTAAATAATAGAACGGGAAAGACTAGAGATCTTTTCAAGAAAATCAGACATACCAAGGGAACATTTCATGCATAGATGGGCACAATAAAGGACAGGAATGGTACGGACCTAACAGAAGCGGAAGAGATTAAGAAGAGGTGTCAAGAATACACAGAAGAACTATACAAAAAAGGTCTTAATGACTCAGATAACCACGATGGTATGGTCACTCACCTAGAGTCAGACATCCTGGCATGTGAGGTCAAATGGGCATTAGAAAGTATTACTACAAACAAAGCTAGTGGAGTTGATGGAATTCCAGTTGGATTATTTCAAATCCTAAAAGATGATGCTGCTGTGAAAGGGCTTCACTCATTATGCCAGGAAATTTGGAAAACTCAGCAGTGATCATAGGAAAAGGTCAGTTTTCATTCCAATCCCAAAGAAGGGCAATGCCAAAGAATGTCCAAACTACCATAAAATTGTGCTAATTTCACATGGTAGCTCAAAATGCTTCAAAATCCTTCAAGCTAGGCTTCAACAGTACGTGAACTGAGAACTTCCAGGTGTACAAGCTGGATTTAGAAAAGGCAGAGGAACTAGAGATCAAATTGCAAACATCCGCTGGATCATAGAAAAAGCAAGAGAGTTCCAGAAAAACATCTAATTCTGCTTCATTGACTATGCTAAAGCCTTTGACTGTATGACTCACAACAATTTGTGCAAAATTCTTAAACAGGAGAGAATACCAGACCACCTTATCTGCCTCCTGAGGAATCTGTATGCAGGTCAAGAAGCAACTGCATGAAACAACGGACTGGTTTAAAATTAGGAAAGGGGTGCATCAAAGCTATATACTGTCACCTTGCTTATTTAATTTATATGCAGAGTACATCATGCAAAATGCTGGGCTGGATGAATCACAAGCTGGAATCAAGAATGCAGGGAGAAATACCCAAACCTCAGATATGCAGATAATAACAGTCCAATGGCAGAAAGTGAAGAGGAACTGATGAGCCTCTTGATGAAGGTGAAAGAGGAGAGTGAAAAAGCTGGCTTAAAATTCAACACTCAAAAAATTAATATCATGGCATCTGGTCCCATCACTTCATGGCAAATGCTGCTGCTGCTGCTGCTGCTGCTAAGTCACTTCAGTCGTGTCCGACTCTGTGTGACCCCATAGACGGAAGCCCACCAGGCTCCCCCGTCCCTGGGATTCTCCAGGCAAGAACACTGGAGTGGGTTGCCATTTCCTTCTCCAATGTGTGGAAGTGGAAAGTGAAAAGTGAAAGTGAAGTCGCTCAGTCGTGTCCGACCCTTAGCGACCCCACGGACTGCAGCCTACCAGGCTCCTCCTCCATCCATGGGATTTTCTAGGCAATAGTACTGGAGTGGCTTGCCATTGCCTTCTCCGTCATGGCAAATAGATGGGGAAAAATGGAAACAATTGCAGCCTTTATTTTCTTGGGCTCCAAAATCACTGTAGATGGTGATTGTGGCCATGAAATTAAAAGATGCTTGCTTCTTGGAAGAAAAGCTATGACATACCTAGACAGCATATTAAAAAGCAGAGACATCACTTTGCTGATGAAGGTCCATATAGTCAAAGCTATGGCATTTCCAGTAGTCATGTACAGATGTAAGAGTTGGACCATAACGAAGTCTGAGCCCTGAAGAATTGATGCTTTTGAAGTGTGGTGCTGGAGAAGCCTCTTGAGAGTCCCTTGGACAGCAAGATTAAACCAGTCAATCCTATTGGAAATCAACCCTGAATATTCACTGTGAGGACAGATGCTGAAGCTCCAGTACTTTGGCCACCTGATGGGAAAAGCCGATTCACTGGAAAAGATCTCGAAGCCGGGAAAGATTGAGGGAAGAAGGGGAAGGAAGAGGCAGAGGATGAGGTGGTTGGCTGGCATCACTGACTCAGTGGACGTGAATCTGAGCAAACTCTGGGAGATTGTGAAGGACACGGAAAGACTGGCGTGCTGCAGTCCACGGGATCACAAAGAGTATGACGTGACTGAGTGAATACACACGATAAGGGCAGGTAAAATGCTCTGGAAGCCAACAGGTGAAGAGAGACGAAGAAAACGAATCCAGAGAGTTCAAATTACCTGCCCCAGGCCAAAAAAAGGAGTCTGTGGCACAGAGTGACCTAAAAATCTGATTGAGATGGGTCTAGTTCTCTTTATACACTGCCATTGTGCCTCCAGTCAAGCTGGTTGGAACACACTGAATTAAAACTAACTTCCAAAATAAATATCTGTGCCCCACGGAGAGGAAAATTTTTGATAGTTGCCTGCCTCATCTCTCGAACCCACTTCATTCTGGAATGAAATTAAGGGCAGATAGCCAAGGGGATTTTTTTTTTTTTTTAAGGAAGAGGAGGAAAGAATTCACTTGTGGAGTTTCCCAGATCTTCTCTGAAGGAATGAGTGTTTCTGATTTTATTTGCTGGACAATTTATCTTTCAAACATTCAGTTCAGTTCAGTTCAGTCACTGAGTCGTGTCCGACTCTCCACGACCCCATGAATCACAGCACGCCAGGCCTCCCTGTCCATCACCAACTCCCGGAGTTCACTCAAACTCATGTCCACAGAGTCGGTGATGCCATCCAGCCATCTCATTCTCCGTCATCTCCTTCTCCTCCCGCCCCCAACCTTTCCCAGCATCAGAGTCTTTTCCAGTGAGTCAAGTCGTCGCATGAGGTGGCCAAAGTATTGCAGTTTCAGCTTTAGCATCAGTCCTTCCAATGAACACCCAGGACTGATCTCCTTTAGGATGGACTGGTTGGATCTCCTTGCAGTCCAAGGGACTCTCAAGAGTCTTCTCCAGCACCACAGTTCAAAAGCATCAATTCTTCGGCAATCAACTTTCTTCACAGTCCAACTCTAAAAGCAGACTTGATATTATATCTTTATAACTATGTGTGTGTGGTGCATATGAATGTCTTCAGTTATATTCTAAGGGTCTTAAGAACAGAGAGTATGTACTATGCTTGGCTTTCACAGAATGATTTCACATAGTAGGTGCTCAGTATGGTAATGTTTAAATATAAAGTTACTCATTAGTTCATTTTTTTTAAACGACCTTATATTCAGGTATCCTACAGTTCTTTAATTAGCCTATTTTAGTGGAGCAATTTTGCATGTGACCCTCTCCCCCCACAACCCACCAGGAGACATTTGGCAATGTCTGAAGACATTTTTCATTGTCACAACTTGGGGACAGGGAGAGTTGTGCTACTGGCCCCTAGTAGGGATGAGGCTAAACATCCTAAAATGCACAGGACAGACCTCACAGCAGAGCAAACTACTGAATTTAGAATGCATAAAAAACAAGGTCCTAATGTATAGCGCAGAGAACTGTACTCAATGAAATAAATAAACCTGTGATTAAACCATATTGGAAAAGAATACAAAAGAACAATGCATATATATGTATAACTGAGTCAGTCCGCTATACACCAGAGATTGGCACAACATTGTAAATAAACTATATTTCAATTTAAAAAAAAAGCAATTATCTGGCCCCAAATAGCAATAATGCCAGGGTTGCGAGACACTTTAGAAGTAAAGACATTGCACAATCACCTTTCCATTTTTCCATTTTTAAAACACAAGTAAGATGTGAATCAAAATTATACACTAAAGATTTGCCCCAACCAAGACAATTTCAGTAGTCTATTGTTAAGATGAACAATTGTATACCTGTGGCTAATTCATGTTGATATATGGTAAAAACCATCACAATATTATAAGATAATTATCCTCCAATTAAAATTAATTAATCAGAAAAAAAAACAGGATTCCAGTCCAAAAAAAAAAAGATTAAAAATTATTTAAAGAGCTGATTTAAGGTTAGAAGGGTTCATTAAAAGTCAGAGGCAAAGCTTAGATTTAAACACATGGGTATTTAAGTAAGCAATGGAATGCCTTTACCAAAGGGAGTGCTCTGATCTCTCTGACATCTGAAACTCCACAGTTAGAATAGGAAACATTCTGCTGATGAGGCATTTTCCAAACCACCACTGGTCTGATTCAGATATGGAACTCTCATTTCAGATTGTTTGATTATTTCTAACCTCACTCAAAATCCACCTCTTGACCAGCCACAAAGAGGAAATGTATGTTTTTTGTTTGCAAATAGGGTCATCAAAATAAACTTTTCACAATTAGTTCTTGCTTTGTATGCCTATCCATCTTCCCCCATGTCTAGTTAACCTGCAAGGTCCAGTTTTTCATCCTGGATTCCTCATTGTGGCGAAAAGAATCATTCCTCCAGGCCCACTTTGCTCTCCTTGACTTCAGATACGGAAAGATGAGTGCAGCAAAGCTACTGAGCAGCTTGATGATGTCTTTCAACAAGGAAAAGGAAGTGGCGCAGCTACTGATTTTTCTTTCCACTTGTTTATGCTTTCCTTACATAGTCTCTATCTGATGTGGTTGCATTTGCTGCAGTTTTATTAGCTTGTTCATTTTCCCCAGTGGCTGATTATATTTGATACTTTGGCTGTCTGGTGGACATTTGAATAATAATTTCTTTCTTTAAGGGGACAAATTAGTTCTTTTCTGGGAATCAACTGACAAAAAACACACAGACCTCAGGAGAATCTCTGAACATTCCACAGCAACTAATCTGCGGAGCATTGTGTGTGTTGAGTTAAACATCACCACTGACAACCTCACACGTTGGTTAACTACTTTCTAAATATTTACCAAGATCTTTAATAAGCGAGAGGGCTTCCCATGATATAAAGGCTCCACCACCATCATCCATGGCACCCTGCCCGACATCCCAGCTGTCCAGATGGCCACTGACCAGTACAACCTAGAACAAATAATAAACAGAGAAAAAATAAAAACCAAGCACAAATGACATCAAAGAAGAAGCATCACAGGCATTCCAAATACAGAAAAGAAGCTTTATATATATTTTTTTCTATTTTTACTTCTTAAAAGAACTGTGTCATTAAAAAACTTGGTATAGAGGTATTACATAAGGGGTATAAGGTCACCTTAATAGGAATAAAACTTCTCACCTTGTACCTCTATTAATATAATTTTGAATACTAAAGAATTATTTATTATTGATGGATGTTTGACAGCTTTATTATATATGGCTTGAAACCTAAATGACATGCAGATAGAGCTTAAAACTTCAACCATATTCTCAGTTGTCCCAAATTCTAGCAGACAAATAATAAACATGTGTTGAATTGAATTTAAATGAAAAAGCAAGAACAATTAATTTGTTTTTAATTACTGTGTTTGTGCATTATAAATCACTCTAGTGTTGAATAAATATGCTGGTATCACAAACTAGAGTCTAAATAAACAGAATAACTTTTAAGAAATATCCCAATTTACATAGTAAATAAATTTATAGACTATATTATAAATTTTACACCATCATAGACTTAAATTATTTTCTGAGAATCATTAATAATTATCTCTAGGAAAATATAAAAATATCTTAGTAAAACTAAATTTCATAGATATATTTTAAACAAGTTAAAAACCAAGTAAAATGATGCTGGGCTAACAGGATATCTACCTGGAAATTACATATTGATCTCTGGATTATATAATATATGAATATCAAGTCAGATGAATTACAAATTTAAATAAAGATGTTGGAGGAAAGCAGAGAACAGCTTTGTCAACTTAGAGTACGCAAAGATTTCTTAAACTGGATAAGAAAAGTGCAAACTATAAAATGAAAAAATAATAAACTGGACTTAAAAATATTAGGAATATTTGTTCATCAAAAGATCCCATTACGAGAGTGAAAAGGCAACCCACAGAGGAGAAAATATTTATGAAACATATTTTCAACAAAGTCCCATATTCTGATTATATAAAGAACCCCTATGAAGCTAACAAAAAGGAGAGTAAAATGATAGAAAAATGGGGAAAAAACTTAGACAATTCTCAAAGACAGATACACAAATCACTAATGAAAGTCACTCAGGTTCATTATCAACAAGGAAATACATGTTAAGCCACAATACATATCCACTGGAATAGCTAAAATGAAAAAGATAGAAAATATTAGTGAGGAGGTGGAATAACTGGAACTCTATTGAGTGTGAGTATAAATACTAGTCAAGTCTGTGGTTGACTAGTCTAGTCAACCATATCTAGTCAAATCCATCTAGTCAAGGCTATGGTTTTTCCAATAGTCATGTATGGATGTGAGAGTTGGACTGTAAAGAAAGCTGAGCACCAAAGAATTGATGCTTCAGTGGAAAAACCACCGAAAAAAAAAAACACACACAAAAAACCACATAGCTTTGGAAAAACCATAGCTTTGACCATATGGACCTCTGTCAACAAAGTGATGTCTCTGCTTTTTACTACACTGTCTAGGTTTGTCATAGCTTTTCTTCCAAGGAGCAAGAACCTTTAATTTCATGACTGCAGTCACTGTCTGTGGTGATTTTGGAGCCCAATAAAATAAAATCTGTCACTCTTTTCACATTTTCCCCCTTCTGCTTGCCATGAAGTGATGGGCCTGGATGCCATGATCTTAGTTTTTGAATGCTGATTTTTAAGTCAGTTTTTCATTCTCCTCTTTCACCCTCATCAAGAGGCTCTTTAGTTCCTCTTTGCTTTTTGCCATTAGAGTGGTATCATCTACATATCTGAGGCTGTGGACATTTCTCCCAGCAATCTTAATTCCACTTGAGAAATTTACACTTCAATACTGGGAATATTATACTTCAATAA
Organism: Moschus berezovskii; assembly: GCF_049115385.1. NCBI lineage: Eukaryota > Metazoa > Chordata > Mammalia > Artiodactyla > Moschidae > Moschus > Moschus berezovskii. Next base: position 14,622,353 of record NC_142475.1, on the reverse strand, counting down.
AAAGCTTAAAAAACCAAGTTCAACAGTCTGATCCTATGAATAGCATACAGTAAATAAGCAAACCAAACTTGAACAAATCTTCCTGATGATCAACATGAAAGTGCCCCAGGACTTTGGGAAAGCAGGATTTGGGGTTTCAAATGTCAGAGTGACCCATAGCACAGCCGCCTTCCCTGAGCAGCTGCAGGATCTCCCATTGACTCTGTGTATACAGACAGAAGTGACTTAACTATGACTTCACTGTAGTCACAAACAAGTACAATGCCCCAGACTAACAAATGGCCATGTAATGAACCCAAATGGATTGCTTCTAAGGAAAACAAAAAAGAATAAAGAAAAAAACATGTTGCAACAGCAGGAAATTCTGGTTCAGAAAGTAGTATAATCCCACATGGGATGAACAAGCCAATTAGTCAACATGCTTACCCCCTCAAAACCATTTTCCCAATGAAGTTTTGGTTAAAAGAGGACAGAAACTTTCATAATCTTTAGAATAATGTCTAATAAATTCAGGTATTCATTTTATTTTCTTTGTCATTTAAATTATAAACGCCCTGGATGCATTTATTGCTTTGTGCACATTTGTTTACAGTATCAGCAGCTTTATGAAACTCTGTATTATGTTGCAATCAGAAAATGAAAGTAGACTCATTGGAAAATATCAAAAAGAAAATATAGAGCCTGTTTAACCTGGGGAGGCTTTGATTGTGAAATGTGATGGAAAATAATATAGTAAACATACCTTATGTTAATCAGTAAAAAAAAAAGTTTCAGTGGATAAAGTGTCAAAATCTGTTTTAATCAACTTTTTCTCAGATAATTCACGAGTCAGTAAATCAAGGCAGCTATTGTTTTAATCTTCAGATTCTGGAATAACTGAGGTTGTTTTTACAATCATCCTTCTTTCTGTTTTCTGAAATATCTCTGTTCTCCAATCCATAATTATTACTTAAACTAACAGTTCAAAGATGGAAGTGGTTTTTAATGATAGGGGAGTAAATGTTATCTCACAGGATAAGGACTTTGGCACAGTGATATGGAAGAATGATTACAAACCATTTGGATTATGAGAGCTTGTTTTACTTTTTTTTTTTTTTTCCTTACAGAAAAGAATATACTGGGGATCATCAAGAGATAGCAATTTTAATTTTAACTGATTCAAAAACTAGGTGATAACAAAAAACTACTTCAAATTCAGTGACATGTTTAACAAACTTGAATTTTCCTAATCATAAAAGCTTCAACCTATACCTGGGAAACAGTAGTACAGGAGGTCTCAGTCAAAGTGGTGTCTGTTTGGCATTCCTACATCTACTTCTGCTTCATTGACTATGCCAAAGCCTTTGACTGTGTGGACCACAACAAACTGGAAAATTATGAAAGAGATGGGAATACCAGACCATCTGACCTGCCTCTTGAGACACCTGTATGCAGGTCAGGAAGCTACAGTTAGAACTGGACATGGAACAACAGACTGGTTCCAAATAGGAAAAGGAGTACGTCAAGGCTGTATATTGTCACCCTGCTTATTTAACTTATATGCAGAGTACATTATGAGGAACGCTGGGCTGGAAGAAGCACAAGCTGGAATCAAGATTGCCGGGAAAAATATCAATAACCTCAGATATGCAGATGACACCACCCTTATGGCAGAAAGTGAAGAGGAACTCAAAAGCCTCTTGATGAAAGTTAAAGAGGAGAGTGAAAAGGTTGGCTTGAAGCTCAACATTCAGAAAACAAAGATCATGGCATCTGGTCCCATCACTTCATGGGAAACAGATGGAAAAACAGTGGAAACAGTGTCAGACTTTATTTTTTGGGGCTTCAAAATCACTGTGGATGCTGATTGCAGCCATGAAATTAAAAGACGCTTACTCCTTGGAAGGAAAGTTATGACCAACCTAGATAGTATATTAAAAAGCATAGACATTACTTTGCCAACAAAGGTCCATATAGTCAAGGCTATGGTTTTTCCAGTGGTCATGTATAGATATGAGAGTTGGACTGTGAAGAAAGCTGATCGCCGAAGAATTGATGCTTTTGAACTGTGGTGCTGGAGAAGGCTCTTGAGAGTCCCTTGGACTGCAAGGAGATCCAACCAGTCCATTCTAAAGGAGATCGATCCTGGGTGTTCACTAGAAGGACTGATGCTAAAGCTGAAGCTCCGATACTTTGGCCACCTCATGCGATGAGTTGACTCCCTGGAAAAGACTCTGATGCTGGGAAGGATTGGGGGCGGGAGGAGAAGGGGACGACAGAGAATAAGATGGCTGGATGGCATCACCGACTCGATGGACATGAGTTTGGGTGAACTCCGGGAGTTGGTGATGGACAGGGAGGCCTGGCGTGCTGTGATTCATGGGGTCGCGGAGAGTCGGACACGATTGAGCGACTGAACTGAACTGAACTGAACTAATGGAGTCTCACAAAGGATAACCCAGTACAACATAACAAAATCACTATGTCTTGTGCCAGGGTCAGCCAGAAATGAACATCAGCTGTAACACATTTGGATCTGATTTAAGCAAACAAAACAAAAACACACAACTCTGAGACACAGTAAAGTCCAGATTTATAAAAAAGGATCACTTCATAAAAGATAGGAGAATGCACTGGTTCTGTTGCCAGAAGTGGAGCCCCTCAAGCAATAACATGGCCTAGAACCAACAGAGAAATGGGGCGCCCACCCATCTACCCCTCTCATGTGCTGCTCCTTGAGGCAGGCAGAGCACTGACCAGTTCCTCGCCCTCCAACTTCCTGCCACCACGGTCTCTTCTAAATGCAGTAATGAGTAAAAATGATTAAAACCATCAGCAGGAGCCAAGAGCAGCCTCAGCGAAGCAAACAGGAGGGCAGGATGGGAACCGCAATGCTCTGAAATACAGAGTTTGCTATTTGTGAGGCACACATTAGTCCTGACCACCAAAGAATTGGCCTTAGGGTGGGAGCCGGGAGGGCCTTCTGCAGCAGGGCAGAGATACCCTGGATGACAGCCTGCCAGGATGAAGAATTAGACTGGCAGTGGTGCAGAAACACCTGCAGGCCAGCTGTGGGTCTGAGAGCAAAGACACAGTAAATCAGGGGTAGACAGACAGCAACCCAGGGACAGGTCCCCACTTCTCTGTTATTAGGGCATATGGAGATATTGAATGCAAACAGATTTGCTTGATTAAAAGATGAATAAGAATATAGTTGGAATGGGACATATGAAAAACATGGCAGAACAAGGGAGAGAGGAACTTCAGAGGAAGTATATTCTTATGAAAACAGGTAGATGCAAAATACTGGAGAAAATGTCCTGGTCTTTGGGCTTTCCTGCCTGCACTTATTGAACAATTTTTATTGAGTGTCTATTAAGAGCCAGAGATATAGAAATGGATAAAACAAATATTCTGCCTTAATGGAATTTACGTGCTTGTGAGGGAGATGGGCAATTCATAAATATAATGATAGTTTCAAGTATTACAAAGAAAAATCAGGCAGAGAAAGGGGATAGAGAATGGTGGTGGCAAGAGGAGGAAGAAAAATCAGTCTGCTTCCTCCTCAATCATAGACAGCCTTGGAGAATTCTGCCCCCACCTTAATGAGAAATCTGGATAATCTCGAAAATCGTAACTTTTTAAAAGCCCATCAGAGATCTCAGATTGTCATTCAGTCAGAGGAACTGAATTCCAGAGGATAAGGAGCTCATCCAAGGAGAGGTGGGATACAGTCTTCCTTTAGCAGAGAGTAGAAGGAGAGGGAACAGGCATAAAAGCAGGAATGAAGATAATGAACGTTGACAGATTCTTCAAGGGTGAGTGTGCGTTAACAAGAGTTTAGAACCCCTGGGAACCTCCTACATAAGGGCTCTAGGTAACCATTTTCCAGATCTTTTCCACAGGATTCCATTAGGTGCTGAGAGCAGGGCAGAAGCCCTGAGAGCCCACCTCGTGACGCAGGGTTGCAGATGATGACTGGTGCTTCTGGGAAGCAGGTAGCAAATACGCCTGCTTCCAGGACCCGTCTCTCAAACTAGAGCCAACTCTAATGTCCAACAACAGTGAAATGAATAAATTATGGTATAGCCTTACAGTGGAATATTATAAAGTAGCTAAAATTACCTATAGCTACATTTATAAGTGAACACAAGAACAGAAATATGAAAGGAAGAGAAAGAACAAAATAAATTGCAGAAGAAATAGAAGAGTATGATTCCCTAACACAAACTGCAAAATTTAGTGAGCTAAGTAATCTTTTGCAGTGCATAAAAAACATGATAAAATTGTGAAGAAAAAGCAAAGTCACAGTAAATGAAACTTGCTGCTGCTGCTAAGTCACTTCAGTCGTGTCCGACTCTGTGCGACCCCATAGATGGCAGGCCACCAGGCTCCCCCGTCCCTGGGATTCTCCAGGCAGGAACACTGGAGTGGGTTGCCATTAGGAGAGTGTTTATATCAGAGGTTCAGGCAGAGAGGAGGAGACCATCAGAGAGGGCAGACGGTGGACTTCGAAGGCATTGGTAGTGTTCTGTCTCTGAAACTGAGATGACATATAACCCTCTTACCCTCCTTTAGATTACATATACATGCTAAATAGAGTCTTTGGCATGTGTGCTATATTAAGCCATAGTGAGAATTATCAAAGATAGTTTTTAAAGTGAGTTCAAACAAACATTAAAGGTCAGATTTATCTCATTCCATTTCAGCTGTTGCAAAGGAAAATATGGAAAAAGTCTATATTTACTTACAATCATAATTTTGTCACTAAAGCATGAAAAAAGGTTGCATTATTTTCTAAAAGTCAATTAGAGATCAAATATAATTGCAAAACTTAAAATTATTGTATCTAGTAGCATATTGAAAGCTATTGAAATATAATGACTTAATGCTCTCCAAAGTTACAGATATGCAGCAGGAACAGTCATCTCTCCCTCAGTATATTCAGAGTGTTTGGCTCCAGCTGTTGTTCAGTTGCCCAGCTGTGTCCAACTCTTTGCCATCCCATGGACTGCAGCAACCCAGGCTTCCCTGTCCTTCACTATCTCCCAGAGTTTACTCAAACTCATGTTCACTGAGTCAGTGATGCCATCCAACCATCTCATCCTCTGTCATCCCCTTCTCCTTCGACCCTCAATCTTTCCCAGCATGAGGGTCTTTTCCAATGAGTTGCTCGTCCCGTCAAGTGGCCAAAATATTGGAGCTTCAGCATCAGCCCTTCCAATGAATATTCGGGGTTGATTTCCTTTAGGATTGACTGGTTTGATCTCTTTGCAGTCCAAGGGACTCTCAAGAGTCTTCTCCAGCTTTTGAATTGATTCAAAAGCATCAATTCTTCGGTGCTCAGTCTTCACTATGGTCCAACTCTCACATTCATACATGACTACTGGAAAAACCATAGCGTTGACTATAAGAACCTTTGTTGGCAAAGTGATGTCTCTGTTTTTTAATACCCTGTCTAGGGTATTAATTTCATGGCTGCTGTCACTATCTGCAGTGATTTTGGAGCCCAAGAAAATAAAGTCTGTCACTGTTTCCATTGTTTTCCCATCTATTTGCCACGAAGTGGAGGGATGGGACACCATGATCTTAGTTTTTTGAATGTTGTTTTAAGCCAGCTTTTTCACTCTCCTCTTTCACCTTCATCAAGAGGCTCTTTAGTTCCTCTTCGTGCCATTAGGGTGGTGTCACCTACATATCTGAGGTTTTTGATATTTCTCCTGGCAATCTTGATTCCAGTTTGTGCTTAATCCACCTCAGCATTTCACAGGATGTACTCTGCATGGAAGTTAAATAATCAGGGTGACAATATACAGCCTTGATGTACTCCTTTTCTAATTTTGAACCAGTCTGGTTTTCCATGTCCGGTTCTAACTGTTGCTTCTTGACCTGCATATAGGTTTCTGAGGAGGCAGGTAAGATGGTCTGGTATTCCCATCTCGTTAAGAATTTTCCACAGTTTGTTGTGATCCACACAGTCAAAGGCTTTAGCATAGCCAATGAAGCAGAAGTAGATATTTTTCTGGAATTGCTTGCTTTTTCCCATGATCCAGCAGATGTTTGCAGTTTGATCTCTGGTTCCTCTGCTTTTTCTAAATTCAGCTTGTTGGGCTTCCCTCGTGGCTCAGATGGTAAAGAATCTACTTGCAATTCAGGAGACCTGAGTTTGATCCCTGGGTCGGGAAGATCCCCTGGAGAAGGGAGTGGCTACCCACTCCATTATTCTTGCCTGGCGAATTCTACGGACAGAGGAGCTACAGTCCATGGGATCACAACAAGTTGGATATTACTGAGCTACTAACATTTTCCCTTTGGTTTCAGGGCCCCCATCAAATACCAAAATCCATGGATGCTCAAGTCCCTTATATAAAATGGTACAGTGCATGTGGATAACTTATGCACAACCTTTCATATACATTAAAATCATCTCTACATTACTTATAATGCCTAGTACAACATAAATGCTATGTAAATACCAATAGTTGCCAACTTGAAGCAAATTCAAGCTTGGCTTTTTGGAATTTTTTTCCCCAAATAATTTTGATCTGCAGTTGGTTGATTTCTGTGAATATGGAACTTGAAGACCCAGAGAGCCAATTGTATGAATAAAGGGCCAGTACTGTCTCATCCTTGCCATTTTGGCGTGCCTGAATTTTCACAGTCTGCATTTTAAACTGTGAGTTGTATAAGCATTTATCTAAACCTGACCAAGTTCTTGTTGATCAATCTTCAATAAATGAGATGCTAACCTCTCTGAAGCATGCTTCATTTTATAAATGTTTTGCTCAATCAAAAGCCAGAATGACAAATACCTGGTGGTTTTATTTTTTAGTTTTGTGATGTTTCGTTTTGTTTGCAGCTGCTTCATTCTCTTCGTCTCATTTTATTTGGTGTACTGAAAGAGCTAGCAGGGAGGAGTATTAGGGCTACAGAGTTCAAGGACTAATGCATTTCCAGACATTGGAAATCCCCGATCAAATTTTCAACAACAAAATTCATTAAACAGTTGAAAAATATGACCTAAAAAAGAGAAGGAAAACCTTCTCATTACTTAGCCTTAAAGGAGAAGCCAAGAAGTGATCTAATAATGGGCTTCAGCTGTGATGGGCCCCTCTGTGGCATACAAGAACAGCAGAAGATGGAGCAAAGGATCAGGTTTGGGCCGCAGCAGTGAGCATTTAGGGTCATAGAAACGATCAAGAATGTTCTGATGGAAAGATTTTGTAGAAGTTAAAAAAAAAATAGCTAACAGGGAAAAGGTTATGGAAAACTCCATTTCTTGGAGAGTTTCTAAAATAGGACACATTCTTACGTCATGGTAGTAAAGCTAACAGAGAAGGAATAAATAAACTCTTTCAAGGTCCCATCTTGTCCAAAGTCTATGACAGTTTTCAAGAGTTCTTGTTTTATTCAAACTACTTTAAAGGGGGAAAGTGTGCTTTGAAAAGTCTCCATAACCTCAACAGACTTTTCCCTCAGCATCTCCCAGCTACTCTGGCTGCCACAATCTTCCCACAATTTAGAATCTAAACACAGGTGGGTAGGCACCTCTCAAGAAATCTGTTTCATAATTCCCATCAGAGACAAAGACTTCGCTTTCAGAAGGCAGTTGCTGAATGTTTCATGCTATAGACCAGAACAGACAAAGGGGACAATGTTTGAACAGATATTATCCTCCCCAGTGAACAAACCAGGTGGTCTGCAGAATAGAATGGGGCTCCTGACACATAGGGTGTTCAGAAATAACTTAGCATCTCCTCTTGAATTGGTTTCTGATCATCAAACCTTGTTTAGTGAAGCTTTTGGGTGCTGATAGCTTGTGGGTTACATGCTTCTTTCACAATAAAATGGTCCATCTGTCCAAATGCTCACGCATCACAGAGCTGCTTCTGAAAGGGGCTCTTTCCATCCTACAGGACCCCCTTACTCTTGCAGGGCCCTCAAGAAAAAGAAGAAAAGGAAGATCATGCCTATTCCTAGTTGAGTTCTGTGAGTTGATGTAGGAGGGAAAACCAAGATGGGCCTGATTTATCTGTGATTCACAGAAACCAAGTCTCTAGTAGAAAATGCGGTTGCAGTGTATTTGGAAGAAATGGCTGAAATTGATTAAACATTGATTTGTGGATGGGGCACAGCAGAGACTATCTATAGAAGGAAATCATTCTGATTAAATGGAGGTGATTGAGTTTTATCCAGAAGTCAAGACTGGTTGCAACTGGAGATGATATTCTTTTAAGTGAAAGAACTATGCTCCTGTACGCCTTCTCCCTTGGTCTAAGCAACTACAGGATAACTGCCTCACTTCAGAGGATGGGAGGAGTAGAAAAGTTGACTTACAACATTGCACCTGAACCTTCTCAGGGGAGGAGTGAGAGACAGAGACTTTAGGCAGCTTATACCTCGATGACCATCTTTCATGTGACTGAATCCAACTATGATATTATTACCGTGCCCAGATAAAACTTCACTCTTCCTACAACCATTCACTGACCACCGTGTTCCAGAATTTTGTTAGACATGGTACATAGGACTAGAAATAGAAAGAATAGAGGCCCGTGGTACTTTGATATCCTACAGACACTTTCATGGTTTGATTTAGACAAGCTAATAGCAGTAGCATCGCTTTCATTATAGAAAATGGAGGTTAAGGTTCTTCCTACCTAAAGAAACTTTTTTTTTTTTGCCATTTAGATTTATAAGCTAAATGATTCTTCTTGTCCCCTAATGGTTTCTAAAATCCCAGGAGCTTTTGCAGCTTAGAGTACTGTTTTTGACGCTTGTTTCTCTATTGATTGTGGAAACTTTCTCAATTCCTGAACCTTCTCTGATATTCTGAACATTCCATACAGAAACTGGTCTGCAAGATCAGCTGAAAGGCTCAGTCTATAAAATACAGTTTCCAGTGCTGAGTCATGAGACAAAACTAAATAACAGGCCAAGGTTTACCTATTCAAATGAGTACTGTCATTTTGAAAAGCACAGTCCCTCAAAGGTTATACAATAATTCCTTCTCTACCACCAGTTCCCATAAAGAGAAAGCCAAATTAGCATGGATTGGTATACGAATTTACTTCTGTGTACTTTTCCTTAACAGAAAGAAATTTAGTCTGAGGATGAGGGATTTTTACTTGCTTTAATTGTGATGACTGGGAAAGGAAGGAAAGAATTAAAGAAGGAAGGAGAGGGGGAGAGGAAAGGAATGCCTAGCACAAAACAGAAGATGAAGTAGAGAACAGATTAAGGGAAAGTGTAAAAGTGAAAGTTGCTCAGTTGTGTCCGACTCCTTGCGATCCCATGGACTATACAGTCCATGGAATTCTCCAGGCCGGAATACTGGAGTGGGTAGCCATTCCCTTCTCCAGGGGATTTTCCCAACCTAGGGGTCAAACCCAGGTCTCCTGCATTGCAGGTAGATTCTTTACCAGCTGAGCCACCAGAGAAGCCCAATTAGAAGGGAAGAGGTTGGCAAAGAAACTTTGAGAAAGGCAGAGGAAGAGAAGTAAACCCAGGTCAAGATGTGAACTCAGGCTTGTGTCAGGTTGCTGAAGTTCACCTGACAGAAGTTAAGAGTAGATGTTTCTGCATGTTCTGATGTGCAAAAGCTAGATGTCCTCATGGATGTTTCTAAGACTAGGTAAGCCCAGAAGTGGGAAGGAGGTATTGGAAATACTACCTGGCCATGATAGCCTGTATAATTTAAAGAAAAGTTACCTAAAATATTTCTGCCTCAAACATCTAAGGAATTCTGTTGGCTCCTGTCTGCTGTATCTTTGGACCACAGTGGTAAGAAAGAATCAGAAGTCAACCATCCCAAGTCCTAAAACTTGGTAGTGAACTCAGGGGTAGCTCCATGGCTTCCTATGACATCAGCACTTAAGACAAGCTTAATTTTGATGCATAAAGTATCGCTTAAACAAAAGACAGTCAAATCATGTTATAGCTACCCAGATAGAGGACATCTTTTTTTTTTTTTTTTTTTTTAGCTGTATCATGCAGCCTGTGGGATCTTAGTTCCCTGACCAGGGATCGAACCTGTGCCCCCTGCAGTGGAGCCACAGAGTCCTAACCAATGGACTGCCAGGGAATTCCCAATAGAGGACTTTTCAGAACACTTTGCTGACCTAGCTTTTGACTTTAGGACAGAGCGTCTAGGAGCCAAGCCATAGGCTTGCTGCTCAAGGGTAGCCCTTCCTGGTCTGTCAGTCCTCTCATCATCCTGGACCTCACATTCCATCAGCCAGGTCATAGGAGTCAATAATCTCTGCATTAAGATTCCAGAAAGAAGCCAGATTGCCATTGGTAGGATTTTGTTTTAGAAGAAAGATGTTGAAAATATTAAAATTTTATATTCTTGCATCCTTGTGCAAAAGAATATTACTTTGCCCATTAATCCTGATTCTGTCTTACTTTTTATCTCAATTTACATGTCCTAGGGAAAAAACCCAGAATAGACCTCTTATCTAGCATTGTATCTAATATATACACTATGAGATCCAGGGAAAAGTATACATTACATATATTTACCCAAACTGAAAAACTCTCTCCTTCCATTCAAAATACAATAAATTGAAGCTCAACTTCAATATTTACATCTACATGAAGAAGAGAAGTGACAATTTTAGTCTCACAAGAATCAAAAGTCACTAATAGCTAAAAAGTGGGTTAACCGTATGTTTGTGCATCACAACTCAAAAGGAATTGTCAGGAAGTGATTTGTTCTAAGTCCAAAGTTAATCTGAAGTATGGCTGTGCTTTGCGCAACCCAAAAACTTGTCCTCTGTCCTTTTTAAAGTGACCTTCAAGGATAAGAAGTAGGAGCAGCTTGAATTTCATAATGTTTGGTAAAGGCAGACCTGCTAGACAGAAAGGAATAAAAATGGGCCCTAGGGACCAAGAGTCCATGAGGAGTGCCTACTGAGAAAATAAACTAATGAGAATACAAGGTAATTTTCAAAACTTATCAGAGGCCACAAAAAGATAATGAATAGTTTAGCTTTTGTCTCTACAAAATGCAATTAATTAGACTAAAATAACATCGTGATAAAAGAATGTTCACTTCCTCCATAAATGGATATTGGGACATTATTATAACATTGTAGGCCTAGATTTCTTAATGTCAACTCTTATGAGGCCATCCATGATCCCCTAAGTATTTTGACTTGTCATGAGGTTATATTCTCATCAGTTAAATGTTGTTTATAGCCATGTGGTTTGAATAATCATTTGCTTTGGGGAAAGAAAGGAAAGGGGGAGGGAGGAAGATGGACTCTTTTTCCTGAATTGCCCTTTTTCTGAAAAATCAAAATGCTAATAAGACAAGTATTTATTAATTTAACTTGTATTTGGTAGCACAGTCAGTATATTTTAATAGAATACAGAACTAGAGCAAGATAAAGAGAAATATAAGCATCAATACAAATCACATAATTTGTACCAAATTCTTAATGTCAGCACCTGTTTAACCAGCACTGAGCTGGTCGACCCCAAGATTCTATGATTCTCAAAGGAAAAATGGACTTATCTTGGCCATTATTCAGCAATTCCTATGATACTAATTATTTTTCTATGATAAATTTCTATTATCATGCTTTTTCTTTGACTGGGCTAAAAATAAAAATTGAAATTATATTGCTAGTGACATTTATTATTAAGGAAATATGCTGTACTGAAAAAAAAACTTTTTATGATTTCAAGTTTGCCTTCTTGCTGCATCAACTTCCACTGGAACCTAGGGGTGTCCTGTGGGAGGGCAGAATAATATGATCTCTCTCAATGCCATCCTTTGAGGGGAGCTCCACCTCTTACAGTTTCCTTTATTAATTCATGATGGGCCATCACCTCTTCATTCAATTAAATGTTATCAAGGTTATTTTCATGTTTTGCATCCATGGGTAAAAAATCCTATGAGTCTATCAACCCCACATGGTATTTTCCTTTATCTGCCCTAAGATTGTCTTCTCAAGTACATAATACATAAAAATTATGACTTTGCAGACATTTCTAAATGAATTATTATTTTTTCTTTACAGGGTATAAAGATTGCTGCCCTCATTATAAGGGCCTCATTATACTACTTTGATGGTTCATTCTGAACCTTCTCCAATTCCATTGGATTTTGGAGACGTGGCAATCAAACTTGTAATGTACAGATGTGTATACTATACACTAATGTATAGATGTGTATACTTTTTGTGTATACTATAATGAAACTGCAGTAACCTTCCTGATATTTCCCAGAATTTACTTGGTCTCTTTAATTGTTTAGAATTACACAGATTAAGAAACCTATCTGTCTCTGGACTCCTTTTCAGGCTCCTACAGTCACACTCTACTAGAGTAAAAATAACCTTAGGAGATCATGGCCAACATCCTGCTTTTACACAGGGAAGTAATTTGCCCAAGTGGCAGGGCCTGCAAATAGAACCCAGAACTTCTGACCCACAGCCAAGGGTTATTTCCATCACATCCCTCTGCCTGCTTCATATAAATGGTACATAGCATACTTCTGATTGCTTTTCTCTAACACATTACCTTTTACTTGACTATGCTAAAATTAATCTTCTATGTTTAGCTTTAACACATAATCTAAAGAATTTTTTAAATAATTTATCCCGATTCGCTTGACATGGCTGAGTTCTTTAACCTCTCTAAACCTTGCTGTAATGTAGGAATAATACAAACCTTTAAAGTGTATTGTGACAATTAAATGAGATGAAATAACATGTTCATCACTGTCATGGTCCCTGGCACAGAGCAAGAACACCTAAATGGTTGCCATTATTGATTACACCATAATTATTTTAAGACAACCTCAAATGCTGCAAACAAGTCTCTCGAGGAAAGCCTCACTTGGGGGACTGGAGCACATAAGTGGGTTTCACACAGCGCACTGCCACAGGCACAGGTTTTGGGTACTATGTGCTGCCAGTTTGAATTAGAGGGAGTATCAATCACAAGCACATGTTATTTAGAAATATGACAAATATTCTAAAAATGTTGTTTGGTGAGCTTAATTTAAAACAGCATGAACTTCTTCCATCTGAAAACATCCATATGCCATGAAGTAGCTAAGTTACATTTTCATTTCAACAGTAGGTTGCAAAGGGGGAAAAAAAAAGTTAGAGCTCAAGCAATCACAAACACACAGGCCTCTCTAAATAACTCTGCAGTTACTAGGTAACGAGGTAGCACTGAGTGAAAATAAATTCAGGTGTTTGAACTGATGCTGCCCATGTACCAGAGGTGAGTTTTGTCCTGGCAATGGCTAACTGAATGAATGATTCCACTGTCAATTGCACTTACAGAGCTGGTAAGACTGGCCACACAATAGCTCTCTTCTCAGGAGGGTCTAGAATAGAGCCTTGGAGGAAGCATCAAAAGCCTGGCATATTTCATGTAGAAGTGAGAAGCTTATGCTGGGAACAAAAGGCATATCCTGACATCACATTTGAGCATAATCTTTGTAGAGAAGGTAAAAAAAAAAAATCACTAAGAATGGGGAGGGCAGATATTGATAGCTTAATAATTGTAGACAAATTTAAGGGTAGTATTGTCTGAAGATCAAAGAAATAACTAAATGGCTTATCAAAGGAGCATTGTTTTATCTCATTCAACTTATACTCTAACAATTTATGAATTTCGGCGTCCATATGTTCCTCCAGTAAACTGCGATGAGGTGCAGCATGTTTCAACTCTGTCTTTGTCCCCTCTTCTTTCAACAGAGTAGTGAAGACGATGGGCTCTAGAGGTAGAAGGGCAGGATTTGAAGTGCACCTCTGTCGCCCACCAGGCTTCCCAGGTCGTGCTAGCGGTAAAGAAGCCACCCGTCAATGCAGGAGATGTAGGAGACGTGGGCTTGAACCCTGGGTCAGGAAGATCTCTGGAGAAGGAAATGGCAACCCACTCCAGTATTCTTGCCTGGAGAATCTCATGGAGAAAGGAGCCTGGTGGGCTATAGTCCACAGGGTTGCAAAGAGTCGGACATGAGTGAAGCGACTTAGCATGCACACATGTTGCACTCTGTCATTTACAAGGAACTTTCAGTAAGCTGCTTGGGCTCTCTGGGCTCCCATTTCCATGGATCTAAAAGTGAACATTAACAAATGCCCACAGCATTGATGTACCCGCAAGCACAAGGAAAGGGACTCATGCCAGGCACCCAGTGCAGGCTCCATCCACCTAGTTTCCTAATCATTCATCCTAGTGTTTTATTACATGTTTAGTTGTTAGCAGGATGTCCTGATGAAATGGTGTCTGTCCTTAGTACAAATGGATCTCTTGATGGGATTCTCAAGCAACTGAGAGGCAAAGAATAAACCACCCTCCCCTGGTGGTAGGGGCCTGGGAAGGGGAAAGAGTGTGCGGACTTCAAAAATAAAAAGGCTCCCACCCCTCATCTGGTGACCCTCTACCGGGGAGAGGGGAGGGTGCGCCCACAGCCCCATCCCTCAGCTGAGAAGCACTGTGCTCTCCTAGTGGCAGTTACATCCTTTGCGTACATTTCTCAAAAGACTTGAAATATGGTAGAGAATCAACACATCAATGGTTGATTTGCTTCTATTTAGTAATAGAATGTGATTCAGAATCAAAATAGTTCAGTCCCTTACAGAGAAAGATATTAGTTGTTGTGATCAATACACAATTAAAACAAATCTCCAATTATTTACCTTGACTTATACAACTTAATCACATAGCCTATTAAAGAAGTTTACTCTCAACTATGTATAGTGGATAATGTAACTGTCTTCCTCTCAATGATGAGTATAAACAATAAGCACATTAAAAAAATATTAACCTTTAATGCATTCTTCGAAGGTCAGAACCATATAGAGCTAAGGACAAGAAATTAGGACCAGAAATAAAGTCATGCTTAAAAGTTAATTATAAGACTTCTGGTCAGCAAATTTACATCTTCATGAACCTCGTTTGTTCCAAACATGTGGCAGTTAGAAATGAAATTATAAAAAGAGAAAACCAAAAGGTTGTAATTTGGCTCCCAAAACCAAATAAACACCTCTGTGGACTAGAAATGGATTACAATCACAGGCAGTGAGTGAGTTTGAAGCCAGGGGACCTGCAAGGCTCCAGATGCAGAAGCCAGCCATGACTGCGGGGCTTTCTGTCCCTACAGGGAGGCCTGGCGTGCTGTGATTCATGGGATTGCAAAGAGTCGGACACGACTGAGCGACTGAACTGAACTGAACAAACTGAGGCAGACAAAAATCTAAAATCCCTTTTGAGTTTATTTTGTGTATGGTGTTAGGGAGTGTTCTAGTTTCATTCTTTTACAAGTGGCTGACCAGTTTTCCCAGCACCACTTGTTGAAGAGACTGTCTTTTCTCCATTTTATATTCTTGCCTCTTTTGTCAAAGATAAGGTGTCCACAGGTGCATGGATTTATCTCTGGGCTTTCTATTTTGTTCCATTGATCTATATTTCTGTCTTTATGCCAGTACAATACTGTCTTGATGACTGTGGCTTTGTAGTAGAGCCTGAAGTCCGGCAGGTTGATTCCCCCAGTTCCATTCTTCTTCCTCAAGATTGCTTTGGCTATTCGAGGTTTTTTGTATTTCCATACAAATTGTGAGATTATTTGTTCTAGCTCTGTGAAAAATATCGTTGGTAGCTTGATAGGGACTGCATTGAATGTATAAATTACTTTGGGTAGTATACTCATTATTACAATATTTATTCTTCCAATCCACGAACACAGTATATTTCTCCATCTATCAGTGTCCTCTTTGATTACTTTCACCAGTGTTTTATATTTTTCTATGTACAAGTCTTTTGTTTCTTTAGGTAGATATATTGCTAAGTATTTAGTTCTTTTTGTTGCAACAGTGAATGGAATAGTTTCCTTAATTTCTCTATTTTCTCATTATTAGTGTATAGGAATGCAACACTCCTGGGCATACACACGGAGGAAACCAGAATTGAAAGAAACACATGTACTCCAATGTTCATTGCAGCACTGTTTATAATAGCGAGGACATGGAAGCAACCTAGATGTTCATCTGCAGACGAATGGATAAGAAAGCTTTGGTACATATACACAATGGAGTATTATTCAGCCATTAAAAAGAATACATTTGAATCAGTTCTAATGAGGTGGATGAAATTGGAGCCTATTATACAGAGTGAAGTAAGCCAGAAAGAAAAGAACAATACAGTATACTAATGCATATATATGGAATTTAGAAAGATGGTAACCTTAATCCTGTATACGAGACAGCAAAAGAGACACAGGTGTATAGAACAGTCTTTGGGACTCTGTGGGATAGGGTGAGGGTGGGATGATTTGGGAGAATGGCATTGAAACATGTATATTAGCATATGTGAAATGAATCACCAGTCCAGGTTCGAGGCATGATACAGGATTCTCGGGGCTGGTGCACGGGGATGACCCGGAGGGAGAGTATGGGGAGGAGGGAGGTGGGAGCGGGGAGCAAGAAGGGGAACACATGTACACCTGGGGCGGATTCATGTCAATGTATGGCAAAACCAACCAATATAATATTGTAAAGTAATTAGCCTCCAATAAAAATAAATAAATAAAATCCCTTTGCTGGAGAAAGGGGAAGCTAAGCCAGGCTAACTGTGTGAAAGCAAGCAAGAGGGCTGAGTTCAGGAGAGGAAGCTGAAAACAAAAGAAACCTTCCAAGAGGTGAAGCTTTATGAAACAGTTGTGCCTATGAAGGAGAAATGAACAAAGATATGTTTCAGAACCGGGCACTGAATCAAGCCATTTGCTGGCCTTGTAACAGGATATGTGATCCTCATTATCACCATTGGCAAGAGTGGCTGATACAACATAATAAAGCCTGGTTCTGGACTGGCAATATCCTCAGCCAGGTGAAAGCAACCACAAAACCTTGAGAGAGAGAAAGAACTGAACCCAGAGGGAGAGAACACAGTACAACCACACAAACTGGATTTTAAAACATCCTACTCAAAAAGAGATAGCAAACCCAAATTTCAAAACACACGAAGGAATAGAGTGCTAAAAATGTCAACAAAATCAACAACTGAAAATAAAACTTCCACTCCAGATTAATTTGTGGAAAGACTGTATAACGATTTTTTTAAAATTATGCTTAGGGTGATCAAAGGATTAATTTTCTAGAAAAAGAAAAATCACCAAAATTGACCTAAGAAGAAATATAAAACCTGGAAATATCAATAAACATTAAGAAAGTCAATCAAGAATCAGGAAGTACCCTCCGTCTCACAGACACACAAACTGAGCCAGCAGACTCGAGAGGTTTTACAGGCGAGTTTCACCCAATTAAAAGAAATAGAATATCCTCAAACTTAGCCAACTCATCTATCAAGGTGTTACACTGAAACCAAAAGAAGACAGAGACAGTACAATAAAGTAAATTATAGACCAACCTTATTTCTGAACAGAATGCAAAATTATTAAACAATTAAATATTATGCACAACTTCCTCCAATTTTAATTGATAAAATTAGAAAACAACAGACACAAAAGCTTTGGTCCAAACTGTGAAATATAAATTAATGATTCTCTATGAAAAAAATGAAATCCATGATACTCCTGATTATAGACATGGAGGAGGGGTCAGTAGATCTGTGTACACAGACAATGGCATGTGGAATGATAAATTCCACGTTGTTACCCAAATAATAAAGAATTGATTTGAGCAGAAAATGAGCATGTTACTTCATTTACTCCTGCTCCACTACCCACATATATAAAGCCTAACAGCATGGTACCCTAGCACCATAGTTTGTTTGTTTGTTTTATATTCACACTATTGCAGTATCTGTGAAATATTCAACAATTTAAAAAGAAAACAAAACAACAACAAAACAGAAATATAGGACTGTGGGTTCCAAGTTGTCTTCTGTGCCAGACAGGAACCCTGAAGCAATAAGTGCCTGCCTGGCCCACAGGCTTCTGCTTAGGAAAGCAACCTTGGGAATTCTTTATGTATAGAGCTGTTGGAGCTCATGCCATGTGTCAAGAGCAACCAGCTCCGCTTTCAGGGCTACAAATAATTATCTCAAAATCAGCTTCTAAATCAAAGTAACATAGGTAAATCAGACATGAGAGAAGTTTACCTTTGACCTGGCTTGGCTCAAAAACCTATTCAAGAAGGTGAGTTGCACTGGATGGTGATACATGAGAGGAGCACAGAGAGAGGGACATGGGAGGGAGGGGTCTCCTACACTTTATGGGGTTCATCTTGGTTTATCCTTAAACCTATTCTATAACACAAGCCCTAAAAGTATAGGGGCTAGAAATCTCTGTAAATCTTGGTTTATCTTTAAACCTGTTCTATAACACAATCTTAAAAGTATAGGGGCTAGAAATCTCTGTAAATACAAAGCAGATGACATACCCGCCACCCCTGCCCTCATTACCCTCCAGGTTACTCTGGGCATATCCCATCCCATCTATGTCCCCACAGTTATCTATCCCATCTATCTGAATGCAGTTAGGAAATGCTACACCACTCTAGAAACACGTATGTTGTCATATGTGAAATGAATCACTAGTTCAGGGTCAATGCATGTTATAGGATGCTCGGGGCTGGCATGCGGGGATGACCCAGAGGGAGGATAAAGGGAGGAGGGAGGTGGGAGGGGGGTTCAGGAGGGGGAACTTATGTAAACCCGGGGCGAATTCATGTCAATGTATGGCAAAACCAACCAATATAATATTGTAAAATAATTTGCCTCCAATAAAAAATAAATTAATTACAAACAAAACAAAACAAAACAAAAAAAATACACCACTCTAGAGAAACCTGTTTAGCTTTACCCACCATTTCCAAAATGTTTTATCCATGTACCCTGCGAGTGTTTTATCAGTCCACTGTTAGACGTCATACTGCATACGTGGTGAGGACAGAGCGATGGCCTTGACGGATAAGGCCTCTGGCCTTCTGAAATCACACTCCAGTTGAAGGGCAGGTGGTGGCCAAGTGCACAAAGACAGCCCCAGGCGGTGACATATGCTGTGAAATAATAGAGTCGCACGATGTGTCAAAGAATGGCGAGGGGCTCATTGGCCAGAAAAATACCTCTCCAAGGAAGGAGAGTTTGACTGCAAACTGAACGGTAAGAGCTGGCCACATGAAGATCTGGGAAAGAAAACTCCAGCCAAAGGGAACAGCTGGTGCAAAGATCCAGGGGTTGGAATGAATTTGAGTGGTTAAGTCTTCACAACAACCTGTCACCATTTAGTAGAACAGTGAATCAAGGAACCACATTTAAGAAATATTTGAAGTACCAGAAATACTGGTTTAATTTGAATTTGGGAATTATGAATGGACATGCTGATTTAGGAAACTATAGAAATTACTTAATGCTTATAAACAGCTCCATCTGGAAATGATAATAATTCTCTTTCAAGTAGGGAAATGCCACATATTAGGTCTAGAAGTCACAGGAAAGGTGTGATACAGCAAACTGAAATGAGATTTTCGAGGATTATTTTTCTAATCAGAGACAGTCATCAAATAATTTTGTTTTGGAAATGAAAGTAACGCAATTGCCTAATTGTCATAGAAATCTTGTGGAAGGGAATCAATAGGGAAGGATTTTTTTTTAGGGGGGGAAAATCTATCTAGAAGGGAAAACTGGGGAAGGGATGGGCACTGAAGACAGAATCAAATGGAAGAGGAGCTGGATAAACAGAAGATCAAAGCGGACACAGACCACTGCACGGTCAGTGGGAAAGGCGACGTCACTGAAAGCAGCCTCGGGGCCCATGGTCTGTGGCACTGGGGGCACCAACTGGGCAGCATGCCCCTGGGATACTGCAGTGCATCCAGTGAGCAGCCACTGCTCAAGGCAAGTCACCCGGGAGTCACCTGGGCTGACTGCAACTCAGTGTCACAGGAGATGGTCAGAGAGCAAACTCGGGGGAATGGGAAAGCAAACTAATGGTGTGGAGAACTTCCTCTGGAAGAGGATAAAGTTTCGGAACACGGGGAAATTAGTTAAGGAAGAAGTCACGCAGTGCAAATTGGATGAAACGGGGACAAGTGAACAAGTTAGCGAGGAGGCTTGTGTTTTGGGTTTTAGGGACTATCGTACCATTACAACAGATTACCTTTGAGAAATGTAAGTTTCTCCAATTTCAAATCTAACTTGAAAGGGACGCTAAACTGGATTTAAGTGCAAAAGATAACCATGCTGCTGGGGCCTCTTTCATCTTGAGGAAAAAAGAAAAAGCAAGCTCAATCAAATCATTTGTGGGATGGAGCGTTCTGATCAAATAGATTTCCTGACTAGATAGATTTTCAAAATACAGTTGTCAATCTTTCTTAAAGATATCAGCTAAGATCAGTGGAACAGAACAGAAGCAGTCCTGAAGCAGATCTGTATGTGTGTATGAAGTAATTAAGTGTATTATAAAAATATGGCTCACAACACTGGCACACTATGTGCATTATGAAACACCCACAGCAATAAAAATTTGAAATGAGATAAACCTAAGTGTTACATTTTCCCCCAACATCCTCAAGAGCCTCCTTGTACCCACTTGGAGACGTCTGTGTTCTCAACCTATGCTGACCTCTGCTAAATTACCATCATGACCTCTAGGAGGGTGTGGCCCATGGCTGCCTTGATTATTCTCTGCTGCTGCTGCTAAGTGGCTTTAGTTGCATCCGACTCTGTGCGGCCCCATAGACGGCAGCCCACCAGGCTTCCCTGTCCCTGGGATCTCCAGGCAAGAACACTGGAGTGGGTTGTCATTTCCTTCTCCAATGCAAGAGAGTGTAAAGTAAAAGTGAAGTCGCTCAGTCATGTCCAACTCCTAGAGACCCCATGGACTGCAGCCAGTCAGGCTTCTCCGTCCATGGGATTTTCCAGCCACGAGTACTGGAGTGGGTTGCCATTGCCTTCTCCTGATTATTCTGTAATCCCCACTCAGCAAGTATTAGATCTCCCTTGAGCCCTTTCCTTCCTGTGGGTGCTGACACTAGACACAGGTGATACTAGCTTCTCCATTAGCTTTCAGTGCAGTTCAGTCACTCAGTCGTGTCTGACTCTTTGTGACCCCATGAATCACAGCACGCCAGGCCTCCCTGTCCATCACCAACTCCCAGAGTTCACCCAAACTCATGCCCATTGAGTCGGTGATGCCATCCAACCGTCTCATCCTCTGTCATCCCCTTCTCCTCCTGCCCTCAATCTTTCCTAGCATCAGGGTCTTTTCCAATGAGTCAGCTCTTCGCATCAGGTGGCCAAAGTATTGGAGGTTCAGCTTCAACATCAGTCCTTCCAATGAACACCCAGGACTGATTTCCTTTAGGATGGACAGGTTGGACCTCACTGCAGTCCAAGGGACTCTCAAGAGTTTTCCCTAGCACCATGGTTCAAAAGCATCAATTCTTCAGCGCTCAGCTTTCTTTATAGTCCAGCTCTCACATCCATACATGACCACTGGAAAAACCATAGCCTTGACTAGACATTAGCTTCAAGCAATTTAATTCTATAACCTCTGGGGCTGGGGGGCATTAAAGAGAACTTCTCCACACGGTGACAGAATGACAAGCATGGGGTGTAAAGTGAGTCCCATAGCCTGAGGCTACTGCTGAAAGTGACGGAGAATTTTTATACCCTCTAGGAAATGCAATCCATTAAACCATTAAAAATAGGAATTTGAGGTATTTCCCCACTACCCTCTGCCACTGGAAGAATTTTTAAAGTTGAAGAATAAATATGGGAACACTGTAACCTTTCAGAAGTACAACTGTTTAAAAAGAGCATACTGGCAAGCTGCTCAAATATTCTAAAACAATGAGCAGCCTGACATTTTTCAAACAAATATTTTAAAACTCAGGTCCACATGTGCACTGAAAACTAATGCCATTTGTTCAACAATAATAGACTTGATTCATATCCACTCTTGTATGTCGGATTATATTTGCTGATTTCATTAAACCTTCAAAAGGTTACAGCTGGTTGACATATGAAAAACTCTACACTTCTAGAAGAAGCAATTTTTGTACCAGTCCCTTTGTATAAAGCCTCTCTTCAGAAAGAAATGATACAGCATAGGACTC
Source organism: Moschus berezovskii (assembly GCF_049115385.1). NCBI lineage: Eukaryota > Metazoa > Chordata > Mammalia > Artiodactyla > Moschidae > Moschus > Moschus berezovskii. Next base: position 14,600,331 of record NC_142475.1, on the reverse strand, counting down.
TGTTCCTCTCTATCACAGATTATATATTCAAACTCCTTCACCTACAGATAAACTGACAAGGAAACAGAAACAGGTGGTCATGAAAAATGGGGCAGGTACCGAGGGGAACTCCTAGAACTTCCTGAAGAGACTCTGAAGGGAGGCCTGGAGACCCGGGCGAGCAAGGGTCATAGAATGCAAAACGGGGCATGAATGTTAACGAGCCCACCCTCAGCACCTGACTGGTGGAGACTGGGCATTTTGATCGTACACAGGACTCTGGAATTCAAAGCCAATTGTCTTCCTAGCTCTTCTTTCCAGAACACACACACACACAAACAACTTCAAAAGGGATTTTGGCAGAACTAACAGAAGGTCTGTGTAACTACAGAGATTGGAGCCAGCCCTTAAATATGCTTTATAAAGCTACTTGAATTGGAAGAAAATTCTTGACCATGCCAGAAACATATTGTGATCAATGTGGGTTAAATTAGAGTTTCCAAGATCATGATAGTAATTTCTGCAACAAGATCTTTACCAGTTACTAATGTACAGAACCTTCCAGCCTAAAAGGCCTAGTGACACAAATAGCTATTACACTGTCAAATCCTGAGTGACAATAAAAGTCCTGGAATTAACCCCAACATGCATTAAAGACTGCAGCTACTGTATCTGCAGCCTAGACACGTTTCTGAAAAACCTTAAAAAAAAAAGGGCTACAATACTTCTCACTAGTGGTTGCACTGTAGGTCTATAATGCCCTCTATATGTTTATTTTCTTTCTCTTTTGAAAAAGAAGGCTTCTTCAGATTCCTAGAGTTTCCAGAACAGTTCATTTTAACTTACACAAACCAAGAGGACCAGAACTGCTATTCTCTTGTTGTACAAGCTCCCTAACTTCCTTGTGCTTTGGTTTTTTATCTATAAAAGAAGAATAACGATAATAACACTTAAAGTAGTGGTTATTATGAGGATTAGCTAAACATGCGAATCATTTAAGACAAAGCCTGGTTCACGGTAGTCAATTATCAATTATTTGTATCATTTCAGTGTTTTGTAGATTCATGAAAACAGGTCAAACCATGATATGGGCAAACTTTCAATTAAAAAAAAATAAACTCATATATCACCATTTATTTATTTATTTCTGGCTGTGCTGTGTCTTCATGGCTGCATGCATGGGCTTTCTTTCGCTGCAGAGAGCGGGGGGACTCTTTGTTTGGGGTGCTGACTTCTCTTGTTATGCAGCATGGGCTCTACGGCACTCAGGCTCAGCAGCTGTGGCACAGGGGCTTAACTTCTCTGTGGCAGGTGGAATCTTCCTGGATCAGGCACCCAATCTGTGTTGCCTGCATTGGCAGGTGGATTCTTAACCACTGGACCACGAGGGAAGCCCTCAAACTTTCGATAATTTACTTTCAGGTTGGTCAGCTCTTGTATTTAAAATTCCATCCTATGAGTATCTCTTACTATACACTGGAGTACTAGAGGGTTTTCCAAAGAAACAGAATTTGGGTCGGTTTGGAAGGCTAGCATCTTTCAATTGAAGACAGCAGCTTTCAGTCCATTCGAACCAGAGGACAGTACATGGTTCTGGTGAAAGTGAAAGGTACTCAATTGTGTCCAACTCTTTGAACCCCATGGACTGTAGCCTGCCAGGCTCCTCTGTCCACGGAATTTTCCAGGCAAGAGTACTGGAGTGGTAGCCGTTCCTTTCTCCAGGGCATCTTTCTAACCCAGGGATCGAACCCAGGTCTCTCACATTGCAGGCGGATTCTTTACTGACTAAGCCACCAGGGAAACCCAAGAATACTGGAGTGGGTTGCCTATCCCTTTTCCAGGGCATCTTTCCAACCCAGGAATCGAAGCGGGGTCTCCTGCATTGGAGGATTCTTTACTAGCTGAGCTACCAGCGGCTGGTGAGAGTCTTCCAGAAAGTGGATCTCCAGTAAGTAATACACTTAACGCCCTCTCAGATAGAGTTCAACCAGGTTAGATAAAGGTACATCACAGGAATTTCTGGTGCTTCAAGTGGTGACACTAAAATAATCATATTCAAAGTCATTTCCTGAAGCAGAGAAAAAAGCAGAAGGGAAGAGATAAGAGGCACCAAGTTGGTGTTTCTCTAAGTCTGGTCCTCAGACCACTAGCATCAGAATCATCTGTGACATCTGTACAAATGCAGATTCCTGGGTCCCATCCTGGACCTACCGAATCTGAGCATGGGTTTGAGAAGTCTACATTTTTATTAGCCGCCCAGATGATTCCTGTGCATGCTAAAGTTTGAAGACTAGCGCAAGATATTCGACTCGGGTTGTGGGACTAAGTCATAAATCTGTGCTGTTGGTGATGAGTCTTCTGTGTCAGCTGGAGGAACTGTGAATCGGTTGAGCTCTGGCTTATCTCTCCTACACCCCAAGTGTCCCTTTCATTTACTTCATCCTTGCACCTCATCCCAGCCTCAAACAGAGAACCTAGCTCTACAAATCGTACGGGGACCAAAGGAGGCAAATGGGCAGAGCTTGGCTCCAACAATGCTGACTTGGCAGTATTCCTTCCTAAACATAGCTTTTGGCAAGACTTAACACTTTGGCAAGTCACTTAGTCGTGTCTGACTCTTTGTGACCCTATGGACTGTAGCCCACCAGGTCCTCAGTCCATGGGATTCTCCAGGCAAGAATACTGGAGTGGGTTGCCATGCCCTTCTCCAGACAATCTTCCTGACCCAGGGATCGAACCCAGGTCTCCAGCATTGCAGGCAGATTCTTTACTGTTTGAGCCAGGAGGGAAGTGATTTCTATTAAAAAATAAACTATTGAAATTCAGTCTAAGACAGTAAAGCTTGAGGAAGGAAGGAAACAAAGAAAGGACAGAGGGGGAGAAACCTAGAGGTGGGAGAAAGAAAAAGAAAGAGAAAGAAAGAAACCATCGGCTCCTTCCTTAAAGGGATGAAAGAAGAGAATGAAATATAGAAAATGCACCAAATCAAAAAGAGGGAGAGAGAGAAAAGAAAATATACCAAATAATTGCTTTTTCTGATTTACTTGTGAAATCAAGTTAGGCAGTTTTTGAAAAATCTACATCAGGTTCTCCTAACAAGAATATCCAGATTCTCTCTCTAAATTATAAGTCAACATGAACCTGTACGTTTTTTCGACATTGCAAAATAAGCTGTCTTCTCTAAAGAAAAGGAAAGGAGAAACGATAATGAAGTATTCTAATATATATATATATATATATATCACCATCAAAGAAAACCAATATTTCGATAGAAGCTTGAATGGATAAGCATCTTCATCTTTAAAGTGAGCTGCTTATTCTCTTTTTTTTTTATCAGTTCAGTTTTCTTACATTTGCACATTTTAAAATATTAAAATGCTTACATTTGATCCATAGGCATGAGAATACGACATCCCAATGAACAGGACATGCCCAGGTGTGAAATTGTGCTTGCCCTACTACCGTGAGGGCATGGAGGAGGACTGCACCCTTTTGCTCCAGAAGAACCGTGGATCTCAGTTATGTTCCTAGCAGGGAAAGGAAAATGTCACCTCTGGCAGGAGTGGGGTGGGGAACCTGGAGTGGCTTGGCAAATTCTCCAGAGTCCCACAGTGGGCCAGCCAGGAGACTCTCAGTTGCAATTATCTTGATCACCCCATCCTCTCAAACCCATGCTGATGCTCAATCAGCATTCAGTTCAGTTCAGTCACTCAGTCGTGTCCGACTCTCCGCGACCCCATGAATCACAGCACACCAGGCCTCCCTGTCCATCACCAACTCCCGGAGTTCACTCAAACTCATGTCCACAGAGTCGGTGACGCCATCCAGCCATCTCATTCTCGGTTGTCCCCTTACCCTCCCGCCCCCAACCTTTCCCAGCATCAGAGTCTTTTCCAGTGAGTCAACTCGTCGCATGAGGTGGCCAAAGTATTGCAATTTCATTAATATTAATATATTAATTAGTATTACTACTAATACTCATAGCAACCATATTGTCCAGCATTCAGGTTCACTGCCACGCTATGGACAAAAGCCTAAAGAGAACGAAATCATTACAGAGTGTAAACTGGGGGAGTATATAGGCAGCTGAAAGTCTGAAGATGTCTGATTTGCATGCAAGCCAGCCAAGACAAATGGTTAAAGAAAGTAGGGACCCCGGCAAATTCAGCTGGGTCTGGAATGCAAATAAAGTGTACACACGAGAAAGGTATCAAGGTTATAATAGTGAGAGTGCAAGGCCAGCAGGAGTTCAGCCAATCCCAGCAGCTTGTTAAAAGCAGTTCTCCCCTGGCCCACAAAAGCGCTTCCTGATCGCAAAGTTCTATAAGCCGGTCTGCAGCAGTGGCAGCTCCGCACCCCATCCATTACCCGCATTCCATCCAGCTAATTACCAAGCACCAGACGGACTTCTGTGCGAGAGGGCTGAGAGCAATTTGGTAAAGTCCCTGTGTTTTCATTAATGTGAATTTCTCAGCCTTTCTAGGTCAGAGAAACGCTGGGTGATTACAAGCTCTTACTTGTACGAAAAGGGGAAAAGCAGGCTGGTGCATTATAAGGAGCTAATGCCAGTTCCCAAGATTTGGGGAAAGAGGACAGAGTGCTTGAAAGAATGCAAAGGTTTAAGTAAAGTAAACTGATGGAATCGTTATCATCTCTGAAAAGAACGAGAGATAATACAAGGTATTCTGAATATTAAATTACAAAGACTAACTCCAGCAATCAAAGGTGGACTAGTTGGTAAGGAATTCAACTTCACGTAGTTCTTCCCGAATGACAGTGTGATTAGTCACTCAGTGGTGTCCAGCTCTTTGTGATCCCATGGACTGTAGCCCCCCAGGCTCTTCTGTCCATGGAATTCTCCAGGCAAGAATACTGGAGCGGGTTGCCATTTCGTCCTTCAGGGAATCTTCTGGACCCAGGGATGGAACCCATATCTCTTATGTCTCCTGCGCTGGCAGGAGAAGTCTTTACCACTGGAGCCACCTGGGAAGCCCTAAATGATGATGAATGGAGAACTGAAAACTCTTTGCGCATCCATTCATTCATTTAGCAAATGCTCAGTACAGCCGAGCTCATCCCAGGAACCAAGGTGGGCTCAAGAACACCGAAGTCGTTCAGTTTCCTCCTGGTACTCCGGAAGCCATCTAGCCCCTCCACATCACCCGATCTGGAAGTTACTCAGGGATTCAGTTTGTCTTTTCCACTAGGATTTTAGCAGATCAGTTAATGAATACACGAGGAAGGAAAAATCGAAGAGAGGGCGAGAGAGAGATGGAGGGAGACACAGTTCCTTTCAAAGAGCACATCATCTAGTTTGCTGTGAAAATCAAGGTGGTCTGGAGGCTGGTAAAAGGGGGCCGTGGAGGACTGTTGGCTTTCTTCCCTCTTTGTGAGCTAAGTCCTCCACATGGGACCAACCCTGACCTTCGGCTCGTGAACCATAATTTTATGTGGAGCCCTATCAGGTCACATTCATTCAGAGCTGTGTGCATGCGCAGTCACTCAGCTGTGTCTGACTCTTTGCAACCCCATGAACCGTAGCCCGCCAGGCTTCTCCGTCCACGGGATTCTCCAGGCAAGAATACTGGAGTGGGTTGCCATTACCTTCTCCAATTTTTAGAGTTGAGAAGAACTTAAAACCAATTTGGCATATTCGTTTTCAATGTATCCATATTAAACTGGGTAACAGTCAGGGAAAAATGAGGCAAATCAAATAGGAAAGGAAAGGGAAACAATTTCTACTGAGAAGAGTAGAATTCATGTTTTAGGATAGCCAGTTAAAAATATTTATTATGATAACAGAGTCAGACTCTCATTAAACTTTCATTTGGCATCCCTGAAAAAATTAAGACATCTGAAATCATCAAGCACTGGGGAGGACAGGGAACAACCAGACCCTTACGTACTTCTGGTGGGAATGTAAATTGGCCCAATCCCACTGAAAACAATTGGCATCACCTAGCAGAGCTGAATATGTGTAAACCCCTTGATCCAGAAATCCCACTCCTAGGTATATGCCCTGCAGCAACGTTTGCATGTATGTACCAGGAGAGATGGACAAAAAAATGTTCACAGGCCACACTGTTTGAAACAGTAAAAACTGGAATCAACCCCAAAGTCCATCAACAGTCAAATGGAAAGGTAAGTTGGCAGTCACACAATGGAGTATTATAAAATGTGAAAATAAATGAAGCCACATGCACACAGCAAAATGCATGCCATTTTTTAAAAAAAAACAAATTCTGGAAGACTACATACAATTAAAATAGTTTTATAAAGCTTTTTAAAAAGCAAAATTATAGAATATACTGTTTAGAGATATATATATATGGGAAAATTATTTTAAAAATATAAAAGGATTAACACAGAAAGTCCAGACTAGCATTTGCAGGGTGGGGGGGACACAGAGAAAATCCAGGAGTAAAGCCCAAGGTAGAGTCAATGGGACTAGTGACCCTAGGCTGAGACTGTTTCATTTAACAGATGATCATTTCATTGTTAGACTTCCTTATATGAGATCTTAGATTGAGATCGTTTCATTATACATACTCGTTTCATTATAATCGTTCCATTGCTAGGCTTCTTAATGTACATAGGTGGTACATATTCTGTTATACATCACCTATGACATATATAAAATATTTAAAATTCTGATACAGCACTTCATGAAATACTACACAGCCATTAAAATAAGTTAATTAGATCTATATCTTCTGAGAGGAAAAGATCAAGACAAATTGTTTAGGTTAGCAAAAGAGGAAGACAGAAGAACACCGTGGGACACTCCCATTTCCGGAACAAGCTAGCAACGATTCTAAATGCTCATATAACTATGCGATGAGTACACATTTGTATTGAATCACTTGTGCTTGGCTCTCTGACCCACGCTCCATCCTGTTCTCTGGCCAAGGAGGCTGACCTAGATGGACGGCATCAATCCATTTTCCTGCCCCGCACCCCAGGCTTCCCATAGGGTTCAGTCGGCGGCAGGGGCGGTGGGAAGCTTTATCAGGAAAGTGGAGGGAGCGAAAAGAGTCCGTGTGCTTCTTCCCAGACACGTCCCTCCCTGGACGTGTGGCCGCATCTCTCTGCCGAAGGTCTCGGCACCGTCAGAGAGTCCTGTCTGCTGCACGTCCCCTGTGTCCAGGTGTCCCTGACACTCCTCTGTGCCCTTTCAGGCTCGACCTAGTAAATACTATCTCCTGTGGCTTCCCTCCATCCTCCTCACGCTTTGTAAACTGCCCCTCTATTAAACTCAAAGGATCCTAATTTGATGGCTCCATCTGTTTTCTGCCGTGAGCTCAACTGATTCAATTATATATGGACAGTATTCTTGCCCAGAGAATCCCATGGACAGAGGAGCCCGGGGGTCTACAGTCCATAGCGTGGCGAAGAGTTGGAAACGACTGGAGCCGACTCAGCACGCATGCGTACATGCCTGGAAAAAGGACTAGAAATACACCCAAGAAAGGTTATCAGTGGTTAACAGGGGTGAAAGAAGCTAGAATTAGAGGCAGAAGGAAACACTAAGGTTGCGGCCTCTATATTTTTGTGTTGTGTTACTTATTTCTAAGAGGCAAGTATGCATGTATTTGAGCAAAATGAATTTTATGAGTACCAGAAAAAATAACGGTTTAAATGCAGAGCTAAAGGAGCACATCAGGTCCTGTCATGTCTATATCCCTGGTCCCCAGCACAGTGCCAGCTACACGGTAGGTAGGTGCTGATAAGAAATGCTGACACTCTAATCCAGCGAACCTTAGACGTGAAGGATTTCTCAGAAGCAAAGCTACATTCTACAGAGTTAAGTAATAAAAGGGAAAGATCAAACCCGTGCTGGCGTAACTCCACAGGGGCTTCCTGGAGCTGTGGGCAATGGTGGCCCCAGTGACTACAGGGGCAGGCAACAACTGGGTGTGAGCCTGATTTCTGGCCTGGGCAGTGCCCATGGCTGAGGCCCTCTGCAGGCTGAGCTGAGCCATGGCCTCTGGGCATGCGAACGGCACCTAAGCACTCTCATGCACGGGCACTGGTCTCTCCAAGGCCTGAGAGGCTAAGCACTACTATCTCCCCTCTCCCCAGGGTCTGGATGCTTCTCTGCACTATGAACTCTGTGGTTAAACCCTTTGGCTCTCAGATGATGATGTCTAGACTGAATGCCATCTGGGCAGCTGAGACTGGGGGTGGCCACCAACGCCTGTCTGAGCCCAGGAGGGAGATTAAACCCAGGGCCAGGCACCCCTCAGACTGGCACACTCAGTCATGGAAGACCAGGTCTGGTTAACTCAAGTTGTCCTTCCAAACTCACTTCCTCTGAGAAGCTGTTCCTGATTCCCTGAGCTTGGGTTAACTGCTCCTCTTCTTTAATGGTCCACAGACACTGTGTACTTCCTCCATAATATTTTTATACTCTACTGAAGTTTCCCATTTCCTCGTGTGCATCTCTCACTGAAGTACAAGCTCTAAGGACAGGGATTGAGTCTTAGTCACCTCTGAATCTTAAGGGACAAAGACACAGAGAAGGGATTCATCAAATACTGGAAGGGAAAAAGGAAAGGGAAAAGAGAGGGAATGAGCGAACCAAGGAAGGAAGGAAAGAAGGAAGAAACAAAAAGAAACCACACATCGCTGCATCCATAGATGTGACGATACAAAACAGATACCCTGCTTTGCTTTACCCTGGTGGCTCAGAATCTGCCTGCAGTGCAGGAGACCAGGGTTCGATCCCTGGGTTGGGAAGATACCAAGGAGAAGGAAATGGCAATGCCCTCTAGTATTCTTGCCTGGAGAATTCCATGGACAGAGGAAGCAGGAGGAATACAGTCTGAGAGGCTGCAAAGAGTTGGACATAACTGAGTGACGAATGACTTGAGTCAGTGCACATTCAAGATGAATATCCAGTGGAAAGATGAAGTTGTTGATTTGCCACATACTTACTGGGAACTTCCCTTACACAAATCACTTTGCTAGGGGCCACTGATATAATCATGTGAAAGAATACAGGCCATAGTCCCTTACTGCATATATTTAGGGGTATTTTGCTTTTCAGACTCCTGATGTTTCTAAATATTTTGAAATATTTTCCAAAGATCTCTCGAGATCTTTGGAGTATTTAGATATATAGCATATTTCTACTAATTGTTGTCAGGCAAGAGATTACATGAGTTAATTAGCATTACTTTGCAAACAAAGGTCCGTCTAGTCAAGGCTATGGTTTTTCCCGTGGTCATGTATGGATGTGAGAGTTGGGACTGTGAAGAAAGCTGAGCACCGAATAATTGATGCTTTTGATCTGTGGTGTTGGAGAAGACTCTTGAGAGTCCCTTATACTGCAAGGAGATCCAACCAGTCCATTCTAAAGGAGATCAATTTTGGGTGTTCATTGGAAGGACTGATGCTAAAGCTGAAACTGCAATACTTTGGCCACCTCACGCGACAAGTTGACTCACTGGAAAAGACTCTGATGCTGGGAAAGGTTGGGGGCGGGAGGAGAAGGGGACGACGGAGAATGAGATGGCTGGATGGCATCACCGACTCTGTGGACATGAGTTTGAGTGAACTCCGGGAGTTGGTGATGGACAGGGAGGCCTGGCGTGCTGTGATTCATGGGGTCGCGGAGAGTCGGACACGACTGAGCGACGGAACTGAACTGAACTGAACAGCTATCAGAGACCTGCACCAGCTCCTCTGTGCTGAATTATCTCCAGAATCCTTTGCCAAAGCAATGAAGATGAATGTTCACGTCTGACCCCCTCTCTGTCTCTCTGACGGCTTTACAGAATTCTGGGGTATTTGAAAAGCATCAGGAAAAGTAAAGGATGAAGTTCTAGTGTTCCTTTTTTAAACACAAATGATACCATTAGGCAAAAGAGTCAGAAATCATATAAGAGAACGCTAGGAATTACTACAAACTTGAAAATAATTTCTAAAAGATCTTAGGCAAAATTCTATTCAATTCTGCCCAGAAAGACTGTACTCGTCCATCCCACCACACTGAACAACGCTACCTTCTGACTGCTCATCACCCCTACCTTCCTCTAACATGTACCCATCGGCACAAGGCATTAGGATGAGAGAATGCAAGTCCTTCCTTCTTAACAAGGCTCAGGGTTTTCCCCAAGCACGTGAGAAGTGCACTAAAAGACCAGGAAAAGGAGAGAAAGAATGAAACCAACACATAAAATCACAACTTTCTATCTGGTTTTCACTGCCTGACTTGGGCTCATCAGACACTGGCCATGCTCATCAGAAACGTAAGCTATACATGATAGAACAAATGGTGATGAACAGCCAGCTTTCAGTTACCCACATGTGGTTAACCAGTGCAGACCTTTCAATCTCAGGAAATCTCTGATTTCCTGGGCTACCATCAAGATAAGATTTTTAAGTGGACAGAGTAGACAGTTTCTTTGTGCTATGATTTCAGGAGATCCTGAAATCCAAACTCTTCATCTTCTCCAACTCCTTTCCCTGAGCCTTTGCATGGGACACAAAATCCCCATGTTATACACGCCTAGCCACTGACAGTCCTTCACGAGAAGGCAGACCCTACCAAGGATACAAAGCTTACAGTGTTAGCACCCTGTGGCAGGTTGTGTGGGTGGTGTTCACACCACCAGTGGGTCAGTTCACACACCGGCTCAGCATCCATTTCCCTTTCTTTCGAAAACAGAAACCTGGATTTGTCCTGGGACCCGTCTCTTCTCCACACTCAGTCCGCAGTTCGGGTGAAACAGACCATGAACCCTGGTTCTAGTCGTGAGCACCCTGGCTAGTGCTGACAAGGACAGGTCTGCAGCCCTTCCACACAACGAGAGGAGGCAAATGACTCCAGTCAAACTAATGCAAGCTTTCTCCAGGACTTGTGCCAGAAAAAAGTTTTTCTCCATTTCTCTTTGCTGTTGTTCAGGTGCTAATTCATGTCCGACTCATTGCAACCCCATGCTCTGCAGCACACCAGGCTTCCCTGTCCTTTACTGTCTCCTGGAGTTTGCTCAAATTCATGTTCATTGAGTGATGCTATCTAACCATTTCATCCACTGATGCGCCCTTCTCTTGTCTTCAATCTTTCCTAGCATAAGGGTCTTTTCCAATGAGTCGGCTCTTTGCATCAGGTGGTCAAAGTACTGGAGCTTCAGCTTCTGCATCAATCCTTCCAGTGAATATTCAGGGTTGATTTCCTTTAGGATGGACTAGCTTGATCTCCTTGCAGTCCAAGGGACTCAAGAATCTTCTCCAGCACCACAATTCTCTTAGGATGATAAAATGATAGAACACAAGCCTGGATGCTATTAAGGCCTTTGGGACACCATTTCTTGGTTTGCCCAGGAATGAAGCGTACTGAAAAAAGTAGAGCCTTGTGAAGGAGAGGGTAACACCGGACACATGCTAGAAACCTGGATTCAGCCCCACAAAAATGCTTTAGTTACAAGAGACAAGACATTGTCCTCTCATTAAACCAGTCTTTCTAAGTTTCTGAAACTTGAAATTCCAAAAGTTCTGATTCATACATGGGTGCTGAGGCCCTAATCAGAATGCATGGTGGAGAAAAACACAGGCTATAGATTGGAAGGAAAAGAACAGAACTGGAGATCACAAAGATCTGGCTCTGTCCCTAAATACTTAACATTGGGCCACATCCCTTCATAAAAACAACGGGGGGTAGATGATAATGAACTCTAAGCTCCCTTTAAGCTTTGACATGCTATGATTACAGACATACTTCTGAGAGTTGAGAGAGGAACAAAAGAAAGGCATACTTTGCAGGTTTGCAAAGGAGGCTTGTTGAGCTGAGCTGACAGGGATCCACAGGTTGGGTCCATTTTCCTTTACTGACAGGAAAATGAATGATTGTGCAGATGAACTTCAATAACTTAATAATTTTGCCAGAACCAGCCCTGACTATCAAAGAAAGACACTTCTGAGTCAAAGTCGAGATTAAGGCTGCCCTAGAGGCGAGGAGATGAAGGATGCAGCTGCCGCAGTGATGTGTGATTGGGCCCTTTCTGCTCCAGCGAGCCCCTGCCTGGAGTGCCCTCCTCAACAAGCCCTTCCCGTCTAAAGCCCACCCAACCTTCAGCACCCAGCTCAAGGCTGTTCTTCACGAAGCCTCCAGCATCATCACATCACCCAGTGATCTCTCTGTGGTCCTTCATCCTAGGTCCCTTGGTTTATGTTCCCCTCACTTAAAAATTTCTGATTGTGGATGGGCCTCTCAGCAATGATGGGAGACCCCAGAGGGTGCCAGAGAAGATACCCCCAAGGACACCACGGTCACACTGACAGACGCTGGGTGAGAACTTAGGTTCCCAGCCCCGAGATTCAGGGTGCTTCCCTCCACATCCACCAAGCACACCTACTGCTACCTTCTCCTACGCTTGTTGCCTTTTTCCTGAATGTTCATTTCAACCTCCTTGCCCCGAAACTTCTTCCTGAACCTCCTGTGTACGAGGCGCTGTGTTAAGCTTCTTGAAAACATTTCTGTAATCATTCCAACTCTCCTGGAAGTACACATCACCACTCTCATTTCATGGACGAGGCGCAGTAAGGCTGGGTGACTTGTCCGAGATCACAGAGCCAAGAATAGAAGGGCTAGGATTTGAAATCAGGACTCTCTAGTTGTCAGGCCAATTCCCCGCCCCTCGATCATCATCAACACCACCAATGCCACATTATCATCACCGGTACTTAGCAAAGAGCAGCGATTTAAAGATACTACTTTAAATCCTCCCCACCTTGCCATGTAGATACTCATCTCAACCAGATGAGGTTACTGCCTCCCGAAGCCATCACTGACCACCACCCCAAGCTGAGTTTAGTGTCCCTCCTATGTTTTCTCTCCATCCCTGCCACCACGCTTCCTCTACTTTTAGCATTTAGCTACTGCCTTGAGAAGACCAGCTTTCTGTCTCCTCCACTGAACTGAAAGCAACTTGGAGGACAACATCTCTTGTCAGCAGCTTGAAATTGAAAGAGTTGCTGAGTCATGTCTGACTCTGTGTGACCCCTGGACTGTAGCCCGCCAGGCTCCTCTGTTCATGGGGTTCTCCAGGCAAGAAGACTGCAGTGGGTTGCCATTCCCTTCTCCAGTGGGTCTTCCCGACCCAGGGACTGAACCCGTGTTTCTTGTGTGTCCTGCATTGTTAGGTGGCTTCTTTACCACTGACCCCACCCGGGAAGGGCTACTTATTCAGTAAATGACTCTTGAATGAATAAGGTTGACAGACGTTCACAGAAGCCTCTGCCGATGGCACAGCACACTTCCGTTTTGCCCTGGCCCTTCACTCCTTCCAGGAGGGTACATTCACTTGCAGGCAGAGCAAGAACATGTGGCTCTGGCTGCCCAGCACAGCAGCATTGGGGGGAAGTCATCTCCCGGTGACTCTTGGCTGCACACTTGGCGTTTTCTTACCCGGTCTGGTATTCGTGACTTTGCTGGGGCCTAGGCAAAGCCAAATTCAAGCTACTTCCCAGAGACAGACGGCAGAAGAGCATGGCATCCACCACACCTTCCATATCGCCGATTCCCTGTGGCAAGAGTGTTTTGGTGGCTCTCTGCAAACATTCAGTGGTGCTCACTGAGCCGTGTGGAAGGACTCTACAACCTGAACGAGTGGGCAAAAATCACCTCTTTTATCTCTTGTGGCAATTTGTAAAGAATAAATCAATCAGCAATCAGCGAGAAATCAGTGGTTGCTGCAGGGGGGTGAGAAGATTTTCAGAAAAGGCCATAACATCCTCTCCCAGGCATTCAGAGTCACAGCATCAAACCCTTAATCTACAGACACCTCCTTTCGCCACAGGCAGACAGACACTGAACCAGCACTCGCTGCAGACCTATTTAGAAATAAGCTCCCTCCTAGATGCTGCAGAGATGATGGTGAACAAATGGAACCTGGCATCACAGATGAGCTCTTACCAGGGAGAGGCTGCTCATCAGGCCGTTTGTACTCGCTTGAGTTAAGGCACAGGCAGTTACTTTCTCAAGTAGGTGAATGGTTCTTTGGAGAAGCAGGACCAAGGGGGAGCTGGACCAAGACAGTACAGTCACCCCTCTGTATCCACAGGGGGCTTGTCTTTTTCTGATCTTTTTAGTGGTTTTCTAAAATGTTTGAATTTTTTTAGAATTCAAAATAAATTTTAAAAAAAGAAACATTGAGACCAATTAGGGAGTGGGACATTAAAAAAATACAGAATAATAACAATAAAAAAATCTCAAGTTTCCTCTCCAGCAAAGTTACTGATTGGCTACAGGGAAAGAGTCCACAGGGATCCATAAATATCGTTTCAAGGCAAGGGGACTAAACTAACACCAGGAAGACGTTGATGTCTGAAACCAAGGTCTAAGATCTTTCATCATACCGAGATGTAGCCTGGGCCCTCTTCTCCTCTCAGCTCTAGCAAATGAGGCTCTTCTATTTGGAGCAGTTTTGCTCACAGGACTCTTTTTGGAGCTGGGAGAAATAGGGTGTGTGGAGTCAAGGAGAGGGAAGAGCAGTTGTTCTAAAGGTTAATCCCGGGGCTCAGTGACACAAAGCTCTGAAACAGCTGTCTGAGCTTGAGACAGGGACCCTGGCCGAAGAAAGGGAAGACCAACCGAAGCATGCTAAGCACACGGCAGCCTCCTCTGCATTTTTCTTAACGCGCCTACTCCTTCTCTGAAGGCTGAGCGTCACCCAGTCTAGGCGATCACAGAAGTGAAATGTTACTTCCTCAGTTGTGTCCGATTCTTTGCGATCCCATGGACTGTAGCCCGTCAGGCTCCTCTGTCTATGGGAATCTCCAGGCAAGAATACTGGAGTGGGTTGCCATTTCCTTCTCCAGGGGATAAGTGGGTTGCCATTTCCTGACCCAGGGATCGAACCTGGGTCTCCCACACAGCAGGTGCTTTCTTTACTATCCGAGCCGCCAGGGAAGGCGATCACAAGTTGGGAGATAAAACAGGAGCAAAGGAAAAAGTAGGACTATAATAAAAATGAACAAAAAAAACAACAGATTTGTGGAAACTGCACGGCGATTTCTCTGGGGTTACCACAAAACTCTAGGACCAAAACTTCACTTTTGCCAAAACATCTTCAGATAAGCAGGGGATGCATGTGTTCTTTGTGGCACAACAGAGAAGCTAAGGAGAATTAAAAAGAAAAGAAGCTGATAATGAAGTCATTTTTACCTATTTCGTGTTTGAAGCCAGCATGGCGATAAGGCAAAGAGGTCAGACCAGCAGTTGCTGAACGTCGGTGAATAGACTTGATCCCTGGAATACTCTATAAGTGAAAGTCGGTGACCTCCTAGCCAACACCATGATCACTGCTTCTATGAGTCCTTCGCAGGGAAGAGGGGGAGAGACTGTGTCTGTGACCTTTGGTGAGCACACAGCCGCTGACAGGAAAGGGGGAAGTGCACTCCTGGTTTTCCTCTTGTCCCTCTGCCCTGGATGCTCATGACTGCTTGGGGACCACCCTCAGGGAGCTGACACGAAGTAGGCTATGAGACTCAGCACTGTGATGTTGATCCTGCCATGTGAATGTCTTTCTAGGGGACAAACATCTCCCTCTTCCCTCGGGGCTGACGGACACAAGTCCAAGGAGAAATAAATCTGTCTGACATTCTAACTGCCCAGCAGAATTCTTTCCTTATCTTGGGATGCAGCCAGCTATACCGATCTCCATTCCCACCCTTTGGCCAGGCGGTCAGATGACACATCCGCTGTGGTCCTGTGAAGGGAGCCGGCATGGTCCCCTGCATTCTGCACACCTGAAAAGTCATCATTGGGAACCAGGAGGGCGGTGACGGCTTTGCCTCTAACCACTGGGAATTGGTTGCATGCAAGCTATGCCTCCAGTGAAACTAAAAGTCCCCAAAGAATACCATCTTTTACTGCCAGAGATAGAACTTTTTGGTAATTGTGTTTGTGAGGGTCCAACTTACACTTTAGAAACAGCTAGGCAAAGAATCCAGTTTCTGAAACAGCAATTCTACGGACTTCAATGGGGGACCAGGAGGCGAGAGATTCTCTGTTCCGAACAAACTCTGCACAAGTGAACAGGATTAACATTTCAGTATGTCCAAAAAGAAAATCACTCTGTGTATTTTAAAAATGTAACAGTTCTCTTAAGTCCTCATCCAGTGAAGATCTAAGGAGCTCCAATTGCTAGCCATCTGCTGGGCTAAAAGAAGTGTATGTCCCTCTTTGCTCAGTGACTCGATGAATTCGATTTCTTGATCTTGGGCTCATGCAAAGCTGAGGGATCGAAAGGAGAGGAGATAACTCTGTATTTTCCCTGTTCATTTCTGTTGTCATAGAAACCTCTACAGTTTTTGAATACATTTCAGGAAACCCGTGTCTCCCTCTAGATCTCATAGCAGTGAAATTTGGGAAGGATCAGCGCCCTCCTCTTGGTTTTTGACTGCTCTAGCTGGGGATGTTTCTTGATTTACCTCCTGACCTGAACACAGCGCCCCTTGAGTGCTCAGCACACAGAAAAGGCTGTTTTCAAAGCAATTTGTGAAGAAACTTTTGTGTCTGAGACACAGACCTAACGTGAATTCTCTACCTACATTTTTCAGTGGATGCTTTCGGTTGGGAGCAAGCACAAGTGATAATATTTGAGTACAACCCACTTGTGTGTTTATATACACACTCCTGAAAATAAAAGAATAGACTGAAAGCTCATTTTCAAACCAAACCCTAGGGTGTAAAGGCAGATGTAAGAAAAAAATTAAGCATGTTTCAGAGAGTTGGAACTGGAGAGAAGCCAAGCTTTGAACCAGGCTGAAGAAAACGGCAGGAATACCCACTTGGATTTCTGAAATAAGCCACAGCAGGATAACTTGAGAAGGGACTGCATTCCGATTCTCTAGGATCTGAACTGAGAAACTGACATTCGAGGAAGCATACAAGAAAGCCTAGAAAGAAGAGCATTTTTGTTTCCTCTTGTCAAGCAGGTCAAAATAGCCCTGGGCACAACCTCTTTACAGCATGACATGCCATGTTCAAAGAAAGCAAAACATCCTACAACCAGTGCAAGTTTGGTATATGAAGCAGGGCACCCAAAGCCGGTGCTCTGTGACAACCTGTGGGGAGGGGGGTAGGGTGGTGGGGGTGGTGGGAGGGGGAGTTCAGGATGGAGGAGACACATGTATACCTATGGCAATTCATACTGATGTATGGCAAAAACCATCACAATGTTGTAATGTAATTCTCCTCCAATTAAAATAAATTTTAAAAATACTATGTAAAACACAAGTTAACTAGGAGTAGGATTCAAAACAGAATAGTTTTCCCAGACCCATGTATTTGGTGAGCTTTCTATGTCAGTACATACAGTTCCACTTTTCTCAATCCCTGCAGAGCATTCCTTAATAAGGATATATTATAATTAAACAACTTTTGTGGAAAAAAAAAAAAATCCCACCTGCCGCATTCCTCTCACCCAACACAATAGGTTGCTTCAGTAAGGCCTTCCTTGTGGCAACAAAATGAATGTTACGCATTTTATTTCTTTGCCTTGGAAAGGTTCTCCCCTATCCATTTCCAGTTAACAAAGAAAGCAAGCACCTGGGTTTTTAAGGTATCACTCACTTATGTCAGAACGATCTTCCACCATTCAAAAGTCTGTTCATGCTCTAAGATAAATGCTTGCTGACAGTTGCTTAGAAAGTCATGCCCCATCTGTGGGAGGAGGAGAGGGTGGGATGATTTGAGAGAATAGCGTTGAAACATGTATATTACCATATGTGAAATAGATCACCAGTCCAAGTTCGATACATGAAGCAGGGACTCAAGGCTGGTGCACTGGAACGGCCCTGAGGGATGGGATGGGGAGGCAGGTGGGAGGGGGGTTCAGGATGGGGACACATGTACAACCGTGGCTGATTTGTGTCAGTGTGTGGCAGAAACCACTACAATATTGAGTAATTGGCCTCCAATTAAAATTAAAAAAAATAAATAGTTGGATCTTAAAAAAAAGAAAGAAGTCATGCCCCAGGATGAGGGTGGAAGGGGAGAGCGCCCTCTCACTGGGAACACAGTATAAGAAAAATAAGGGTTTTGAAATCACTCACAAATCCTTGGAAGTGACCTGGACCGAACAGTTTAGGTTCTGTTTGTTTTCAGACCGAGCAGAAAGCCTTCAGGCACTGGACTCCTCAAATTAAAAATCAGACACCAGTCCAAGCAAATTGTTTCTTCTGACTTGCTGCCCTCGGATGTGGAGTATCATCTGCCTTCATTGGGGTCTGAACTTCAGGAGCCCATTTTGCAAGCAGCTTTCAGCCCACAAACCAAGTGAAGAGATTTCTGCTTTTCAGCGGGACAGTCGCTGACGTGGAGGGCCTGGTGGTTCTTCAGAGCACAGCCCGGGCGGCTGCAGTCTAAACATGGAGCTGTGTGCTTTCTGCTCGGGAACCATCGAGCATAGAGGGAAACTGCTTAACTGTGCCCGCCTGTTCAGAATACTGACGTCAGGAGAACCTGATTAAGAGGCCTGTAGCCATCCAAAAGATCAACATCTGATAAACACGCATCACCCACAAATCACTAGGCTGTGTCTCTGCTGCTCCACATAAGGCCAGCAGCTCTCTCTCTCGTGCAATCCTATCTTAAACCAAGACCTAATTTTTGGCTGAATCTTAATTCAAAGTAGGCAGGCACTAGACAGCGCATACGAAAGGAACGTTAACCCCTGAATATTGAATTTCCTGACAACTGATTTATACTACCATGCCAGTGTTAACTCCATTTAATTTAATTGCTTTGGTTTACGTTCTTTTCAAAAGCACAGAGGGAAGGTTATTAGTGCATAAATGCCCCAGGGTCTGGAACTCAAAGAGCACTTTCCCCTCACTCCCTGTTTTAGGATGTTAGAAAACGCTTCCTGAGAATGAGAGATGGGTACGGTCAACCCACAAAATGAATTGAGTACTTAGTTGGCTGTAAGGCATCATGATGAACTTGGGCTGGACAGCGCTTGCTGGACCGGCCCTGCATATTTTCAGTGTCTGTGTCTGTTCTAAGGTTGAGGAGTTCGCAGAAGGCGCAGCTATGTCCTGGCATGATGTATATCATGGGATAGAGCAGAGCAGGGTGGAGGAATAAGCCAGAATTCATCACCACAGTGAAAATTTCATTGCGCTGAGAAACTCAATTAGAAGGAATTCAGATCATCTTGGGGCTGGGTTTATTTGAAGGAAACAAGAACCTGAGGTCAAAGAGAGGATGGTGGTGGAAACAGCTAGGTTGGTGTCTGGAGTGTAAAATGCCTCTCTGACATGTTTCTAACTTGGGGGATGTGGAACCTTGTTCTCGCACCATGAAAACATCCCTGGGACCCCTGACTTTCCCACTGATGGGACGGCATAGAGTTTCAACACTTCTCCAGCACCGGTTCTTTCACGGCTGCTCATCTCCACTGTGCTCTGGTGCCAGTGACACCTCACGACACTTCCCTGGGTACATTCTCCTGACATCTTCTAACAAAATCCCTGGGATCTACAACAACAGGAATGGAGCCTCCAGAGCTCCAAGTCTCAGCAGCCTGCCTTCCTCTTCTTGAAAAAGCCTTCAGTTCAGTTCAGTCGCTCAGTCGTGTCCGACTCTTTGCGACCCCATGAATCACAGCACGCCAGGCCTCCCTGTCCATCACCAAATCCCGGAGTTCACTCAAACTCATGGCCTTGGGAACCCATTTAATGCTAGTGTGACCCAGACCAGCCTTTAATGTGCTTTGTTTCCCAGAAAAATCTTCAGGGTTAGGGAACTGACATGATCAAGCACTTCTGGACCAAGGTTTTCCTGGGAGACCCCAGCGGGCTGCTGGCATCACCGGGAATAATCAAAGGGGAGGCAATCTTGACCATCTTTCCCTCTCCCCAAAGTATCAAAAGTCAGCTATCTTAATCATTTAGCCTGGTTTCATTTAGAGACATAGAGTGACCCAGAAGGAACTCAGAGAAGTGACCCAAGACACTGCCTTCAGCCCTCAAGGCAGTATATAAATGGAGTCACATGAAAGTATGTCCTATTTAAAGTTTCAAGAAAAGATTCCACAGCCTCACATGGTAAACTGTTCCCAAAGTTTTACAGTCATAACATAAATTTCTCATGTTGTACCTTAAGCCCATGTGGTTTCTTTGTTTTCTAGCGTAGCTTTTTATATAAGAAATGCAGCATATTAAAACAAAACAGAATTTATTTATAGAAATGAAAACTGACTTTCAAATCTTCCTAGGAATCTGTACTTTTACTTCCAATCAGGTAACCCAGTATCCCATATGTAGTAGGCATTCCTTAATTTATTTGAATGTATTATTTAAACATTAAAAAAAAAAACTGGAGGAAGAGATTTTTTTCCCCTAAAGTGGTAGAAAGAGGAAAAACAGTGTGAAGCTACAAAGAGATGGACTTGGATCTCAACTGTTTGGAGCCATCCAAAGATGCAGGAGGAGGAGGGGATGACAGAGGGTGAGATGGCGCGATAGCATCACTGACTTGATGGACATAAGTTTGAGCAAGCTTTGGGAGTTGGTGATGGAGAGGGAGGCCTGGCATGCCACAGTCCATGGGTCGCAAAGGGTCAAACACAACTGAGTGACTGAATTGAAACTGACCAAAGATGGATTAGCCTGCAGTGGGGAATGAGTTCCCTGCCACTGGGGGTATTCAAGTTGGACAACCAGATGCTGTCAGAGGTGCCTGGGAACTGGAAGAGTGGCTGGGTTAGTTCATCCTCAGAGTACTCTGATGCAGACAACAGAGAGCAGTTACAACTGACTGTAAGACTTATAATCAAGGTTTTCTGGGTCTTCAGAGAAGGGAGCAAAGCCACGCAGCTAGGACGGTGGTTCTCCATCTTGGCTACTCACTCTAACAACCTGGGCTTTTAAGCATCTAGAAGCCTGAATCCCACCCTTAGCAGCTCTGATTTAAATAATCTTGAGAGTATCCCGGGGGTGGGGAGGATCTTAATGGCTCCCCAACTGCATCCAAATATAAGAAGCGCTGAATTAGGAGAAACTGAAGAAAATTCATTATAGAAAGAGAAATTATGTCTAGGCCTTAAACACTGGACAAGATTTGAATAAGCAGAGAGAAAAAGAGAAATTTCTGATATAACTAGCTATGTGTTTGATAAACATGCTATATAAAGCATGTGTTTATGCTCTATACAGCAACCATAAATGAATACCAAAAGAAGGTTAATTTACTAATTTTTGTGAGAGTTTATGGGCATTTGTTCTGAGATATTAATTCCAAATGAATTTCTTTCAAGCATTCAATAATATTTCCCCTATATTAGTTGCAATTACGTTTGTCCTCAGCCCAGTGATGTGCAACGTAGAAAAGATTAAACAAAAGGGGAGGCTGCATTTTAAAAAAATGACAAGGACAACTCAATTATAAAAGATTAGCAAAAATCTTTTATCTGATACTTGAAAGTATTAATAACCACAGAAGTTTCTTTATAATTTAATTAATTCAATGGTACCTGGTAAATAAAGCCCACCAAACTGAGCATACAGCAATCAGTCTAGTATCTAGTCTGGTTTTAAATCCATCTCTTCTTCTCTGAAAGGTGGGCTGAATCAGATATTTCTCTCCCAACTTTCCATGTATAGTGTCTGCTTACTGACACACAATAATTGGAGAGTGAATGGGTAATAAAATAAACTTCATTAGCTATTAAAAGAGTTATGCTACATAGATGTAATCATTCTTTGTAAAAAAAAATCACTGCATGATAGTTGTGAAATATTCTTTTAAATGATAGATAATAAATCAAATGGGCATGATTAATATCAGCACAGGGAAATTTGCAGTGGTGCTTTCGGTTGAATATTTTTCTTGTCTGCATAAATCTGCTGAAAAGAGGTTGTAGAGAAAAGGGAAGCTATATATATTCAGGAAATGAGTAAATCCAATTCTAAACATAGGGCTGTGTTTCTGTACATGAAATAGAGTAAATGCCCACTCTGGTAAACTTTAACTGGAAAATGGAGGTCTCATGCATTTCTATTTCAAGCAGTTAGGATGGACACAGATGCTATGGTGACCTCACCCCACGGCCTCTGGGCCCAACTCTGGGCTACCTGCAGCCTTGGTAAACAGAACCTCTTCATACCTCTGTTCTCTGCTTTTATACCCAAGGACTTTGTCTGGCATTAAAAGTCTACTAGGAGGGAGTCTTGAAACATGCCAGGGATTTAATGCCACTGAGGTAATTCTCAACCAATGAGGGCAAGAGTCAATGGATAAGTCTCTCAGCTTTCCCATCTTTCAGTGGGACAATTCTGAAGTATGCTCTACAAAGTGTCTTAAAAAACTCTCAGCAGGACTGAGCCCATTTGCCCATAGCAATTACCTACATCTCAATTCAGTTCAGTTCAGTTCAGTTGCTCAGTCGTGTCCGACTCTTTGCGACCCCATGAATCACAGCACGCCAGGCCTCCCTGTCCATCACCAATCCCCGAAGTTCACTCAAACTCATGTCCATAGAGTCAGTGATGCCATCCAGCCATCTCATTCTCTGTCATCCCTGTCTCCTCCCACCCCCAATCCCTCCCATCATCAGACTCTTTTCCAGTGAGTCAACTCTTCACGTGAGGTGGCCAAAGTATTGGAGTTTCAGCTTTAGCATCAGTCCTTCCAATGAACACCCAGGATTGATCTCCTTTAGAATGGACTGGTTGGATCTCCTTGCAGTCCAAGGGACTCTCAAGAGTCTTCTCCAGCACCACAGTTCAAAAGTATCAATTCTTCTGCAATCAGCTTTCTTCACAGTCCAACTCTCACATCCATACATGACCACGGGAAAAACCATAGCCTTGACTAGATGGAACTTTGTTGGCAAAGTAATGTCTCTGCTTTTTAATATACTATCTAGGTTGGTCATAACTTTCCTTCCAAGGAGTAAGCATCTTTTAATTTCATGGCTGCAATCAATTAGCCATGGCTGCAATCAATTAGCCATGTCTTAATACATCCTTTACTGCTTTCTTCCTCTTTCTTTCCCCTTTACTTCACTTTGGCTTCCTTGAGTCACCTATCACATAAACTACCAGCACTCTCCAATTCTTTACTGTAGGTTCTGCTTTTGAAGAATCAAACTACCAGTAGAGCATCTAACCTTTCACTGGCTTCCTAGGCTGGCCAGAGAAATAGAGCTTTGAGAATATGCCTTGCAGGCACATAGCGGTTACTTGACAAATGATGGAGGGGCGGACGATCAGATGGAGGAACAGATGCACAGATGGATGAATGGACCAACAAAAGTATGTTACTGGGGACAACAGAAAAAATATAAAGTTAATACTGGAGCCATGGGAAATAACATTTGAAGGAAAGAGAAACAGAAGTTGAAGAAGGAGACTGTATTATTCCCAATTGCCGGGTTCCTGGATCCAGTTTAATGATTCTGATGGAAGAGCAGTGCCAGTGTAAGAGGAGAAGCACTTCACGGGCACAGCTGAGAGGTTTATCCATTGACTCTTGTCTTCTTTGGTTGATAGTTAACTCGGGGATGTTAAAAAGGCACTCTCTCTGGATGCCTGGACCACCATGTGCTTAACTATATAGCAACTGATGATTCAAGTTCATATTTTATACCATTTTCTTACACTTCATTGTTTCATAATCTTAATGTGTCAGTTTAATATTTAATTCATTTTTTTAACCTCCAGATTAGAATTCTGATTCCAGAGAGATGATATTTTAAATAAATCAAGTGAGGATAACATAGAGGCCAAGAGAATAAAGACTATCAGAACGTCAATCTGGTAGTGTGCCTTGTGCCACTAAGAGGGCTGCTATGATCTTGACTGAGAAGTTCTTATCCCTGTAGCTGAGTCTTGGCTAAGATGACTTCAGCACTCAGTGGCAATGGCTCATGGAGATATCGACGAAGAGTTTGCAGCCTGTTACCTTCTATCTGGTTCTGGCCCAAGGAATCACGGAGCCGCTCTGGTAGAGGCAGGTCCTATCCCTACAGGATATTCTCACTGAGACATATGGGAATGGACTGAGGGGATGGTCACTGTTAAGGAGTGGTCTCAACTGCACAGCCCTGCCACTACCTTGATTTTGGAGGTCAGCTAATCCTACGGGATGAATCTTCTAATCAAGCACCAAAGGACTGTTATGACCCTGCCTAAGGCACTCTGAGCCCTCTGCATACCATGAGGTAATCTAATCAACACCAACCATGAATGCATTCATTCAAAGACACTGGTTTTTCAAGCACATTATGGTCTTGGTAAGTATTCACAGGCTTCCCTGGTGGCTCAGATGGTAAAGAGTCCACATGAAATGCAGGAGACCTGGGTTCAATTCCTGGGTTGGGAAGATCCCCTGGAGAAGGAAATGGCAACCCACTCTAGTATTCTTGCCTGGAGAATTCCATGGACAGAGGATCCTGGCAGGCTACAATTCATGGGGTCTCAGAGTCAGACACGACTGAGTGACTAACACAGCACTAAGCATTCACTTTTTAAAAGGAGTCTCTGCACTGGAGGTAACTATAAGGAACTTGGTGAAGATTATGATAGATCAGTAACACTGTCTTATTTTTAAAATTTTATCCATTTATTTATTTGGCTGTGCCAGGTCATAGCTGTGGCATGCAGAATCTTCGGTCTTCATCACAGCATGCAGGATCTTTAGTTGCGGCATGTGGATCTAGTATCCTAACCAGGGATCGAACCCAGGCTCCCGGCGTTAGAAGCACAGAGTCTTAACAACTGGACCGCCAGGGATGTTCCATATTGTCCTATTTAATCAGAAAAGCATGCAATATCTAAAAGCCTTTCAGGTTCAGAGAGACATTGAATCAAAAATTGTAATATATTTTTTATTCTTTTAAAACAAAACCCTGTTGCAAAGACTCATGAAGAACAGGAAAACAATAAAATTATGCCTGCCTCCTGTTTCAGCCACTAGTCAGTCTCCAGTCCTGTTTTGCAGCTCAGGTTGAGTACATGGAATTCACAGCAGTCTAGCCCTTTCCAAAAGGAAAAGAGAAACAAATTAGGGGGTTAATCCTTGCTGTCTGATGAACTCCCACTGTCCGAATCACATGCTGCTGAACAAACAGATTTAAAGCCTCTGTTTGCAAAAGCATTTTGATTATCATCCAAAGTTGTTTTTTTCCCACCAAAATCACTACTTATGTCATCTTGTAAAACAGACAGTTGGGAAAGTATTAAGGGTTGATCCTGCTTAGGAAAATGGGTTGTCATAGTTACTGTTTTATAAATATGGGCTCTGGACCAATTCCAATACTGATGACAGTTAGGAAACATCTTTCTAATTAGATGGCCAGAGAATTAAAGTTACATACTTCGTGTTGTCTCACAAAAAAAAAACAAAGGTCTCTGAAATTTAAAATTTTAGTTTAATTTTAAAAATAAGCTTGAAAAAACCGCTACTGTTAGGGAGTAAATAGAAGCAGTCTCCATTTCTTGAAGTAAGATTTTAAGTAAAATAATAATAATAATAATACACAGAAGCTCCTTTTAAATTGTTGTATAAAAATAATAGAGAAGAAATTCCAAATCAAAGTTGTTACTTGAATGTCCTATCTATTCACCTTCTCCCCCAAGATACTTCCACATGTGAGCAAACAGTTATAACAACTTTAATTATGAATGACTATGACGGCAAACTAAGATTGTATAAGACCAACAAATCAGATTATTTACTCTATTATTTTGAGGCACACTTCTTCAAATTGCTGTAGAAATCTTTCTGAGAATGAAGGAGAATGTTGGAAGTTTAATTTTGGGGTTGGGCTAGGTATACTTTCAACAAGCAAAGAAGTGACCGTGTAGTCTCACAGAAAGGAGGAACCTCCCTGACTCAAGGGCCACAGTTCTCTACTCAGCCACACCCCTCCGTCCGCACACATGACGTCCTACTTCAAAAACTGATGTCCAACTTGGGCCTCCCAACAGGTGCTCAACACATAGCTGTGACATGCATGAACAACTAAGAGTTGATCTACCCATAGAAAGGCTTCGAGTCAAAACAGAACAACAAAAAGACAACTAAGAATGGGAAAAAATAATTGCAAAAGAAGCAGCTGACAAAGGACTAATCTCCAAAATATATAAGTGGCTCATACAGCGCAATATCAGAAAAACAAACAACCCAATCAAAAAATGGGCAGAAGACCTATACAGACATTTCTCCAAAAAAGGCATATAGGTGGCCAATAAACACATGAAAAGATGCTCAACATCGCTGATTATTAGTTAGTTAGTTAGTTCAGTCGCTCAGTCGTGTCCGACTCTCCGCGACCCCATGAATCACAGCACGCCAGGCCTCCCTGTCCATCACCAACTCCCGGAGTTCACTCAAACTCATGTCCACAGAGTCGGTGATGCCATCCAGCCATCTCATTCTCTGTCGTCCCCTTCTCCTCCCGCCCCCAACCTTTCCCAGCATCAGACTCTTTTCCAGTGAGTCAACTCGTCGCATGAGGTGGCCAAAGTATTGCAGCTTCAGCTTTAGCATCAGTCCCTCCAATGAACATCCAGGATTGATCTCCTCTAGAATGGACTGGTTGGATCTCCTTGCAGTATAAGGGACTCTCAAGAGTCTTCTCCAACACCACAGTTCAAAAGCATCAATTCTTCGGCGATCAGCTTTCTTAAGAAATGCAAATCAAAACCACAATGAGGTATCACCTCAGACCAGTCAGAATGGCCATCGTCAAAAAAAGCTACAAACAATAAATGCTGGAGAGGATGTGGAGAAAAGGGTACCCTTCTGCACTGTTCGGAGGAATGTAAACTGATACAGCCATTATGGGAAACAGGATGGAGGTTCCTTAAAACACTAGGAATAAATCTACCATATGACCCAGCAATCCCACTACTGAGCACACACCCTGAGAAAACCACAACTCTAAAAGACACATGTACCCCAGTGCTCACTGCAGCACTACTTACAATAGCCAGTACATGGAAGCAACCTAGATGCCTGTCGACAGATGAATGGATAAAGAAGCTGTGGTACAATTATACAACAGAGTATTACTCAGCCACAAAAAAGGAACACATTTGCATCAGTTGTAGTGAGGTGGATGAATGTGGAGCCTCTTATACAGAATGAAAAATGGTATTGATGAACCAGTAGAGAACAGATTTGTGGACACGGTTGGGGGAAAGTGAGGGTGGGGTGAACTGAGAAAGCAGCACTGACATATTTACACTACCATGTGTAAAACACTTGGTGGGAAGTTGCTAACTAACACAGGGAGGCTAGCCTGGTGCTCTGTGATAACCTAGAGGGGGTCGGATGGAGGGGCAGGAGGGAGGCTTAGGAGGGAAGATATATATACTAATGACTTATTTGTGTACAAGAAAAACTAACACAAAATTGTAAAGCAATTTTCCATCAATTACAAATAGATTTTAAAAAAGTATGTCAATATTCCACTTTTCACTTACAGTGGAACAATGATAGAAAATTTAAAGGTATTGGATTCTGGAAGCTGAGTAATAAATAAAAATATTCTTTTCAGATTTGGCGAGTTTGCTGTTTTGTTCATCCCAGAATTAGGCAGAAATCTGCAGTCACCAGTGATAACCCACCAGAGTTAACCTGTCAAAACTCTCTAATAACAAACCCAGTATATAAACTATGCTGGGAAGAAACAGATGCACACTGTACACTCACGGTGATGGGAAAAGAGAAGGAGACTTAAAATGAGAAGCCTCACCTCCACCTGCCTCCTGAACAGCTCTGTGTTTGCACAGACTTTCTGAAGGCCCAAGCACTTCATCTGTAAAATGGAGTAAATAATAACACTTATTTTAAGGACTGGGCAAGATTCAAATGATGTGTGTGACAAGTGCTTTATAAACTACAAGGAATAAACTAAAATCAAAAATTCCAAAGTGAATTTTTCTCCTCAATGCCAGCTGTGTCAGTCAGCTAGGGCTTCCATAACACAATACCACAGGGTAGAGGGTTAAACGGAATTTTTTCTCTCGCGTTTTCTCACAGGTTGCGAGTGTAAAATCAAGGTGCCAACAGGTTGGATTCCTCCTGAGGCCAGTCTCCTTGGCTTGCAAGATGGTCTCCTTTTATCTCTTCACACGACTGTTCCTCTGTGATCACACACCCCTGGTCTCTCTGTGCCCCAATTTCTTCTTAGGACATCGATTAGATTCGGGCTCACCCTAATGGCTTCATTTTAATGGTTAATCAGCTCTTTAAAGACACAATCTCTACATACAGTCGCTTTCCCAAGTACTAGATGTCAGGGTTTCAGTGTCTTTTGTGGGGCGGGGTGGGGCAGACAGAATTTAGCCCATAATACCAACCAACTATATTTTAATATAAAAGTGTGGAGAGGGGATGAGATACTGTAACAACACTGAAGGCGGACCTGCTGACTAATCAGCAGAATGCCAGAGTTAAATGATAGCATTTGGAGAGAACAACATATTATAATTGTTAAGAAAACAAGTCCATTACCAAATAACACATTTATTTACACCAATGGCCTCACAACATCAACAGCTAAATGGAGCAGCTGATGGGCTTTAGATCATAAGAAATGACTCGTGTAGCTGCTCTTTTCCTCGGCTGCTGGAACAGAATCTTTCAATTTAACGGGGCTCAGTGAAGAAAGTACGCTGCTTATTTAGACGGGTAAATCTTTTATTCCCCCACCCCCCAATTTTTTTCTCTAAACGTTACCAAGTAATTTTAGACAACTATCTCATACTTGATTGACATTCTATTAATTGTCATGACAGATAACAACAAGTATAGGTAACACTTATTGAAAGCGTACCACATGTCGGGTATTATGCTAAGTGTTTTATACGCATTATCTTGTTTTATCCTCACACAATCCTCATACAACAACAACAAGTGTTCTTTTTATCTCAGCTTTAATGTGGAGATACTGCGGCTCAGAGAAGTTAATGACTTACCCATTTGGTCAGTGAAGGAGCTAAGATTCAAACTTGGTTGTGTCTAACTCCAGAGCCCATATTCTTAATGACCTCATGTGGTTCTCTTCTCTTAATCCTAACTGGACTTGTCAGTCACTGATGAAATGACTCTTTCTAAAGATTAGGCTGCAACTACATCATAGCAAGGGCTAGCCAGGTAGATCAGCAGCAAAGAATCCACCTGCAATGCAGAAGACACAGGAGACGCCACCGGATCCCTGGGTCAGGGAGACCCCCTGGAGGAGGGGATGGATGGTAATCCACTCCAGTTTTCTTGCCTTGGAGAATCTCTTTAGACAGAGGAGCCTGGGGGCTACAGTCCACAGCATCAGAGTCGGACACGACTGAAGCACCTGAGCACACACAGTGTACATCATAGCAAATCTGCAGGAAATTATATTAAAACATGAGCGGTGCCCCTATCTAATTAGAAAAGTCTAGCTCTTTTGGAAATTTCCACAGTTCTTATATCCTCAATTTCCCACAATTCTTCCAGGTCACCCAAGAATACCTCTTAGAGGCAGCAGAGTTTGGGGGCATAAAACTGTGACAGATTTTTACGTGCATTCTCCTAATGCCAGCAAACAGAAGTATAAGTCTCACAGAGGCAAAGGCTTGAAACTCAGTGACCAATGCAGGATAAGGCACCAATCTGAGAACAGGGAGATTAATTGAGAGCCCCATATAAAACAACAGAACCCTCACTTTCCTTTTTCATCCAGCTCCCAAGTACCATTGGCCTTATTCCTGGCATTTACATCCTTATTCTCAAGGAAGTATTTCAGAAAAGAGAGGATCCTGGGAGGTGAGGGTAAGTGGTAACAAGGACTGAAAATTATTAATAAGTTTGATCACGTGCAGAAAAATTTTAGACCAGAAGACAGTGACAGGTACAAAAATGAATGATCAGTTCCAGGATTTTTTAATTAATCATAAATTAAATAATAAAAAACTAAATATTGATTTAATTTTAAAAAGTTGTGAAGTTACTATGTTATAAAGAAACTGGTAACAGGAAGGAGGTGAAATAAAAGTTAAATCCTCATCTAAAGTATTAGGAAATCAATGGATAATGTTTAAAGTTGATATCTCAGTAGAAGCTGTAAGCACATTACTCAGAATTATGGATACAAACAGCTGAGCGGTGACTGTGCTGCTCTTGGGAAACAGGTCAAGATGGAGCCGGATGAAGGGACTGCTTTTTTTTTTTTCATATTATAAAGCCTTTTTTATTACAAGCTTTTCAGTACTATTTGACATTTTTAATTATATGTTTGTTCCTTGGATAAATATAAAACACAATTTTAAAAAGATTATGTTTTAAAATTGTGTGACTGGAAGGAATCAGGATGCAGAGTGGGAATACCCTGAATCGCCTTCCTTGGGCACACCAAAATGACAGCTCCTCACAGAGCCGCTTTTCATGAGAACAACCATACGGCTAGCAGGAAAGATTTCCAAGACTAAAGATACAATGAAGGAAAAACAATGAGGTGGGTAGGAGAAGCAGCATTCCCTAAGGAGCAAAAGTCTGAGCCTTGCTTTGGACTCCCCAACCCAGGGTTTTGCACCAAGAAAAATGAAGTCCCAGAACATCCGGCTTTGAAAACCAGCAGGGCTTATCTTCAGGAGAGCTGAGGTTGTATAGGAAACAGAAACTCTCCTCTTAAAGGACATGTGAAAAAACTCATACACTCCAATTCCCAGTGCAGAGGAAGTAAACTGAAAGGCACCTGGGTTGACCTTGGAGACTCTTCTGGAGAGGTGAGAGGCAACTGAGACTCCCTCTGGGCACTGAGACACTGGCAGAACGTTATTTTCTGGATCTCATTCTACTGTGCTAACACTGGCACTGGCAAGGATCATTCTGAAATGCTCCTCCCAGTCTAATACTGAGGGGGCCTTCTCTACTCACCAGCAAACTCACAGCAACCACACATGGCTGGGCCACATGGCCAGTCATGCTAGGAGCTGGCCCCGCCCACCAGCAGACCCGCAGCAGCTACATAAGTCAGAGCCTCATAGCCTCACTACCAGCATGCCTATGGTATCTGGCCTCACCACAAGAGAAGGACCCATGCAGCCACACAAGAGACATTCCAGGAGGATCTATTCTGATGACCAGAAGGAAGTATGATGCTGGGTCCCATAGGATGTCTCCTACATAAGATTATTTCTCCAGGATCAGGAAACATAACAGATTTACCTAATACAAATACGTAAACACAAAGAATTAGGCAAAACAAGATCATTTCTCCAAGATCAGAAAACATAACAGACTTACCTAGTACATAGAAATAAACATACACAATTAGGCAAAACAGAGAAATATGTTCCAAACAAAGGAACAAGAGAAAAATCTCAGAAAAAAGAACCAAATGGAGCAAAGATAGACAATCTACCCAATAAAGAGTTGAAGGTAATGATCATAAAGATGCCCACTGATCTCGGGAGAAAAACGGATGAGTACAAGGAGAACTATAACAGATTAGGAACTATAAAAAGAACCAGTCAGAGCTGAAGAATATAATAACTGAAAAGAAAAAATATACTAGAAGGAATCAACAGTAGATTAGATGATAGAGAAGAGTAGATCAGCAATCCGGAAGACAGGGTATGGAAATCAGTCAAGTGGAAGAGAAAAGAGAAATATATATATATATATATATTTTGCATGAGGATCATTTAAGGGTCCTCTGAGACTACTATTCACATTATAGGGGTCTGAGAAGAAAAGTAAAGAGAGAAAAGTGAACTGAAGTGAAGTGAAAGTCGCTCAGTCGTGTCCAACCCTTTGCGACCCCATGGAGGGTACAGTCCATGGAATTCTCCAGGCCAGAATACCGGAGTAGGTAGCCTTTCCCTTCTTCAGGGGATCTTCCCAACCCAGGGATCGAACCCAGGTCTCCCGCATTGCAGGCAGATTCTTTACCAGCTTCCCATTCTCAGGGAAGCCCAAAGAGAGAAAGGTACAGACAAATTATTTGAAGCAATAAGAGCTGAAAACTTCCAGGTTCAGAAACCACAGGAGTCCCAAACAAGAAAATCTCAAAGAGGTACACTCCAACACACACAGTAATTTAAATGTTAAAAAATAATGAGAAAGAGAGAATTTTAAAAGCATCAAGAGAAAAGTGACTAGTTACATATAAGGTAACTCCCATAATTGGTTGACTTTTCAATAGAAACTTTGCAGGCCAGAAGGGAGATGCACAATATATTTAAAATTATGAAAGGCAAAACCTATAACCAAGAATATTCTACCCAGCAAGGTTATCATTCAGAATTGAAAGAGATAAAAGTTTTATAGACTAGCAAAAGTTAAAAGAATTTATCACCACTGATTCATGGGGTTGCGGAGAGTGGGACATGACTGAGCAACTGAACTGAACTGAAACCAGCCTTAAAAACATGTAAAAGAGACTTTTCTAAGTGGAAAAGAATAGGCCACATTTAGAAATAAGAAAATCATAAAAAAAAAATCTCACTGGTAAAGGCAAACATATAGTAAGGGCAGTGGATCAACCAATCATAAAGTTAGTAGGTTAAAAAAAAATTCAAACAGTAAAATTATCTACAGTTCATCCTTGAACAACATGGGTTTGAACTATACAGGTCCACTTATATGTGGGTTTTTTTCAATAGAAAATGTAGTTTTACCAGTTTCATGGTTGACTGAATCTTTGGATATGTAGGGCCAACTATAAAGGAAAATGCAGATTTTCTACTGCATGCAGAGTTGGCAACCCTAACCTTCACCTGGTTCAAGGGTCAACTGTATCTCTACAACTAATAGTTAACATAAAATTAAAAGATATAAAATATGATGTCAAAAACCATAAAACATAGGAAGCAATGAAAGTGTAGGGCTCTTAAAATATATTCAAGCTTAAGAGATCATAAACTTAAAAAACAAACACATTTCTCATGTTTCAGTTCAGTTGCTCAGTCATGTCCGACTCTTTGCAGCCCTATGAACTGCAGCACGCCAGGCCTCTCTGTCCATCAGCAACTCCTGGAGTCCACCCAAACCCATGTCCATCGAGTCAGTGATGCCATCCAACTGTCTCATTCTCTGTCGTCTCCTTCTCCTCCTGCCCTCAATCTTTCCCAGCATCAGGGTCTTTTCAAATGAGTCATCTCTTCGCATCAGGTGGCCAAAGTACTGGAGTTTCAGCTTCAGCATCAGTCCTTCCAATGAACACCCAGGACTGATCTCCTTTAGGACAGACTTGTTGGATTTCCTTGCAGTCCAAGGGACTCTCAAGAGTCTTCTCCAACACCACAGTTCAAAAGCATCAATTCTTCGGCAATCAGGTTTCTTTATAGTCCAACTCTCACATCTGTACATGACCACTGGAAAAACCATAGCCTTGACTAGACGGACCTTTCATGTTTACTGTAAACCAAAAAATCTATAATAGATACACAGAAGTAAAGAGAAAGAAATCCAAATGTAACACTAAATCTAGTTATCAAATAACAAGGGAAGAGAGCAAGAGAAGAAAAAATACAGCAGAGAACTACAAAAACAATCAGAAAACAATGAACAAAGTGGCAATAATTACATACCTATAACAGGTCACTGGAAATGCAAATTAACTAACTGTTCCAATCAAAAGACAAAGAGTGAGTGGAGACAAAATAAGACTCACATATATGCTGCTTCCAAGAGACTTCACATTTAAAGACATACACAGACTAAAAGTTAGGAGATGGAAAATGGTATTTCATGCAAATGAAAAGAAAGCTTGAGGTTATCAGAAAAAATAAACTTTAAAACAAAGGCTGTAGAAGAGATAAAGAAGGGCATTACATACTGATTAAAGGATCAGTCCAACAAGATATAACACTTGAACATATATAAGCACCCAACATACATGGTTCACCAAAATACATAAAACAAGTATTAACAGACATAAAGGGATAAATAGTAGGAGACTTTAACACCCTACTTACATCAATGATCAGATTATTCAGGAAGAAAATGGTAAGGAAATGCTGATCTTAAACAATACATTACAGCATAAGGATTTACTATATATATATATATATAGAGAGAGAGAGAGAGAACAATTCATGCAAAAAACTGTAAAATAAACATTTTTTTCCAGGTGCATTTGGAACATTCTCCAGGCTACATCACATGCTAAGCCACAAAACAAGTCTCAGTAAACATAACAAGACTGAAATCATGCCAAGCATCCTTTCTAATGAGAACGATATGAGACTAGAAATTAACTACAAGAAAAACTTAAAAAATAAATAGCCAAGTGGAAGGCAAGTAATATGCTACAAAGAAAAATAATTGGCTAGTAAAGAAATTACAGAGGAAATCAAAGAAATTAACAAAAAAAACCTGGAGACAAATGAAAATGGAAAAATAATGTACCAAAATCTACTGGGCATAGGAAAAGCAATTCTAAGAGGGAAGTTTATAGTGATCTAGACCTACCTCAAGAAACAGGTAAAATAAGCAACCCAATCTTTTTCTAAAGGAACCAGAAAAAGAAGAACAAAGCCCAAAGTTAGTATTAGGAAAGAAGTAATAAAGATCAAAGCAAAAATAAATGAAATAGAGTCAAATAAAACAATTTTAAAGATCAATGGAAGATGAAAATATAAACAAAATGGATAAAGGGGAAAAAAAAGCCCAAATATGTAAAACCAGAAATGAAAGAAGAGAGATGCAAACTGACACCACAGAAATGCAGAGGATCCTATTATTAAAACAGTTATTCAGTAACCAAGGACAACCTAAAAGAAATGGGTCAATTCCTAGAAACATACAACTTTCCAAGACTGACTCATAAAGAAACAGAAAATCGGAATAGATCAACTACAGTAATTAAATTGAATCAGTAATCAAAAAATTCCCAACAAACTGAAGTTCAGAATCATCTTCACAGGAGAATTCTATCAAGCATTTAAGGATTAATACTTGTGCTTCTCAAACTACTCCAAAAAACTGACAAGGAAGGAATACTCTGAACTCATTCTACTAGGCCAGCATCATCTTGATTCCAAAACCAGACACACTCAAAGGAAAAGAAAAAAAAAAAAAACTTGCAGATCAATATCATAGATAAACATGAATGCAAAAATCCTCAACAAAATATCAGCAAACTGAATTCAACAATACATTAAAAGGATCATATGCCATGATCTGCTGCTGCTGCTGCTGCTGCTAAGTCACTTCAGTCGTGTCCGACTCTGTGTGACCCCATAGACGGAAGCCCACCAGGCTCCCCCGTCCTTGGGATTCTCCAGGCAAGAACACTGGAGTGGGTTGCCATTTCCTTCTCCAATGTGTGAAAGTGAAAAGTGAAAGTGAGGTCAGTCAGTCGTGTCTGACCCTTAGCGACCCCACGGACTGCAGCCTACAGGCTCCTCCATCCATGGGATTTTCTAGGCAAGAGTACTGGAGTGGCTTGCCATTTCCTTCTCCGATGCCATGATCAAGTGAGGTTTATCCCAGAGATGCAAGGATAACTGAATATCCTGAAATTAATGTTACACACAACATTAACAAAATAAAGGGTAAAATCCATCTGTTCATCTCAATAGATGCATAAAAAACTTTTGACAAAATTCAGCTTCCATTTATAATAAAAATTCTTAACAAAGTGGGTAGAGAGGGAACATAGCTCAACATAGGAAAAGCAATATGTGACAAATGTATAGCCAATATCATAGTCAATGGTATAAAGCTAAAACCAGTTCCTCTAAGATAAGAAATAAGATAAGGATGTCCACTCTTGCCACTTTTATTCAAAAATGGCATTGGATGTCCTAGCCACAGCAATCAGACAATAAAAGGAATCCAAATTGAAAAGATAGAAATAATAAAACTGTCACTCTTTGCTGATGACATAATACTATATATAAAACAGCCCCAAAACTTCAATAAAAACTATTAGAACTAATAATGAATTCAGTAAAGTTGCAGGAAACAAAACTGATATACAGAAATGTGTTGTGTTTCTATATTTTAACAACAAACTATCAAAAAGAGAAATTAAGAAAATAACTCCCTTTACAATTGCATCAAAGAGCATAAAGTACCTAGGAATGAAGGAGGTGAAAACTAGAAATGATGACAGAAACGGAAGATAACACAAGCAATGGCAAGGTATAGGATAATTAGGGATTGGAAAAATTAATCAGAAACAAAGCTGACAAAAGTATATAATGGGGAAATGATAGCTTCTTTAATAAATGATGTTGGGAAAACAGAGCAGCTACATGACAGAAAATGAAACTATAAGCACTGTACACTAGTTGATAAAATTGTTTTCTACAGGAGTATGAGTTAACAATGCTGAAGCAATAAAATGTGTACACTGGAATTCAATGGAAGGTGGGTGATGGGAGCCAGTTTTCTCATTGTTGGGTGAGAGGTTATAGAAAAGCAAGAGGATAAGGCTATAATGTGGTATAGGATTAGAGCTAGAGACGTCAGGATGAATTCAAGTATAGTTAAATATATCAATGGATGTTGTTTAGTTGCTCAGTCATGTCCAACTCTTTTGTGACCCCATGTACTGCAGCCCACCAGGCTCCTCTGTCCATGGTGTTTCCCAGCCATGAGTACTGCCATGGGTTGCCATTTTCTTCTCCAGGGGATCTTCCCAGCCCAAGTATTGAACCTGCGTCTCCTGCACAGGCAGGCAAATTCTTTACCACTGAGCCACCAACTAAGTCCATATCAATAGATACAGATGGTTATATACAGAAATATTTACAGATATGTATATACAGATGGGTTGGTATTATATATCCTTGCTCTGTCAGCTGAAGGT
Organism: Moschus berezovskii; assembly: GCF_049115385.1. Lineage (NCBI taxonomy): Eukaryota > Metazoa > Chordata > Mammalia > Artiodactyla > Moschidae > Moschus > Moschus berezovskii. The sequence continues at coordinate 14,563,588 of NC_142475.1, read as the reverse complement.
ACCTAGAACCAATGACATCCACTTAGTACTATAGAGTAGCAGGCATACCCAGGGCCAGATCTTTGTTTTTCATGACAGTCTTCTAGGAGAAGAACTAAGGTTCCTTGGAGAAATGGCTGATTTTCAAACTGGGGCAGAAACATGCGAGATTAGCCTAGAGCATCTTGTAGTGTCAGAAAGCAAGGAAGTGCATAAAAACAAGAAAACAACAACCCATGCAACAATAACAGGAGTATGTCAAAGGGATACAGGAGTCAAATGAAAAAGCTCCCAGTGGCCACAGCTGCAACAGTATGAGCAAAAAAATAAACTAGTATTGAATTCGTGGCTCAAACAGTACAGAATCTGCCTACAATGTGGGAGACCTGGGTTCAGTTCCTGGGTTGGGAAGATCCCCTGGAGAAGGGCATGGCAACCCACTCCAGTATTCTTGCCTGGAGAATCCCCATGGACAGAGGAGTCTGGCAGGCTACAGTCCATGGGGTCACAAAGAGTAGGCACGACTAAGTAACTAACACTTTCACTTTTCACTGAATTACAACCTGAAGTGTAGAATAAGTATCTATGCATCCACTGTAACATAAACAATTGAATAAACAAGTACATAGACAAATAAAAATAGTCAAATCTGTGCAGAAAAATTACAAATGATTTATATAGGTGTTCCACCCTTTAAGAGGTACAGCATGACTCAACTCTTTAAGCGTGGGATGCACATATTATTTCCTTCCAAAGAATACAATACGTAAAGGGAAAACTTTAAGGTGAATAAAACTGTCAAATGAAGTCAACTTCAATGGTAATTTCATATTGTTGATGTGTACCCTTGATATCATGTGATGAGAATGGCACTTTATACCTCTGTGGTCTTCCTCCCCAAAATATATCACTCCGATCCAATCATCAGCAAATATTAGACAAATTCCAATTGAGGGACATTCTATAAAATATCTGATCAGCACTCTTCAAAACTGTAAGGGACATAAAAAACAAGGAAAACATGAGATACAATCAAGCCAAGAGGAGTGTAAGAGGTGAGACGTCTAAACGCAGTGCGGATTTCTGGATAAGATCATAGAACAGAAGAAGGACATCAGGGGGTAAGAAAAAACATGAATAAAGCATGGATCAACATCAATATTGGTTCACAAATTATGACAAATGTACCATACTAACATAAGATGTTAAAAACGGGAAACCGGGGGCGTGGGCTATATGGGAATTCTGCACTATTTTCACAATCATCCTGTAAATTTAAAACTGTTCTGAAATAAAAACTTTACTTAAAAAGAAGATAATGGTCACAAATTTCCATAATTTCTGCTCTAATTCTCCATGTTAAACCCACAAGTTTCTAAAACTCTTGGGAGAAATAAAACAGCATAAGAGGGAACATTATTTAAATTCATATCCAAGATCCCATTGAATTCTAAAATGTTCTGAACTGTAGGCAACAATCCACATTGTGTTTTCAACATGCTGTACACTGCTGTGACATCAATTGGCACTGAAGGTCAATATGTACATTTTGTCAGCAATAATAGCTGACTTTGGCCAATTGGGACAAAATAAAGGGATTTATTGGAAAGATATGGGGCAGCTCACAGAATCTTAGGTATACACACAGAATCTTAGGTATAGCTAGCTACCCAGATGGGCTTCGCAAAGGACAGGAAGCAGGCAGCTCCCAGACAGGCAGCAGGATCTGCTGATCTCTTCTCATTTGAATCATGTGACCACCTCTAGGCAGAGTAGAGCGGAGAAGCTTATTTGCGAAGTTACTTAGCCTGCATGCAAAGTGGGACAGTAAGTTCTCCCAAGTAACTAAGGCATTTCTAGAAGAAGAGGAAGCAGATGTTCAGTGGGCCAAAATATCAGCTGTCCAACCACAGTTGTTCCTTAAAATCCAAAGAGAAGGTTGAGGCCAACAGGACATTTGGACCCAAGGATCATGAGATACAGAACAGAGGTGGCAAGTTACAAAGCCGAGAGGTGGGACCCTCGAGAGATGAATCTTCACGATCTCTCCTCAACACTGGCAGCACAGAGATGGAAGACATCAGAGTCAAACTGATGTTTTCTGGGAAGGGAGCATTCAGTGAGAAACAAGTACGGAAAACTCAAGTGAGTGGCTTACAGTTCATCAATGTTGGGAGTAACCCATTGGTCTACAAGGGTGGGTGGTGTGTTTTCTCTTATTTCTTCTTTTGCAAATCAATACAATTTTTTTTTTTTAGAATATTCACAAATCCATGAATGAAAAAAAAGCATATATTCAGTCACAGGGACGCTTCCAATGATCAACTTTAGCTATTTTAGTGTTCAGGCTGTCAGCAGTGGACTTCTAGGTACACAAGTCACATGCTCCTAGAACAGGATGGTATCAACACTTTGGCAGGCTTGTCTCCATCTCCCCGATGTGCAAAGAGCCTTGCACACAGGAGGGATATCGGAAAAGAACCTTCTTAAACCCTGACTCTTAGAAAACAGGCTCCTGCAATGGCAGGAAGGAAAGGTCTTTGCTGGTTTCACTTCTCATTGGGCAAATCAGTGCTAAGGCCCACTCAACTGTTTCTGGCTCTTTAGTTCTCTTGTTTTTTGGGCTCCAAAATCACTGCAGATGCTGATTGCAGCCATGAAATTAAAAGACGCTTGCTCCTTGGAAGGAAAGTTATGACCAACCTTGATAGTATATTAAAAAGCAGAGACATTACTCTGCCAACCAAGGTCCGTCTAGTCAAGGCAATGGTTTTTCCCGTGGTCATGTATGGATGTGAGAGTTGGACTGTGAAGAAAGCTGATCGCCGAAGAATTGATGCTTTTGAACTGTGGTGTTGGAGAAGACTCTTGAGAGTCCCTTATACTGCAAGGAGATCCAACCAGTCCATTCTGAAGGAGATCAATCCTGGATGTTCATTGGAGGGACTGATGCTAAAGCTGAAACTGCAATACTTTGGCCACCTCATGCGACGAGTTGACTCACTGGAAAAGACTCTGATACTGGGAAAGGTTGGGGGCGGGAGGAGAAGGGGACGACGGAGAATGAGATGGCTGGATGGCATTACCAACTCTGTGGACATGAGTTTGAGTGAACTCCGGGAGTTGGTGATGGACAGGGAGGCCTGGCGTGCTGTGATTCATGGGGTCGCGGAGAGTCGGACACGACTGAGCGACTGAACTGAACTGAGTTCTCTTGTGCATTATGTAAGGCAGGTAGAGCAGATAACCCAGGACACAAGCCTCCTGTGTCACAATCCATCTTTTCTGATAATTTAGAAGATATCCCTCAGATTATTCCATCTGTGATTTCAATGCCAAAGAGCCAGCTGCAGTAAGTAATTTTTTCCCACTTCTGACTGCACAATGGACCATAATTGGCAGAAATGCATCCCACAAGTCAGTCTCTAACCCACAATTCAGCCTTACATCAACAAATTCCTCCAATCTGCCAAGTGTTATTCCATCTGAGCAATCACCTTATTCCTGGCACCCAGCATGCCACTTCCTGTTTTGTACGCTGGACGTGGGGCTCGTTTATGGCTGGCTGGAGTCAGCAAACTCAGCTTGAAAGTAGCCTGGTGGAATTCTGACCAAAAAATCCCTTACTATAATTTAAAAATAAATCATACCAAAATGACAAAGCAGAACCAGGGCTTTGTTCCCCTCACTGAAAACGAAGGAGTTTAATGGAAAATAAAATGCCAAAGCTGCAGGGAAAATTACTATTGCAGAAATTGTATTTCAGATTTCTGAGCACAAGTCAATTATATTTCCTAAAGCTGTTCAGAGTATAGATAAAATGCCAGCTAACCTCACAGTGTGTTTATCTATTAATTTCCTACCAGCAATACCTGCTGAAAGTACCACAAGATGATTCCAGAGTTCTGTATTGGGCCCTACTCTAGTCACTTCTCCCTCTCACAACCATTGCTATAGACTGCTCTGTGATGTGGGCATTCAAGGAATAAACCAAAACTATTTTTTCCCTCATGTCTAAGTTGTAGTGAGGAACTATGGCTGCCTTTTCAAAGCTATGCAACCCTTGGAATGGTATCTCCTTTCACAAAGCTAATCAAAATCAAAACCTCAAACCCGGAGAGAGGTGAAGTTTCCTTATGATACACCAAAGGTACTCAATAAATGTTTATCAAAATTAAAAATGAAAGCATGCGTGCATGCTCAGTCACTTCAGCCATGTTCGACTCTTTGCAATCCTTTGGGACATAGCCGGAGTCTCCTCTGTCCATGGGATTCCCCAGGCAAGAATACTGGAGTGGGTTGCCATGCCCTCCTCCAGGGGATCTTCCTGACCAGAGACTGAACTGATCTTCTGCACTGGCAGGCAGGTTCTTTACCACTAATGCCACCTGGGAAGCCCAAATGAAAGTAGCACTAATATAACTTGTTTATTAAGAAACAACTAAATTTGTTTTGGCTATGTACCCAAACTTACCACCACAATTCCCCAACACATGCATGGCACCGTTATGTAGAGAAGCTTGAACACAATGAAAGGAAGAAAAATAATTTTCTTGAAAAGCCATTAATAATCACTTTGTAAATCTAACAGGTGTTTTGGAAGCATTATTTCACAAGTTCTTTTCAGTGCTGTTCAAGGGAAGCATGTGGGTAGTGTAAACAGCAAAGTAATGACTTAATGACTTAGATCTCAATGATCATAATACTGTTGTTGTTGTTTTGGTAAAGTTTTCAGCAATCAGCAAGACTTTAGACTGAATAATAATAATTTATAAATAGCTAGACAACCAAACAACATCCCTTGAATTGCCTCTTTGGAATTTTAGTTGGTGAGAAATTTTCTTTCCTGAGAGATGGAAAACAGTACATTTACAGAATATAGACAGTTAACTACTCTCCATCCTGAAATCACAACTAGAGTCTTGGCTAGAAAAGGAATGGCAAAGTATTGTCCCATAAAGCCTGAAAGCATGGAATAGGTGAGAGTACAGAGTCCTGAGTTAAGAGAAGAGAGTCTTATCCATTTAATTTCCACTTCTGACACCCTACCCGCACATGGGTAGGGCAAAGCCCGCTGCCCCTCCCTCTGATCTGGAATTAACTTATCCATCACTTTGTGCTAGAGGAGCACAGGCGTTCACAACTTGAGAGCAGATAGACATTTGCTCTCCTGGACACATCATAAGGATGTTGTGGTTGACTCAGCAAGACTTTGAAAGCCAGAGTGAAAAGCAAGGGACCATATGTGTTGTAACCATTCTTTAAAATGCTGCCAGGCCTACAAGCAGCGTGGACAATGGCCCCATATGTAAGGTACATCTGGAGCTACATGGGGTTGCCTGATTGCCTTGCTCAGTGCTTCTGCATGTTTAGTAGAATAGAAGGGTTTAATACAGAGTCCCTTCATATGGGAAAGTAATGGTAGCTTGTGTGTGTGTGGCTGAAGGAGAGGAGCAAGAGGAAAGCAGAGGAGGAGACAGTGGGTCCTGGCCTCGCACGGTCAGAATGTCATGCTCAGATGAACCATCTGTAGGGGCATGGCTTGCACGCACTGCTTATCAGAGCACTCCTGTCTCACCGCGTCTCACTCACGTGGGCCTCATGCTGTGCTTGGTCGCTCAGGCGTGCCAGCTCTTTGCGACCCCATGGACTGTAGACTGCCAGGCTCCTCTGTCCATGGGGATTCTTCAGGCAAGAATACTGGAGTGGGTTGCCATGCCCTCCTCCAGGGGATCTTCTCAACCAAGGAGTCGAACTGGGGTCTCCTACATTGCAGGAGGATTCTTTACCAACACATGGGCCTTAAGAACAGCCCCTTTTACAGACAGAGAGGAGGTGTCAGAGGAGAGCATATGGAATCATTCTGAGTAGCTGAGGCAGATTTGATTTCTGAGACTAAAGATTCTAAGTCTGTAGCAATATAACTGATTGTTTGTCTTATTGCTCCTTCGAGGTAGGTCAGATTCTGCTGTTTCCTTCAAAGAGCTGGCCAACGAATTCACATTCCTTTATTTTAACATTATTTCTATAAAACCCTAAAGAAAATCCTACATCAAGTCATGAATTTGGCACATGCCTGATGTCATACATTTATGAAAAAATAGTAACCCCTCCATATGTCCCCAAGTCCTCAAAAATATCCTTATCATTTAATGTGCTTTTCAATAAGCATTTTAGTTATTATTATTATATTGGAAATTTGAGGTTTTTCTGACATTAAAAGGCTAGATTAAAACAAACAATATGCTCCCAGAGATGAACCTGGCACATACAGGGTATTTTCACATTAATTTGCAAGCTAACAGAAAGAACTAGCTGCCTTCCTCACAGTGAGAGGATAAGGAATGAAAGTCACCTGGAGTGAAAACTTACTGATGTTATAAGACTTGACTTCTAAAGTGAGGTACAAAGCTTTAAAAAGAATATTTTTTAATCTTCCCAGTACAATGAATGCATTTCAAATGTTAAGAAGAATCCTGAATGACCTTTGTCTAGCTAAAGATTCCTAATGAGGAAAAAACATCACAAATGAATCACTCACCTGGTTCTGGGGAGCAAGATCAAGCAAAATGCTGTTCTTGAATTATAGCACTTTGCATGGGGCAGCTCCTTTGATCCTAGCAGCAACAGCAGGCAGGAGGGAGCATCACTGCCACCTCACAGGCGGGGAAAGTGAGGCTCAGAAAACTCCTACAACGTCACAGTTAGGCAGCAGAGCCAAGCCTCGGCCCTGGGCCTGGCTGACTCGGCCAGTCCCCACTGGTCCCTTTTGAATAAAACTGCCCCTGCGCTGCTCTATTAACCTCCATTCGGGAAAATGCCCACAGAGAGAGGAGAAATAATGAGAAAATCAGACTACATTAGGTTTCACAGGAAAACCTCAGAATGTCAATATTTACATTTTTTAAATGTGCATGGTTTTCTACATATGGCCATTAGAAGGGTTTCTGAGATTTAAAGATTTTATTGTATTGCTGGAAAGAACTGCTTTTCAGTAAGCCTGATTATTATATGCTGGGCCTGGATGGCTCAGTGACAGCAGGATGGGGGTGGTGGGGCATGAGCCTTAAATGCGAGAGGCCAGATGGACGTGAAACTCACTGCATGCCCCTCTCACCAAGGACCCCTAACCCTGACTGCAGTGTGGGGACAGACAGAACACACGGCACGGGGGCTGGGGGAGTGCAGAGGGGCTCCTCACGTGGATCGCGCACCCCAACAAGGGGGCAAGCCAAGGCCCACAGACGCTCTCCTGCTGAGTTGCCGTGTGCCCTTTCGAGAACATGCACCAGCCTTAACCTTCCTGGCCTGAACTTGCACTTGGCAGGAACAAATGGCTCAGATTGTCTCCTCATTTACGAGCTGCAGTTTTGGAGGAGCAGACGACTCATTCACACGTTGGAGCAAGGGCCCTTCCTGGCTGCTGTCTTGTACATTCGGTTTGGTTTTATAATTACTCCCAGTGGAAGCCTGCTGTCTTAAGCCTGATCTCCGTATGTAACGCTGGGGTCTGATGGCTCGAAAGCACATGGGCCACTAAAATATTAATACAACTCCAGAAAAGTGCTTTGGTCTTCTTGCAGCACCCTCATCCTAAAAAATCCTGACTGCGGCCACTCAGTTACAGCTAATGCCATGGATTCCTGTTTGTTCCGTCCCTCAGTCCTCTCCTCCAGCTGCTGGCACAGCAGCGAGCGTCCACTGAGCACAGAGCGAGGCCCGCACAGTGAAGCCGCACAGACCTGGGCTCAAGCCCGCAGTCGGTCCTCAGTGAGACCCCAACAAAACGCTTGGTCTTTGCGAGTATCACTTTCCCCAACTGTAAAGTAAGAAGCAATGATATGATTGTAACAATATTTTACCAACCGCAAATTAAATCGGTTCAGTTCAGTTCAGTTGCTCAGTCGTGTCTGACTCTTTGTGACCCCATGGACTGCAGCACGCCAGGCCTCCCTGTCCATTACCAATCCATCACCAACTCCCAGAGCTTACTCAAACTCATGTCCATTTAGTCGGTGATGCCATCCAACCATCTCATCCCCTGTCGTCCCCTTCTCCTCCCGCCTTCAATCTTTCCCAGCATCAGGGTCTTTAAATAGGAATATTCATTTTAAAGGGCTTTCCAGGTGGCGCTAGCAGTTAAAGAACACACCTGCCAAAGCAGGAAACATTAGAGACACGGGTTTAACCCCTAGGTTGGGAAGATCCCCTGGAGAAGGGCATGGCAACCCACTCCAGGATTCTTGCCTGGAGAATCCCATGGACAGAGGAGCCTGGCGGGCTGCAGTCCATGAGGCCACAAAGAGTCAGACACGACTGAAGTGGCTTAGTACACATGCGCACACGTTCATTTTAAAAAGTACTTTACAAATTCAAAAAGTATCACACACGTGATCGTGATTAAGGTCATCATTGTATAAAAGTACAGTGGGTGACAAGGAAGGGAAAGGCAGCCAGAGGTCTAGATGTGACCTAGTGAGAAAAAGTCTTAGAAACATTACTGCCAGTTCTAGGTCTGCCATTACCTAAACGTACAACCCTGGGCAAGGCGCTTAGCTTCTTCATACCAATACTTCATCTGTCATAAATATGAACAGAAAGAAGGGAAGAAAACCATGGGCTAGGATGTACACATCTTCTCTCATATAATCCAAGCGGTAGGCTTCACGAGAAGCATCGTGGAGCCACTGGTGCGGGTGAAGAGCCCAGAGACCCTGAGAACTTAGTGAAAAGAACGCAGAGCCTAGCCTGGTGGCTCCTGGTTCAAACCCTGCTCTTCTGACTCCAAAGCGCAAGCTCAACCTGGTCGAGAACCACACGGAAAAGGCAAAGTGGCCACGACTTTGACCGAGGTGGCTTCTAAGGATTTCTTTTATTTCTAAAACATCATGAGTCTAAAACTTAGTGATTTTTCCATTTAATTAAAAATAAAGCCTGAGTCATGCAGAGCTAAATCTCTTTCCAGTTTCTACTTGAGCTCCCTCTACAAATGTTCCTTGTTTTTTCAGGGTCAGGCAAGCTGGCTACCAGTGGGCTGATCAAAGCTCCTCAGATGTCCACTCCCATCGCTTCTCTGGGGGATGGCTATGACTCATGGCATTGGGCTAATACAACTCATCTCTCTTCTCACAAAAACACAGGCCAATAACAGCAAGACAAGCAAACCCCTGGCTTCCAATACTGTGAGAAAGATCTGCCCACACATCCCCAGCCCCATGGACAAAATAAACATCTCTTTCTCTCACTAAAAGAAAATTGTGGATTTTAAAGCATAATATGCTCATGGTGCCCGCATTGAGAAGGAAACAGAGGAATTCTCCTCTCTGACCAATGCCTGCCATAGAGGAAAAGCGTTAAGAGGAAGGCTGCCTTGTGTTAAGCACTCCATTTTATTTCCACTGTCACTGATGTAATTGTGAATTCCTGCTGCATTTATAATTAAGGAAGAAACAGATGGTAATGCTTAGTATTAAGCACTAAGGAGTGGCCATTAAAACAATCTAGAATGCCAGCACTTGTATATGATATCAGAGGTTCAGTTTACCATAACAAAGTTTTATATCCATGGGAAAAGAGGCTGAGAAATGAAGGCCTCTTCTCCATCACAAATCCATTCCCATCACAGCTGTCCCCTCACTGAAGGCACGTTGCACATCACAGGCGGCCTCCCAGCCACATTCACTGCTGGACACAAAACGGGTCACATCACACACTGTAAACGGCCAACACAAGTGGCAAAACATAAAGGCCAAGATGGAGCACGCAGCAAGTTACGGCAGTGCAGTTGGTGATGTACCAGAGAGTCACTAAAGGCGCGTGGGGGTCAGGGCAGGCTGGTAGACAGAGGAAAATTCCAGAATGCTGTGGGAACATGGCCGGCAGCCTGGGTCTCCTGGAGAACATAAGAGGCTATCAAATTCTGCTACACAAATAAAACAAACTGCCCCTCTCACGAAACACGTGTGTTTATGCAGTGTGTATATGTGTGTGTACGTGTGTGCCTAAAGACTGAAAGGAGAATGGCTGTACAATCTTTTCCAGTGAGACAGTCTTTAGTGACCATATCAGCTTGTAGGAAAGTAATCTATCTCCCGTTCTCCACTGATACACAGGAGTGTTTCTGCCATCAGTAATCTGAGCTTCCTGAACAATTTCTCAGCTCAACCTCCCTTCAGATTCCTCTTTGAACTAATCTCATCTCACTGGAGTCACACCACGCTCTCACAGGGATCCGGTTCCCACGGTGGGGGCAGGTCACTTGCCGGACCAAGGTACCCATCCTGGCAGCAGCTCGTGCTCACATCGGTCTGCTTGTCATCATTAGCAGTGTCCGTCACCTGCCAGCCTCCAGTTTAAGCCACTAATCACACAAGGTGCATGGCAGCAGAGTAGTTTCACCTTTAGAACATCCCAAGGCTTCTAATTATAAGACCTTCCCACTATGAATAGTGCTGCTGCTGCTGCTGCAAAGTGCTATATGTCACAAAATAATGAGGAACCAACTCTAAGAATTCTGAAATACACTGTCATGTTAGAACATTCTCTCCCCGAATTTTGTCCCCACCCTCAACAGAGAGGGGTGAGAGAAGGAGAGAGAGAAATTCAATAAGGAGCTAGTACAGAACAAAGAGAGTGCAGGGGCAGGAGGAGTCTTGGGAACCATTGGGAAAAATGTTGAAAATGTGTGAACTCCTTTTCTTCTTGGATGATCCTTAAAAAATGTCCATAATGTTTCAGAGCCTCTGGTCACGTGACCAAAGTTACCCTTGAGATTCACTGTGTCACAGCTGTCAGAAAAGCAAATGGAAGACAATTCAGACCAGTGCTTTTACCAACATTTTCCAACTAACAGCACATTTATTGACTGTTCAACATAACTCAACAAGTCTTTTCTCCTGAGGTGCACAGGATATAGGAGGAGAACCCTAAGACTGAGAAAAAGGAATGCCAGCATCCACATGGCCCAGAAGAGCAAACGGGCGTGGCTGGATGCTAGGAGTGAGATTTTAGACAGGCTGGGAACAGCACATCCAAGGAAAGAGAATGCTCCAGCACAGCAGCCAGTTAGTGAAGCCAGGAAGTGCAGTGACTGGCCCCACTTTCAAAGCCCCATATACCTTTTCTCTGGCAGATACTGCTAGATAGTTACCAACTCTATTCTCCCCTACTTCTAGAGCATTAATAATAGAGGCATAGCTGGGTGTGTTGCTACTCAGCGAACCTGCACTTCCCAGCCTCCCTTTCACTTAAGCATGGCGCTGCTTTGAAGCTTGTCAATGGCTTGTGAATGGAAGTGACATGGGCCACTTTCAGGTCTGAACCTTAAGATATTCCACATTCTCTTATCTTTTTCCAGCTGACAAGCCAGCTGCTGCAGTAAAGATGATGACACTGCCCTGGGTTATGAAAGAGCAACAAAATGGAAGGAAACTGTGGCCTGAATGACCACAGGAAGCAGAGGGACTCAGGAGACATGGAGCACTCATAACAGGCCTGCCGCATGAGCGATAAATAAATCTTTTTGATATCCGAGTCACTATGTTGCGGAGTTTGTTACAGCAGATAGACTTTGACTAATACATTACCCCAATAGGATCAAAATATACCAAAAGTATAAAATATAGTGTGTATGTTGGCCATATACTATATATATAGTTCTATATATAGAACTACATACAATTCTATATAAAATATGAAGAATTATATTCAGTATCTGTTTTCATCTACTGAGCTCCTTCTATCAATCTGCCTTGTCAAATTCTTCTACATTAGTTTGGCAGATCTTAATTTCTAATAGCATAGAGATATAACTAAGAGCCAGGTGGTGCAGTGGTAAAGAATCTGCCTGCCAGTGCAGAAGATGCAGGAGACAGGGGTTCGATCCCTGGGACAGGAAGATCCCTTGGAGTAGGAAATGGCAACCCACTTCAGTATTCTTGCCTGGGGAATTCGCTGGGGACAGAGAAGCCTGGCAGGCTACTGTACATGGGGTTGTAAACAGTTGAATGTGACTGAGCACACAGGCATAACTAACAGCAATTTTGCCAATTTGATATTCTAGAAATCTTTCAAAGGCTTCTAAGCAAACTACGTCATATTAGGGTACCTTCCGTACACATATTCCTGTGCCCAATGGTGGATGTAGGGGGTGAGTTTACAGAAGCCCATGAAATAGACTTTTACTCATGTAGATTTCTTTTTCTTTTTTTTAGCAGATTGACATAGTGCTTTATTTAACCTGATGTACGAAGAAAAATAATGTGCATCCCTATCATATACGTTATGTAATGTATATATACACACCATATATGTGTAAAAATACTAAGGACGTAGAGTGTACAAAAACAGTGTCTTGCAGCTATTTCACATCCTTGTGGGTCATATACTTAAGAAAGAAGCAGTTTTAGTATGACCAACAGTAAGAGTAAACCCAGTTTCTTGAGTTCATAGTTGTGTGTGCTTACATCCTTACCCAGCTGACTAGATCTTGTGTGGATCTCATGGAAGAAGCAGCAAGGTCAGGAAGTGTCACAAACTGTCAAAGTACAGGGAGGCAATTCAATGACCAATTTGAGGTTTTCCTTTTTATTGACATAAACACTTTACATTTCGTGCTCGCCTGGGAGGCACTGCCAGGAGCAAGATGAGGAGATTCTGCCGCAGACAGTGCAAACAAGCGCAGCAGAGCGGGAGCGCCGCCGAGAGGCAGGGAGGCCCTGCGGCTAGTAAGGGCGGCCCTTACCGTGGACTCGGGGAGAAGCAAGCGGCCCCTGCGAGAACAGCCAGCTCTGAGAAGCTGGAGATCGGGTATGGGAAAGGGGAAACCCTGGAATAATGCAAAGGAGCTAGTGTGGAAGGCAAAGCTCTGAGCAGCCCTGCCAGAAATCCACGCAGAAACGGCCAATTTCCTCCAGCATGGCCGCATTACGGCCAAGAGGCAGACTTCGTGAAAGTCGGTACAGGAATGAGTCTGCAGAGCCTGAACTCCTGCTATGAAGCCTGAACTTCAGTCACTCCCGAGCAGAGTGACTCTAGGTTCAGGCCTCTCCATCTCCCAGAATCCAAAACTTCAGCTATGGGCAGACACGAGGGAAGTTTTAGAATCTCCTTCCATACGCAGTCTCTTGTTTTTCCATTCCAGCTGACTGAGATCAGGGAAGGAAAGTAAGGGATTCTCAAAATCAAAGCCAAGAAAACACCTTGTGTGACACTAACGGAATCTCAGAGGAGATGTGAGACTAAGCCCTAGGCACCAGCTGGGAACGGAGAGCCGGCTGTGCAGAGTGGCCAGCCTGGGGCACAGTCAATGCACTCGTTAATCCCGAGGAAGTGTCCTTGGCCAAGGTCATAGAAATTACCTTAAGATCTGGAGGGGTGGTGAGAACAAAACAAACAACCAAAAACCAAAACCCAAAACTATCTGTGTGCTTAGAGTATGGTATTATACTTTCCCTCTGAAGAAATGAGTGCCCTGAATGCCAGCCAGTCTCACCTTTCCTCTCTTCCTCACGCCTGTTTCTGTTTCATATAACGGATGCAAGACAACTTATAGGACTTCCTAGTCCACTTCCTTGTCAAAGGGGAACATTCAACATAATTACAAAAAAAAAATATAGTTGAGCTATATGTGTAAGTAAGAATGAATTACCATTGACTGTAACTTCCGACTCAGTACTAAGGATGAACTTCACTGAGATAGAGATATGAAAAATTAGGATAAAATCCATGTCTGAATATGTCTTAGCTGCCTTAGTGAAATGACCTTTAACCTCCTCTCAGCCCCAGTGGTCCACCCACTGCCAGCAGTGGTTTCCTGTCTGTAAACCCACACTTCCAGTGTCAAGAGGCTAATACAGCTGCCTATGAACATGATTCATCCTATTCATGACTTAGAAAGTCACTTGCTTTTTCATACAATGCAATCATAACACTACGGCTCGCTGTAGTCTTCCATTTGGGAGCTGTCAGATAGTTTAACTAAAATACATCTCCACGATAACTCCATGGAGTTGCGAGGACTCCAGCTTGCTGCAACAAGGGCCCCTTGTCCCCTGGACTTCATAGGCTTCTTTGGAAAATGTCAGCTCCTAGCAACAAAGGGTTTAATCTGAAGATCATCATTAATGAAAGGAAAAGATGAGGTTTGCATACATGCCCCCTTTCAGTGAGAAATGTTAGAATTTGAAGACGTGAGTATATACAGAAAAAGAAAAGTCAAGAGGTGTTCTTTTACTGCTCTGTTTTTTTTTTCCCTGATGGCTTAATTCAGTGATAAATGTACCATGATCAGAATAAACACACCGGGTCCTAATCCTTTACTGCCCACTTTGTAAATACTTGAGCTGTGTTCATTTTGCAAAATAAAGTCCATTACTTACCATCCAGGACTCAATTTTATTCATTATATTATGTTGCCAGGCCATCATAGCCTTTTAATTCTCCAAATAGCAAATATAACATCCATTTGTTTCCAACCCTTAGCATAGATAGTTGAGGATTTCTCATTTTTAGCACCAAGGGCTTGAATGACAGCATCTCTTCTCCCAAAGCCAAATTCTAATCTATATGTACAATTTCAGAGCCTCATCAAGAACTATTTTACATAGAAGAAAAAGTGCATGAGTCTCACCAGCGTGTACATTCCTTGCACATGGGTCAAAAGAAACTGCATTATGTCTGTTTTTCCTAAGTTGGAGCTGCATTTGCTAACATGACATACAGTTCTCATCACTAAAAAATAAATACTACTGCAATATAAACAATATCATAAAAGGACATTTGAAGTTTTAACATCCGAGGAAAAGCTAGTTCACATAGAACTGAAAGTAAAACAAACTGAAACAAATGAGGCGAACACCTGTTCACCTCTGTGTACAGATTTTGGTGAAAAGCAGGATCATAACACCGGTCTGCATTCTTCAGCCATCAGAGGTGATAATATCAGGAAGGAGAAGAGGTTTCCAAGCACAGGGGCGATGCTCTCTGGTGCAAATCGTACCGGAGACCCTTAAGTCATCTGCTCTGCTGCGCACACGCTTCCTTCCTTGGCAGAACAATGCTCCTTTGCCAATAGTAGCCTGTGAAATCTAGACATCCACGTGGAACACCAGGCTTCCTATGGGCCTTCCGTGCACATATTCCTGTGCCCAATGGTGGATACAGGGGGTGAATTTATAGAAGCCCATGAATAGAATTTTACTCATGCAGATTTCTTTTCTAAGTAATTAGCACCATCATCTCTTTTATCTACATAGTTTATTTTGAAATATTTTTCTAAGACCTGTGATTTTAGTAGGAGAAAGTATCTGTTTATATTCCATGACAGAAAACTGAGGTTCTGAGGAGTTAGTATAATTTACCAGAAATGCAAGACTCTATTTTGGGACAGAGGTCATCATCCTTCCTCTCACTGTCAGGAGAGCAATCTCAAAATATGGTCCCTGGAGGTTCATGAAAAAATGCAGAGCCCAGGTGTCTCCTCATACCCACTGAATCAGAACTGGCCAGAGATTTGGCAGAAATTAGCATTGCTGTCAAGTACCTCATGCAAATCAAGCAAAATACTCTTCTAGACAATGGACATAACTCAAGCCATCTCAGAAACATTTTACTGGTTCTGAGGGGGGAAAAAAATCATTTGTAACATTTAATCTAATCAAAACTGAATCTCAACATTTTTCCCCCAAAATTTTAACCTTAAACTAGAGTACTCAATTATTTACCAACATAACCTGACTTCTGGCAGCTACTGTGATATCTTCATACAGGCTTAAGTGTGAACAAATCTCTCTCTCTTTTTTTTAAACTTGGTTAAGAAATGGCTGGATCATTTTTTTCAAAAGGGACTTTAAAATATGTAAAGGGAAAACAATGCAAAGAAATAGAGGAAACAATAGAGTGGGAAAGACTAGAGATCTCTTCAAGAAAGTTAGAACTACCAAGGAAACATTTCATACAAAGATGAGCACAATGAAGAACAGAAACAGTATGGACCTAACAGAAGAGATTAAGAAGAAGTGGCAAGAATACACAGAAGAACTGTACAGAAAAGATCTTCACAACCCAGATAACCACGATGGTGTGATCACTCACCTAGAGCCAGACATCCTGGAATGCAAAGTCTAGTGGGCCTAGGAAGTCTCACTACAAACAAAGCTAGTGGAAGTGATGGAATTCCAATTGAGCTATTTCAAATCCTAAAAGATGATGCTGTGAAAGTGCTGCACTCAATATGTCAGCAAATTTGGAAAACTCAGCAGTGGCCACAGGACTGGAAAAGGTCAGTTTTCATTCCAGACCCAAAGAAAGGCAATGCCAAAGAATGCTCAAACTACTGCACGATTGCACTCATCTCACATGCTAGTAAAGTCATGCTCAAAATTCTCCAAGCCAGGCTTCAGCAATATGTGAACCGTGAACTTCCAGATGTTCAAGCAGGTTTTAGAAAAGGCAGAGGCACCAGAGATCAAATTGCCAACATCCGCTGGACCATGGAGAAAGCAAGAGAGTTCCAGAAAAACATCTATTTCTGCTTCATTGACTATGCCAAAGCCTTTGACTGTGTGGATCACAATAAACTGTGGAACATTCTGAAAGAGATGGGAATCCCAGACCACCTGACCTGCCTCTTGAGAAACCTGTGTGAAGGTCAGGAAGCAACAGTCAGAACTGTACATGGAACAACAGACTGGTTCCAAATAGGAAAAGGAGTACGTCTAGGCTGTATATTGTCACCTTGCTTATTTAACTTATATGCAGAGTACATCATGAGGAACGCTGGGCTGGAAGAAGCACAAGCTGGAATCAAGATTGCCGGGAGAAATATCAGTAACCTCAGATATGCAGATGACACCACCCTTATGGCAGAAAGTGAAGAGGAACTCAAAAGCCTCTTGATGAAAGTGAAAGAGGAGAGTGAAAAGATTGGCTTGAAGCTCAACATTCAGAAAACAAAGATCATGGCATCTGGTCCCATCACTTCACGGGAAATAGATAGGGAAACAGTGGAAACAGTGTCAGACTTTATTTTTTTGGGCTCCAAAATCACTGCGGATGCTGAATGCAGCCATGAAATTAAAAGACGCTTACTCCTTGGAAGGAAAGTTATGACCAACCTAGATAGTATATTAAAAAGCAGAGACATTACTTTGCCAACAAAGGTCCGTCTAGTCAAGGCTATGGTTTATCCCGTGGTCATGTATGGATGTGAGAGTTGGACTGTGAAGAAAGCTGATCGCCGAAGAATTGATGCTTTTGAACTGTGGTGTTGGAGAAGACTCTTGAGAGTCCCTTGGACTGCAAGGAGATCCAACCAGTCCATTCTAAAGGAGATCAGTCCTGGGTGTTCATTGGAAGGACTGATGCTAAAGCTGAAGCTGCAATACTTTGGCCACCTCATGCGACGAGTTGACTCACTGGAAAAGACTCTGATGCTGGGAAAGGTTGGGGGCGGGAGGAGAACAGGACGACAGAGAACGAGGTGGCTGGATGGCATCACCAACTCTGTGGACATGAGTTTGAGTGAACTCCAGGAGTTGGTGATGGACAGGGAGGCCTGGCGTGCTGTGATTCATGGGGTCGCAGAGAGTCGGACACGACTGAGCGACTGAACTGAATGGATCATTGAAAAAGCAAGAGAGTTCCAGAAAAACATCTACTTCTGGCTTTATTGACCAGGCCAAAGCCTTTGTCTGTATGGATCACAACAAACTGGAAAATTCTTCAAGAGATGGGAATATCAGACCACTTTACCTGCCTCCTAAGAAATCTGTACAGTCAAGAAGCAAAAGTTAGAACCAGACATGGAACCTCAGTCTGGTTCCAAATTGGGAAAGGAGTATGTCAAGGGTGTATATTGTCACTCCACTTATTTAACTTATATGCAGAGTACATAATGCAAATGCTGGGCTGGATGAAGCACAAGCTGGAATCAGGATTAAAGCGAGAAATATTAATAACTCAGGTAAGCACATGACAACACCCTTATGGCAGAAAGTGAAGAGGAACTAAAGAGCCTTCTGATGAAAATGAAAGAAGAGAGTGAAAAAGCTGGCTTAAAACTGAACATTCAAAAAACTAAGATCATGGCATCTGGTCCCATCACTTCATGGCAAATCGATGGGGAAACAGTGGTAGATTTTATTTTCTTGGACTCCAAAATCACTGCAGATGGTAACTACAACCATGGAATTAAAAGACGCTTGCTCCTTGAAAGAAAAGCTATGACCAACCTAACAGCATATTAAAAAGCAGAGACATTCCTTTGCTGACAAAGGTCCATCTAGTCAAGGCTATGGTTTTTCAGTAGTCATTTTGGATGTGAGAGTTGAATCAGAAAGAAGGCTGAACACCAAAGAATTGATGCTTTTCAACTGCGATTTTGGAGAAGATTCTTGAGAGTCCCTTAGACTGCAAGGAGATCCAACCAGTCAATCCTAAAGGAAATCATCCTGAATATACATTGGAAGGACTGATGCTGAAGCTGAAACTCCAATATTTTGGCCACCTGATGTGCAGAACTGATACATTGGAAAAGACCCTGATGCTGGCAAAGATTGAAGGCAGGAGGAGAAGGGGATGACAGAGGATAGGATGGATGGATGGCATCACCAGTTTGATGGACATGAGTTTGAGCAAGCTCTGGGAGTGGGTGATGGACAGGGAAGCCTGGCGTGCCGTGAGTCGCACACGACTGAGTGACTGAACTGAAAGGGAAAACAAAGCCAAACCCACAAAGAGGAAAAACTGGCAACGACAAGCTTGTCTTAGCTGGGAGAAAGTCTTACTTCTCTTCCTCAACTCAGCTCTGTCTGATGAACCCTGATCTAGGCTGCCTTTGATGTCCTGCTTTCTTCACAGATCTATTCCTCATCTCTGATGGGTGCCAGATGTAATGTGGGAGATAATCTGATAACCAGTTTCTGTGAGGCAATGTTCATTAGTTGTTCTTAAGCTGCCTTCCACTTTCCTATCCTAGTGTCACAGCTACTGTGCCTCTGTGCTTAACAATATGCTTCTGAGTTACTGTCTATTCAACACCTCACTCCACTGCGAATTCATAAAATCAGAGAATATCCATGCTTGGAAGTGACCGTCTGCAGTCATCAGCTCCCATAGGGTTGCTGTGTCGCACAGCTCCAAGGGGCAGCAGTCACGTTCTTCTCCCTGGGAGCAGGGCCCATGGAGCTCGCACAGGCAGATGGCAGCCCTGGAGCTGTGCTACTGGCGGTGCTGCATAAAGTGGCTCCTAAACTTCGCATCTGAATGGCCTCGGGAGCGTGTTGCAATTATGGATTCTGGGCCTCTGCTCCTTCTTCACTCTGCTTTCTCTTCCCTCTACCGGAATTGTGAATAGGCTTAAGATAGGGTCCTTTTAAGAAGTATCAGTGTGAGTCCATGATCAGCATGGTTTGCAAATAAATACTGTCCCTCAACTTTCCCATTCTGCAGGTGAATGAACTGAGTCCCTTAAGGACTAGATGAGTCACGCCCAGCTGGCAAGGCAGAACTGCAATCAGGTCCCAGATCTCAAGACTTTCAACAAGGGCCTTTGTCTCCATTGTTTAAACAACAATAAATGACACAAACAAAGGAAAACTAAGCAACAACAACAGAACCGTTACTAGAAGGGTAAAAAGTGGTGAGACATCTCAAAGTCAAATATGAAACGCGATTTGTGTTTCCGTTTAGATGCACTGCCTGTACCACGACTTGCTTCCATGGCAAACGTGGTCCTATTTGTGCACAAACACAAAACTCTGGGGATGTAGCAAGAAGGCAAAGCGGGGAGGTAAGAACTTTCAAGTCAAAGGAATAAGTTTAAATAAAACTTGGCTCCCCTAAGGATACCTATCAAGAAATTTATTAAGGAGGAATTTTGCTGGTTGCTCTGGGCTGGATGACCTTCAAAAGATCACCGCATTCAGGGTTTGGCTCTGCCAGGCAGACTCAGAGAACAGGTTCATGCCAATCCAAATCTTAAATGCATGGTCCAGGAGCCAGAGGGCCCACTTACTATTTTACAATGGGAGCTCTTCTTGGCTTGAGAAGTATCAACAGTCTGCTGCCCAGGAACAGGCACTTCTTCCTGGGAGGCAAGGACACTCCAAACACAAGCAGCTGGCTCCATCAGAAGTTGCTTCTGGAGCAAATTAGAACAAAGGGAATAAGGTGCTCTCATGCCGTATTTTCTCTCCATGTGGCTTTTCCCTGCTCCAAAGAACTTCCTTTGATAAGGAACTTTGCAGAAGGCAGTGGAAGGTATCAGTTTTGAGTACAGGCTTCAGACTCTGGCAGCCCTAGGGACTTCAGCATTCATTAGCTGCTCCATAGTCACTTCTCTGAGTCTTACTTTTGTACCTCGAAGGAATAAATGAAACATTCTTCACCATTTTGCATGGTGTCAGGAGTTTAGATTGGTAAAAATTCCACCTGATAATGCAGGAGACACAAGAGACTCAGGTTCAATTCCTGGGTCAGAAAGATCCCCTGGAGAAGGAAATGGCAATCCACTCCACTACTCTTGCCTGAAAACTTCCATGGACAGAGGAGCCTGGCAGGCTATAGTGCATGCAGCCACAGAGAGTTGGACATGACAGAGCACAGTGCACACAGAGTTCAGAAAACGGTGGCTATTTCTACTGCTGGCAACACAAAGAGGAGCAGGAGACAGGTATGAGAGGCGGTAAAAAAAATGTGATCTCCAATTAGCCGAATCAGAGGGAGCACGCCTGAGACGTTCTTCACTCCTTTGTACTTGTTCACATTTGGTGAGATTAACTTGCTAAGTGCTGACACTTCCTAGTTGTAATATCAACTTGCACTTTATTCTAAATGTGTTTTTCAAAGAATCAATGTCCTCTTTGCCACTGAACAATGATGTATTGCTGAAACATTGCCCACGTCTCTGTTTCCACTTTCTAGCCCAGGCCTACTTTCTTAGATTGGCTTTAATAACCAGGGAGGGAGGGGTGGGAGTGGGCGGGCATGGGGCTGGGAAGGCAGTAAACTCAGAAGAGCAAGAGTTATAAAGAAGGAAAGGGGGACCAGGCAGGACGCCAAGCAACGCCAAGTCAAGTCACACTATCGCTTCAAGACAAGCCACAGAGAGACCCAAGTCCTCAGGCAGGTGAATCCACTTGACACAAGGGACTTCTCTGGATGTTCCAGCAGGAAAAACCTATGCCTCATTGATGGGACAGCAGGTGATGGGATATACCAGGGCACTTGCCCCCTGATCCTTGCATTCCTCTAGTCAAGTCTCACCCCATAGGGAGCTAACCCTCCTGAATGTCTGGATCATATCCCCTAGGTTCTTCTGATGCTCTTAGAGCTGCATACCAGGGCCTGTGGTTTGGTATCTCATCCAGGTTTTGAAGTGGCAGCAAGAATGAGCCAGAAACTCTAAGACTAGCTGGCCAGCAGCACAGAGACAAGCAGGGCAAGAACCCAGTTCTCCCAGGGCGGATGGCTGCATGATTCCCTGGGCTGTGAGTGCATGATGGGGTTGGGTCAGATGGATCTGAAAAGGCATAGAGAACATGCGTCTGGTATGCCCATCTCCTCCCCTCCCACATACTCACTCTTGGCTTTTCGTCAAGGAAAGTTGTAATACACAGGAAGCTCTGCCTCAGAAGCAGCTATGCAAGCAATGAGCAATATTAAGAAGAGGATAAATTTTGGGGAAAACCTGGGTTTGAAGGCAGGCTCAACCACTTAAGACACTGTGACACTGGAGAAGCTTTCGACCACTTTGGGCCTCAATTGTCTCATCTGCTAAATAGGTTTGAATGATCATCCTTTCCTCATACCATAATACGCACACCTACCTCATAGACTTATTTCAGGAATGAAATTACACACACGCACAAAATGAATAGAACAGCACCTGACACATGTGGAATAAGGGACACAGAAAAAATACTCGCCGTCACTGGACGTCTGTCCCACAGCCTGACATCTGATGTCCTAGGCGCTCTGGCTTGGGGCCTGTCTCTCTCTTTCCACTCAGAGTCCTGACTAGCTTCTCGGTTCTGAGATGAGCTTCATGAACTTAAGCCAGGCTGCCTCTCTTCACCTCAGCTGATCTTCCCCGCTCTTGGATATCTCATGTTGAGGATGTGTAGCTCTCATCAGCCTCTCCTTTGTCACCAGGCTCTCAATCCTGCTCTGCTCAGTCCTGTTACTGCCGGGTTCCTGGGATGACAAGTATGAAATTTTTGACGTTTTTTCAGACAGTGCAAGTATTACCAGGACAATCTTATGCAGGTCTTGGGACTCACAGCTCTCCCAAAGTAAATAAAAATGCTAATTGGCTGTCTGACTACATCTCTCAAATCTCCTGAAAAAAGCCCATAGCTCTGCCACTTGACACCCCAAAGATGAGCTCATTAGGAAGCTGCTGATGAAGAACTGCAGCAACGAAATGACGGCGATCACTGTGGCTAACCTGTTAAGAACTGAGTCACTCATAAGGGACAGCAGCACCTCCACAGGAAATGATGCTGAAACAGGGCCTCAGTTCACACAGTGAAAGATGAGCTTCATTTGGATCCCAAGCTACCTCCCCAAACCCTCACTCCTCACCCTGATTTAATAATAAACTGCTACCTGGCTTAACATCATCGGAGTCAAAACTCTGCGACATTCAAAATGTAGTGGACACAGGGAACTTAAATCAAAGACATCAAAGGAACTCTTAGAAAACCACTGTCAAAATAGTTAGCAATACATGTCTGCCCTTGGTAAACAAGCACGCCAAGTGTATGGACCTTTAAATAAGGGTTTCTGTAACTTTTCTGTGTGACAGTTTACTATCGACACATCTAGCCAAATTCAATACTCTACTCACGAGTCAGCAACCACTTCACTACTTCCAACTCATTAGAAAGTTTCTCTACCTCTTATTATCAGAGGAAAAAAAAAGCTTGACAATCGTTCTATGAACTTGTTAGGAGTAAATTCAGTCCAGTGCACTCTGTCCTTCGTAAAACCCACACACAAAGAAAATCCCGGGACCACACCGTGTTTGTGACTACCACCACAGATCAGTCCCCTCTTGAGCCTCGTCTCACATCTCGCCCAAGTGTTCAGACCCATGATTGCTGCAGTGGCCAGTTCTGTGCAGGTGTAACCGGACAGAATTTTGCCTCAGCTGCACCGGGCGTCTCTCACTTTCTGCCCAGGGCCTCCAGCACGTGCCTCCCGGGAAGGTCACAGGCCCTCTCTCAGCAGTCCCGGGGCGTGCGCAAGCCTGGACCGGCAAGGGAGTGGACACCTTACGGGGAAAGTCTTGACCAAAGGGGATCAGGAGCTGGTGGAGAAATGCTCTCCTTTCATCTTCTGGCAGAAAACTCTGCCCTGCTTCTCAGAGGTTCACAGAGAGACTGTACCCCAGGTGCCGATGGTGGTGAGTTGCTCAATGATGAACCACTGAATAGGCTTTCCCTCCTTTGCTGTTTCCAATCTTCCACTTCTATTCCTTGAGATAAGTTCTCAGAATGAACTACTCACAAGTCATCCCTGTCTCCAGCCCTATGTTTGAGTGGGATACCTTGGCTGAAAAATTTTTATTCTATATCCACTCTACACATTGGATTCATAGCAATGAAACTTAATTTAAAATATTCTTCAGAGTCAAAAGCATAATGGTCATATAAGAGATTATCCTAGGTACCCATCTCTGGAAGCCCTACCAAAGTATCTAGGTCTGTAAACAAAGTGGAATGGTTCTTGGGAACCATGGTTCATGAAACCACCCATCACAGATGGGGTGTCCCAGAAGGCAGACTGCACCACACTTTGGCCTGCAGACTGTTTACCTCCTTGGGATACACACCTGACAATGAGAGAGGAAGGACACAGGAAGGAAGGGGTGGAGAAGTGAAGTCACAATGCAGCCCAACAATGGCCTCACCTGACCCCACTGGAAGCCCCAAGACTAAACTGGCTTGCCAGAATTGTCACGTATTGGACTGAAACAACTGGGCTTTCATACCTCCGTATGAATCATTGGATGGGGACCACTCCAGGGCAGGGAGTGACCCTGGATGAAAGGCTCTCTGCCCATGAAACAGTCCCTGAATGGGGTGATAACTGGAGGCTATCTGTGGAGTGCAAGCCCAGATCCTGGGCCAACGTCTTCCCGGAAGGAACATGTCCCCCAAAGAACCACTGAAGAGCTGGAGGAGAAATTCAGCCCAGCAAAGAGAAAATCAGGAGAGGCAGGGAGGCTGTTTCCAGATATATGATGAGCTCTCATGTGGAAGAGATACTGTGGATAAAACTAGAAACAACTGGTGAATATCTGCTCATGGGTAGGAAGATTTCACCTCAACAGTGAGGTGTAGGGACAGCTATCTAAAGAACTGGGATGTGTCAGTAAGGATCTCACGCAGATGTAAAACAAAGTCTGCATATGGAGCAAACCCAGGAGACAATATCAACTTTCTTTCCAGCCTTGAGATTCTCTGATTCCAAGAGTCAGAGCAATGTTCATAATACAAAACTGTCACTTATGCATCATTCATAGGCAGCACTATCAGCCCTTAGGCGCAAAAAATAAATATGAAAGTTCTATTTGTCATAGCTCCATGAGGAAATAAAGTTGCTAAGCAATAGGAATACTGACTAGTGACTGCAAACACTTCCCAACTTCCAAACACTCACCTCACCAATAAACATCTGTTCATCTACCTGCATATCTACCCAGCTGTCTCTGTCAATATATCCACCTATTTATTCTTCGCTCTTCTGCAGCAAATGAATCACTCCAAGCATACCCACTGCCACCACTGGGCAACAAACCAAGACTTCTCTTGGGACCAGACAGCAGGACATAGCTATCCTAAGGCAGCTCATACATAACTAAAACCAAGCTCACCTTTCCTTTGTCCATACCACGCTCCATCTCATATTTCTTCTATAATCCTTTATTTTGTTAATGGTGGTCTATTAATTCAAACAGTCACAAGCCAAA
Source organism: Moschus berezovskii (assembly GCF_049115385.1). Classification (NCBI taxonomy): domain Eukaryota; kingdom Metazoa; phylum Chordata; class Mammalia; order Artiodactyla; family Moschidae; genus Moschus; species Moschus berezovskii. The sequence goes on along the minus strand of NC_142475.1, from coordinate 14,538,633 downwards.
AATGCTAGAGTCTGTGAGTTTCAGAGCCAGACAGACTTTATGACAAGACTGACTTTTCCCATTATTATATGGACATCAGCAAGTTACATAAACTCTTCTGAGTCTCATATTTCTTAGTTACATCATTGGGATAATCCCTATGTCACTGGGTTGTCTTGCAACAAGGGGACACTTTGTGGGAGAAAAGCTAACAGGAACTGGAAGAAGAGGGCAAAAAAGAGGGCCTATCAAAGATGACGTCATCTTTTTTTTTTCCCTTTCTTTTCTTTTGCCAAGAATTGGCCCAAAGTTTCTAGATGAGAGAGGAGATTCTCCTTCTCCATCATCCTGTTCTCTCACACTTTCTGTTAGCCTAGAACCTTGTTCTGGTACATCTAAATGTTAGAATACGAATTAAACAATCATTTCCAGCCTCACATCTATTGGAAATATGCTCAAAATTCCAAGTGACCTACTTTTTGTACAATGGTTGGTAAATTGGCAACTGTTCAAACTTAAGTAATATAACAAAAGGTCACTTAAAATAGCTATGTAGCTGCATCTATAGCTTCTAATACTCTCTCCAGGCCCCTATACTAAAGATGAAAGGTACACATTTGATCAAAACTCCCCCAACATTTCACATCAGTGTTCCACCAGCCAGCAGGACCCTTTCTTTTTCCATCACGGCACCCTAAAATTGCCCAGAAACTTTCATCGGCTGAAATAACAAAGTCTTGATCCTAGGTTTTCTTAACACAGATGCCTCCTGGACATCTCATTTATAATTCTCTATATTCTTATTATCAAATCCAATCTGCACTGTCTCGCTTTTGAAGTTCTTACCACCCATAGCTGAACGTTGATTAATATGCTGGAGCCTCCCCATTCATTAAAATGGTGAGTCTTGGCAACTGGATGCCTAGATGGCTACTTCTTTACAGACTATCATCCTTCTTACTCCCTCCATGTCCCCCACCAAACCTCCTCCTCCCAAGAGACCATTGATTTTGTAAGAGTGGAGCACTAAGAGTTTTAACAGCAATACTCTAACAAAGCAGCAGTGTATCATCCCACAGTTCACAATCACCCTGAGCATCATTTGCTAACTCATCATGTGAATGGTTGGATATTCTTCTCAAGCACCATTAATAATTCCGTGGATGCTGTCTCCTCAGGAGAAAGAATCTACTTTTGCTTTTCTTCCTTTGAGGAAAAAAGAATTATTCCTAAGACTATTAATCTCAAACATCATTCATTGAATAACAACTTTGTGTCAAAGCTTTCATGGACAGTATCTCACTGAATATTCAAACAACTCAATGAGGCATAAGAACCCCATTTTGCAGAAGGAAAACCTGAGGCCCAGAGGTCCTGAACTGTGTAGGGCAAGTCATGGATGGTTCAGCCCGTCTGCTCTGTCCTTCTGTGTCTCTGCTCACTCAGGATTGCCGTTCTTTCTATTATAGTTGAAGCTGGTGGTCTACTGGAAGCATAAATTTGGGTAGAGGGAACATTCCCAAAGGGAGGGATCCTGGGTAGACACACCTTTCTCAAGTTCTAGCTCCTTAACTGGAAGCCCACTACTTATTTTTTGCTTCTTTCACTGAAATATGAGAAAAGAGAATCCGGAGTCAGTGCAGACTGTGACAGAATGCTCTTCTAAGGAGAGCCCCGCCCACTCCGCTTTGGTGTGATGGGGCACAGGCGGATGTAATGGGACACAGGCGGATGTGATGGGGCACAGGCGGATGTAATGGGGCACAGGCGGATGTAATGGGGCACAGACGGAAAGGGAACCACCGACCGCTAGAAACAGTGCAGCTGTTCAAGACTTCACCTTCCTGTGATTCCAATAGCTTCCTGCAAAAAAATCAACCCCAGAGTCTCATCCATTATTCATAGAGCCAAGGTTTAATCTGCCTCCCCAGCACAGTTGCTAATCTAGTGGGCATGGACAAGCTGCCGAATCTCTTTAAAGCCTGAAGGCATACTTGAGGAAAATTGGTTGAGTGGTGGTATACTGGGCAGATGGAGAGGAAAAAGACTAGAACAAAGATCAGAGAAGAAAAGTACCTGATTCATAGACTTCTTTAGGGGAGAAGTGAAAACCTGGACAGGTAATGAGAAACCTGACGCATCGTAAACACGAGCTGATCGTTACGATGATTCTTTGATGTCTCACTCCTATTAGGAACTAACCAAGCCACCTAGTTCTTACACATTGCTCAAAATAAATGGTTTTTCCAAATTACTTAATCTTCTGTTTTTCTTATGACTCAGGTTAACATATTACCTTTTTTAAAGCTAAAATAGGTTATTGACCCACTGAAAGTAGAATTTTCCTATTTAGTGAAAGTGAAAGTGGCTCAGTAGTGTCCGACTCTTTACCACCCCCATGACTATACAGTCCATGGAATTCTCCAGGCCAGAATACTGGAGTGGGTAACCTCTCCCTTCTCCAGGGGACCTTCCCAATCCAGGGATCGAACCCAGGTCTCTGGCATTACAGGCAGATTCCTTACCAGCTGAGTCATCAGGGAAGCCCAAGAATACTGGAGTGGGTAGCCAATCCCTTCTCTGATGGATCTTCCTGACCCAGGAATCCAACTGGGGTCTCCTGCATTGCAGGTGGATTCTTAATCAACGGGGCTATCAAAGAAGTCCCCTTCCTATTTAGTGATGTTCTTAAAACACTATGTCTTATAATGAAAAGCAATGACAAAGTGATAGATTACTTTTGACTTCTAGAATATAGTGTAGAATGTGGTAACATGCTGAAAAGAAAGGATTGATCTAGAAAACAGAAGATAAGGATTCCAGGCATTCCTTTCTCTGTTGAAATGGTCCGATGTGGAAACCACATAAGAGTGTTTCACAGACTTGAAACCTGTAACAATCTTCAATTTCTATCCTAGTTTAACCATTTTATTTTAGTCGTTAGCTTCTCCTACTAAAGAAGTCAAAACTTTTCTTTGTTCGTTACTTAATTCATCTACCCATTCATTTTTTTAATTCAAAAAGAATTTTTGAGAGCCTATTATATACATAGCAATGAGATACAGATTTGTGACAAAAGAGAAGCATAAAAAAACCAACAAAAGTTCAGAGAGAGAAACACTGTGTATGGCTGAGAATAACTATCCTAACTGGAAAGGCTTCTTTGGGCTTTTTTGAGAGTAACTATCCTAATTAGCTAGCAAAGTAATGCTCAAAATTCTCCAAGCCAGGCTTCAACAGTATGTGAACTGTGAAATTCCAGATGTTCAAGCTGGATTTAGAAAAGCCAGAGGAACCAGAGATGAAATTGCCAACATCTGCTAGATCACTGAAAAAGCAAGAGTTCTAGAAAAATATCTATTTCTGCTTTATTGACTATGCCAAAGTCTTTGACTGTGTGGATCACCACAAACTGGAAAATTCTACAAGAGATGGGAATACCAGACCACCTGACCTGCCTCCTGAGAAATCTGTATGCAGGTCAAGAAGCAACACTTAGAACTGGACATGGAACAACAGACTGGTTCCAAATAGGGAAAGGAGTACATCAAGGCTGTATATTGTCACCCTGCTTATTTAACTTCTATGCAGAGTACATCATGAGAAATGCTGGGCTGGATGAAGCACAAGCTGGAATCAAGATTGCCGGGAGAAATATCAATAACCTCAGATATTCAGATGACATCACATTTATGGAAGAAAGCAAAGAAAAACTGAAGAGCCTCTTAATGAAAGTGAAAGAGGAGAGTGAAAAAGTTGGCTTAAGGCCCAACATTCAGAAAACTAAGATCATGGCATCTGGTCCCATCACTTCATGGCAAATAGATGGGGAAACAGTGGAAACAGTGTCAGATTTTATTTTGGGGGGGCTCCAAAATCACTGCAGATGGTGACTACAATCATGAAATTAAAAGATGCTTGCTCCTTGGAAGAAAAGTTATGAGCAACCTAGACAGCATATTTGGAAAAAGAAATGGCAACCCACTCCAGTATACTTGCCTGGAGAATCCTAGGGACAGAGGAGCTTGGTGGGCTGCTGCCTATGGGGTCGCACAGGGTTGGACATGACTGAAATGACTTAGCAGCAGCAGCAGCAGTAGACAGCATATCAAAAGGCAGAGACACTCCTTTGCTGACAAAGGTCCATCTAGTCAAGGCTATGGTTTTTCCAGTAGTCATGTATGGATGTGAGAGTTGGACTATAAAGAAAGCTGAGCACTGAAGAATTGATGCTTTTGTACTGTGGTGTTGGAGAAGCCTCTTGAGAGTCCCTTGGACTGCAAGGAGATTCAACCAGTCCATCCTAAAGGAAATCAGTCCTGAATATTCATTGAAAGGACTGATGCTGAAGCTGAAACTCCCATACTTTGGCCACCTGATGTGAAGAACTGACTCATTTTAAAAGACCCTGGTGCTGGGAAAGATTAAAGGTGGGAGCAGAAGGGGACAACAGAGGATGAGATGGTTGGATGGTATCACCAACTCAATGGACATGAGTTTGAGTGAACTCTGGGAGTTGCTGTTGGACAGGGAGGCCTGGCGTGCTGTAGTCTATGGGGTCGCAAAGAGTCGGACACAACTGAGAGACTGAACTGAACGGATCCTAATTAGAAGGGCTTCCCAGGTGGCTCAGTGGGTAAAGAAACTGCCTGTAATGCAGGAGACCCCAGAGACATGGATTCGATTCCTGGGCTGGGAAGATTCCCTGGAGGAAGGCACAGCAACCCATTCCAGTACTCTTGCCTGGAAAATCACATGAAGAGAGGAGCCTGTCTGGCTGCAGTCCATGGGGTTGCAAAGAGTCGGACATGACTGAAGCGACTGAGCACAGCACACAGAACATCCTAATTAGAAAGGCATTTTGGCATTTGAGCTGGTCCTTGAACAGTGTTTGGCATGCAACTGGTGTTCTGTAAATATTTATTAAATAAATTAATGTTATTCAATCACTCAATTAAATAGTGAATTAGAATGAGCAGGTAAGATTTCAGCAGGTGGATACAGAAAAGGAGGTTGGTTTGGGGAAGGCAAAGAGACTTGGATAAAAGGAGGTTGGTTTGGGGAAGGCAAAGAGACTTGGATGTGACACAGAATACATGGAACAGAGAATCTTCTGGACTTCCAGAACACAGACCACCTGAGAGAAAAGGTATGACCACTATAATAGCTTGCAAATACAAAGTGAAAGGTTTAAGAAGTGCTGGCTATTGTCTTACAGAAAGTAGGGTGACTCACTGACTTTTTAAAATTGATGGTACACAGAGGCATACTTAAAGAATAAGCATAAAGGCATACTTGAGGGACATTGGTTGGGTGGTGGTGTACCAGACAGATGGAAATGAGAAAGACCAGAACAAAGATGTCAAGATGGCATCACTGTTGTCTACTCAATATACCCTGAAGGAAAAAAAAAGAAAGACTGGGCCAGTACCCTGTTTTGCATTGTGTCTTGTGCTCTCAAATCCAATCCCACTTCTTGGAGGCTTGTTATGAAAATACACAAGTGGCAGTTTATAGTATAAACTCAAAAGTCTTCTGATAGAAACACCAAGGGAAAATGGGAGAAAATGCAACTTACAAATCTGGTCAGAATAACTCTGGAATGAAATATTGTAATTTTGCAAAGAGATGAAGCATGACTAAGGAAGAACATGCATTAACTGCCCATAATGGCTGCTAAAAATTCACATGACATTAAATTAAGTTACTTTAACCTTAAATTAAGAGTCAAGAATGTGCAGAGAATAATAACATTCTTCCTCCAATCATCCGTGTTTAATTTAACTAATGGTAGAACTATGATGGCACTCTCGGCACATGGCTGCATCGTCATCTTAGGGCTTTTCAAAGGCAGTTCTTCTGGCAGAGAGAGAAATCCTGCTAACCCCTTGCTAAGTTTCCCATTGGTTATCATATAAAATTACTCCATTTTAGCAAAACCCATGAACAGTTCAAAAGACAACTTCAGTATTCCCTAGCTGAATACCTACTTAGCTATAACATCATTTTCACTGAGTCATGTATGACCAAAACATCTAATAACAGGTTAATTATAAAGTACCATTTGTTTGACTAACTGGTATACTAACATTTCTATTTCAAGGGATATTTTGCCTGACGTCAAACAAATACTTGATCTGACAACATTTATAAAATATAAGAAAGAAAAGTAACTACGGGGAAGGAAAAGCAGCAAGATGTTGAGAGCAATTTTCTGAGTTAATGTGCTTCTGAGTGAAATTCTTCTCATTTTTCTCTGCTTTTTCCAAATAAGTAGGTATTAATTTTATATTAAAGTCCAACTTAAACAATAAAAGGAGTCTTTCTACTAGGACCTGCTATTAATTCTAGAAACAGTGGAGCTGGACCTGGGATTTAAAGAGATTTCTCCGACACAAACATAAAGGTTTGCTTTATGAGCCTGTCAGAGTGGGTAACACATGGATAGCACTCAATAAATAGTCAATGAATAAGATATAGCATAGAATAACAAGTCAATTTGAGCTATTCCCTTTTATAAAATTTCAGTTCGTTAGCATGATGCCAAGCAAAACACATAATTGGTTATTAAAATGTTAATTTCCACCTGATTGTTGTAGCGGAACTGGCAGAGTGAAATCCTGGGGGAAATCCAGGTGTTCTTCATTAGCTATTTCTTGGCCCTACATTTAAGCCTAAAGTTTTCAAAACACAGACCCAGACACTAGTGAAGCTACAACATAGGGAGGTGGCTCTTTTGAATAGCCTAAACTATCCCCTTCACTTAAGATTTATACAGTACTTTTTAATTTTTGAAGTAAACACTTCAATGTTTTAATTTCCTATCTTCTAAAATATTACATTTGATACTTTCTTGTAAACTCAAGTCACTTTTAGGAACATTAGTTACTGAATTATCATACACTATAATAAGTTCTTAGTGAGATTCTTATACTCCAAATGCTATGATTTTTGAGTTGTGAGTTTTGTTTTGTTCTTCACTTGCAGTTTCTAAAATGTGCCTTGCAGTGTTTAAACTTTTTTTACACACATTTTCTCTTTGCACAGAATGCCTCCCAATAAATTCCTGCTCCACCTATTAAATTCCTACTCACCATTCTCACCTTTCAGTAGTCAGTTTTGCTGATAGCTCAGACTGAGTTACTGTTCTCTGTGTTTCTTATATTCTTTGACTGCTATATTAGCTTACTCCAAAACCTAAGGGCTTAAAACAATTGATATTTACTATATCATATAGTTTTTGTGGGTCAAAAACTTGGAAGTGACTTACTGGGTGGTTCTGGCTCAGAGTCTCTTATAAATTGCAATCAAGATGTTGGCCAGGGTTGCGGTCATCTGATGGCTTGACTAGAGCTGCTGGATCTACTTGTTGGCTAATTTGTGTTGGCTGGTACAGAAAGAAACAATTCTTCACTAAGTGGATCTATCCCCAGGGCTGCTTGAGTATTCTTACAACATGGCAGCTGGCTTCTCCCAGAGTGAGTGATTCATGAGAAATAACAAGGAGAAAGTCACACTGCTTTCTATGCTCTAATCTCAGACATCACACCAATCATTTCTGCTACACTCTATTCATTACAAGTATATTCCTAGTATGAAAAATAAAGATAGCACAAAAAAAGAATATCAATGATGAACATAGATGCAAAAATCCTCAACAAATTCTAGCAAAGAGAATCCAACAGCACATTAAAAGGATCATACATCATTCAAGTAAGTTTATCCCAAGAATGCAAAGATTCTTCAATATATACATATCAGTCAATATGATATACCATATTAACAAACTGAAAGATAAAAACTATCTCAATAGACACAGAGAAAGCTTTCGACAAAATTCAACACCCATTTACGATGAAAACTCTCCAGAAAAATCAACATAGAAGGAACCTGCTAAGTCACTTCAGTCGTGTCCGACTCTGTGTGACCCCATAGATGGTAGCCCACCAGGCTCCGCCGTCTCTGGGATTCTCCAGGCAAGAACACTGGAGTGGGCTGCCATTTCCTTCTCCAAGAAGGAACCTACCTCACCATAATAAAGGCCATATACAAAAAACCTACAGAAAACATTATTCTCAAAGGTGAAAAACTCGAAGTGTTTCCTTTAAGATCAGGAACAATACAAGGGTGCCCACCCTTAACACTATTATTCAACATAGTTTTAGAAGTTCTAGCTACAGCAATTAGAGAAGAAAAACAAATAAAAGGAATCCAGATTGGAAAAAAAGAAGTAAAATCCTCACTGTTTGCAGATGATATGATACTATACATAGAAAACTCTAAAGATGTCACCAGAAAATTAGTAGAGCTATTCAATAAACATAGTAAAGTCACAGGATATAAAATTAATATACAGAAATTTCTTGCATTCTTATACACTAACAATGAAAAACCAGAGAGAGAAACTAAGGAAAAAATCCCAGTCACTATAGCAACAAAAAGGATAAAATACCAAGGAATACACCTACCTAAAGAGACAAAAGACCTGTATGCAGAAAACTATAAGACACTGATGAAAGAAATCAAAGATCACACAAACAGAGGGAGAGATATACCATGTTCCTCGACTGGAAGAATCAATATTGTGAAAACGACTATACTACCAAAAGCAATCCACAGATTCAATGCAATCCCTATTAAACTACCAATGGCATTTTCCCACAGAACTAGAACAAAAAAATTCACAATTTGAAAGGAAACACAAAAGATCCTGAAAAGCCAAGACAATCTTGAGAAAGAAAAATGAAGCTGGAGGAATCAACCTTCCTGACCTCAGACTATACTACAAAACTACAGTCATCAAGACAGTATAGTACTGGCACAAAAACAGAAATATAGACCAATAGAACAAGACAGAAAACCCAGAGATAAATCCAAGCACCTGTAGACAACTTATCTTTGACAAAGGAGGCAAGAATATACAATGGATAAAAGACAACCTCTTCAATAAGTAGTGCTGGGAAAACTGTATGGCTACATGTAAAAGTATTCTAATACTTCCTAACAACATACACAAACATAAACTCTAAATGGATTGAAGACATAAATGTAAGGCCAGAAACTATTAAGCTCTTAAAGGAAAACATAGGTAGTACACTCTGACATTTTATAAATCACAGTAAAATCTTCGTTGACCCACCTCCTAGAGTAATGGAAATAAAAAAAAAATAAACAAAGTAGACCTAATTAAACTTAAAAACTTTTGCACAGCAGCAGAAACAGTAAACAAGATGAAAAGACAGTCCTCAGAATGGAGAAAATTGTTGCAAAAGAAGCAACTGACAAAGGGTTAATCTCCAAAAAATAAACGCAGCTCTGCTGCTGCTGCGGCTGCTAAGTTGCTTCAGTCGTGTCTGACTCTGTGTGACCCCATAGACAGCAGCCCACCAGGCTTCTCCGTCCATGGGATTTTCCAGGCAAGAGTACTGGAGTGGGGTGCCATTGCCTTCTCCGATATGCAGCTCATATAGCTCAATATCAGAAAAACAAACAGTTCAATTAAAAAAAAAAAACAGATATTTCTCCAAAGAAAGATTTCCAATAAATGATGAAAAGATGCTTAATCTTCTTCATCTCGTCTGTTAAAGTCCATATATCCTGAGAAAACCACATTTAAAAAGATACCTGTACCCTAAAGCTTACTGCAGCACTATTTACAATAGCTAGGACATGGAAGCAACGTAGATGTCCATCGGCAGATGAATGGATAAAGAAGGTGTGGTACATACACACAATGGAATATTACTCAGCCATAAAAGGAACGAATTTGAGTCAGCCCCTAGTGAGGTGGATGAACCTAGAGCCTGTAACACAGAGTGAAGTCAGAAAAAGAAAAACAAATATCATATATATGGAATCTAGAAAAGCAGTACTGAAGAACCCATCTGTGGGGAAGGAGGGAAGAGCAGATGTAGAGAACAGACCTGTGGACCCAGCGGGAGAAGGAGAGGGGAGGATGAATGAAGACAGCAGCCCTGACACACACGCACTGCCCTGTGTGAGACAGATAACGAGCGGGAAGTTGCTGTATGACACAGGGAGCCCAGCCCGGAGCTCCTTGCCAGCCTAGAGGGGTGGGATGGGAGAGGGCAGGGAGGCTTACAAGGGACGGGACATATGTATCGTGACGACTGACTCTCACCGCTGTACAGCAGAGACCGACACGACACTGTGAAGCAGTCGCCCTCCAGTCCAAAATAAAGTAAGGCACGAAGTTTAGCCCACATGTAGGGGAAGAGAGTCCAGCTCCGTCTTTTAAAAGGAGATCAAAGAATTGGCGGGCATATTTTAAAGCCACCAAGACTGCTCTTGCTTCATTCTAATTATTTTTTAAACACTGTCATTTTTAGGTTGCTTTTTAGGACATCCTTAAGACATTTATTTTACCCTATATAAAACTAAAGATCTGGGGACTGACTATAGTTAAGTTACAAAGGAATCAAACTTAAAATGAAGTTATAGAGGACTCTCATCTCCCACTTAGGTAGATATGTGTCTGACTTTCGTCAAGGTAGTTACTCTGAATCTCAGCTTCCTGATCTTTAAAGTAGGAATTGTAACCACCAGCCCTGTCCGTAGGATGAAGTGGAATAATACAGGTGAGGGTCCACTGCAAACTGTGAGGTACTGTGTGATTACTGAACCAGGCAGGATGCAGTCAGTACTGCAAGCCCTGTGTGAGCAGAGTCTGGCTTCTAGAATTTACTGCCTTGTTTACTTATCAGTCACCACACAAGAGCCCCTTTATCATCTTTCCTCTCCTCTCGGCCTCAAAATATCTCCAAGCTTGTAACACAGAGTTTGGCGCATCGAAGGTAATCCATAAACATTTGTTGTTGTTCACTACGATACAGACAGTTGTCCTGATTTTCTTTTCAGGTTAAACAGAGGAAACTTTTTAAACAGCTGTATTGCACAAACTAGAACAGAAAGTTATTAAGAAGTACAGGACCATGAATTGTTCAGAGCACAGGTTCTGGGAACAGACTTGGGACAGACTTGGGTTAAACTCATGTCTGCCACTCAGAAGCTTCTGAACTCTGTGAACTCCCTAAGCCTCGGTTTCTTCATATGCAACATGGGGATAACAGCACTGATTATTTGACAAGGTCATAAGGAAGATCAAAGGAGATAATACATGAGAAGCATCTAGAATCCTGCCCGTCACATTTTCAGTACTCCATTAATGTGTATTATTATTCATCATATGATTATTATGAAATGGCTCCATTATTAACAGGGGAAAGATATTCAAACCCATGACAGATGGCACCTTCCTGCTCTCAAGTCCCATTTTGCACTCCAGGATGGCTTACTGAGTCTAGGAAAAAGAGCTCTTCCAGGCTTACCTTCTCTACCTGGGTGGCTATCTATCTAAAACAGCCTGTCTGGCTTAAGCTACTTCCATTTGCTGTCTTTATGAGCCCGGAGGCATGCACAGCTATGAGCACATTTCAGAAATTCGAAAAATAAACAATGAAATGTCTTACGCTTGCCACACATGCATTTTTCCCTACCATGATTTAGGTTGGCTGGTTCTAAGCCATAAAAAGTTTATAATAAGAAAGAAAAAAAGAATGAAATTTCCCAGTTTAAAACTCTTTAACCCCAGCCCTCAAAACTTTCCAACTCAAGGTTAAGATGCGAACAAATGTTCCAACCAATACGTTCATGAAAGATTTAATAATTACTTTGCTTATGAAAGTTTAAACAGCTGCTTAAGTGAGTTAAAAGGCTCCCACCCAGGCAGAATAACTTGCTGTACCCATTAAGAAGGTTTTACAAATCACCAGTCTATGTATTCAGATGAAAGGAAAGCTGCTTTTGCTGCACAGCCTCTAACTTTCAATTATGTATGGAATGAGTTTGTCCATCAGGTCCATCAGGTTTTGTTTATTCCTTCAGCAGGGGTCTTGACAGCATCAGTGTTAAGGCAGTTTCCAAAGGGATTGCTAAGCTTTTCCATCATGTATTTTTAAAAACACATATACAAGAAATAGGCCGAGCCTTTTTCTTTAGGTTATTTTATGTCTTAGCTCCATGAATACAAAGTTCATTATCAAATTGATTGGGAAATTCTAGGAGGTTGCATTACACTCCTTAAAAAAGAATAACATTACTCTTTGGACTTTCACATACACTGCTCCTTCTGCTTGGAATATTCCCCATCCCAACTCCATCCCCATGACCTTTTGCATGGTTAACCCTTCACGGTTAACTGTTCTGCTGTGGAATAAGCTGGATCTCACCAGAAAGCCTTCCTTGGCCTCCTTGACCGGGACAGTTCTCCCCATCATACCACTTGGCTTCCATACTACAGCACTTAGCACCTGTTGCTGCAGTTACTTGTTTAACTCCCTGTCTCTACCATGAAACCTCACAAATTACTGAGGTCAAATTATATCAACATAGGGTAAATTCTGTGCAGAATTCCTCAATAAATTCCTGCAGAATTAATGAGTAAATTCTCCAAGTCACCCAAACTGCACTTTTTTCTTCTCTCCAAACTTTAACAACTCTTGCCAGTTTTATTTCTTAAATATTTCCTGAATCCATCTCCTCTTTTCCAACACTATTTCAATTGTCTCTGTTCAAATCCAGCTAATCTCCAGGCTGAATTTCAGCCTTTGTCCCTCAAATACATACAGTGGGTAGAGTGAGTCAAAATGAAAACTCCACCGCTAGCCACACCTTTCAGTCCCTCCCTGGTACTAACAGGACAAAGCCCAGCCCTTCGAGGGGCACTGTGGTTAGTCCCTCCTGATGCACCCCTCCTGATTCTCAGTTCCTTGCTCCTGCATCAGTTCTGCTCTGCTCTCTTCAAAGAAGGCTAACATTTACTGAGGGTCAGAGAGGCATAATAACCTACCAACAAAATGCCAGAGGCAGGATGTGAGTTCTACGAGCTACATTTCTAACCACAGTGCTATGTTGCCCACCCAATGCTACTGCTGTAACCCTAGTGCCTGCCACACACCGCATATTCCATAAATGTGTACTGAATGAATGAATGAACAGTTGAAAGTGGGAAGAATATAAAAAACACCAAAATATGAACTATCCAATAGATCTTACTCCTCTTTTCGCCTGTTGCCCAGAAAGTTTGGGGATTATTACAAAACAACCTGTTAGAGATTTCCAGTGCACATCAGCACATTAAAGGCTTAAGAAGTTCTTAAAAAAAAAAAAAAAAGTGGGGTGTTTGTTTAACTTTTCTCAATAGAAGAGTTCCTAACTGTATTTGAACACGGAATGTTTTCTTTAAAAAAAGAAAGAAAAGAACACCTACCAACACCCCTACTCTGTGAAAGACTGAAAAGGCTCCCGCTGTGTCTGAGCATCTGAGAGCACACAGTCTGCACTGTCAAGCTCCTGATAATCTCCAGGTATTCTTTTTTTTAAGAAAGGAATTATAAGGCTGGAAATGACCTTTGAGCTTTTCCAGACAAAGTCCCCCATTCTGTATTTGAAGGATTAAGTGGTCCAAAGTTGCTCAGGTTATTTGTGGCAGAAATAAAACCAGCAACAAGGCTTGGCAACTCCCACCCAGCGGGTCCTTTGCATCAGTCCACACCAGTGACTCTCCATGTGCAGTGACCTCTGTCCCTCAGGGGACATCTAGCAGCGCCTAGAGACATCTTTGATGGTCTCGGCTGGGGAGTAGGGGACAGACAGGGAACACTGCTAAATATTCCACAATGTAAACCACGGCCTCCCACAACAAAGAACTATCTGGCCTCAAATATCAATAGTGATGACGCTGAGAAACTCTGTCCCACACTAAACAAAAGAAGAAGCAAACTGTCCAGTGAACACACTAGAGCTTTCATTTCAACATTTCCCGCTAGCCTGCATAGTGCGGCATTATATTTGAAATAATACCGGCATATAAAAATGAAATTGTCCTTTGAATCCCTGAAAATAACTGCTGCTGGAAAAAAGCTTAGATTAAAAAAAAAAATCCCCCCTACCCCCATCAAGGCTTTACTGAAATGAGTTTGGATATTATCAACCAAAAAAAAAAAAAAACAAAACCCAAAGACACTTCTTTACATACAATTCCCTCAGAAGAATTCTTGAATGTATTAACTTTTAAAAATTACTGCATTTACTAAGCAAGACCTCAGAATAAGGCCTAGGAGGTCACTGAGCAGCAACAGCAGCCAGCCAGCCCTAGGCCAGAGCAAGAGACTCTGCTCCTGGTGGGCGTCTCCCCCACGCTGCCCCGCGGCCCTGGTCCCATGTCCCTGTCACGGCAGTTTGAGCACAACCCTCCTTCTGTGTTTGCTTGTTTGAGGGGGAGGCCCTGGAAGGATCATCGACGAAGCCTGGGAAAGGACTGTGTGGGGTGAAGCCAGCACGGGGTCCCACCTACACTGGGGGCTCCCAGAGGTCGCTCACAGGCAGCCTCTGCTTTCCAGGAAAGAGGCTCACTCTTGGGAGTGTCTTCAGAGCATTTCCTCATTGGGTTTCTCTGCCACCGTTCTCTAAGATGTCATCACTGGGGAAGCTGAACAAAGCATACACCCCACCCAAGCTTCCTGCACTATTTTTGCAACTTCTTGGAAGCTTAAAATTATTTCCAAATAAAAAGTGTTTTTTAGATGATGAGATCGGTGGTAGATCTATTTTGTCTTTGTCTCTGGTCTTTGGCTAAAACAGAATCACCTGATTACCGGATTGGTGAGCGTAAAGGTGGATGAATAGGGGCACAGGGGAAGAGGGCATCAGAAAGTGTCACTGACACCAAAGCAGTGCTGCGTCCGTCAGCCGCTCTTCCAAAGGGACAGGGAGCTAAAGAGGCTGAGACCCGAATCAGACTCCATGGAGAGACGACGCGGAGCAAGAATGGGCCCGGCACAGGTGGGTCCCAGTAACAACCCTCATGGGTGCTCTAAGGAGACTGCAAGGCAACAAGGGACAGCATGTCTGAGAGCTCTTCATGCCCAGGAAAGTGCTATCAGAAGAAAAAGCGTGAGAGAAAGACACAGATAACGACTTGGCAGGCAGAGCATGACTTGGATCGTGAGTCAACGAAGTCCCACAGATTCACACACTACCTGTCCAGCTAAAATGCACCCAGGCTCATGGAGTATCTTTGAGGTAGAAAGAAATGGGAGTCGGGAAACCTGCGGTCACCTTCCAGATGGGCCCTATCACACATGTGTTGTGTCTCCTAGGACAAAGTCACTCAGACTCAGTTTCCCCATCTGCGGGGCAGGGAATGGGTGCTGATCGCTAAGAGCCTTACCTGTCCGTCTCACTTGTGTAAGACTCTTCTAATAGGTATGATACCCTCTACTGACTTACTGAAAAATAAAACCTATTCATGAATGGCAATAAGTTTCCTATGAGTTTTCCAATGCACATTCGCTCTTTAATACATGGGAGTAGAATAACATGGCTATTTTAGGGCCAGGGAGGATCAGCTCAGAAGGCAAGGAGCTCTCATTCCCACCCTTTCAGATTCATTCTCAACCATGGATGGGCCTCACAAATACAGTGATTTCCCAGGGGTAAAGCTGTCTGAGAGAAAGGAGTTCGAAGGCCTATTGTCACACAGATGGCCAAAAAACACATGAAAGAAATGCTCAACATCACTAATTATTAGAGAACTGAAAAACAAAACTACCATGAGGTCTCATCTCACACCAGTCGGAATGGCCAGCATCAAAATAGTTACAAAAAATATATGCTATATGCTAGGAAAGATGTGGAGAAAAGGGAACCCTCCTACATGGTGGGAATGTAAATTGGTACAGCCACTACGGAGAACAGTATTGAGATTCTTTAAAAAAACTATACATAGAACTACCATATGACCCAGCAATCCCACTCCTAGGCATACACTGGGAGAAAATCATAATTCCAAAAGATATATGCATCCCAATATTCACTGCAGCACTATGTATTAATACAATAGCTAGCATATGGAAGCAATATAAGTGTCTTTCAACAGAGGAATAGATAAAGAAGATGTGGTACAAATATACAATGGAATATTACTCAGCCATAAAGAGGAAGAAAACTGTGCCATTTGCAGAGACACAGATGGACCTAGAGACTTCATACAGACTGAAGCAAGTCAGAAAGCGAAGAACAAATATCATGTGACACCATGTACATGCAGAGTTTAGAAGGGTGATACAGATGGGCTCGTTGGAAGAGCAGAGCTAGAGACACAGACACAGAGAACAAACGTGTAAACGTCAAGTGGGGGAGGGTGGGGTGAATTTGGAGTTGGGATCGACATGTATACACTGCTGTACTGAAGGCAGGTAACTCATGAGAACCTGCTGTGTAGCACAGGAGATTCTAGTCAATGCTCTGCGGTAACAAATGGAAAGGCATTTTCATTTATGGCATGTAGATGGGGAAACTTCATGGCAAATCGATGGGGAAACAACGGAAACAGTGAGAGATGTTATTTATTTATTTATTTTTAGTTCCAAAAAATAAAGAGACTTTATTTTGGGGGAGGGACTCCAAAATTACTGCAGATGGTGACTGCAGCCATGAAATTAAAAGACGCTTACTCCTTGGAAGAAAAGCTATGACCAAACTAGATAGCATATTAAAAAGCAGAGACATTATTTTGCCAACAAAGGTCCGTTTAGTCAAAGCTATGGTTTTTCCAGTAGTCATGAATGGATGTATGACTATAAAGAAAGCTGAGAGCCAAAGAATTAATGCTTTTGTACTGTGGTGTTGGAGAAGACTCTTGAGAGTTCCTTGCACTGCAAGGAGATCCAACCAGTCAACCCTAAAGTAAATCAACCCTGAATATTCATTGGAAGGACTGATGCTGAAGTTGAAACTCCAATACTTTGGCCACCTAATGCGACGAGGTGACTCATTGGAAAAGACCCTGATGCTGGGGAAGATTGAAGGCAGGAGGAGAAGGGGACGACAGAGGATGAGATGGTTGGATGGCATCACTGACTCAATGGATATGAGTTTGAGCATGCTCTGGGAGCTGGTGATGGACAGGGAAGCCTGGCGTGCTGCAGTCCGTGGGGTCACAAAGAGTCAGAGACGACTGAGCAACTGAACTGAACTGAAGTGGAAAGGAAATTCATAGAAATAAATTATATATATAATGATACAGTTTGTTGTACAGTAGGAACTAACACAACATTGTAAAACAACTATATTTCAATAAAAATTAACATTTTTAAAAATGGCCTAACGTCAGAGCTTCCAGCAACCTGCTTTTCATCAGTGAAATGCACCCCCGCAAAGTGTTCAGGTCTGCTGAACCCTGCACAACACGCCCAAATCACAGAGGAGCAGTTTCCGAAGAAGAAAGAGTGGAGAGAGGATTGCAGGCCTGGAGGAGCAGTCTTGCGGGGCTTTTAGGAAGCGGGTAGGATGTGTGTCTATAATACCCTTATTCTGCCTTTTCATATATTGCAACCCAATAAAGTATTTGTATCATTGGCATTTTTTAAAGCCTGTGGTTAATTCAGTCAAGGCTTATGTCTGAACTATGTAACAGGGTTCTGAAACTAATGCTTTGTTAATCACATATATACTTTTCCGGAGCCAAAATTCACAACGTGTTATCCATAGATCTTGGGCCAAATCAGAAGGATTCTTTATGTGTTAAATGCTTTCCTTTCATCAAGGTACTGTGTATGTATGAGATATAAGGTGGGTGTCAGTGCCGAAGAGCTTCGGCCACTGCCTGGGTGTTAGACCACTTTCAGGTCACCCATGATGCTTGGCTGCAGGCAGAATAACAATAGTTTCAAAACATAGCCTCTTCATTTTTAACAATAATATCCTCTGCAACTGGTTTGCTCAGCATTATTCAGCATTGTTCCTCAGTTGTTAATAAGAAACAAGGTAGCAAGGATATGTCAGGGATAAGTAGGTCAACGTAAGCTATCAAGACCAATATTTATGTCGTTGTCAACAGACTAATTTAAATCAAAGTTTTATTAAAATTAAAATCAAAGTTAAGTGATTTTAGAAAAGTTTGTCAGGGTTTAGGAGAGCTGAACCCCCTCACTAGCCAGTGAAAGAATGGGTCCTAGGTGGCATGGGATCTCCACCATACATCTCTTTTCCCCCTTTCTTCATGCTAATTTTCCACTCATTTATGAATAGTACTATATAATTTAACCAAAACTGCTTGGAAAAGGGAATGGCAACCCACTCCAGTGTTCTTGCCTGGAGAATCCCAGGGACAGGGGAGCCTGGTGAGCTACCATCCACGGGGTCGCACAGGGTCGGACACGACTGAAGCAACTTAGCAGCAGCAGCAGCCTCCTACTTAACTCCCCGAAACTTTTCCCAACGTGATCTCTTTTCCTCTGTCTTCCTCACCTCCAATCACTCACTTCAGCATTTACCTTTATTTTACTTTTATTTATTTTTTTGGGGAGGGGGACTTCCCTGATAGTTCAGTTGGTAAAGAATCCACCTGCAATGCAGGAGACCCCAGTTTGATTCCAAATCTGTATTGAATTTATTACAATATTGCTTCTGCTTTATATTTTGGTTTTGTGACTGTGAGACATCCCTCCCCAACCAGGGACAGTATCTGCACATCCTGCATGGGAAGGTGCAGTCTTAACCAACGGCATGCCTTCAAAGTCCCAGCACTTACCTTTACCATAACTCTTGTCTTATAGGGGACAGGACAGGGACCTGACAGCTTGGAAACTTCACTTTGAGACTGGCATTTTAAAAGATAACTGAACTGCATTGCAAAGATGCAGAAGTAGAAAAAGAACAGAAGAAAAGAAAGTCAGGAGGGAAATTTCAAGGGCCTGAATCAGAACAGTAACAACATAAAGACAAAGCAGGAATAGATTTTTTTTTTAAAATAGGTTGAAAGTAGACTGAACAGGATACGTTCTTAACTGCAGGACAGTAATAGAGAGGAGAGAATGAAAAATAACTTGAAGTCTCTGAACTGTGCTCAAAAGTAAATATGGCTCCATTAATAGAGACAAGAAACCAAGATGAGGTGTCAGGTGTGTGGGAGTTGATGAACTCGAGTTTAGCCATATAGAAATGTATTTAGGGGTGATGTCCAATATGCCCATGGACAACCAATGTTCTAAATAGGCAGGAAAACTTTTGGATTTAAAGAGAATAGAGATTAAGAAAATCGTCCATTCATTTTCTTCTCTTTTTTTCATTTCTCTCCTCATTTCACTGAAATAAAATATGTATGGAGAAGCCACTGCCGGCCAAATTCTGGGATAGGCGTTAGGGAAAAAAAGAAAGAAAGTAAACAGAAAGCTCATGGCATCTGCAACAAGCTCTGGTGGGACATGATAGTCTAACAATGGCATCAAGTGGTGGAATGAGCAGAGGGTTCCCCGAGGAGGCTTTGTCAGGGACGTACTGTGCCTACTTGCGTTCAGTAAGTTGCCTAACCCCTAGGGGGAAAACACACGCTTTCGGCTTCCCTTCACAGCCTGGACACCCTCTGTGGTTCCAGGAAGACTGTAAGGCAGACTCCCCCCATACACAGCCACGTGGACTTCACTCCACAGCACTCACCCACATTCCTTCTGGGGAGGTAATGCTGTGACTTCTCTGTGGGAGACCTTTTGCTAATCTTCCATCTTTTATATCTAGGTAACAAAATATTTATAACTAACTCTTGGAATGCTACGCAACATTATGATTGAGGTAAAATCCTGATTCCTAGGACCTCTCTGCAATTGTCCATCACACACCTGGAGAAGGTGCTACCCCATAGAATATAGACTGAGGCATCTTTACAGAGAATAGGATGCTAAGACTCAGGCAAGCCCTGCAATTCCACTCCTAGGCACTTGTTGTTGTTTATAAAGAAGGAAAACATATGGCCAGGAGAAGATTTATGCAAGAATGTTCACAAAAGCTTTACTCATAACAGTAAAAAAAACCAGAAGCCACCAAAACGTCCATCATCCTTGGTGAATGGATAAACACATTGAGGTCTAGCCTCACAATGAAATATTACTCAGCAGAATAAAGAAAGGAGCAGCAGATAGAACATGGATAAACCTCAAAAGCATTATGCTGAGTGAATGAAGCCAGTGTGAAAGACTCCATGTACATGATTCTGTCTACATGAAATTCTAGAGAAGAAAGAATTATAGTTTCAGGAAGCAGATCGTGGTCCCTCAGGGACAGGGGAGTAGAGGAGGAGATGGATTGCAAGGGGCCCAAGGGAACATCTGGGGTGAGGAAAATATTCTCCATTATGGTTGGGGTTATATTACTGGGTGCATTTTTCAACACTCATAGAATTATACACTTTAATTTGGTAAGCTTACTTTTTGTGAACTATACCTCAATAAAACTGATTGAAAAGGCAATCCTGCAGGGCTGAGGAGAAGACTGAGCATCTTCATTGGTGGGAAGATGCCAATGGCTCCTGGGAAGCTCTGAGCCAGCACCACCGCAACCTTCCAGCTGCTGCTGCCTGGGAATGCCTCTGTTTTAATGCGTCAGCCACAGACCCTGACTCCCACTGGCCACTTCAGACTACGGTTCTGATAACTCACTCTCACCTTGCCCCCTGTCCTTAGGCTAGAACCAGCGTGCACATCTGGACGGCTGATAAAAATAGAATCCTAAACCCCTCCCACATGGACTAACAACCTTAACATAGCAACATTTTGTCCTGGAAGTACTGACAGTAAGGATTACACTCCAAGGGGTCTTGACTACTCAGTTCCTGGAACCTGAACTCTTGGCTCTTCTATTGCCTCTGTTTCCTGAAGAGACAAGGGGTTTCTTTCTTTTCTCAACACTTTAAAACTATAATTTTGCTATGGCTGTCTGACTCCCCTGGTCCTACTGGGATCTTGCTTTTCCACTAAATCTGTGGCTTATAACCCCAGGGTTGATGCATGCCCAGCCCTGGGAGCAGTTCATTTAGGAAGGGAGAAAAGGGTTCTGAACTTACAATGAATCTGTACTTCCACACAGCCCTTAAGTCTGAGAGAGGACCCAAGCTAGGACACATGCAGAAGTTTCTCCATCTCTGCGCACTTGTTCTTTCATCCCGCTGATCTCCTTAAACAAAATTCAAGTCTAAACTTCCTGAACGGCTTTATTTTAGGGGCTATTTTCAGAATTCCAATACCAACTAATAAAAAAGATTCATACCAGAAACTTTATAAAAGCCGTTTTTTTTGTACACTTGATGTCATAGGCAGAAAACAGGACATTCAGTGGGTGCCTGTGACGCAACAAACACTGTATTAAGAGGCTATCGGATGTGCATTATCTAATCTAGTCCTCACAATAATCCTGTTCTTCCCCTTCTTTGTATATAAATTCTCTTAGACTTAGAGAATAAGTAACTCACTGAAGTTATTTAATCTTCAGCTAGTACAGAGTTTGAATATGTATCTAGGAATATTTGATTTTCCAAAAAAAAAAAAAAGAAACCCAAACACCTCTAAAGATTTCACATAAACTGTGGCCTACAGTTTGGTTTAATATTCACAAGGGTTTGGATTTGAGTCCCTTCTCAGCCATTTACTAGCTGTATGGACCTTAGGCAAGTGAGTTTCCTTCTAGATTATTTTTCCTCTTCTGTAAAATGAAGAAAATAGACCTACTTCACAGAGCTTTGAAAAGATGAAGTAAGACAAGTCACACAATAAGTGTACTATCAACAATTGGCATGATCTCAAATGCCAAGCTGGTTCCAACTGGAAGAAATACGACACAAATAGACAAATACTGCCCTCAGCTATTCAGAGTTGAACTTCCACACAGCGGGTCATTTTTTGCCCTTCGGTTAGTCCTGCCCTTGTTCATTCAATGTAGTAAACTTTTAATAGGGAAAATGTGTGTGTGTGTGTGTGTGTGTGTGTTAGCTACTCAGTAGCACTCCAGGCTCCTTGGTCCATGGGATTTCCCAGGCAAGAATACTGAAGTGGGTTGCCATTTCCTCCTCCAGGAGATCTTCCCCACCCAGGGATTGAACCTGGGTCTCCTGCATTGCAGGTAGATTCTTTACCATCTGAACCAGCAGGAAAGCCGTGTGTGTGTGTGTGTGTGTGTGAAGTGTCTGCCTTTAATGAGTCTACGAGGATCTGCTCTGCAGATTCATGCTCTTTCCTAAACTGTTTCTAAACACTGAAGCTTGACTGCAGCATCCTGTTTCCAGGCGGTCCATCCCTTCCCTGTGTCTTCCCTCACCTGCTCCGGATACTTGCTCCCAGTGATCTCCGCCACCGTGTTGAAGGAGTCAGCATCTGGATAGCTCTTTGCCCCCATCTTCAGCTGAATGACAATTCTGTTCCCGCGAGAAGCCATTCTTGACATCATCTCTGCGTCTTCCACCGTAATACAAGCTGTTGGGATCTTCGGCACACCATTCTGGTATTCCTGAATACCTGTGTGAGGACTTGAGAAAAGAAGTCACCAGGTTACCTTGATAGTGGAAATGGACCAAACGTATTTTTTAAAAGCCCCTGTGTTCGACATTTGATTTTCACTGGTCTTTGTTTGCATGCGAGGAATGGAAAGGGTGGGCAATACTGGTTTACTTGCTTTTGATGTTTTTTTTTTTTTTATAAAGTTAACTTAGAAACTTCAGTTTAATAATAATTTCATTGAAAACATTCCATAAAATGTATTTTGACAATTTGAATAATCCTTTAAAAAGTTGCAAATTGCTTCAACCTCAGTGTCTTCAAGACCAAGAGGTGAACACATGTGTTCGAGGAGACAAAACTCTACTGCAGCTACAGACCAGAGGACCCACAAACTGGCGTAGATACATCTGGCTCTCTGGTCTGGCTCGAGTGCTGCTGTCTTCCCACCCGAACACAGAGGTCTGCAATGTAGCCCTGCGTAAGTGTAGAATGCTCTGCAGGAAAACCACAGAACAATGTCGGAGGAAATGCTTGCGTTTCCATGAGGAAAAGGGCCAGATAAAGACAGCCCGCTGATGTCACCACTACAAGAAAACGGCTCCTGAATGCTCTCCCATCAGTCTATTCCTGTCTTCTGCGGAAGCGCAAGCCAAGGGCCTCCTTATCCAAACTAAATTTTTTTAATATTTCCATACTTGCTTCAAGTTGTCTCATATTCAGAGAAAAGTGCTTCTCCTCCTTTTAGCCGTAACACATTTCTCTCCTGGAGAAGTGACTTCACTCTTCACGTGCACAAACATGATGATGCAGTCTTACCACTGCTTCCTTGGTGTGACTACATTCTCGTGACCATGTATTAGGTGATGACTTACTGACTTAGAGAAAGAGCACAGCAAAGTGATTAAGAATAGAGATTCTGGATTCAAATCTGGACTGTGCCACTTATTACTAATTGGCCTTGGGCAAGTTACACATCAGACTTCCCTGGTGGCTCAGCGGGTAAAGAATCTGCCTGCAATGCAGGAGGCCCAGGTTGGATTCCTGGGTCAGGAAGATCCCCTGGAGGAGGGCATGACAACCCACTCCAGTATTCTCACTTGGAGAGTCCCAAGGAAGAGGTGCCTGGTGGGTGATGGTCCCTAGGGTCACAAAGAGTCAGACACAACTGAAGTGACTGAGTATGCACGCACTCAAGTTATACATCTTTGCTTCAGTGGCTTCATCTGTGATTGACGATGGTAATTATAATATCCACTTCATAGTTATGTTGCAAATGTAGTTAATTTATACAAACATATCACTTACCCTAGAATATAGTAAGCACTTGATAAATGTTAAATATTTATCATACTAATTTATCTAATACATTAATCTTTCAGAGAGAGACTGTGTGAGCTCAAGTCCTTAGGGGCATCTAAGCAGATTCTTTATAGACATTTCTTAAGTGTTGGCTGGAAATTTTATCCTTCATAAGAGAGAGACAAATGACTTCTAAATCTAAAACTTATAAAACCTGAATCTGAATCCCTGTTCCAGAATATGCCTGATCCACTCTGACTTCTGGTTTAGGGAAGACTATGGAGTCACATATGGAGGTACTGGGCTTCCCTGGTGGCTCAGAGGTTAAAGCGTCTGCCTGCAAAGCGGGAGACCCGGGTTTGATCTCTGGGTCGGGAAGATCCCCTGGAGAAGGAAATGGCAACCCACTCCAGTATTCTTCCTGGAGAATCCCGTGGATGGAGGAGCCTGGCAGGCTACAGTCCACGGGGTCGCAAAGAGTTGGACACGACTGAGCGACTTCACTTCACTTCTTCACTTCATGGAGTCACATAACGCAGGTCCGATCCTGGCTCTGCCACTCTCTGCCTGCCTGACACCAAGCAACTTGGATCATCTCTCTGTTTCTGAGCTTCCACGTCTGAAACATGGAGGATAATATTAGCACTGACCTCATAAGAATGCTATGAGGAGTTAAAGAGATAGCATATGTAAAGGATTTAAAAGTGCTTGGCACATAGGAATTACTTAGTAAACATTAGTTGTTATTGTTATTATTTCCTCAGTGTTAATTTTCCCCACTGACTTGGTAGAGTGATTAATGACCAAAAGTATTTTGAAACATGTAGGAAGACAATCTAAATATTTGTTATTCATATTACCTTACGTGATGTCTAGGATCCAACAAACTCTCCTTGTTCTCAGGCTCTCTGACTCTAAAGGAGGTCAGTGTAACACTTCTTAATAGGTGCTTTTAAATAATGTTTCCAAACAAATTGGCACTAATAAGTTGCAGGTAAGAGTTTTTAATCCAGGTACAGTGAACTGGGCATACACCCATAGCTCTACTGAGGAAAATGGCATTTTCCAACTGTGGTACTGAAATCAAGATATAAAATGCTTCTAAATTTATTTCTGTAATTAAGCATGTGCTCTTGTTGTGGAGTATTCAGCACTGTTCAGTAGAAGTGGACAGAAAGAAGACTCAACAGTTTAGTTAAAGTTCTGTATTGTCACTGTCAAGTGTCCTACAGGAGATGATCAGCATAAACATCAGCTCCCTCACCCCATTTACAAGCCCCATGTGCAATTTAACAATAACAAAGCATAAATGACAAAGGAAGCTGTAAAAAAGAAAAAAAATCAAAATAAGAACATTTAAAGATTAATACCAATCCCTTGCAAAGTCTTCAAACAATACAAGGGATGGGAACGCTTCCCAACTCATTCTATGAGGCCACTGCTATTGATAACAAAATCAGACAGAGACATTGCCAAGAGAAAACTACAGTCCAAAATCGCTTATACGTATAAATGCAAAAAAAGGAAATAAAACAAACTGACACAGCAGCACATGAAAGCACCAAGACCAAGAGGGTTTACTCAGGAATGCAACTGACTTAATATCACAACGTCAATCAATGCGCTACATCATAATAATATCCTGAAAGACAAAAATCACACGATCAGCTCAATAGACGCTGACTAAGCCTCAGACAAAATCTAATCCTCTTTCATAACAAAAACACTCAACAAGATAAAAATGGAAGGGAACTTCCTCAACTCAATAGAAGCTATCTATGAAAAAAAAAAAAAACCCCATAGCAAACATCTTAATTAGTGGTAGAAGACTAAATACTTTCCCCCTGAGATCAAAAAACGAGACGAAGATGTCTGCTCTGACCACTTTTATCCAACATTGGACTAGAGGTTCTAGCTAGAAAAATCAGACAAGAAAAAGAAATAAAAGAAATCTAGACTGGAAAAAAGAAGTAAAACTGTTCACAGATGGTCAAATATATAGAAAATCATAAGGAATCACACACACAAAAAAACTATTAGAACTAATGAGCAAGCACAGCAAGGTTGCAGGATGTAGTAGCAATATACAAAAGTCAATTGTACAGTAGTAATAAACAGTACAATATAGTAGCAATACAATAGAAACGAGGGACGCCTGAGTTCGATCCCTGGGTTGGGAAGATCCCCTGCAGGAGGGCATGGCAACCCACCCCAGTATTCTTGCCTGGAGAATCCCATGGACAGAGGAGCCTGGCGGGCTACAGTCCATAGGGTTAAAAAGAGTTGGACATGACTAAATGACTAAGCACAGCACAGCACAGCAATGAGCAATCTGAAAATGAACAATCGCTTTTTCATTAGCAACAAAAGGAATAAAATACTACAAAAAAATTTAACAAAATATGTGCGAGATTTGCACATTGAAAACTGCAAAATGTTGTTGAAATAAAGAAGATCCAAATGAAAAGTGCCCCATGTTTATGGACTGGAAGACTTCACATTCTTAAGATGGTGTGTGTGTGCTGTGCTCAGTCACTTCAGTTGTGTACAGATCTTTTCGACCCTACGGAATGCAGCCTGCCAGGCTCCTCAGTCCACGGGGTTCTCCAGGCAGGAATACTGGAGTGGGTTGCCACGCCCTCCTCCAGGGGACCTTCGTGAACCAGGCATTGAACCTGCATCTCCTGCATTGCAGGCAGATTCTTTACTGACTGAGCCACCAGGGAAGCCCTCTTAAGATGGCAATAGTCCCCCAATTTATTTACAGATTCAGTGCTGCTGCTGCTGCTGCTAAGTCGCTTCAGTCGTGTCCGACTCTGTGCGACCCCATAGACTGCAGCCCACCAGGCTTCCCCGTCCCTGGGATTCTCCAGGCAGGAACACTGGTTGCCATTTCCTTCTCCAATGCATGAAAGTGGAAAGTGAAAGTAAAGACACTCAGTCGTGTCCAACTCTTAGCGACCCCATAGACGGCTCCTCCGTCCATGGGATTGTCCAGGCAAGAGTACTGGAGTGGGGTGCCATTGTCAGATTCAGTGCAATCCCTATCAAAATTCTAGCTGCCTTTTTTGAAGAAATTTACAAGTTGATTCCAAAATTCATATGGAAAAGCGAGGGACTCAAAATAACCAGCACAAGCTGAAAAAGTGGAACAAAATTGGTGAATTCACACTTCCACATTTAAAAACACACTACAAATCTATAGTAATTAAAAGGATAATACTGGTATAAAGATAGATATAATGATCAATAAAATAGAATTGAGAAATGAGAAATAAACTTTATAAGAATGGTCAATTCATTTTCAACAAGAGGGTTGAAATAATTCAGTGGGGATGAAAAGTATTTCCACAAATGGTGCTGGGGCCAACCAGATACCTGCATGAAAAATAATGAAATTGCGCCCCTATATCACACAAAATATGAAGGAATCATAGACCCAAATGTAACAGCTAAAACTATAAAACTTCACAATCTCAGGTAAGGAAATTGTTTCTTAGATACAACATTGAAGTCATAAGCAACAAAAGAAAAAAGAGATAAATTGACTCATCAAAACATTAAACTTTTGTACTTCAAATGGCACCACCAAAAAGTGAAGAAAACAAACCACAGAATGGGAGGAAAAACTTTTACAAATCAAATATCCGAGAAGGCACTTGTATCTAAAATATATTCAGTTCAGTTCAGTCACTCAGTTGTGTCCGACTCTTTGCGACCCCATGAATCACAGCACGCCAGGCCTCCCTGTCCATCACCAACTCCCGGTGTTCACTCAAACTCATGTCCACAGAGTCGGTGATGCCATCCAGCCATCTCATTCTCTGTCGTCCCCTTCTCTCCCGCCCCCAATCCCTCCCAGCATCAGAGTCCCTTCCAGTGAGTGAACTCGTCGCATGAGGTGGCCAAAGTATTGGAATTTCAATCACTCTTAAAAGCTCAATGATAAAAGACAACGCAATTTAAAAATGCATGAAGAATTTGAATAGACAGTTCAACAAGTAAGATACACAAATGTATAAAAAGCATGTGAAAAGATGCAGGACACACTAGCTATAAGGGAAACGCAGGTCAGGACTACAATGAAGTGACACTTTGCCTAGGATGGCTATGAACAAAAAGAAAGATAGAAAGAAACGCTGGCCATAATGTGGAAGACTCTGAGCCCTTGTACATGGCTGGTATGAATATAAAGCGGCATAGTCGATTTGACAGTTCCTCAAAAAGTTAAACATTTAGTTACCTCACAACCCACAGTTCTACTACTAGGTATAAACTCAAAAGAAATGAAAATATGTGTTCACGCAAAAATGAGCACATAAATGTTTACAGCATTATTCAGAAGAGGCCAAAGATGGATCAAACCTAACGTCCATCAACTGATGAGGGGAGATTCAAATACGGTGTATCTATACTATACAATACTATTCAGCAATAAAAAGACAATTATTCTGAAGTGTGCTACAACATGAATGAACCTTGAAAACATTATCCTAAGTGAAAGAAGCCAGTCACACAACACCACAGTTAGTTCCCTACATATAAACTTTCAAGTGGCAAACTTTCAAAGACGTGAACATGTGTTTGCATGTCTAATCACATAAGTGAGTTCATATGTCTGGCATACATTGTCATGTGCATGCCTTCTTGACAAGTGGTGTGCTTTTGAGCACTTCACTGTGTAGTACAGTATCTTTATTTCAAGCCCGGGATGTGAGTGAAATTGCAGCTTGCCCTGTCTCCTGTCGCTGATGATCCTTTCAGCTCCACTGTCTTCCACTGCCTCTCCCTCCTCCAGTCATCACTGTTCCCTGGATGCCAGCCTCTGTATGCCAGCTGTTATACCGTGCTACTGTAATTTTCAAGGTACTAGACTGTAAGATTAAAAATCCTTTCTTTATTTTTTATATTTGTTTTTTATGTGTTATCTGTGTGAAAAGTATTATAAAGTCTATTACATACTGTCTATCAGCTTATTTAGTTGGGCACCTAGACTTTGTTGGACTTATAAAAAAATTAGACTTATAAATGTGTTCTCAGGATGAAACTTGTTTTCATGTAGGAGACTTACTGTATCATAAAATTCCGTTTGCAAGAAATGCTCAGAAAAGGCAAATTCACAGAGGTAGGAAGTAAATTTTAGATTGTCTTGTGCTGTTGGAAAGGAGAGGGAAATGGGGAGTGAATGCTAATATGGGGATTTCTTATCAGGATGATAAATATGTTCTAAAATTAGACAGTGATAGTGCTTGCAAAATCTTTGAATATACTAAAAAAAAAACTGTATATGTTAAAAAGTAAATTACATGGTTTGTGAATGTATCCTAATAAAACTTTTAATATAAAATATCAAAATAAAAACCTAAATTTCCAGATTTCTCTTCAAGGGAAAAAGCTCACTCAAAAACCGTGCTTTCATGATTCTGGTTTAGGAGATGTATGAAAACAAAGCCTGCTGCTCTCTGTGCTTGCAAGAGAGTAATCCCAAAATATAAAAGGAATATGGAAACTTAAGTTTCAAATCAGCTTTTCAAATTCTACTAAATTTCTTGTGTATGTGGTGTAAAGTGATATAATTTGAAGTAGGTTCAATATTGTCTTTTATCTACATAAAATAACTGCAAGGTTTAAACAAGTAAGTTTGATATTTCCCACCTGACTGCCACACATCAGTCAAACTCCCTGACCCTAGTCACTTTTGACTAGCTCTTTATAGAAGATACAAGGTACACTTTGTTTCCAAGTACTTCAAAATTTGCAAAGTTCAAATCAACCGTTGAACGTGGGTGTCATTTTGTGATGTTAAATATCCCACAAAAGGAAAATTATGCATCCTTATTGAGGAACAGGTAGATTTCCACAGGG
The DNA here is from genome assembly GCF_049115385.1 of Moschus berezovskii. Taxonomy (NCBI): domain Eukaryota; kingdom Metazoa; phylum Chordata; class Mammalia; order Artiodactyla; family Moschidae; genus Moschus; species Moschus berezovskii. Next base: position 14,509,147 of record NC_142475.1, on the reverse strand, counting down.
GCATGGAGACATCGACTAAAGTAAAAATTATTCACAACACAGTGAAGTCTTGGAATGTTTCCTGAAAAAAGGTGGAAATGATTACGAGGACTGGGAGCTTTTGAAGCTATCATCTTTTGTTTTTATGAGAGTGTTTTTTTAAACTTCCTTATTAGGAAGGTTAAAAGAGCATCTATTCTGTTTATTTGCTTCCCTGGTGGCTCAGTAGTAAAGAATTCAGTTGTTAATGCCAGAGACTCAGGTTCAAACCCTGGGTCAGAAAGATCCCCTGGAGGAAATGGCAACCCACTCCAGTATCCTTGCCTGGAAAATCCCATGGACAGAGGAGCCTGGCAAGCTACAGTCCATGGGGTCACGTAATCAAACGCAACTTAGTGATTAAACAACAAACTCTGTTTGTTTGTTTCAAAAATCAGTTTGAAGATAACTTTCTCGCAAAAATTTCAATTGACTTTATTAATTTTTTTTTAGATTTGGCACTTTAACAGTAAATTCATCTCAGCCTTTTCTACTGTCATTAACAACAACAAGAGTAAGTTGATCTCAGGCATTTATACTGTCATTAAGAATACAAAAGCAAAAGGATTCATTTACACCATAATTTCACAAAAAAGGAAACACTGAAATAATTCCAACTCCCACGGGTTAAAAAAGGAAAGCAAAAGAAAATCTTGATCAAGAGAGAGAAAGTAGGGCTAAATTTCATTTCTAATTTTTATAATTCAGTTGAAATGGCAGAAAAAAGAGAAGAAAAAGTCAAATTCTTGAATTCTAGTCCATACTGATGACAGACTCCACATGAGCAAAACTCAACCAACCTATTAATACTGAATTCACTGAGGGATCTTAGTAAGGAGACTGCAACACACATCATCAGAGATGCAGTAACACAGCGTCAGAGAGCTGTGCCTTCTTCCAGAACAGAGGAGCCCAGCCGGCCCCACAAGTGTGAGACAGAAGGAAGGCGGCCAAAGCACTTAGTGGAACAAAACCACGTGATTTTTTTTTAAACATCCACAGCATACATGAAGGTTTTGGCTTATTTCTAAGACAAAAAAATATAAAGAAGATTAAAGATATAAGGAGGTACTGCCTGTAAAATTAACATAAAAGAGAATTCAAGATATCTAAAAAAATTTACACAAGATTTTGTCATCTAGAAAGTATTGTATGAATAATAGTTTTGTTATTTTTAGATATTTTGTAACCTAAACATCAAAACATGTATTTGTTCCCTTTTTTCCTTTCTGATCTTGTTCTATGGAAATTACAATTTTCTGCTAATGTTTAGTTATTGTTTTATTTTCTCCTTGAATCTTTACAATTTCTAAAAGAAAGATGTACTTCTGTATTAAGATGAAAACCTACCTTGGAATAACAAATATGTTACAATAGATAATTCCTTTAATAAAAATAATAATGATAAAGATATGAAGTAACATAAAAATCATTTTATAAATGAAGATGGTAACCTTAACCAATGAAATGTTCTGTCCATTTTACTAATTAAATATTGTTTTTAGTTTAAGTCTCAATGGGAAACAGTTTTGATTAACTGGACTGGAAAGTATTTAAAGATTATCTAACCCAAGATTGCTGTCTTCTCAGTAAGAAATATGCCATTTCTATTATTAACTCTGTTAAACTACGCCAATCTCTCATTACCCTCAGAGCCCAAATTTCCTCCTATTAGAATAGAACTGAAGATATAACTCATAGCACCTGCTATAGGCTGAATGTTTATGTCCCTGCAAAATTTATATGTTGGAATTCTAACCTGCATGGTGATGGTTTTAGGAAGTGGGGTCTTTCACAAGTGATTGGGTCATGAGGACACAGCCCACCTTAGAGGGATTAGTACCCTTAGAAAAGAGGTTCCAGAAAGATCTGTCACTCCTTCCATCACATGAGGTTATAGTGAAAAAACACCTGTCTAGGAAGTGGGTGCTCACCAGACACTGAATCTGCCAGCACCATGATCTTGACTTTCCAGCCTGAAAAACTGTAAGAAATAACTGTTGGTTGTGTATAAGCCACCCAGTCTGTGGTATTTTCTAAGCCAAAACAAACTAGACAGCACATTTTGTCATCAGGGAAATAAGATAAAGACATTTGAATTATTTATTATTCATTCTTGATTAAAACTCTGGGGTCAGGGGGTAAGGAATGGTTGATTTCTTTCTTGACATGAAGAAAATATTTTTAAAACAAAGCATCAGGTAGTCATACAAGGTCAGAGCAAGATGACAGAGTAGGAGGACGGAAGTTCACCTCCCCCCACAAACACATCTACATGTGGAACAATTCTCACGGAAAACTAATTGGAGACTGGCAGAACTCTACAGCAGAAGCTGTAGGGAAGATTTCCACATATCTGGGTAGGATGGAAAAAGGACATAGGGTCAGGGCTTCCACCCCTAGGATCTGAAAGGAAACAGGGTCTGCACGGGCAGATCCTTGACCTGGGGATGGATTAGGTTGAGCCACAGCTGACCATGTCAGTCTTGGAGTCCTACATGGAGGAGACAAGCCCTCTTGGCTTCAGGGAGAACCGCAGGAACTGGAGAAGGGCTGGAGAAGTCTAGACTCCACTCACAAACAGTGTGCACGTGCTGGCTCACCAGCGAACAGGGTAGAGAGAACCCTGCACCATGGCTGCCACCTCACCGTGCTGCAGAATCCAAGTGGGGCAACACCCTGGCTCTGCCCACTCCACACCACATCTTGGCACTGGATCTGGAGCAGACAGGCCCTGGGAGAAGACTCAGTCCAGGGAGGCAGAGGAAGCTCTGGGGCAGGGGGTCTAGGGTAGGTGTAGGGCAGCAGCTCCAGTGTTGGTGTAACTCAATCTGCAGAGGCAGCCCACATCGCTGACAGCAGTACAGCCCCTTCAATTCCTCCAGCTAAGGTGCCCCACCCCCCAGCTCCAGTCTAGTGACTGCTCCACCCCTGCCCATGCCACACCACAGCCTTGCCCTCGATCACAGAACACTAGATGCCCTCACACTAGAGACTGCAACAAGGGGAGGAATGCCACTTGGGTCATGTCTGAGTGGCGCTGCACACGCCTACACGGGCAGTACATCGGATCTCTGTAAGCACAGAATCCCCACTTACTCCAGTACTCCTGTTCTTTGGGGCAAAACACACACTGAAAGGGCACAGACTACTTAAGCCCAACCCTCGGGACTTCTGCTATAGCAAACGGGGAGCACACCCCACCCCTGACAGGCCAGGGATAGCCACAGGGCAGAGAAAGTTCCACCTCACACATTGCACAGGTTTTACACCCTCCAGCACCAACCACGCTCCCCACCAGGGTGACAGTGGCCAGCACACCCTGAGGAGAGATGTGGCTGGTGTCTATATAAGAATCAGCCCTCATGCCAAAGACACTGGATAAAACACAGTCTACACAGGGACACTCCCACACAAAAATACCCCTTCAAGACCACAACAGGGAACTGTTTCTCCTAAATTAACAGAGAGCTGTTTTCTTGTTTCGTTTTTTAAAGACAAATAAAATTAATAAATCTTTAGCTAGGCTCAGCAAGAAGAAAAGAGGAAAGGAATCACTAATTGTTAGAGAAATGCAAATCAAAGCCACACAAAGGTCAGAATAGCTGTCATCAAAAAGTTTACAAATAACAAATGTTGGGGAGGATGTGGAGAAAGAAATTATCATACATTGTTGATGGAAATGTAAAATTGGTGTACCCACCATGGAAAACAGCATGGAGGTTCCCTCAAAAACTAAAAATAGAACTACCATATGATTCAGCAACACCACTCCTAAGTATATATCCAGAAAAAACAAAAGCACTAATCTGAAAAGATATAAGCACCCAATGTTCACAGCAGCAGTATTTACAAGAGCTAACATATGGAAGCAACACAAGTGCTCACCAACAGACCACTGGCTTAAGAAAATGTGGTGTGTGCGTGTGTGTGGTGGAATATCACTCAGTCACAAAAAAGAATGAAATACTGCCATTTGCACCAACACAGGTGGACCTAGAGACTATTACACCTAGCAAAACAAATCAAACAGAGAAAGACAGGTATTGTACGATATCATTCATATAAAGAATGTAAAAACTAACACAAAACTGAATATACATATACCAAACAGAAACAGATTTAGACATAGAAAACACGCTTATGGATACCAAAACAGAGGGCAGGAGGGACAAATTAGGGATACGGGATTAACAGATACAAATTACTACATATAAAATAGGCAACAAGTAATTTATTGTAGAGCACAGGGAATTATACCCAATGTCTTGAAGTAACATAGACTAGAATCTGTAAAATGAACAAACAAAAAATCTGAATTACTATGAATCTGAATTACTTTGCTGTACATATGAAACTAAAACTATATTGTAAGTAAGTTAATTTTTAAATTAAAAGTTAACAAAAAAACAACAAAGTATCAGCTAAGTACAGAAGGAAACACTAGAGCCATGTTCTCAGGGTGTTTTCTACAGAATACCAGGCCAAAGAAACCTTGTAAGGGGCAAAAGATTCCATGGTGAAATACAGTCATGAAACATTGAGCACTACTTCCCTCCTTTGAGGGGTCACAAAGCACATTAGTTTATTGATAGCTCTGAGAAGCAACATAGTGAAGAAAAATGTTTGACTAAGCATTATCAAGCTTAACTGACATAAGGACCCTTTTTTGTGTAACACTTTTATCATCTCATAGTCTTATCTGAGCAAAAAAGTTGATTCACTCTCCTTAAAGGAGGACCAAGAAAATGCCTGGGCATTTTCCTTCAATGATCAATTCAGCTGGCCCTTTTTCTATAAAGCTGTCTGAATACCATCAAGGCAGAGTTGCAGACTCATTTCCCAATGTCTCCTGCTTCTCCCTCCGTATTTCTGTTTATAGCCCTTATGATATTGTTATATTCAAGGTCCGTCTAGTCAAGGCTATGGTTTTTCCTGTGGTCATGTATGGATGTGAGAGTTGGACTGTGAAGAAAGCTGATCGCCGAAGAATTGATGCTTTTGAATTGTGGTGTTGGAGAAGACTCTTGAGAGTCCCTTGTACCACAAGGAGATCCAACCAGTCCATTCTGAGGGAGATCAGTCCTGGGTGTTCATTGGAAGGACTGATGCTAAAGCTGAAACTGCAATACTTTGGCCATCTCATGTGACGAGTTGACTCACTGGAAAAGACTCATGCTGGGAAAGGTTGGGGGCGGGAGGAGAAGGGGATGACGGAGAATGAGATGGCTGGATGGCATCACCGACTCTGTGGACATGAGTCTGAGTGAACTCAGGGAGTTGGTGATGGATAGGGAGGCCTGGCGTGCTGTGATTCATGGGGTCGCGGAGAGTCGGACACGACTGAGCGGCTGAACTGAACTGAACTGAACTGAAACATCCCATACTAGAAATGAGTTACTCAAGAGTCTAGACCATGTCTAATGATTCTTTATACAGCAAGAACTTGTAGCTTCTACCATATTTTAAGTATTTATACTTCCTACCATATTTTAAAGTGCTCAACAAATACCTATGTGCTCTATATTTTTGTTGAACATTTTATATATACCTTATTGGGTCTCTTTTTCCGAAGAATCCTGACTAAAAGTCAGATTTATTTTTATTTGCAGCCAAATATATTCAAATCCTGAAAGATGATGCTGTGAAAGTGCTGCACTCAATATGCCAGCAAATTTGGACAACTCAGCAGTGGCCACAGGACTGGAAAAGGTCAGTCTTCATTCCAATCCCAAAGAAACACAGTGCCAAAGAATGCTCAAGCTACCCCACAATTGCACTCATCTCACACGCTAGTAAAGTAATGCTTCAAATTCTCCAAGCCAGGCTTTAGCAATATGTGAACAGTGAACTTCCAGATGTTCAAGCTGGTTTTAGAAAAGGCAGAGGAAACAGAGATCAAATTGCCAACGTCTGCTAGATCATCAAAAAAGCAAGAGAGTTCCAGAAAAACATCTATTTCTGCTTTATCTGCTTTATCCAGTCCCATCACTTCATGGCAAATAGATGGGGAAACAGTGGTAACAATGGCTGACTTTATTTTTCTGGGCTCCAAAATCACTACAGATGGTGATTGCAGCCATGAAATTAAAAGACATTTATTCCTTGGAAGGAAAGTTATGACCAACCTAGACAGCATATTAAAAAGCAGAGACATTACTTTGTCAACAAAGGTCCATCTAGTCAAGGCTATGGTTTTTCCTGTGGTCATGTATGGATGTGAGAGTTGGACTATAAAGAAAGCTGAGCACCAAAGAATGGATGCTTTTGAACTGTGGTGTTGGAGAAGACTCTTGAGAGTCCCTTGGACTGCAAGGAGATCCAACCAGTCCATCCTAAAGGAGATCAGTCCTGGGTATTCATTGGAGGGACTGATGTTGAAGCTGAAACTCCAATACTTTGGCCACCTGATGTGAAGAACTGACTCATTGGAAAAGACCCTGATGCTGGGAAAGATTGAGGACAGGAGGAGAAAGGGATGACAGAGGATGAGATGACTGGATGGCAACACTGACTCAGTGGACATGGGTTTGGGTGGACTCTGGGAGTTGGGGATGGATAGGGAGGCCTGGTGTGCTGCGGTTCATGGGGTCACAAAGAGTCAGACATGACTGAGAGACTGAACTAAACTGATATTCCCAAAACTTGGAACAACCAAGGTAGAAAAATCAGTACACTGACTATTTTAAAATTATAAGTGTTAAAGTTTCCCTTTTAAAAACATAAGCTCCATATCAAATAAATAAGTTCAAATTAAAATTACTAAAATAAGCCATTGCAGAAGATTCTTGGAAGATGATAGAATAAACCTGTTCTTCAAGAACTGATCACAAGAATCCCCCAGGTTAAAATGAAAGGACACAATAACTTGAAGCTATATAAAGAAATAAAGATCTCAGTAAAGATAAATGGGCAATTATAAGAACTATTTTTTATTATAAAAACAGATTGTAGCTCCACTTTTAGTTTTCTACATGATTTAAGAGAGTAATTCATCGAAAATAATTAGTTTATATATTGGGGCACATAATATATGGAGATGTTATCCTGTAACATCAACAACCAAAAGGGTTGGGGAAGAAGCTATAGAGGAATAGAATTTTTGTATGCTACTGAAGTTAAGCTAATTTAAATTCAAATTAGAGTGTTATAACTTTAGGATGTTAAATGTAATCCCCATGGTAAACACAAAGAAAATAGCTCTAGAATATAAACAAAAGGAAATGAGAAAGAAATGTGAACATTCCACTAGAAAATAATCAACTAAACACAAAAGAAGATAGTAATACAGGAAATGAGGAACAAAAATGCTAAAAGGTAAAAAGAAAGCAAGTAGCAAAATGACAGAAGTCACTAATTATCAACCATTACTTTAAATGTAAATGGATTAAACTTTCTAATCAAAAGACAAATATAGGCAAAACTGATTTTTTTAACTGATCCAACCATCTGCTCTCTGCATGAGACCTGCTTTGAAGTCAAAGATGCAAACATATTGAAAGCGGAAGAATGGACAAAGATATTCCAAACAAATAGTAACCAGTAGGGAACAGTAGTGGCTATACTAACATCACACAAAATAGACTCTGAATCAAAACACTTCACAAAAGAAAAAAAAAAAGGATATTGTTTGTTAATAAAAGGTTTGATACAGGAAGAAGACATAAGAATTACAAACATTTATGCATCAAATGGCAACCCACTCCAGTGTTCTTGCCTGGAGAATCCCAGGGACGGGGAAGCCTGGTGGGCTGCCGTCTATGGAGTTGCACAGAGTCGTACACGACTGAAGTGATTTAGCATGCATCTAATAACAGATTATAAATGTATATGAAGCAAACACTGACAGAATTAGAACTGGAAAGTAGAAATAGATGGTTCTAAAATAATAGCCGTGGACTTCAATACTCAACTGTCAGTAATGGTGACCAGTCAGAAAATGAGTGAGAAAGTAAAGGACTGAAATAACGCGATAAACCAACCGGATCTAACAGACATACACAGACTACTCTTCCTAACGAAAACAGCATATACTTTCTTCTCAAATCTACATGAAATGTTTTCCACAATGGACCAAATGTTAGGCCAAAATCCAATTCTCAATATATCTAAAAAGACACATATGCAAAGTATGTTTCCTGACCACAACAAAATAAAGTTAGAAACAAATATCAGACGGAAAACTTGAAAAGTTACATATTTCTGAAAAGTACATGGCAGACTCTTAACCAACCATTGGCTCAAAGAACTCACAGGGGAAACTATAAAATATTTAGAGATGAGTGTAAAAATAAATACAACACACAAAATGAAAGTCGGGACATTCCTATCAATTGCACAAAAATAAAAAGAATTTTAAGAGAGTTATATGTTAACAAATTGGGTAACCTAGATGAAATCGACAAATTGCTACAAACATGAAACTAACCGAGACTGAATCATGAAAAATTAGAAAATTTGAATAAACCTTTAACTAGTAAGGAAATTAAATCAGTAATCAAAAATATCTTCTGACTGATGGCTTCAATAGTGGATTCTACCAACCATTTAAAGAACTAATACCAATACTTCTCAAACTATTTCCAATACAATTTAAGAAGAGAGAATGCTTCCTAGTTCATTCTCTAAAGCCAGCACTACCCCGATACCAAAGCCAGGTAAAGACACTACAAGAAAAGAAAGCTTCCACAAATATCCCTTAATATTTGATGCAAAAATCCTCAACAAAACACTAGCAAACAAAATTCAGCAGCATAATAAAAGGAATTTACACCATGGCCACATGCAGTTTATTCTAGAATGCAAGGATGGCACGTCAAACAAATCTGATCAGTGCAATATACCACACGGACAAATGAAAGAAAAAAGTGACCTGGTCATCTCATTTGGTAAAGAAAAAAACGTGTAAGAAACATCAAAACCCTTTGATGATAAAAACACTTAGTAAACTAGAATCAGTTCAGTTCAGTCACTCAGTCGTGTCCGACTCTCCGCGACCCCATGAATTACAGCACGCCAGGCCTCCCTGTCCATCACCAACTCCCGGAGTTCACTCAAACTCATACTCAAACTAGAATAGAAGGAAACAGTTTCAGCATAACTAAAGCCATATATGAAAGACCCACAGCAAACATCATACTCAGTGGTGAAAGACAAAGTTTTTTCACTAAGATCAGGAACAAGGCAAAAGAACATGTGCAATGGTGAAAGCAACCAGGCAAGAAAAAATAAACAAAAGCATCTAAGTTAGAAAGAAAGAAGTAAAATTATTTCTGTCCAGAGATAATGGTATATGTAGAAAACCCCAAAGATCCCCCCCCACACACATACACACAGAACTATTAGAAGTAATAACGAATTCAGAAAAGTAGATGGATACAAAGCCAACATCTGTTGCATTTCTATACATAAACAATGAGAAAGCGGAAAAAGAAATTTAAAAGCAATTGCATTTACAGTAACATAAGAAAATAGAATACTTAGGAATTAATTAACCAAGGAGGTGAAAGACTTATACAATGAAAACAATGCTGAAAGCAATTAAAGAACACATAAATAAATGGAAACACATTCTATGTTCATGAACTGTTTAGTCGTTTAGTCGTATCCAACTCTTTAGGGACTCCATGGACTGTAGCCCGCCAGGCTCCTTTGTTCTCAGGATTTCGTAGGCAAGAATACTGGAGTGGTTGTCATTTCCTTCTCCAGGAGACCTTCACAACCCAGGGATTGAGCCTGCATCTCTTGTACTGGCAGGTGGATTCTTTACCACTGAGCCACCAGGGAAACCCTGTTCATGAGTTAGAAGATTTAAGATTGTTAATATGTCAATACTACCAAAAGTCATCAGCAGATTCAATGCAATCCCTATCAAAAGTCCAAGGATGTTTTGAGAAGAAATAGAAAAATTAATCCAAAAGTTTATATGGCATCTCAATGAGCCTTAATAGCTAAAACAATCCTGAAAAATGAAATCAAAGCTGAAGGGCTCATGTTTCCTGATTTTAAAACGTATTTCAAAATCAACACAATCAAAATAGTGTTATGCTTGCATAAAGACAGGCATGTAGACCAAGGAAACAGAATAGAGAGCCCAGGAATAAACCTTTGAATATATGGGGTTTTGGACAAGTGTGCAAAGACCATTCAATGGAGAAAGAACAGACTTTACAAAAAATGGTGCTGGGAAAACCGGATATCCACTCGCAAAGGAATGAAGTTAGACTCTTACTTCACATCACACACAGAAACTAACTCAAAATCGATCAAAAATTTAAATGTAATGCCCAATGCTAAAAAACTTTAAGGAGAAAACATGGCAAAAGTTTCTTGACACTGGATTTGGCAATGATTTATTGGGTATGACACTGAAGGTACAAAAAACAACAACAAAAATAGACAAATTAGACTTCATGAATATTAGAAGATTTTGCATCAGAAGACAGTATCAACAGGTTAAAAGACAATCTACAGAATGAGAGAAAATGTTTACAAATCATATCTCTAATAAGAGATTAATAACTAGAATAAATAGAGGACTCTGAAAACTCAACCACAAAAACAAAACAAAACATAATTCCAAAATGGGCAAAGGATTTGGACATATATTTCAACAAAGATATATAAATGGTCAATAAGCATAAAAATTATATATTCTTCTACAGATTCAATGTATTCCCTATCAAATCACCAAAAGCATTTTTCATGAAACTAGAAAAAAAAGTCTTAAAATTTCTATGGAAACACAAGAAAAACCCAAATAGCCAAAGCAATCTTGAGGAAGAAAAACAGAGCTGACGGAATCAGGCTCCCTGACTTCAGACTACACTACAAAGTTACAGTAATCAAAAGAGTATGGCACTGGAACAAAAACAGAAATATAGATCAATGAAACAGGTCAGAAAACCCAGAAATAAACTCACACACCTACGGTCAATTAATCTATGACAGAGGTGGCATGACTACACAATGGTGGAAAGATAGGCTTTTTGATGAATGGTGCTGGAAAAACTGGACAGCTACATGTAAAAATAAGAAATCAGATCATTCTTTAACACCACATACAAAAATAAGCTCAAAGTAGATTAAAGGCCTAAATGTGAGACTAGACACTCTACAACTCCTAGAGGAAAACATAGGCAGAACACTCTCTGACATAAATGACAGCAATATCTTTTTTGATCCATCTCTAGAAAAATGGAAATAAGAAATAAACAAATGGGACCTAATTAAACTCAAAAGCTTTTGCATACAAAGGAATCCATAAACATACAAAAGACAACCCACAGATTGCAAGAAAATATTTGCAAATGATGGGATTGACAGGGGTCTAGTTTATAAAATTTACAAACAGCTCAGGAGGTTAATATCATCAAAACAATCTAACTAAAAATTTGGGAAGAAGACCTAAATAGACATTTCTCCAAAGTAGACACACAGTTGGCCAAGAGGCACATAAAAAGATGTTCAATATCACTAATCATTAGAGAAATGCAAGTCAAAACTACAATGAAATGTCATCACAAAACAACCAAAATGTCTATCATCAAAAAATCCACAAACAATAAATGCTGGAAAGGGTGTGGAGAGATAGAACCCTCCTTCATTGTTGGTGGGAACATAAATTGGT